>NC_137464.1:64158394-64863068 GCF_964235325.1 Thermobia domestica
GAATCCTTTAAAGGAAGCCTTACAATCATAGTCAATACAACATAAATCAAACCAAGAAAATTTATCTGCGTGAGGAACTTAGTATTGCGCAAATGTACAAGACGTTTCTAGAGCTGTATTCTTACGTAAAAGCGTTTTACGAATCCTATCGTAAAATGCTGAATAGCCGCATGGGTTTCTGCGCAGTTTATATGTGCACCACATTTGACAAGAGAGCAGGAAAATTGAACAAAAGTTACGGAAAGAAAGCAGAGAAAACGAGGTCCACCGATGCAAAACTGATACATTTACGTGCAAAGAGACACCCCAGACAGAGAAGGAAGATTTATAGTAAAACTGAATCAATATGCAGAGATTTTCAACGAACCCTACCAGACCTATCACCACCAATATTGCTTATTACAAACAGAAACTTTCTCTTTCTTTATTCAACATACACAGGCTGCCTGATAAAGTGATAATGCTGCAGAATTTTATGCTTACCCAGACACAATAGGTTAAAAAAAAAAAAAAAAAAAAAAAGGACGAAGCCTCTTCTTTTTTTTATCATTATGTGACCACAGTACCTGATCCTATAATGAAGCACTTAGCCCAAGTTTTTATTATTATTATTATTATTGTGGGGGTCAGAGTAAGAATTATCCGCTCTTGTGCACCACATTTGATTTTGTGTACATAACAAACCCTGTTAGGGGACATTCATATCTGGAAAGTGACAAAGAGGCAAATTGAGAGCCGAAGTTCCAAGGGACTGGATGAAAATTATTGGAGATGCAAGAGCAAAACTTACTGCTTCTGATGTAGTGGAGGTTGATGTGCCTTTGGTACGTGACTGGACAAATTTCTTGCAATCAATATAGAAACCAAAATCCATCGTTGTGTTCAAGAAGGTACACCTGAAGGTGATAAAGGTGGAACGCCACTATTCACGAAACATTACTCACCGAGACAACACACAACGGGAAATGGATACCATCAGCAGTAATTGGTTCTGCTAAGCGTCAAAAAGAGGAATCAATACTCGCTGAAGGAGAGTTTCTGTTTTCATCTTTTGTTATGAGGGACTGCTACCTACTTCAAAACGAAACTATCAAGATCTGCAGGAAGTAAGAAAGTTCTGTGACTCAGAGGTCCAGGAATACTACACAAATATTTCTTTTTAGCAATAAATTTGCAGTACATTGTATTTTCATATGAAGAATAATGTTACATAATTAGTGAAATTGTACTTCCGTTTTATTGTTTTACTGTTATGAAACGTGCAATATACAAGGTTGAACATTTTACGACATATTAATAAAAACAATAAAAAAAATGATGTTATATAAACTTTTCTGAGCTATAAGTAGTGAATTTCCTGCTACGTTCTGGTATTAGCTTTAGCTTACTTTTCCGGATTTACAACGACATGCCATTAACAGTTATATACAGAAACTTAGTGGAGATAGATAGATTGAAACTTAAATTCTGCCATATTTACAATTTTCTGTGTAATATTTGTACACAATACGCATTCTCTGTGGTATACAACTTTCAACTTTTCAACTACATAAATACAAAAGTCATGGCGTTTTGAAGTTAAAAAATGCTCCAGTGAAAAATTGACACGACTTAAACCACTTTTTCCGTGTACTCTTCAATTATTACCCAATCCTAAATTAGTTATATTATCTTGCAGGTATATGAGAGTATTATCGCCTTGAAGCTTTTCTTGAAATGATCCACATTCATCAAACAACACTGTTCGATGTTGATGCCTTGTTTCATGAATGTAAAAGACCACTTCAAGAAGAGTTCAAGTAGATAATACTCATTTACCCACAAGATAAAAATAAATTTAGAATTGGGTACTAATTGTAGTGTTACGTGTACTATTCACTAGTTTTATGGAGGTAAGCATAGGACTGTGAAGATCCCCAAATAAGTTAGTTTTTCAAAATACGTCATTTCGTATGTAAATTAAAAAGTCTCATCAATGTTGAAGGTGTAAACATGTTTAGAGTTTACTGCAAAATATAATTTAAGCCTCTATGGTCCTTCAAAATGGATAGTCGCTAAAGTATCCAAAATATCGGAAATTACTTTAGCTACTAGGAAAACAAAAAGATTAGTACAATTTTCATCTTAAAATAGACACTGGTATATGTTAACATCAATCAATCAATCAAGCGTGGATATTATATATATATATATATATATATATATATATATATATATATATATATATATATATATATATATATATAATATATATATATATACAGTGCCGGAAATTGGTATAAGGCTGAAGGACATTTGATAATAGGAGAAGGCAAGAATGCCGAAGATGGATAAAGATGATATATTTACAAAGTAACATTGTAGACTACAAAACCAAAAGCATATCGTTTGCTAATACGTCACTGGCCCGCATAGTTTACACAAAAAGCGAAATGATACGATTGTCGGGTGGAAATTGGTATAAAGCACCCACGGTTACTTGTTGTTTGGCGCCCTCTACATTCAGCATTACTCCTGTTGCCACTTTGAGAATCAGCTGAAACAGTGCGATAAGGGAAGTGCGGGTGCGAACGTCTGTAAGCTTGTGTGGGCCATGCCTCGTTGGAAAATTGTCGTCGAGTGGGGAACAAGCACGTGTCTGTGCGTACAAGGACATGGGCCTGTCAAATCGGCAAATTGCAAAACAGATAAATCGTTCAAGTTGTGTAATTAATAATTACGTTCGATTGGGTGCACAATACGGAAAGAACGGGAAGTATGGTAGAACAAGAAAACTTTCGGAGGCTGCGAAACGATTAATTGTGCGCAAGGCAAGGGCTGGAAGTATGTCATCTTCCCAAATTGTTGCTGCTTGCAACTTACCTGTCACATCCAGAAGAGTGCGTCAAATTTTGAATCAAGATCCACATCCTATATTCAAGAAACTGAAGTGTAAACCACCCCTTAGTGCGACGCACAAGCAGGCGCGACTCTAGTTTGCAGAAACACATACGTCGTGGACATCCGAATGGAATCACGTTGTGTTTAGTGATGAGAAGTTCAATTTAGATAGTCCGGATGGTTTTCAATACTATTGGCATGACCTTAGGAAAGAGGAGCAAGTGCAAATGAGCAGAAATTTTGATGGAGGAAGTGTTATGAATTGGGCAACGTTTTGTTTTCAAGGTACATCCACCATTGCATGGCTCAACATCAAAATGAATTCATCTACGTACATAGAGATGTTAGAAATAGAATTGGTGCGGATGTATGAGGAGTTGGACGATCAGAACCTGATTCTCCAGCAGGACAACGCTGCTATCCACAGGGCAGCAGCAACTCGACTGTGGTTTGAAGGTAAGGGCATCAAAGTTATGGAGTGGCAAGCGAGAAGCACGGATCTTAACCCGATAGAGAACGTCTGGGGAATCCTTGCGCGCAATGTTTATCGCAATGGTCGGCAATTTGGGACGGTTGCTGAGTTGAAAAACGCGATACGAGAAGAGTGGTCAGCGATTCCACTGCAACATCTAACATATCTCATAAACACAATGCCGAAACGTATATTCCAACTCAATCAGAAGAAAGGAGGGTCAATCAAGTACTGAACATATATTTTCCATTCTGTACCGTATACTGTATTTTTATTTTTTGTCAAAGACAATGGGTGCCTTTATAATAATTTCCACCCGAAAATGGTTTAATTTCTATTTTTGTGTAAACTACGCGTTTCGGTTACGTATTAGTAAACGATATGCCTTTGATTTTGTACAGTCTACAATGTTACTTTGTAAATATATCATCTTTAGCCATCCTCGATATTCTTGCCTTCTTCTATTTTCAAATGTCCCTCTGCCTTTATACCAATATCCAGCACTATATATATATATATATATATATATATATACATACTTACCTTGGGTATACTCGGAAGTTCCGTCCAAAGGGTCAACCCATACCACCACCTGTAAAATAAAAAGTACACAAAATCAACTTTGATTCCATTAAAAGAAATGTCATGAATTACTACTAACCATTTGCATCGCTTTTCAATAATCAGAAATAAATTACAAGTACAAAGTGATATTTATATAATTTGAATAGCACAAAAGCTGCCATTTTGAACTAAAAACAAACCAAAACGACCGAAAAATTATTAAAATTCTTCTGCTTGCACAGAGTGGTACTACCTTAGAAGATTCTCGTCGTTTCAAAGGGTTTCATAGGTTCTGCATATAGAAGTTCAGATCAAACCGCGTACTTTCAACATACACTTGACACAACCAACCAAGGAATTATTACTGTAACTAGCGACTGACCGAATACATGCAGGTAATTTAATGATCTCCAAGTAAAACATATTCCGAATTTTTTTGGTATCAGTATTTCATTACAAAAGTAAATTTGAGTGTTTTCCCATACACTCTAATTTCAATGAGAAAATTGGTTTTAATGACTAGCATATTTTGGAGAAACTGCATTCTTATTCATGGGTATAATTGAATCGATGATTTAAATATATATATATATATATATATATATATATATATATATATATATATATAAAACTGAGTTATAAGAAAGAAAGAAAAACACTCATCTTACTTTTATGTATTTTTTTAAAGGATTTGAATACTAGTCGACACATATCAATGTATAGGGCTTTGGGTAATCACATATTCAGGAAAAACTGGCTGTGTTGCTATTTTATTTGATAAAGTAGCCACTCAGTAAGGAGATTAGATTTTGGGTCTCGTCAATCCAGCTCGTTTTTTCTGTGTAATTCCAATATTAAGTATTGTATTCAGAATTCATGAACAATTATGAATAATCGAACTTTGGCTTTTCTGGTAGCACTTTCAAGAAACCGTTCAGAAACAAAGAGGTTGATGAAGATAAGAAAAATTAGAACCAGGTATCAGTTATATATCTGTACTACCAATTATCCAGGTATCAGTTATGCACACTAACAAATTATAACATATAAACAGGTGGTGCTGGTGTCGGTAGACAGTCCAAATTATTGAGCCAATATGTGGCACTGGACCTTAGACATCCTCATGTACTTTATAATATGAAAGAAACCTACCCAAACTCGTGCCATTTCCTACGGACTCTATTATTATTATTATTATTATTATTATTATTATTATTAATTATTATTATTATTATTATTATTATTATTATTATTATTATTATTATTATTATTATTATTATTATTATTAAGCTACTCTCACAGATATTAACTGGCGCTGATTTCATTTTTTTTTCTTTGCAGGATGATGCTGTGATAGAATAGGAGGAATTCACATCTATAGAAGAATTCATGTGTTAAAAATAAGTTGTTTCTTCCACATATCAATATAATACAACCATCAAAGATGTTTTCAATACAAACACTGAATTGCCCAACCACAACAAGAGTTGTTGTACAAATGGCTGTTCGGAGTGCGGACTGGGTAGCGTAGTAGTTAATGCATCGGCACGGTACGCCGAAGATCCCGGATTCGAGTCTCGATCCAGTTGTGTACTTTTCACTATTTGTGTATCATAGTGGAATGTTCTTTCCACTCGACTCACATTGGTTTTCTCTCTATAGTTCGAATCACTGATCGGCTTTGAATAAATCAAATTATTTATTACCTAGACATATCCAACAAGATTCTGAGATATGAGAAACGAAAACAGATTTTTTCCCCTTCCAACACCTAATTTTTATTATATTTGGTCTAGGAATTAATTCGTGCGGGTGGACAAGAGATGGCGCAACGAACGGAGCGTCCCACAGTTCCGTGTATCCACACATGTGTTGCAAACCCCTGTCATCGCGTATCGTTCGTAGTATAGGGCAGTGGATTAAAGCGTCAACAACACCAGTTTGTAGTTAAGTGAACATGGCACAATTTGTGCCTGATAAAGTGTTTTTGCGGGGTGTCCTGCTGCATTACTTTAACATGCAGAAAAGTGCGACTGAAAGTCATCGTATTTTGGTGGAAGTGTATGGTGACCATGCTCTAGCTGAGCGAACGTGTCAGAAGTGGTTTGCACGGTTTAGAAGTGGTGATTTCGGCTTGGCAGACCAAGAGCGAGCTGGACAGCCAAAAAAATTTCAAGATGAAGAATTGACAGCATTGCTCGAGCAGGATTCGTGTCAAACGCAGGAACAACTTGCAGCAGCATTAGGCGTTGATCAAACAACAGTCTCCAAACGCTTGAAAGCCATGGGAATCATTCAAAAGATGTCACATTGGGTTCCACATGAATTGAAAGACAGAGACGTTGAAAGACGAAAAACCATTTGCGAATTGCTGCTTCAACGACAGCGCAGAAAGGGGTTTCTGCATCGAATTATTACGGGTGATGAGAAGTGGATCCATTACGAGAACCCTAAACGAAAAAGGCCTGGGTAAAACCAGGTGAACCAGGTCCATCACAACCAAAACGAGATATTCACTGTGCAAAGGTTATGCTGTGCATATGGTGGGATATGAAAGGTGTGGTGTACTATGAGCTGCTGCAACCGGGTGAAACTATGAATGGAGAACGTTATCGACGACAATTAATGCGTTTGAAGCAAGCTCTGGCCAGAACACGACCAGAATGGGAGAACAGACATGATAAACTTATTGTTCAACATGATAACGCTCGCTCACATGTCGCAAAACCGGTCAAAACCTATTTAGAAAATGTCGGATGGGAAGTTTTACCCCACCCGCCGTATTCACCAGACGTTGCTCCTTCGGACTACTACTTGTTCGATTGCATGAACAACGATTTGATTGGACAGCGGTTTACTTCTTCAGAAGATATCGAAACATGGGTCTCTGACCGGATCGCTTCCAAGGATGAGGACTTCTTTCGCCACGGAATCCGTACATTGCCTGACAGATGGGCGAAAGTGGTGGCTAGCGATGGACAATATTTTTCTTAAGGTATTTATGTATTTTGTGTTTGTACTACAGCTTCAATGTGTGCGTACCAACCGCACGAATTAATTCCTAGACCAAATAAGTAAATTTACATTGAATTATGAACATTAAAAATAGGATTAGACTGTAGGACATGATAAATTACCTTTAAATAAATTACATGAAGCAATGTTACATTTAACATTGCTTCTTATATGTGATAAGGGCTGGTCCTTTGGTAATGACGAGACTATGTACCTCTCCTCTAGCTGAACGACCGCAAATGTCCTCTCTGAGCTTAACAAATAAGATAGTTATATTGAACAATACCACAAATACCGATACCGTAAGTGTCGCGCTTCTGTTGTCTTATTTTGAAGATTTCAAAAAGAAATTAACAAAGCAAATTATTTTTCTTAATAAGCTTATTTAAAAAAAAAAAATACTGAACTCAGATCATTTTAAGCATCTTGAATTACAGACATTATAAAACTTCTTTTATCTTCAATAATGCAACCAACTAAAGTAACAGCTACAATATTAGAAATATTTCGAGATAGACCTATCCTGCATATTTACATAGGGTTTATCATACAACCACCGAATCATTATACAAACAGTACAATCAGGATTTTTACTAAAACTCTGGTATTATTTCCCTGAATTTACAAGACTGAGTAACAAGACTGACTATGACTGAGTAACCCATAGTCCAAGGCTCTCTTATATATATTTTTAAATACAATATAAGCTTATTTTCTTACTGTAAATACTTACAATGAGCGAAACTTCCTATATTTGGAACACAAAACACTAGTTCCAAACAATACACCTGTCCTCAAAACTTCGGCATTCTGAATACACTTAAACATAAACTAGTAAATATTTATTACAATTTGGCTTATTTCTTGGATCATCTATAACCAACAAACCCAACTATTTTTTTCATTTGTATTTTTTATTTAATTTGTTCGTTTTCTTTCAAAGCTTGAGGTTCTAATATTTTCCAGTGCACCTCAAATTTCGTTACTTCTTAAGATTATATTCTTTTCTGAGCATTTTTCTTGCTACTATCTTTCTGATTTGTCTTGATTGAGGTGCTCTCAATATCTGCTGTGAGCACTAGGAAATACATTCCGATTCTTATTTAAAATAAAGCAGATTTTCCTTGCATTCTGCTTATTTTAAAGTCCTTCCCTGATACACTTTAATTTCCCTGACTTTCCAGGTGAGTGTACACCCTGAAAAACCAGTGAAACTTTCTGAATAACTTTTCACTTCTTGATTTTTTTTCTTTTCCTTCCTTTAACCCTTTTAAGATAGATTGTAGTTTTTACTACGAAATGATAGTGTCTTTAAAATTCGATTAAAAGAGAATTAAGAAAGCAATTTAGTTCCGTTTTTTTTTTTTTTTTTTTTTTTTTTTTTTTTTTTTTTTTTTTTTTTACGAGAGGAGGCTTGAAGAAAGCCTTGGAAGTGTCTATACGCTTTCGAGCGTCGGAACATAGAGGGGTATGACGTCATCACTTTACAAATTCTTTTTTAGTGAGGTCTAACTTCACTTTTTTGGTGAGCTTCTCTTTAAACCTAGATTTCTGAAGTTTTACACAAACATTCAGTGGACCCTTTAGTTTTCATCTGATTTTTTTCGGATCTCTTCGTCAACACAGAAGGGGGGTTCAGAGGGGCTAAAGGGAAAAAAGGGATATTTCTTGACCAAAAATCCCACTTTCGCGATTATTGCTCCGCTCGGGTACACGATAGGGACATCTGAGTGGTACTTTCTGAAAGCCTACTCGATTCTGAAAAAAAAAAAAAAAAAACTACGTATGAATCATCATTCTACGATAATTAGAGACGTGTCAGGGATTTTTTACGTAATATCATTTTTGTTACTACTGTAATTTGGAGCGCTTTGCTTGCTTTTTCCACATGGGAAAATATTTTTCCCGGCCTTAGTATTGTCGTGGCTAAAATTTCGACCAAACTTTTTGCGGTGTTTTTTTGCAAACACTCTGTACTCCACGACAAAGTTCTCCCTTGCATAACCTACGAGAATTTGTTTAAATCAATTGTTATGTGAGTATCACCCAGATTTCTTCTCAAGCTTCTTCAATTACGAATCCAGCGGAACAACTTTATTTCTTAAAACTCTAGTGAAGACGATAGGTTTCAGAGATAGATGTCTGTCGCATTCCGCTCCAGACACCCTTCCCAATTCTAGCGACCAACTACGAGACGATAAGATTATTTTTTTTTCTCTCTCTCTTTTCCCCTTTTGAAACAACTTCTCTGTTTTCTGGTGAATCATCAGTCTGATATTAATGTTACCAAACCCTCTTAGAGTCTTAGTTCTGATATGACTCTGTATTCTATATTTAGCGCTGACTTCATACTTTCGCAGCTGCTAGAATGACCTTTGAACCGAGCACTTGTAAGAGGTTTGTGTCACCCCTCTTCTTGTATAATGTTGTGTAATTTTAACTGGTTTTAGTTGGAACCCATGTCTGTATTTTTTTCTTTTCTTTGTGAAGGTGTGTGCGTTTTGGAAACTCTATAAGATATCAGAAATGTCGCGCGCCTATCATAAGTAGTATGAGATCACCTCTAGCCAATCAGAATTCACCAAGTGTTCCGAACCATTACATCATTTACATCCAACCAGATTCTAAAGAATTCTTTCTAACGATTGCACAATCTGGCGTAAGATTGAGACACCCTAGCTTGACACATAAAACCTCGGGGATGATCTCTCGAGTGGTTAATTACGACCGAACAGCCGAGGAGCCCATAATCCGTGCTTCTCTCTCTCCCCTCGTGGGAAGGGGGCCTCCTCTGCACTCTTTGCAGAGTGACTCTCACTAATTTAGTGATAATTCAGTATATTTTTAACTTAGTGCCGATTAGTGAAATTCGTTGAATAGTGAAGTTATAAAAGACTAAACAGTGCTGTATCGAGTATCCGGCGTGACGACCGTTTCCACGCCAACCTTTTGGAATTGATATTGTGTTTTGGGAGTAAGTATTTTTCTTCACTAGCTCTCCCAGAGAGCCATCGTACACTTACTCAACATTTGAATTCTTCTGTAGACTAAAATAATTACTTCGCCCTACTTTGAGGGAACTGTTTTATAATAGCTCCAGTCCAACACGCCACACCTACCAACTAAACATCATGTATTTGTAAACATGTGATTTTAACTTCAGTCTTAATTAGTGACCCAACAGGATTCTTTTAATGTTTGATATTATGGTCTGTAAATAAACTGAACTCTCTGATAATAAATAACTCGCAACACAATCATAATGCTTCCACGTTATTATTACTATAACAGACCAAATGAAACTCCCAATCTCTCTTAGCTATCGAGAGACGCCTCCGCTAAGATCACGCACTGCGATTAAGTGGTACGTCACCTTACAGTGGATCGTCGTGAGAGTGAATCTACTAGTATTCTAGATCATAGTCCTGTCAGTTCCTGGGGACTTCCGTCCCCCTTTCAAGGGACTACCATTGGGCCTGGTAAGTCAAGATCCTGTCTCGATAGAGATGCCAGTTGCCAACCTCCTCTCTGCATCCATCCACAGGTAAGAGTAACATCTTTTCAGCCAATCCGCTCAGGCTATCAACTACCGCTACTAGTTTGCCAACTCCAAGAGATTACTGTAGTGAATGAGTTAATTACGTCATCTGTGATTAAATTGTGTAATTTGATTTGCAGTAGTGTTGTGTGTCGCCAGTGCATAGTGTAAGAGGGCTTTGGTAGGAAAGTGCCTCTTAGTGTAAATCATGTGTTCCTTATTCGTTTATTCATCTCAACGAACCGACTTCCCATCCTTGCGACTTTTCAATATGTTAATTGTAATGTAGTAATTCATTTAACCAAGGGGAGTTGCTTCCTCGATTGGCTTAATACTTAGTACATAAATGAATATTCTTAAGCCCTAGTAAATTACTTAATTGAATTAAAATGATCATTGGTCCTAACCGTTTGGTCGTTCAACTAATCTACTTGCTGTAACTGCCCATTTGCTTGAACCCTGTCAATACTAATGAGGCGCCCTTTTTATTTTTTTTGTTTAGTCCGCCCCTCGTGATGTCATCCTTGATATCGGGATGTGTTTGCCTCCCCTCTCTTTTGATGTACCAAAAACCTGGAAGTGTTTCTAATAGCCACGAGTGTGGCCCCGCTTTAATTATAGATATTATTATGTATTTCATTAACTATTAATGTGTCTAAGTAGACATCACGGCGGACAGTTAAATACTAAGTATCTTTCTGTAATATTGTAATATAACCTCTGTAGGGTTAATGAGTTATTGCGCCATTCTTAGGTTGAACGACCCCTTCTCGTGCTGAGGCCGTCGTCTCTGGCTTAATATCATAAATCACACCGCTCCCTGTTCAGACCACTGCTCTCGGTGTGATCCAGAGAACTATTATTTATTCGTATTAATCGTGTTTATTGCTTTGACACTATCTCCGGAACCTCATAATATTTTGTGATATTGAGGAAGCGACTATTTGACGAGCTTTTGTCTTTTCGCAAGGATAGGAGTAGCTTTATTAAGATCAGAACGTTATCCGAAAAGTCCTACCGGTGGTTTCGCTTGAACTCGAACCCCTTACGGGTTCTCGCGGCGCTACAGTATTGAAGATAGGAGATTGGTACTTGTCACAAGTAATTAGTACAAGTACTATTTTTGCAAGTGATTTCCAGATCTGTATGTTTATACAGGGCCGCGCCAGAGGGCCCCAAAATGGGAAAAAATGGATTCTTTACAAAAGTCCCTATTTTCCTACATTTTTCCCTCCTTAGGGACATGTGAGTGGTAATGTCTGAAAGCTTACTCTATTCTGAAGAGAACGACGTATGAATCATCATCCTAAAATAATAAGGAACGCTTCAGGAAATTTTAAAAATTTCTATAGGATCTTTGGCTAATTCTGGGGATATTCCCAGAAGAGGGAAATCATTTTTCCCGCCCTTACTACTGAAGACAGGAAATTCTAATTTGTCACAAGTAATTAGTACACTACGTAGTATTCTTCAAGATTTTTCTCAAAAAAAAGAACCGATTTCCCTTCAAAAAATTCTCTCAGGTGCATGATAGACACATGTGAGTGGTTCTGTCTCAAAGCCTACTCTATTCTGAACAAAACATCGTATGAACCATAATCCTACGATAATTAGGGATGATGCTGTACCTTCTTGACTGAAAGTCAACAAAAACACCTAAAAAAACCCATATCTCAAAAGGGTTAAACCTCCCTGGACTATCGTCAGAATGTTCAGTTACAACGATGCACAAAGTCCTGAAGTGTGAAAGGGAAACATCCACCAATAACTCTTCGTCACTGAGAACTTCCTTTTCCCCAAATATACACACCATATTCATTCAAGACTCTATTGGTTTCGAATATATTGTATTCGTATGGTTTCGTCGCGTGAATACACAAAGACATATGATTAATATCAGAAGTTTTTTATGACTGATTTTCAGGTAAATTTTAAATAATAATAAATCCTTTAATTGACTTTGCTGCATAAGGTAATCAGCAAAATGTGCCACAAATACTTTGATAGCTCTCCATGGTGATCTAGATGCTAGCACATACGCACTTTTGGTGCACAGAATCTCAATTCCCGACGGGAGATTTGAATGCATTACAGTGATTCGAATTTCACCTTAAATTGTAGATGCAAATCTTATATAGCTTCGGCACGATGCATAATGCATAGTGCATGATGCAAGATTACATATCGAAAGAAGAGTTTAATACGAATGCTTTATACACTGGTATATGTAATACAAATTTGATCTCAGAAGCAATCCGGTCGTCAAAACCCTAATACCAGGGGTAAAGTGGATCTGGAAAGGTAGGGGAACGAATGACGTCACGCCGTCCATTGTAATTTTTTAGGAAGTGAGGGACGCCATATATATTATTTGGATGTGGGGGAACGCGTCTTCCTGCGTTCCCCTCACTTTTACCCTGCGAAATACTTTATTTTAAATAAAATGTTCAGTGTTATATCTGGGAAAACTTTCTCCACATTCTTTCAATAAATTAAACATACATCGCATATGTAAGTGCACTATAATATAGAAAATAATAAAATATTTGAAAACTGCCTATTTAAGACTGAATGATTTAAGAGGCCTCATCACTGCGAAATTAAAATACCGCTAATTTTACAGTAATTATGTGATATCTTCACATAGATAAAAGAAAATCGAAAAGTGGAACAAGATCTACCTAGACAGTATTATTTTGCGTGAGATACCGTTATCTGCTTTCGATTTCCAGCCATTTAGAAAATCGGCATTTATTTTCGCGTTTCTAAATAACAGCAAACGAAAAGTTACTAGGTGACTCGTGATAACGGTACCTCATGCAAAATAACATCGTCTGGGGAGGTCTTGATCTACTTTTCGATTATCTTTTACCTATTTGAAGATATCACATAATTACTGTAAAATCAGCAGTATTTTAATTTCGCAGTGATAGAGACTCTTAAACAGAAATGAGAAATTACATCACTCATAAACAATGTAGGAAAGCCTCCCAAAATCTTGTAGGCACAAAACTATATAAAACACACAACATACACTGCAGTATAAAACTACTTGCATCTTTCTCCTCAACGTTCTGCAGATTTGTCGGACATCCGTACGTCAAAACTTCAGGATCACAATCTGTTGTCACCCAATCCGATGGAACTTCGCAATTGGTCTGTTCTTCTTCACCAATGATAGTAACAGATGGAAACTGTCGAGACAGCGATGCAACAATGCAACGCTGGGCAGAGCGATCTGCTTCCGTTTGCAGGTCGTTTTTTCCCTGAAAAACAAATAATATAGATGATAAATGATCTTACTAGCTGAAATATTTTATGCTGAAGAGTGGCAAATTCATCCTTCCTTAGAAGAATTTTAGGAATGTCACGAATGACAAAGACTGCGCTATTATTTCAGTTATAGGTGTTACAGTGTTTGAAAGAATTGAAACTTTATTAACTGATGACCGAAAAATCTTAATAAGATCTTAAAACCTCTTACTTCGCCATTTTACAGCTCCTACTAATGGAATAGCACATACCGACAAATTTAGTCTAATAAATGGAGTTGAGTTGATTTTAGTTTAGCGTCCCTTTCAGCAGCGAGGCTATATGAGACGTGGACCTACTGATTAACGTGGAATCCGAACCACATGAGCTCCCGCCGGGAATCGAACCCGGGTCTCCCACGCCAAAGGCGCGTACGCTAACCGCTTAGCCACGAGGGAGCTCTTAGTCTAATAAAACCGGCCATGAAACTGTTGTAGAGGTACAATATACAGTATATCCCAAAAACGTACAATCTTATCGCAGTATAAAGTGAGGACAGAGTTAAAGGACCAGTTTTATCCGAAAACGAAATAATGTAATTGAAACGCAAATGTTTAGAGATAAGAAATCTAATTTATATTCGGGAAGAAAGAAAAAAAAAAAACTTTTCTATTCCGTTTCGTTGTTCTCTAGCAATATTTTCAATGTCATCAACTACGCTAGTAGACTGCTAGCATGTAAGTGGGTTTATTTTTCTTCCGTGTGATCACTTTTCATGAGAAAAACAAATTAAATCTTGACTTCAAAAACTGTATAAAGTGGCCTTTTGAAAAAGTACGTTATAAGGTGGAGAGGTGTTTCCTTTCTTAAGGGCTGAGTAGTATTTTTGATTAACTTTACTTACTTTTAAGAAAGGAGACTTGACGTACCACTTGACATGTTAGCTGTCTAGCACAGTTTACGACATATAACAAGTTGCTAGAGAACAACGAAATTGTATGAGAAAGATTTCTTCTCCCTGCTGTTACGACGGTCCTTATCCCAGTGCCGTTTACAGGAGCTATCCGAAACAATATTCGGTTGGAGAGAATAGCCTACCTATTCCATTTCCATAGACAACATTTATTAAAGTCTTAACTATGTTCGGAAAGACATCGATTAGAGTCTAGTACTCAATACGGAACTCAATAGGTTTCTCAGCTCTGATCTGCCACTACTCGCCAAGTAATAGAACAGGTGTTGTATTACTTGTCGGGAACGAAACATGTAAAAATGGGATACCCACACAAAGTTCAACTGCACTGGGCGTTACCTCCCATCATACCCATACCAGAGATCGGGAGAGTATCATATCAATACGTAACCGTATACTATGCAGGTACGATGGTGTAACGTAAGATTGTACAATCTCACCTCAACGTGCCTTACAATTACGTACTGACGGGAACCATAATGAGAACAAAGCACTACACTTAATGTTTTATATTTTATCGACGAATCAATAAATAATTTTTATAAAGCATTTTCAGATTTTTTCTTATTTTCATTTTTGAGTTCAGTCCTCTTCCTATTGGTCCACGACCCAGGGGGTACATGGATAATTTGTACAAAAGTCTAATACAGGCCAGAAAATTGAAATATTACATTTTCAACATCATTGAGAACATTTAATAGTTGTTTTTCGTTCAGCATCTAATTATTTACTTAAGAGGTCTTTTAAATGTTAAAACTATAAATATTAGCACACACACAAGCTAATACCCGTCTACTTTTCTCTTGCACAACACAGTGATGCATTACCTTTATATTATATTATATTGCGTAGTTAGTTGGGAATGATTTTTTCCCAAGTTTCTTGACACATGTTCATTTTGATAACTCTCTCAAAACACAATTACACAACATGTAAAATAGTTTGGGTATACTATATAGAAAAATTGTATTTTGGCAATCCACAAACAACAATCTTTCACTTTTAGTATTCAGTAATTTTGTACATCTTTGACTCAAACTATTCATATTTAATCATCTCGTTCTTTTTCCAACTATAACCAACACACATGCGTACTTTCACAGTTTTGTGTTTTCATTTACACATGCCAGACGGTACCACTAGTCAAACTTGCAAATCATCGTCTGCTATGGTACCAGATTTGAAACGAAGTGAAGGGATCATTAAAATCAAAATAGCTGTAGAATTATCTTGATAAGGGTTGAAAAACTAGAATGTCACAAAACATATGAAATAAGGTTAAATATTCAACATGCTATCAGATTGTCTAAAAGCCATTGAGAACAAATTTAATCTGATTTGAAAATAACATTATGAACCCGCATATGCTACGTTTTGTTCGATGAGCTTATGCTATTTTTTCGCCAACACCATAATCCTTTCGCTATAGTTTTTTAAGTGACATGTGGTTTTTATAGACCTCTTTTAAAAGTATCTCAGCACAATCCAGGGAGTTCCGCAAAAACTGAAACAAATGGCAGTCTGATGGTGCCAGGTCCGCGCTGTACGGCGGATGCATTAAAACATTCCAGCCAAGTTCTCTCAATTTCTGACGAACGTACATGATTTGGCATTGTCAGTGTGGTATATGGTACACTTTCTGATGACCAGTTCCGGCAGTTTCTTTTGAATTGCTAGATGCACTCGCTCTAATTGTCAACAAGCCCAAATCTATCATTCTGCCTGGCGGGCAGCAGAAGTTCGGGCTGTACGATGTCCTTCCAATCCCACCAAACGTACAGCATAACTTCCTGGGCGTCAGTCTACGCTTTGCCAACAGACTATGATGCTTCTCGCTTAGAATAAGCTCGAGCCTTAACGAGAATATTGAGCGTTATGCCTCGCTAAAGGTAATGAATCCGAGCCCGTATGGTCTCATGGAATCATTTTAAACGTTAAAGCAAAGATTTAAAAATAAATAAAATAAACAGAATAACACTACATATTAACATACGGAGAACCTAATGTTTTGAGTGAACATTAATGGCAGAAAAGACGAGAGCCAATCACATTTAGCGATGCTCACTTGTTTCTCAGCTTCACTTATAAGCATATCCTCTATATTATAACCTTCTTGTTGAAGTGTAAGAAAAGAACACGCAACTTTTAAGTAAAATTGTTTCATTTCACACAATTCATATGTTATTATTTGAAGATTTAGTTTGCAGAATATCAATCTCAAAGGGATTATGTGCATTCAGTACAGACCTTTTAACAGAAAACCGTTAAAAATAAAAGGGAGACAGCTCCTCTCTCCCTCTTTCCATACGTCACACATACACACACACACAATGACATCGGAAGGCAACGTTTTGGATTTTCAAAAATTATTGCTGACCCTTTTCTCGCACTATGGTATAAAGTAAACAAACAAACAAAAACTTTTATCTGCATGCCAACTTGTTGTGTGGATTGCCTACACAAAATATACCTGCTAAATCACGACTCAAGAAAAAAGTAACCAGATGATAAGATCCTAAAGATAGGGTAAATGATTGTCGAATATGAGATCGTTCGATTCTTCATCAGTTAAACGATTGCTTTTTTCTGGTTTTCCAAGATCCTTCTATAAACCACATGTTTCTAGGAAATAATGCTAGTTTTAGGAATGCTGGTTCGTGGCTGGTATAGTCAAGTGGTCCAAGGTACTAGCCTGTACATGTATCTGTCCCGGGCTCAAATCTACTGTCTTTTCACATTTCACTCACTTATCGTCATTTAATTCTCATCTCCTTCAGCCTAAATGGTAAAACCATGGAACGTAAAAATCATATTAAGAAAATAAATGGAAAGAAAATGAAATGAAATCTTTCAGTTCAACGTCCTACAATTATGCCTTTGACACTAAGTGAAACAGATGATTAAGACAAGTGAATGCTTATAGTAGAATGAGAAAGTGGAGGAAACGGGAGTATCCCAAGAAAACTCTCAGACACGATGCTGTCCATTTACAAACTTATTTGACCGGGAATCGAACCAGGGACTCAACGAACCAGAAGTAAGCGCTCTACCACTAAGCTACCTCTAAAATGAATGGAAAATACCATTTTATTTAATTTCCAAATACTTCACTTTTAAACTTCAACCAAACATTTTTATTTTTAAAACTAAGTACATTTAAATCAATCTAGTGTGGTCATGAACTAGTCTAAAATTAAAATCTACATTCCAAAATAGTTTGCTCTACTGCAAAAGACGGGTTTTATATAATTCTGATAAACTGAACCTGAAAGAGAAACCACATAGAAGCAGCTCTTCATTAATTAAAGCAATTACCTTCTCAACTATTCCAAGTTCTCCTTGACTCATTACATCTCGAATTATTCTACCAGCATGATTAGCAGCGGTAATAGCTGATGCGACTAGACGAAGAACTAGTGGATTCCCTTGCGCCATTATTCACCATGTAATCTAAAAAAAAAAAAAAAAAAAAAAAAAAACAAACAAAGCAAAGAAAAATTTCATACATTATTAAAAAATTATCAACATGCTCAACTCTATAAAATCCATAATTATCTCGGATTTAACACAATCATAAAACAAAACATAATAATGTGATGATTTAATGCATTTAATGCTATCTGGCATATCTCAATTTTCTTTTTAAGTTAACTGCAAGGAACAATTATATACAAAGAATGAAAAATGCACCACTAGACCGAAATTCGAATCGGATCTCTGGCTCAATAGTGTGTTATACAGTCATCTCCCTGAAAAGCCATCACTCTTGAAGTTGGTGTTCAACCACTCAGAGCACACGGACAGAACCACAACAGACCATTAGTCTGCGTGGTTTGACACCGACTTCAAGATAAAATGTAGCTGTTCAGGAAGCGTAATTAATAGTGTAGTGGTTTAAGCATCTGCACGGTAAGCCGGACACGTGGGACAGCCGTGTAATTTTTCACTCTTTGTATACCACTGAATTCGTATCTTTAGAGGAATTAGTATGACATAAAATTGGTTATTTCCTCGATTTATTACATATAATGCATGGAAAAATATACACCTTAAAACTGACACAAGGAAATTTAAAAATATAAATGGAAGCAATACCCTTACGTAGTTGGACTATTAAGACGTGTAAATCCTAGTGGAGTCACATTTTCGGTGATGACTCAGTATAGTGAAATGATTTGAAGTTCTTGAATTAAGAAGTAGAGAAAGGTAGTTGGAGAAAAACAAATAATGGTACTGCGAATCAATATGCTAGACTAGACATGCATCACACAACTGAACGTTCCTTATGCGGAAAACTCAACGTGAAAAACAATTTACACCTTATTACTAATGTTAACATGTTCTGTGTCTACGTATTTGCAATATACACCTGTAGGTGGAAAAATCTTGTGCATGTACTATAATACACTATCTTCCTTAGTTATTGCACGTTACTTCCGTCTTTGGCAGGCCACACTCGTCCACATACGCGAATAGCAAAATTTAGAGGCGGTGTGGCGGGTTATCTTTTTAAAGAGAGAATAACAACTCGTTGTTTTATTACAAACATTTCTTTCCGTTGTGATATATTTTTTTAAAATTTAAACTTCATTCCAAATGTTACATAAAAAAGAAAGGCTTTCAGAATTCAAAAATTAACTGGCTTATTGATTAATTATTAATACCATATATCAGAGAAAAAAAAGTTCACTGAGTATAAACTGGCAACCATGCTTTCGAGGATTTTTTAACAGCAAGAGGTAATGGAATTGGAAATTTGTAATAACTTCGAGCAACAGAGCTGAATCAAGGAAATACAACTGGATCAGAATATTATCCCTCGGTTTATATTGTTTACATTGTTGTCCTAAAGTAATTAGCTTCTGTACTTAAAATTTCGTACGTAAACATAGAGCAAAAAACCTCTTCTCTTGAGGCAAGAAATGACATGCTAAAACTAGTAAGTGTTCATAATAAACCTGGGGGAGAAGTTTAACTTCCACCAGGAGCCTCCCCAGGTGGAGGATCAGGGAACGCCCATCACATGTGTTGGGTACTGGATATTACTCGGGGCGGACCAAAACCAACCAAGCCGCTGCTGCCTTACAGAAGAGTAGATGAATCTATAAAGGCAAAGGGAAGAAGACTCTGACAGAAAATTACCTGGTCCTCCAGGTTGGGGTTTGGACATAGGGCCAAGGCCTCTACATCGGAAAAAATGGTTGCGTTTAATGCAGACAGAGCAAGAGCCGAATGGATAGAACTGATGTGGAAAACAGACTATGAGGTATGGAACTTGGTACATAAGAAGCCTGAATGGAAAAGAAGTAGAGCTCGTAGGAGAAATTAAAAAGACAAAAGTAAAGTTGGCCAAAGGGGTGAGCTGCGAGATACTGGAAAGTGGATTTATGCTGCTTTACAGTGGAGTACCAAACAATGAGAGACCTATTTTCGAGCTGCTGAAAGGTGGCTTCTGACAGATAGCTGCACATGTTGTAAACAAAACGAGAGAGAGGATTATTCGCCAATCACAGCAATATTCTTTCATGCTGTTGCTAGGCAACGAAGGTCACTGACCGCGCTGTTACCGGTAGTTGAGACGACTTGTTAAACGTCCTAAGTTTGTCCCCAGAGCTCCTGTCTCTGTTGCGGAGCCTCTGGCAACAGCGCCTCCAATACTCCATGTACTCTACCCAATTGTCAGAAGCCACCTTTCCTTGCACACACAGTAGAGCAAGAATAGGCTGCGTCATACAAAAAGAAAATATAAATGATCATATAGACTGGAAAGTTATAAACAAAAGAATTCTCGTTGTTAGTGCAAAAGACGGGAATAGTAGAACAAATATGGTAATAGCTTACGGACCTAATGGAGACGAAATTAATGGAAAGAAACAAATTCTACGAAGAGCTACAGAACATGACAGACGGTAACAACGGGAAGCACAATCATTTTGAGAGTCCTAAATGCCAGAATAGAAAATAACATAGGGAAATAACATACAAGTTCGAAACGTTATTGGTAAACATGGGAAACAAATTCGTTCGGATTATGAAGAAAGACTGATAAATATATGCAATGCAAACACCTAGTCATCACGATACAAAATTTCCATACAAGAAAATACACATGTTTATGAGTCAAATCTCTCAGAACTGAAAAATCAATAATCGGCTACATAACTGTGAATGAAGATAAAATGAAATATGTTAGAGACGGCCGAGTAAGAAAAGGTCCCGAAATTGGCAGCGACCGTTACTTCCTAACAATGGAAATGATGACGGAAACCGCAAAGAATGATACGAGAACTAAGAGACAGACGATAATGCAAATATACAGAAAATATGAGCTGAAAGAGAAATTCAAGAAGCTGATTCAGGAAGAGATAGAAGCAATAGAAGAGGAAAACAACAGGAAAACAAGCAATTTAGAAGGAAGCTAAAAATCTTCAAACAAATGGTACTGAACTCAGCAGAAGATGCATATGGTGAACACAAAACAGGAACACAAGAGAAAAAGAATCCCCATGGTTGAACGCATAAGTTAAACAAGTACTAAAGAAGAAAAGAGACATGGAAAAAATATATGACAACGGAAAAAAATAACACCCTCAACACTACAAATTCCGAAGACAACAAACATAAGAAAAGTACAACGAGCGAAGAAAAGATCGTGGAAAGAATTTGGCAACATCATGTAACCAACAGCAAAGAAAACATTATTTTACAGAATAGTGAAGAGCCTGAGAAAGGACAAAGAATGCGCAATACAACATATCAAAGATAAAAACGGAAAACTACTAACAAAGAAAGTAGACAATGTGAACAGATCAAAGGAATATTTCACCGTATTATTAGAAGAGAGTAACAGACCCGTGTAACGAAGATCCAGAAACACAAAATTCAAGTTTGGCACTACAAGACGATGAAGATACAATTACGGAACAAGAGTTGAAAAAAAACATAAGGAGGAAGGTAAAAATTGGGAAAGCAGCTAGTCATAATATAATAACACTTGAAATGATCAAATGAATGAGAGAAACAGGGCCAAAAAAGTACTATTACATACAATCCGACTAGCTTGGAAATACAAAAAGATTCCCAGGGACTGTAGAATAGTTATTATTCATATATATAAGAAAGGAGACAGCAGACTATGCATAACAATTACTGAGCGTACCAGGAAAAATATGATCATATATGCAAGAATCTTGAAAACAGACAGACAAGAAATTGAACATCAACTAGAAGAAAACCAGTGAGGCTTCAAGGCACCAAGATACAATATTTACTTTGAAGCAGATATCCGCGATGGATATCGAATACAATAAAACTATGCACCTATGTTTCATTGGTCTGAAAAAAGCTTTTTACAGAGTACCCTGGAATGTAATATGGGAAGTTCTTCGGAAAAGGAAAGCAAACCTAATGTATGCAATACAAGAGTGCAAAAATTATGTGCGAATATGCGATGTGCTTTAGTCATTCGGTTGTTTTTATTACAACCGTTAATTTCAGGACTATCAGTAGATAGTGCTGAACATTTGCCATCTATAAATTGAGAAAGTACAGTACTTCACATACCATAAAGTAAAATCACCATCTACCAGTTGTTTATTCAACATTACCTATTAACATTAATGTTTCCTTTTAACTTTTTAAATGATTATTCACCATGTATTCTTAGCGAATGCATCCATCATGTTTGAAGTTTCACACAGGTACATGAGACTGTCATTTTCCTTACTAAGCTTTCACAAATCTGTTACGTTCGGGACAAACGTATCACTATCTGAAAGTCTCGTTTTTGCCCTACACAACGCACTATAGAAAGTTTCAATAAGATAATTAGGGGAAGTAGAGTTGAGGTTTACAGTAGACCTTCTTCTCTAAGTGGAAAAACGACTTTTTTTTAGGTAGAATGAGATATTTTTTATTGACATGCTTACTTTGTTAGATATCGTTACAATATTTGTAGGATATATTAGAGGGATAAAAAAGCTTATTTTAAGATAGATTGTGTGTGTCTGATAGCAGTTGCCAGCTACAGAAAATTTTAATTTTAGATTTTAAGTGGAAATTTTGAAAAATCCCCTTTTTCTCTCTATTATTTCCCTCCTGTTGGTTGCATTCGAACAAACATACCAGTGTCTAAAAGCCTCGTCCTTAGCCTACACAGCGCACCATAAAAAGTTTCACTCGAGTAATTAGAGAAAGTACAGTTGAGGTTTACAATAAACCATGTTCTGTAAATGGCGAGATAATGGTGAATTTCTGAGGTAGAATGAGATTTTTTTTTTTTAATTTCATGCTTACTTTGTTAGATATCGCTATGATACTTGTAGGATACATTCTTGGGGTACCAAGGTTTATTTTCAGGTAGTTTTCGTCTGTCTGATGGCAGTGTTTCCAGCCAAAACAATTAATTCCCGATTTTAGGTGAAAATTTCGGAAAAATTTCCCTTCCCCCTATATTATTTCCCTCTTGCTGGCTACATTGAAACAAACGTACCACTACCTGAAAGCTCTCTCTTTGGTTTACAGAACGCAGCATAAAAGGTTTCAATAGGACAATTAGAGAAGTTGTAGCTCCGGCATATTTGTTGATTTTTGCTTCCGAGGCGTAAAAAGTGTCAAAATTTCATGTGTATGATGAAAGAGAATTTTTTGTTTCCCCTCTTTGAATGGAAGCCAGCGTCTTCAGGATTTCACTGTACCTTGTCAACACACCAAAGAATTTTTTTAGGTGACTTGAACCCATATGGCAGCAGTGGTGCTAGATACAAAGAATTTTGAAATTCGGTTAGGGAATTTTTTGTAAATTTTCAAACCTACATTTCCCTCAATAATTTCCCACCCGTTGCCAAGACTGCAATGTAACTTACACCAAAAAATAGCCACATCCATTTTCTAAAAAACAATGCAACCATATCAATTGAATAAACGGTTTTTGAGCAATAAGCCACTAACTGAAAATGTAGGAAAAAGCCAAAAATGACCTGGGTTCGCAATCACACAATTTTGCTAGTATATAGGTACAAAGAAACAAATGATTTGTAAGTTACGAGGGCTTCGACTCAAGTTTTGTTGATTATTTCAATAAGCTGCAACATAAATCAATAAATAATAGTTTCCAGAAAGAAAAAACAGACATTTGAAAAAAAAAATGAAAAAGAACGATGTTTTCATTGAAAAAAAAACTTCACAGAAAAAAAAAAAAAACGTTTTTTACAACACTAGCTCTGAGTTACGAATTAATATGGTGTTTACGTTTTGCAGTCACACTTATGGAACTACATGCAAAAGCACTGTGACAACGCTTCCTCTGCCGAAAGGGAGTGAGATTGGACACTTCCAGTACAATTTGCCAACACTGCTTTACACCATGAGTCATGTGCGCACCTTCCAGTCATGTGAGCATTGTCGAATGTAGAAACCAGATGCGATTCTAATTGCCGTTGGTAACTACTCCGTGCTCTTGTGCTGCGTTACTTCACTTGTTACTGGAACGAATGTCGTGGCGGTTGACAGTGAATGTATGTGAAGTTATGTGCTGAAATTGAAGAATTGTGTTATTGTGCGCATGTACATTTTCAGAAAGATGTCCCGCACTTGCAGTAACAAACTTGATAACTTTTGTTACATTTGTGCATATCAGTGCTGTAGTCCTAAAATTTTCAGAGGGTATACGCTGTTTTGTGATCACCTATGATTGTCATAAAGACATAGAAGGCATTTTTTTAAAAATGAAAATGCATGTATTAATTCAATTAAAATATAAATGACTCCTCCACCCATGGCTCTTAAATGCGTCCATGTCTCCTACAACCACAAATTTATCCATTTATCATAAACAGGCCATTCAAAAAGAGCAGTCCGCATCCGAGGCTTATCTTTCTACTGTGCTCGATCCCAGGTTTTTATATGCCGGGTGATCGGCCCGGCACAACACCCAACCTGGAGCACCAGGCTGACTGCAGTTCCGAAAAGGGGGAGATGGAGGCGCCACATCCCAACGCCGGGTTATCATTGGAGTCATGGCCCAATTAAATAAATAAATATAAACGAAACTAAAGTAGAAAGTACTATACGCTTTAAAGCAGAAGGTACACTCTAATGACTACCATTAAGCAAAAGGTATTCGCCGTATACCACCGTTTACCCTCGACTGCAGCTCTGGTGCATATGTTATTTGTGGTTCTATAAAGCGACCATTGACTAAAGCAGTGAAACAAGCATATGTCTTGTATTTCGGATGTCGAGTTGGAGATCAAGAGAAATCATGAGCTCTACATGTGCAATGCACCTCTTGTTCGTCTATGCTGAATCCTTGGATGCAAAGTAAAAACGTCTCCGTGAAGTTTGGTGTGCTGTTTGGCATGAATCCAGAAATCATGCACCGGATTGCTATTTTTGTATATCTCCCTTCAAGAAAGGAGTCAATACCAAGAGGAAAGAATATTCAATACCCTGACATTCCATCTGTCATTCGTCTTGTGGCTCATGGCGAAGGACTGTCAGTTCCTGTTCCTCACATGTAGTACCATCAAGCAGCGATAGCGAACCGACACACACTACATTTATACCAACATCGTCATCTAGAGAACCACACAGTGTAAACTCAAGTGATCTGATTAGGGATTTAGATCTTCCAAAGAGTAAAGCCGAACCCCTGGCCTCACAAGTGAAGCAGTGGAATCTCCTCGCTGACATAGCACGTATGGCTGTGTTTCGGGAGCGTAATACATATATATATATATATATATATATATATATATATATATATATATATATATATATATATATATATAAACGTCATTTCAGTACTGAAGGCGGTATTACATTCCGCAGTAACATTAACTACAAACCAGACGAGTGGAGACTTTATAAATGACTCAAAAATAAATCCGAAAGCAGTACTGTTACAATAGTAATGAAAGGCCATCCATCCCTGTTGCATATGATGCCTTAGCGAAAGGAAGTTACACCAATACGCATGGGTGGCTAGTATATGGAGATTACAAAGTCATTGCGATGTTGTTGGGTTTCTAAGAGGGTTACACTAAATATTGCTGCTATCTGTGTGAATGGAACAGTCGCGCAAAATTAAAGCACTACACACAGAAGGAATGGTCTCCATGCAACAGTTCTGGTGCCTGGGTAAAAAAATATTGCCGGAGAACCTCTAGTGAATTCGGACAAAATTGTTCTCCCACAATTGCATATTAAGTTGGGACTGATGACAGCATATGTTGAGGCTGTGCACATGAACGAAGCAGCATTTCAGTGTTTGTGCAAGAAGTTTTCACGACTCGGCACAGAGATGACAAAGGGGATATTCATTGGTCCACAGATACGCACACACACTTTAAGTCCACTCTAACCCCTGATCAGCTGCATGCGTGGCGATATTTTCGCAATGTGACTACATCCTTCTTGGGGATCTGTAGAGCCGAAACAGGGACTTTGTGGACGAACTTAATCATGCTTATAAAGGTCATTGCAGCATGGCACTGCAGATGCACTTTCTTTACTCCCACACCGACGTGTTCCCAGAGAACTGTGGTGCATGCAATAATTAGGACGGCGAGCAGTTCCACCAGGAAATTTCTCTCATGGAACAGCGGTATACAGGACTGGACTATTGCTATGTTGGCTGATTTCTGCTGGATGCTAGAGAGATGCTCCAGACACCACCCACAAGAAAGCAAAGAAACGTCACGTATAAACCAGGTAAGTTCAGTTAATGAATATATCCTATTGATTACGGTAGCAATATATGTGAAACGTGAAGTCCCGATTTACTCATAACCCTGAGCTACGAGACAATTTTAACGGTGATATTCATGTTCAGCGCGTCGAGACCTATAAAGACTCTATTCATACTCATAAAAACTCATACTTGGGTTTCTGTTCAATATATATATAGGGCCTACATAAAATTGTTGACCGGTGAATTCGGTTGACTAAAAAGTATTGAGCCTTTGGAGGTCAAAATTGAGAATACATTTGTGATTTGAAAATAAAATTATGAAACCACATATGAACCATTTTGCTCGATGAGCTGTAATTTGTAGTCAAAAATTGGGACACGTAGTTTTAAAAGGCCTCATTTGAAAATAACTTAACACATTAAGTAATTTCTGCAAAGACTGAAACAAATGATGATAATGAAACTGCCAGATTCGAGCTATACGGTGGAAGCATTAAAACATCTCAGTTAAGTTCTCTCAATTTCTGACGGGTTGTTAAAGATGCATGCTGACTGACATTGTCAATGCGGTATACACACCCTTTCTGTTGCCCAGTTTTACCTGCTTCTTTCGAATTGCAAAGTATAATCGCCCTAACTGTCGCGAGTAAAGGCCCGAGTCTACCGTTCTGCATGGTGTTAGAAGCTTATGATACACGATATCCTTCTAAATCCCATCAAACGTACAGCATAACTTTCCTAGGCGTCAGTATGGGCTTTACCACAGGCTGTGGAGCTGCTTCTCATTTCAATCACGAATCATTTCGCACAACATCGTAATAGGTTATCCACTTTTCAACACTCGTGAGCATCTACTTCAGAATGGCTATTGTGCTGCCAAAATGTCTTGAGCCATGGCAAAAATGCGACCTAAAGCGCACACCCTCGCGTTGAGCCAATACGGGTTCAGCTGTTGCTAAGCGAGAGAAAGCGAGTGGAATTCCTTCAGACGATAGCAGCGCTTGCAACGGAAGACTAGGGATCAAGTCAATGCGGTATAATAATAGAGTTCTTTACGTTTCAGTGGAGATTCGCTGACAGAAATTCGATCAAGTAAATGTTTTTGAGTCAGATCATATGGCACCCAAACGTTGAGCTTCTTTCTGTAGCCAGTTTTCTCCAAATGATTTAAGACTGCTTGGTGATGAATGTATAGATCATCACTGCTTACATGTGCCTATTGCTAGACTTTAGCTGTGATTGGTCGCCCACTGCGAGGAGCATCTTAGACATCAAAATTTTCTGAACAAAAGCGACTCAACCATCTCTTGGTGGTTGTTTTTGATAACGTATTTTGCCTATAAACAAATATAAATTCGTTCATTGTTCTGTATAGCATTTGCATCTTTATTGAAATAAAATCGTAAAATGTAGCGCAGTTTTACGCAAAGTTCACTCATCTTCAGAGCGCAATACCTTAGTCTTATTATAAGAATTCCAACATTTTTTGGACATCTCCTAGCTTCAGCTGTCAAATGGCATTAGGTCTGATCCGCTCGGACTCATATACTCTGGGATTTGAGACACTTTGACAGAATCTCATGCGCAGAAGGCTCAATACTTTTTAGACTAACTAATTATAATCATAACTGCCTGCTCTAAATTGCAAATCGAAACAGAAACACCGAAAGGATCTTTGAATCTTTTCAGTACGGTAAAGAGAGATTAAATTTGCACTTACATCATCTATATGCTTCTATATTTTTGAACGTATTTTAGTGTTAAGCAGCGTTTAACTGTATTTTATACAAAATTATTAATCTATAATATACCAATAATAATACTTTTTTTCATTGGAACACCTTATAGTAGATCATCTAAAGTTAAAGACAGTTATATTATTGCTGGTATACATTTTATGAATATGTTACCAACTTATATGTATTATTTGCCTATTGAGAAATTTAAAGCTAAGGTGTGTAAAGGTCTAGTGGCATAGCCTTTTTATATTAATGAATTTTTTGAAGCGCAAAAATTATTTGTCAACTAGTGATATCTTTGAAGATGAAATTTATTGTAATATACTGTATATGTATATATTGTAAAGTATGAAAGTTGCTCGTTTAATATTTTAAATCATGCATATACAATCCTTTGACGTCCATTTCCTAAACATAGGCTTAACGACAACAGAAATATTCTATTCTATAATTTTCCCTTTAGTCCTTATGGGAAAAATTGGTTTAGTACACGTCCTGTTTGATATAAGTCCAAGGGTCTGGAACGGATTAAGACGAATGTCGAGTGATATCACTATAGCCTCCAAAATTTCGCGAAGCCATGCACTAACATCGAACTTATAAAATTTTTCATGCAGAAGCTTTGCTTTTAGTAGACTTAAATGAAATTTAAAGTACTCGCTGAGCAAAACAATACGTTTACTGTAAAAATTATGAACGTGTAACAGTTATCCACTTGCCTTGGATAGATAGTGTCTGATGAAGCCAAGCGAATAATTGGCGAAACTGTTACACGTTAATAACTTTTAGAATAAACGTATTGTTTTGCTCAGCGAGTACTTTAAATCGGACTTAAATAAATAAAAATCTGGGAAATTACAAAACAAAGTTTCGAATATGAAATTCCAGAAGTTGCTATCTTGGCTCTTGCTACGCTCCTAACAGTGCTAATTTGTGACTATCTGGAATGGAAACCCTGAAACAAGGGGAAGAAGAAAGTGATTTAGGAAAGGAAATCTAACAGCGTCATCAGTGAAGTTTCAGGTTACCAAGCTAAAGAGGTCCTAAAGAGAAAGGTCCTTTATCTTGCACGAAGGAAGACTGTTTAGTGATGTTCCTGTTTACAGCAACTTTTATGCTCAATTTAAATAATAATAATAAAAACTCCTTGCTTTCTTATTGTTCAATTACATCCACTGGGATTTAATGTGACTGAATACGTAAAATTTTAATGGGTAGATGTGAAGGTACTATCAGAAAAATCTACCTTCGAGTGAATAGACTACAGTTGTTTGTTCAAGCGTGTATACTCTGCAGTGTTTCTCTTTTGTACATTAGAATTACAAGGAAATGAAGCTAACAAAACTCATAGTATTTCTAACCTATGCAGCTTGCGTTAAATCTCTTCGACCATTTTATTGTAGATCTTCCCAATCTCAGCAATCCGTACAAAATTTGATGTAAAACCAACACACAATGAGTACAAATATAGTGCTACTTCAATAAAATCTATCCTACGGTTCCCAGAACTTGTATTCTATCAGCGCATTAAGTCAATGACCATACACATAAAATCGACTTTACTTGCATAAAAACTCTCACTGTATGGCAGACTTTCCAATTTTACTACGAATACGCGCAATAGAAGATATGTTTTGTCGCTCATCAGGAAGTATGGAAAACTGAGCGAGCAAATACAGACAAGCAGAATTAAAAAATACAATGCCAAGCCAGGTGTTTTTTTACCGCCACTAGAGCCATGGTGAAACTTACAAGCAGCTTACCAAGTTTAGAGCGAGCGAAGGCAGGCACAGCACGGACTATTACGACGCTGACGGGAGAACTAATTAGAGTCAATGTTATTTAAAGTTATGAATCATACATTAATTATAGCTACGAGTTTTATCTTAATACTTTAATTTGAAGAATACCGTCTGTATAGAAAGTTTCTCTCTTTTGAGTGTGTGTGAATTATTATATCTTACAAACAATTGTGCTTTTTTATTATTATTATTATTATAACGTTCGACGGTAATACACTTTCAGCCAAAGAAGACATATGATTATTGAAAGTAAAAGGTTCAGGTCCGATAACGCCGGGTCAAACCTATATACTAAGGCGTAAACTTTACAATACACGCTCCAGCTGCACATCGATAAGTAAGGCCGTTTTAATAGGGTATAGTAGAATATAGTACGATAGAGTAGAGTAAAATAGAGGGATAAGTATGGTAGGGGTAGAAATGGGTTAGCTTAAAGTTAGGGAAGTTTTGATCCATTTTCATAAAATTAATAGTGTAACGTTTCTGAGTGAGTATACTGGTATATATTTAGCAGAAGGGGGTTAGAAGTACGTAAAAAATTGAAAATTTACAGGAGAAATGGAAGATGCAAGTACTTACACCTAACATAATCAAATCTAATCTAACCTAATATTAATAGAAATAAGCGAAATTTTATCATTTTCTCAAATATTATGCTGGACCCATTCTGCTAAACATTGCCCAGTATACCAGCTGCAGCGGGCATTGTAAAGTTAACCCATACTAAGTAAGTGAAAGAAACCTAACCTACCCATATTCTTAATGGTTATAGTTAAGGAGCCGTACTTCCCATTTAGGGAAGGACGAGAAACGCCATACTTTCAGGAATTATTCATTGACTACCTAGGATGTTAAAAAGTAGGTAATAGACTGAATTCTTGCCCTTGTACTTAGGGTGTTTAGGTAGTGCTACAGTAAGATGTATCCTCCTGCACGGGAGATGAGAAGTAGCTGTTCTTAACTATTACCTTCTTAATATGTTCCCTTTGCACTTCATCGAATATCATACAAGTATGAGATAAATACATGAGTCACTCCGTATGAATTCAGTTACAGTCTTTCATTAGGATTTATAAATTTTGGTCGAACTAGTTGCTACTTTTATATTTCAAAAGAACATATATTAATTAAAACAAAAGAACATCAAAGTATCAAGATCTCTTATGAAAAACAAGCTATAATGCATAAGCAAGTAAAATCAGTGCGATTACAAAGTGCAAGGCAAATTGCATTGGAATATTAGCAATTACACATCATAATAATGTACTAACATCATGTCAATATTTAAAATGTCATAGAATGTTTTTGCTCTGATATCTTAATGTAAAATTAATTAAGACAACAAAAATAAAGAGTGAAGTCAGTACTTTCTAAAACAAAAAGCATGGTATGCTTCTATCCTCCCGGACATAAAGGAAACTGCAATATCGCTAATCATACCTTCAACTTCTTACAATGCGAAACTAACACACGTCTCCACACTATATCTCACTCACTCTATGCTATGTCCTACTTTCTTCTTGTAGTAAATGCCGTTTAGCTAATAAAACACACACCCTTTCTAATTTTGCGGTTATCTTGTGACAACTTCCCCTTCTCCCTCGCTTTGCTTCTGCTTCTGCTAAAATACAGCTGCTCCATCTACTGGCATTTTCAACATACTAGCCAAGTGTGATGAATGCGCTACTACCATCTTGTGTCCTTTCTCACATTAATCTCAAGGCTATGAACCCGTTTACTTTATTTTACAAGACTTCCTTCTCCTTCATGGAATAAATGTATATTATTTCCGCTATCGGTTTCATACTTCTAAAATTGTTAAGAGTGAAAGTGTTTTCATCAAATTTTATGAAGACGATATCCACCTTTTCTTTCAAACTATCACCAGCGTGTCGCCCTCGTTTTTCGTGAATTTTATCATTAGATAGCTACTTTTTGAAAAATATGAGTGTGAATTGACTATAGTTCAAACTATTGGTGAGTTTGAGCGTTAAACCACATTCAACTCCGGGTATTGTTATTTGTCACCAAATTTGTAATCGACCACTTTTATGTTTCTTATTTATTGTCCGATTTCTAAAAAAGGACTTGAAATGCTAATAATGTCTAAAATGTGACAAACAGACAGCTGTTTCTGTTGTTTTATTAAATACAATATTAGTCCACTTTTCTTCTACAAAGTTTTGACACTTATGTAGTCCTTCTAATATCGGAAAGCATTACGTGTGTGTGCGAGAGAGAGAGAGAGAGAGAGAGAGAGAGAGAGAGAGAGAGAGAGTGTGTGTGTGTGTGTGTGTGTATGTGTGTGTGTGATTTTTCACTTCAAATCACAATAATCCCTTTAAAAATATCAACACAACAGATCAAGAAATGGACTGTGTGTATTGACTTTTAGTGCTCGTATGTTCTGGCCACCGTGTAAAGTAGAGCAGAAAAGCCTCATACCTCTCCAGTGTTCGAAGCGGGGGGGAAGCAGAGGCGGTATGTTTTATTACGATTTTGACTCAACATACCGGCTATCTAAATGTTGAAATGCAGTGAGGGTATGTTGCCTAAAATATTGTTTTTTATTTACATAATGACTGAAAACCATTGGAAAACCATGTTTCTATTTAAAATTTTAAAATTTGGCCCGGGGCCCCCTTAAACAGCGGCTCTGATTGGCACCGCGACATCACCATTCGATTTGCCCCATGATATTTTCTGTTTGAGTTTTTGTTCAGTTCATTTATGTTTAACCGTTTTCGAGATATTTCCGTGGAAACATTAAAATGGGCCACCCTATATATAAACAGGGCCGGATCCAGGATTGTCTGAGAGGGGTGCACACAGGGCCAGAACCAGGATTGTCTGAGGGGAGTGCACCAATAAGTATCAAAATAACCAACCATGTTGAAACTCTTCAAACTGACATGTGACAATATTCTTTACCTCTGACAACACTGATGCATAGAACGGAAGAAAATATTATAAAGAAGGTCGCAAGTAGAATGCAGGAAAAAGTGTTCTTCTCTCCTCCTGGCTTCTGTTTTCTTCCATACTTGACAAATGTTTTATATATATATATTTGTAAATCCTTTCCTTCAACTTTCAGAAAATCGACTTAAACTATTGCTTTTGCAAAGTTCTGCTTTCTTTTAATCCCTAAACACAGACATGAAGACAGAAAGTTTCGGAATGTGTTGCTATTTTCTCTGCTAGCTTCTCATTTTAGATAGTGTATATTAACAATGGAGGGGGGTACATGTGCACCTTTGCACCTCCCTAAATCCGGCCCTGTATACATACACACACACACACACACACACACACATATATATATATATATATAGGAGGCGTATTCCAAAAGTAAGGGCCGTTTGATGATTTAAAAACAGACTCTCGTGTGGAATGGGATTTATTGACAGAAATAGGTGCATACTAAGTTAGTTACTTCATTTTCCCACATAATCACATGCCGTTCCAAACACTTTTCGTAACGCTGCACCATTTTCCGTAAACCCTCTGAATAGAAGTTTGCCGTCTTAGATTGGAACCAGTTGACAACGGCAGTCTTGAGATCCTCGTCGTTTTCAAACCGTTGTCCACCAAGTCACTGTTTCAAATGCAAGAAGAGGAAGTAATCGTTGGGAGCAAGGTTGGGACTGTATGAAGGGTGGTCAAACAGGTCCTAACGATACTCTTGTATCTTCTTCTCTATGACTGCAGCGGTATGAGGACACGCGTTGTCATGAACGAGGATGATTGCGGACAACAGTTTCCTGTGGCGTCGATTTTGAATCGCACGTTGCAGTTTGGTGAGCGTGTCGCACTACACGTCAGCTGTAACTGTTGTCCCACGTTCCAAGAAATCAACCAACAGGACACCCTTGTCGTTCCAAAAGACGGTAGCCATCAGTTTGCGACTCGAGTGCGGCGATTGCTTAAACATGTTTGGTTTGGGGGGGAAATGAATGGTGCCACTGCATGGACTGTTGTTAGGATTCACCGTTGGTGTACGAGATCTACGTCTCGTCGCCCGTCACAATGTGTGAAAACAAATCATCACCCCGTTTTCGATAGCGATCCAAAAACTGTCGGGCACTGCACATTCGTTGCTCTTTGTGTTGGTCTCTTAGCATTTTCGTCGACACCCACTTTGAACTCAACTTGTGATATCCAAGCGTTTCTGTGACAATCCTGTAGATGGTGATTCGTGCAACGTGGGGAAAGTCATGTGCCAGTGCACTGATCGTAAATTGCCGATCACTTCACAGTTTTTGGTTCACTTGCCCCACGAGGTCATCCGTCCGAACACTAGGCCTGCCTCTCCGATCTTCATCCTGCTCGTTGGTGCGACCATTTTGAAACTCGCGACACCATTTGCAAACCTTTTCTGCACTCATTACTGTAGGTATATACACTAGGCACTATTCCCGATGGATATCAGCAGCAGAAGTTCCTTTTGCAAGCAAAAATTGTATCACGCCGCGCACGAAACAATTCTCGCGGGCATTGCGATCTGCCTTCCACGGTTACCAAACTCCTACTGACTCAAGACAACCACTGCAGTGGCTTCGTCAATAGTCCGTCGTTAGTGCTGCACGCCCTATTTCACTATATGACGACGGCCCTTACTTCTGGAATACGCCTCGTACACACACACACACACACACACACATATATATATATATATATATATATATATATATATATATATATATATATATATATATATATATATAGAGAGAGAGAGAGAGAGATAACCGGTTGTTAATAAAATAAGAATAGCACCATTGGATAAAAGGTAAGGGGTTAAGAAATTACATTACTAAGAATTAAGTATTTTTGGATAACTTTCAGTAGATTAATTGATGTCACTTCAAAAAGTATTAGATATTCATAAGTACCTCATTTCTTTTAATGCGCTCGCTACTACGACTAGTCCAAAAAGTTTCAATCTTTGAGATGAGCAAAAAGTGTTTCCAGTTTTTTTTTTTTTTTTTTTTTTTTTTTTTTTTTTTTTTTTTTTTTTTTGTAAATACGAATGGGCTCTCTCAAAATTTTAGTCGCCCCCTAATAGCTTCCCTACTAAAATAATCCTAGCTACGCTACTTGTGGATACGGAATATGTACCAGTTTACAGAGTCTTGATTGGTTGGAGTTGAATTGAGTTGAGACTATATGAGATAAGTCTTTTTAACAACGTTAAGTTGTGGAATTATGATTCTTTATCTTATCGTTCCGACCAACTATCGGCGCAATCGTTATATATTGCCGGAATCCAGTGTGATGTTTCTTATCAGAAGAGAAATTCAGGTAAAGCAGTACATTATCAGACCATGTTCACGTGAGAATACAACCACAATAAAGTGATAATGTTTAGCGTACACTTAATGCTAATATTGACTGAAGAGATATGTATATTTGATCTACTTTAATACGAGGGAATGTAAAAAAAGCTTTAACCCTCACTCTGAGAGAGATGAGCAAGAAATCTTCAATTTAGTCCATGAACCTGCCTTTCTCCACATATTCACTTCGTATTGCCTTACATTTCTCACATCTATGGACCAGTTTGTAAATATCATATGCATAAAGTATGCGGAGTTGGAGGCAAAACTAGGGTTTCCATATTTCAGAAATGAAAATCCGGGACGCTACTAAATTACGAGAATCTTTGAACTGCTTAAAATGAAAACACATGTTAAATACTAATTTACTTTCTTCCATTAGGTAAAGTTGTTCAAGTATTACGTAATCACATTTTTGAGCTGAGGGAAGCGAAGCTCTTATACTCGGGTTAGCCGTTTGGTTGTCCGCGAACTCCTCCTAGACCGTTTGGCCGATCTCAACCAAACTTAGCACGCTGATAGAGTATGTCGTGCTGAGTGACAACATAGGTCGAAATCAAAAATCCGATGTACCATCGAGGAATAATCACCGAAAAACGCTTCCTCCTAGACCGTTTGGCCGATCTCAACCAAACTTAGCACGCTGATAGAGTATGTCGTGCTGAGTGACAACATAGGTCGAAATCAAAAATCCGATGTACCATCGAGGAATAATCACCGAAAAACGCTTCCTGATTACGTAGTTTAAGCTCGCTCAGCTCATTTCATTGCAATCGGGTATATCCATTGCATTCCTAGTTTTAGTAGATCTTCTCTTCCTAGTTAAGCAAAGGTAAGCAGATGATTTACCTCCTCCCCTCCCCCCTGGTAAACATTTTTTATTATTATTATTTCTCAGGATCTGTTATGTTTCGTGGCTTTCAGAGTCGATTTTAGCTCATTCAAGGTAAGATGTTTCCTTTCACATGTTTTGTCTGTTTATGTTGTATCTTTTTTAAATTATTTTTAGAACGGTTAATTCATTCGCAATATAATCTGGCGGCGTTTGTTATCCTCAAAGAACTTCTTTCTTTGAATTTTTATTTTATTTCTGAAATCCGGGACATTTAAGCGTCCCGAGAAACAGTTTCGGGACGTCGGAACGCATATCTCTATTCCGTGACAGTCCCGGATTTTCCAGGACCAATGGCAACCCTAGGCAAAACAGGTTTACACCGACTAATGGCTGCATCATCACCCCCAAAACATCTACCCCACAAACGTTTCTTCATGTTTGGAGGGAGGAAATAGTCAGACGGAGCCATATCAGGTGAATATGATGGAGGGGGCAAAAGTTCTTTGCCACATTGGCACACAAAGTGAATGTTGCAGGTGCATTGTCCGCTAGCAGCAACCAACATTTCGATAGTAAACTCCGTCTCTTTGCTTTGATAGCATATGTAGCTAACTTTTGCAACAAGTTCCTGTAATTGTAACTTTTTTTATAATTAATTAATCAAGAGAAGTGGCGAGGCTTGAGGGGAGACAGGGTAGACAGCGTCTACCTTTTAGAATTTTATATGTATTAAGTCATTAAGACTGAATTACTAACTTAAAATTTTGTAATTTAAATATTCTGAACTTATAATTTCCTATAATTTATTCTGAACTTTAAAAAAAAAAAATACTTTCATATGAAAGACAAAAAGCAAAGCGTCTCGTGAAATCTTGAATATTCTTCCTCTGCTGCTTCCAATTAACTTGCATCAACCTATAGAAGCGTAGGAGAAACAGCCACGTGAGAAGTTAAAGTCCAAAGACTCGCGCTGTGTAGTAGTATCTGCGAAAAGACATTTACTGTTCTGTCTTCGTAAACAGAGCTGCCTATCTTGTTTATTTTAACCTGGATTTGTAAGTGACAGAAACAGGCCGCTATTTCTTCTTATTTGTTTTTATTTTAAACTTTATATTTTGAGCTCCTCTGTAAAATGTTAAATTGTTATAACGTACCCTTGAAGAACATTAGTATACATATTTTGTCCCTATGTGTCTCCAACATCAGAATTAAAAAAAAAAAAAAAAAAACCTCTTACCGAAAAGTTGAGATGTATTGGCATTCTATCACTTTTATGTTTTTCGCGAGAGTAACAAGTACCTTTACATGTCCCGGTAAATTCCCCCCTGAGACCCCCTGGTTCGAATTTTAGAAAAACGCTTCGTCTTGGTGTGGGACCTAGACCAAGGTACCCGTGACTAAATTTTGGTGATTCGGTCCACTCGTTTGATCTCCAGGCCACACACAGACACAAAGACAGACAAACACACAAACAAACTCTAGTTTATTTATGTTCAATTCTTTGCTCAATAATTGTGCAGATGAAATATTTGAAAAATACATAAATCTGGTCATTGTAGAACTAATAAATTATAGAAAATTTAGTATGTATCAACAAATTCTTCCATAAAGCAAACTGAATGATCTACCGATATCCACCTTTCCTAATACTTTTTGCTCAGATCAGCTTAAGAATAAACTTATCAACTTATGTTCCGATAGTAACCAACACATTTCTCTTCTCGAATACTTGAAATATATTCTTAGTAATGAATTTCAAAGCGTATATCAAGAAACGAGGAAGCTGCTAAATATGGTATTGAGCATTCCATCAACTTCAATTTTTTGAAAACATTCAATGAGTGTCCTGGAAAGAGTGAAAAAACTTACTTAAGGTTGGTGTAAAGGGACAAGTTTTGCCGGTAGATGTCACTAGAGTCTTCGTATCTCTCTCATGTATTTTTTATCTTTCACGAAAATTCACGATTTCTGTTACAAATTTCAACCTAGAGACTTCAAATTTTTAGAGAAGAAACTCCATAACCTATCGTAGACAACAATCCGTGCCGATTTTTTTATTTAGAATTTTCTTCATTGTTGAAACAGTTATATTGTTAAAGATTTGGATATCCATTTCAACAATCAAGTCATTTAAACAATTAAGAAAATTTCAAATAAAAAATCGACACGGATTGTTACCTTCGATAGGTTATAAAGTTCTTCCTCCAAAAATTTGAAGTCTCTAGGTTGGAATTTGTAAGAGAAATCGTGAATTTTCGTGAAAGGTAAAAAATACATGAGAGAGATACGAAGAGTGTAGTGACATCTATCGGCAAAACTTGTCCCTTTAAACCGACCTTAACGAACAACATGACAAATTATGGACACATATTCTGAATTACGGACACTTATAATAAAGAACTTGATTGAAGCTTTGTAAGATACCTGAATCCAAAGAAAGAGCTATTAATATTTTCGCCGAAATGAAGAGCAGGGTATGGAGCTCATTTACAAAACTGTAAGGTATTAGGTATTAGGTTAGGTGTTGTAAGTTTTTTTTTTCTTTTAACTTCTATCTTTTTTTTTTTTTTTTTTTTTTTTTTACTTTCATTACTACGGTATTTAGAAATGACTATCCCTAGGGTATGTGGAGGTAATGGCTTCATTTCTAGCAATGTGGTACCATTCAGAAATCTATACTTCGGAAAAAATACTATACACAAAATTTCATTAATTATAAAATGTTATACTTAAAGGAACAGAGTTAACATATATTGCAAAGAATATTGAAAACTCAAACATTTATACTATATTTATGAATTATCAGGGATCATCTTACTTGCAATAGTGATTAGTATATATCAGCATCCTTTATACAGTACGAAATATCAGAACTAAAAATAGAAGTAAAAAACAAATACTCTACATATATATATATATATATATATATATATATATATATATATATATATATATATATATGTGTGTGTGTGTGTGTGTGTGTGTGTGTTTGTGTGTGGCAGGGGTTGTGTCTATCTGCCCAGTTTTTTTACACCACGTTTCGCCAGTGGTCAAGAGCACACACAAAACAAGACGGCGTGGTACGTTACTATACTTGAAGATTATGCTCAGTCTTACATCCAGTGAGATAATTAAAAGATTTAATCTCTGTGCAAGATGGGCCTCTCCTCATTTCGCATGTCCTGTTCTACGTGGCTCGACACCCATTTTTGCAGAACACTGGTTGGGACGTCGTGGTCTCCTTGAATGGTCAGGAAAGAATCCTGATCTAATGACCTGCGACTTTTTCCTCTGAGGCTAGGCAAAAGAGGAAGTTTATTGCACAAAACCAAAAACTCTTGATGAGTTGGAACAACGTCGCGAAGTTCTTGCACACGTACCGCTTGAGTATCTGCAGAAGTCTGTCGCAAATATATCCAATGTTAAACTGGTAAATAATGGTGGTGCTTATGTAGTATTTTAGAAATGAATAGAAATTCTACCATTATAAAGAACAAATTGCTTTTTGTTTCGTCAAAATTGGTTAAGTATTCAATAAGGAGTTAATTCCCACCCACTTTGTATATACGGAGTGGCCGAACTTCTGGAAGATCCGGATCACGTATAAATACGTGTTTCTATTCAAAATTTATTATATCCGTTTTCTTTCATATTTGTACGGAGTTAGCAATTTTTGAACTATTCCTGGATTCTATAGATCATAATTTTGTCAGTAGTGTTAAGATGCTAAAATAATGGGACACGGTCAATATTAGGAGAAGTTCAAGACAATCGATTGGATAAAAGTAGAATTTTTTGGTATCGAAATTCTCCAAACTTCAAGATTAACAGAACTTACTTTGTGAGAAAAGATCGTTCATAGAAGAATGAGTAATTAATTGGAGTTTTCAAAAAGGAAATAATATTATTAATATATCGCATTTTGTTCGAACCTCATGTGCATGATACAAAAGCACAACATTTTATTTGACATTCAGTCCATTATTCGTCATTTACTTGTCCGAATTCAATATGAATGACAGAGACTGAGAAACAGGAATTTTAATCTTTTGACTAGCTCTCTACACAGCGCATCATTCTCATATGAGCACGAATCTCCTTGTCATTCTTCACAACATATGTACATATCCCTTTACAGCAGTGGAGGCTAATGTTAGTGTTGCAGCGTTGCGTAACGAAAGTATTTCAAGAAAGAAATATTATTAGCAGTAGTAGTAAAAAGAGGAAAAAATTACTTTCTGATACTCCCATATATGTGTTGCAGCGAGCATACAACGACCAGATTTCTACAGCGCGGCAATTGAAGCGAATGTTAAGTCTCCTTTCCCCTATCTCAGCAGTTAAAAGCTCTGGTTGTTGCAGCATAGGTGTCCAAACTCGCGAGCCCGACGCTCGTGAGCTCGGTACTCACGCTCAACCGGGCTCGGGCTCAATAATTGAGCGCGAGCCCGAGTGAGCCCGAGCCCACTTGAGATTAGTGAGCGCGAGCGCGAGTGAGCGCGAGCTCAGTTAATAGAAGTGATCGCGAGCCCGAGTGAGCGCGAGCCCAGTTGGGAGAAGTGAGCGCGAGCCCAGTTGGGAGAAATGATCGCGAGTCCAGTTGAGACTGGTGAGCGCGAGCGCGAGTGAGTGCGAGCCCAGTCCAGAGAGATGAGCGCGAGCCCGGTGAGTGCGAGCCCGCGCTCACTTCACACTCACGTGGACTAACTTGCTTTAGAGTCAAAAAAATAGGAAATTCGTTCCATGTGCAGAATTGTAAAGGAAGAATTAAACAGCTTTACAAAATGAAAAATCACATTCTTGAGGTCTGAGCTGTCATTTTATTGCCCAGAGGACTTCAAACACCTTTCGATAGAGAACCGACTTTTTCATGGCTATTATGAGAGGATGGTATTTAGGCAGGTATTTGTTTTTGTTGTTTTAATAACAACTTCCATGACCCAAGCTTTTGTGTGTGTGTGGGGGGGGGGGGAGATCATAGAATAAGGAAACTACTTGACCTTCCGAAGTAGGAAATTTATTTACTAACAACTAATGAAACTGTGCGTTCATAGAAAAGTCGAGCGAAATAATTATGTATTATTTAATTATAGCTTCTTTAAATCCCAATAAACAAGAGTAGCTCTTAGGAATGTTGATAACTTGCATCATAATGGTTATTCAGCCCATTAATTTATATGAGGAAACAAAGAATTTTAGCCAGTTAATTTTACTGACTACTTCTTCTTGAGATCTTTAAATGTATTCTATGCGAAATTTAACCACTGTATTATGTAATTTTAATATATATAAATAAAAACTAAAACAATATTACATTGAATATTTTTAAAGCAAGGAACCCTTAAATAGACCAGAAGAAGAAATTAGTAAAATTGAATGAGTAAAATCTCGTCTATTTAAAAGAAAAATACTTCCTCATATAAGTCAATGGGCTATTAAAAAAAAGAAAGATAGCAATTCAACATCTAAAAAAAAAAAAAAAAAAAAACTCCTTTCATTAAAGTCTATTTTCGAAAGCTACCCTGAAACGATGGCGTGTCGTTTGTTGCAACCAGAGTTAAAAGTAAAGGAAAACATGGGGGACGTCATCTCCCACTTCCAAAAATATCTATGGCGTCCCTCCACTTCCTAAAAAATATAGTGAACAAAGATAGGCACAAGGGATGACATGACGTAATGCATTCCCCAACCTTTTCAGATCAATGTTTACCCCTGGTTACAACTAGATTTTGATGTTGTTTGACAATATTTTCATTGCGGATTTATCAAATCTTATTACCGTGAAGATTAGCACATACCTGACGAAATATCTAAGGGTTGCCAGGCACTTATTCATATTGATTCACTGTGAATAAGTGGTAAGTATTCTCATCTTCCAGACGAGCGAGATCTCATATAGGCCTAACCTCACTGATGAAAAAGAATATTAAGCTCCAAACAAACAAACACAAAACATTCTAAATTTCACGATAGCTTCGTAAATTGACATAATTACATTTCCTCTTTTAACGCAGTTCTTATTATTACCTTATTTTATATAAGTTTTATTTTTCCGTTATGTTACGCCATTAAAGAACCGGCTTTTAATATACATAAGGAAATTTACAGATGAATTGAAAACTAGAACCACAATATGCTTACCATTTTCGAAAGTATTACACATAACTTCTTGACTCAAACTGATGTTATGACGTAAATTTCATTCATAAATATCTTTATTGAGCTTTCATTAACTTCTAATTTTCTTTGGTGTTGTTTTAACAAAATACAGGCTATAATCAACGCATACTTTCAAATTTTCAGTTTTAATACTCTTAAACTTGGCCTAAATTAAGAAATATTCATATTTAATGTATTTTAGCAGGACAATATGCTTTCAAATACATAATTAAAAGTAGTGGTTTCTCCTGAGGGAAGTCACAAAGTTAAGAAATTAAAGTTTTCTTGCTTCAAAGTAAGGGGTAAAAGTAATTTAATGGACTTAGAAGATGCAGGCCCGAATGGGAACACTATTGCGGGACTCCCGGTTCCAGAAAAACAAGTAAAGAAATCGCATTAAGACTATATCATCCTGGTATTCATTGAGGTATCATATCACTTAATAGGCCTATTTTTTCATCGGAAGTTGGAAACGTAAAGAAATAAAGAAACTACTGCAGAATTAACTTTAGAAAATATTGCTTTTAATACAAACTATTTACTCTCTCAAATTCTAGATAGAGGCCAACAGGCTATACGCTCCCTTGTTTATCTTCATGGATGTACATGTATTACAATATGTTATTGTGAGTATTTCACAAGCCAAGAGTAAGAGCCATCCAACAGTCTGATGATCACTTGGCCGAGGGACCCGCGAGTATTACTTGCAGAATTTAGTCATAGGAGCCACACTGGTTTCCACAGGGGAACATTATGCTGCTAAGACGGCACTGAATAGTAGATTACACTCTAGCGCGGGACCCGACTGGGAACAATCGGTCCAATCCGCTGAAGTCCGGCCCTGATTGTTGTATACGACAATTAATATAGTAGGGAAGTATTCTTCTTTTAGTTTGAAGCAACAAAAAGTCTTTTAATTTTTATCCGTGTTACTGCTCTTACAAGCCCCCTCCGATTAAAAGTACATTTTAAAAAATTTTGAAAATATTTTTCTACTTTTCCTTCTCTCTATATATAAAAGTTATTGCTCTAGAGGTATACACTACCAAAATTTCTCAAAAATCTCTAATTTTTAGTGCTTTGATTAGCACATTCCTGTAGGATAGGCCGGAACTCCTACAAGTATTACTGGAGCCTATAAGACCATTGACATTGTAATACCCTCTGAAGTACTATTATTTCGTTGTGTTACATTCAAACCGATATAAAGGGATCAGAGAAAGTTCCCTTTTACCTTTTGGTTTGCTTTTAGCTTCCGCAGAGCTAGCTGTTTTATTATAAAATGGTTTTAACAAACACTTAGTCACTGATATCAGATCCTGTTACTTCCTTTACCAAACGTTTAGCAGATTTTCGAGAAACGTTTAGCTCTTGTTATTATAAGTTCTGTAATTTCACGAATGTTGAATACCTGTAATGTCTTCCTAAATTTCTACTTCTAATTTTACTTCTAAAGCTGTCTTCTCACAAAAATATAAATAAATAAAAAAAATAAAACCTAAAAATCTGTGTGTTAGTTAAAAACAAGAGATATCTATGCGTAATGTGGGTGTTGGACATAAGCTCACCGGCAAAAAGCTCACCGACAGTCTCATATTACAGGGATGGACAAAAGCTCACCGATAGCAAACATAAGCTTCCTTGAAGGACTTGTAATAAAATTCACCGAATATTGAAATTCAGGTGTTAGTTACTTCCTAAGCAGAAAATGGAGCTACTATCTTATATGACTTATCTATCAGGTATAAAAAAAACAATAATAAGGACGTTGCGGAGTTGCGTTGTATTAAACGTTGGCAGACCTTGAGGAACTTGTAATAAAATGCCCTGGATATTAAAATCTAGCTTTTGACTACAATTACAAATAGGCCAAATAACTCGGTAGAAAGTAGAGCTACTATTGTCGTATAGCAGTTATCAGATATCAGAATAAAATAGGGATGTTGCAAGTTTAATGTGTGAAGCATAGGCGACAGTAAGCCTAATTTTGCCCTGGAAATTTTCGAACCAATTTTTTCTTATAAGCCTGACAATTCATCAACTGCATTAAAATAATTTAATGATTAGGCATGAATACTTTCATAATAGAATTTGCTTGCTAACAGGACTGGTGATTTTTTTTAACGAAATCATCATTCTCAGATATATTTAGGCTTTGCTTCTTAGTGCTGCCGTCGTGCTTGCAGACAAACACTCAAACAAGTTTCTTTCTTATTTACTAACACTAAGCGTTTTTTTTTTTTTTTTTTTTTGTTCATAAGTTGTTTTGATCTTAGTAAATAAGAAAGAGATTCATTTAATGAGTATTGGTCTGCAAGTGTGATGACAGCCTTAAGACTTGAACCCTGCAACACTCTTAATATTTTATTCTGATGTCTGATAACTCCTATATGACGTTAGTCATATAGCCTATTTTCTATTGAGAAACTAGGCCTACTAGTAGTCAAAGCCCAGATTTAAATATCAGGAGCATTTTATTTCAAGTTCCTCAAAGTCCGCCCACGTTTAATACATTAAACCCTGCAACATTTTTATTATTTTATTTTTATATCTGACAACTGATATATAGCATTAATAGCTCTATTTTCTACTGAATTAGGCCTACTGCTAGTCAAAGTCTAGATTTTAATACCTCTTTATACCCATCATATACCCGCGAGCCCAATTAAGGCAAGTGAGCGTGAGCCCGGGTGAGTTCAAACCTATTGAAGAGAAGTGAGCGCGAGCCCAGTTGGGAGAAGTGATCGCGAGCGCTACTGATCGCAAGTCCAGTTGAGACAAGTGAGCGCGAGCCCGGATGAGTGCAAGCCCAGTGTACAGAAGTGAGCGCGAGCCCAGTTGGGAGAAGTGATCGCGAGCGCGAGTGAGTGCGAGCCCAGTCGAGAGACATGAGCGCGAGCCCGAGTGAGTGCGAACTCAGTCGAGAGAGATGAGCGCGAGCCCGAGTGAGTGCGAGCCCAGATAAGATCAGTGAGTGCGAGCGCGAGTGAGCGCGAGCCCAGTTGGGAGAAGTGAGCGCGAGCGCTAGTGATCGCGAGTCCAGTTGAGACTGGTGAGCGCGAGCGCGAGTGAGTGTGAGCCCAGTCCAGAGAGATGAGCGCGAGCCCGAGTGAGTGCGAGCTCAGTTGAGAGAAGTGAGCGCGAGCGCGAGTGAGCGCGAGCCCAGCTGAGACAGGTGAGCACGAGCCCGAGCGAGCCCAGTGGAATATGGCCACCTTTGTGTTGCAGTGCTTCTGTAACAACGCGGCACGGTTTCCAGAGAATGAGATGGTTTTTCGCACTAAATAAGGTTTCAGAATTTTATTTCACTACCAATTTACAAATGGAATTTATTTTTGTGCATTCATAGTTTTAAATTACGGGACTATACTGAAGCAAAACAATATAATGACAATATTTAAAGTGATCGCAGAATTTTAAAAAAATGAGAAAGAAGATATGTAATAGAGTAAAAAACAAATGAAAGTAAACACGCATTTACAAGTTAACTCTTAGCTTATGTTGATAATGAAGGCTTCTTGTACAATATTGTGAATCAAATATTAATAAGTCAATATGTAGAATCCCCCCTTTTTGGATAGTATTTTAGTATATACGTATTTGTTTTATAAAATAAATGTGTTTTATACTCTTGATAACTTTCCACATAAAACTGTATGATGGGAAATGCCACATTGAATTTGGAACAACTTAGCAATGCTCAGGAGCGTAGCCACGTGGGGGTCCACCGGGTCCGGACCTCCCAAAAATTTCGAAACTTGACTAACATTTGTAGACTTTCCTAACGAAATATACTTGTTTAACAGAGAAATGATTGATGTAGGCTAAATATTTTATTTTACGCCTCATCATGTACTCTTCCCTTTCTTATAAAAATAATCGTTCTATCATTTTTTTCTAAAAATATAGGTGACAGTAATTAATTACTTATCGTCTTTTCGGGTGCAGAATAAGACAGGTTCGATATTAATTAGACGTATTGGACCCCCTCAAATACTTTGGACCCCTCCCAGCAAACATTTCTGGGTGTAGAACTGGCAATGCTGTTTGTTTTGATGTTCTTTGACTTTTCTGTTCTGTTACATGCTGATCCTACAGCTGGCGGGTTTCAAAGTTTGCTTTCGAGAACGTATCACATTGATAAGGATTGTTTTGCCTCATGTGGGAGTATATTGTGTTCATCGTGCATTGCTTACTACCAATGATTTTGATTTTTTTGTTTTTTTACGCACGTGTGTAGTTTGGTGTACGAGGGGGGACCCAAAAGAAACCGGATTGAAATAGCGCTGCCGTTCCTGGGCGTAGTAGAGAGTTCTCCTGCTAGGTGGGTCTAGTAGAGACCTTCCCAGATCAGTTGGCCACGCTGCGTCTGAGTAGGAAGTTAACGTTTGATCGTATTATTGTTTTTCTCAACTGTTCTCGTTTGCCTCCTGCAAAATCGATATGGCAGATTCAAAGGAACAAGGTGTGTGTTTGCTTCTTACTTGGAAAATCGGAAACGGAAACTTACCAAATGCTTGAACAGGCTTTCAAGAAGGATACTATGAACCGCACACAATTTTTTGAGTGGTATGGGAGCTTTAAGAGTGGTGAGATGAATGTTAAAGATCATGTTCGTTCTAGGCGCTCTTCATCATTTCGAAACGACGAAAACATCGAACAAATCTGCCCCAAAATCAGCGAAGATCGTCATTTCATGATCGATGATATTTCAAAACAGGTAGGAGTGAGTTGGAGCTCGTGCCAGCGTGAGGTTTTGAAATGAGACATGTTGCCGCTAAGTTTGTTTCTCGCCTGCTCACACAGGATCAAATCGTTCGTCTGAATTTGAGCCAGGACTTGAAAAATCAGATTGAAAGTGATCCAAACTGTTTGACCAAGATGATGACATTTTCCGAGAATTAAACAAAATCTTTTTTTAAAAAAATGTTTTGATGGTGTAGAGGCTGTAAAAAAAACTTCGCAGAGCGCATTGGACGATATATAAGTTCCAGAGTTCCAGAGGTGCTTCAAACAGTGGGAAAGATGGAAGAAATGGAGAGTACTTTGAAGGAGACTGAAAGAATTTTGTAAAAAATGTAATAAATTATTTTTTTAGAACGAAAGTCTGGTTTCTTTTAGGTCCTCCCTCGTATATGTGACATTCGCGATCCATATACCTCTTTTGTATCAGCTGTTTTTTTTTTTAATCAGCTGTTTTGGTTTTTAGTTATTAGATTTACTTGCATTGTGTGTGCTCTAATTCTGTAAATAAGCTATAAATTCTGAATGAATTCTATACCACGACTTCTGTAAATAACTTAGGAAAAAAGAGCAATTTGCCCAGCGCTCCACTGAGGAAAAACTTGCAATTAAGGCTTAGATAAAACAAGCAAAGGGCAATTCAGAAAAGTGTTTCAAAAAAAAAAAAAAAATCGGTTTAAATTCACAGGACATCTTATGGCAGCGATATTGTTTGCACTAGATATATTTCCACAATTTGTTTTAAATTTTCTAGATAAACTGTGAATAAAGTGTGTTCAATTTACATATTTTATAACATTAATCTCTGCCACGAACTGTCTTCAGTCTACGCTGCAAAGGAATTTGGATCACTGTCAGAGACTGGGTTTGCTAGAATGAATTGTTCGCAATAATCTAGAAAAAAATATTTAGTGAATCTACAAAGCTTCTGAAATGAATATTAACTATACCTATGAGTCAGCAAAAGAAGACAGGCGTTTTGTCACATCGAAAAGAATTGACACTTCCAAGGAATTGAATGTCCGAAAAAAAAAAAAAAAAAAAGGTTATCACCATTGGTTATGCTTTCCATCAAAAAAGACCTGATAATGGAAATACCAGAGTTCAACCAGCATGTACAGACGTGTTGAAACTATTAGACTTAACATCCAGTTTCTGAATATTTTACTGTTCTGTAACTCTGTTCTAATTTCTTGTGGTCATGGCATATGCTTTTCAATATGAATAAAACAAACGCGTATGTGATATTCAAATATAAAAGCTATACAGTGTGTGTAATCTAAATTGGAAACAAAAAATGAAATGGAATTCTTAAAAAAAAAAAAAATGATCTCTCACACAAAGATTAATATTTCGTATGAAATCCATTATTCTTTATTAAGTCTTTTATCCTTTGTGGCATGTTATATACGAATTTAGCATATTTTGACTTCGATTCAGCATCATGATACCACAAATTGTCGATGTTCTCCACCAATTGATGTTTGGTTGTAATATACTTCTTCTTTAGCTTTTCCTTCATGAAGCTCCAAGAGTTTTCAATCGGGTTCATATCAAGACTATTGCCCGGCCACGGAAGAACACTAATTTCGTTGTTCTCGAAGAATTTTGTCACAGTTTTGCTCCCGGTGGCATAGGGCTCCATCACGCATAAAGATGAAGTGTGCGTAATCGAAAAAGACTGCAGCCTGGGGAAGCAGTTCTTTTTGAAGAACTTGTAGGCAGGAGCGTCATTTCAAATTTTGCTTGGGGGCAAGACCCCTTGATATAAGTAAAATTTCGCGTTTTTCACTGATTTAATACTACCATTATGTTGATAAAATCTATACACATCTCAAACTCAGGGGGGGGGCAAATGCCCCTCCCTGTCCTCCCTAAATGATGCCCTGCTTGTAGGTATTAGTCATGCTTCATTCTTCTCTCTTTCATATACAATTTCACAAGGCCCAAAGACAGACAGACACACGCCAGACCATGACTGAAGTAGGATGCTTCACAGTTTGTTGGAGGCATTCCAACTTAAATTCCTCCCCAGGTCGACGTCGCATATATTGTGAACATTAATCAGACATGAAGACACATGATTCATCACTGAAACACCTATTTCACAATCATCAGCAGTCCAATGTTCTAGGCCTCGTACCCATTCGAGGCGCTTTTTCTTGGCCCGAGTGATTTTATTCCCTCAGCACAAAGAATCCTTCGAATATTTTCAGGCGAAATGTCTACACCATACTCAGCCATTTTTATGCTTAAGTCTCTAGAAATTGCATTTCTGTTTCCTAGAGCCAATCTTTTTAGTTTTCTGATACCTCTTAGCGATACCTTTGGTTTTCACCCACACTTCCCAACACTAGTTTGCTGATACATTTGCTTCTTGCTCATCGCAACGAAGATTTTACTCACAGATTTTTGCCTTACCCCAATTCTACTAGCAATTTGTCGTAGTGTATGTCTTCCTTCCGCCAGAAATGTTTTGATAACTTCCACTTTATGCGGAGAATGGTCTCTGACTTTTCTCACTATGCCACGATTACAGGACTTCACAGAATAAAAGATTAATAAACAAAACACGTCACGATCACTTTAAACTGGCCAATTCGAACTGCTGAACGCTTTGAATGTCGTAACTGCTTACAACTGCAACCACAATACTGCGGATTGTAACTTGTAATAGAAACTACAATAGCCGTCTACAACTGAAATAACACTTTCAGAACTCTCTCCCCTATACTAATGCCATCTGCTGTTCAATGGTGATATCACCACTTCAACTGTACAGTAAACAAATGAAGGATTCTATGTTGGTGGGTTTAATCATTAAATTACATGTTCTAGAACTCCGAAACTAGGACTGAAACATCAACTTTGCAGTTTTCAAGCGAGAGTCTAATAATTTGAACACGTCTGTATTAGACATACCTGCTACAATCAAAGAGAGGAGAATGAACTTACTAATTAAGTAAGGTGACTAATCGGATAAAATGTTCTGCATTAATTTTTATTTTTTAAAATTAGAATTTTATGTAATTTCACATGTCATATAGCATTTACATCTAAAGTAATGCTGATTAGTCAATGAATTCACTTTATATTTTTTGCCTCCGGTCATTCGTGCTGCAACACCCGAAATCACAATTCACCTTCCGCCACTGCTTTACAGATACAAGTGAAGGACGTCTTGATAAAATCGGCAAGGGATACCACAAAGGGGAGATTTTTTTCAATATCTCCACCGTTTGCAAGATTGAACCTACTTCCGGTTGGAGTTTCTAATATATGTATAATCAGTGTTTCCTTCCTTCTTGCATTACAAAATTATCTATAATGTCAATGATACATGGTGTTCATTGGGCAAAATACTCCAAACAATAAAAAATCGTTTAGACTGGAGAAATGGTTAGACTATCCTTCGTTTTTCATCATTTGGCCATTAAATAAACGCCTGAGAGATATACAACCCCTGTACACAATAATGTTATGTTAGAATGTATAACTCATAGTATATGATGCTTTAGTATTTTTTTTTTTTTTAATTTCAACATTTCTAGTGTACCACTAAAAAATGTAATAATGAAATAACGGCTACGTTTTTTAAAAAATATTCAATTAGAATTGGACAAGCTACATAAAATTTGATATCGACCAGCGAAAACGGCACGTTTCTAGCATTTGTGGTTTTCGAGATCTCATTGTCGAAAGGATCGGAGAAAAACTTATAAACTATTCTTTGGGGACAAACATATAAACCTATATAGATATATAGATTGATATTTGTCTTTCCAGCACTGGGGGTACACAAAGATAGGATCTACAGCTAATTTTGGGTTCCATACTACTACTCAGATATATTTCTGAGGCAAGTATCCCCAACGGGTTCAAATCCATAACCAAGATTACAGAAACGACACAGATAAGTCACTTGGGCACGAATGGGCATGGATATGAATTTGAGCACCTTCGTTTGTCATACTTATAAATCCTTCAATTTGTCGTCTCAAGTTATCAATTGGAGAAGTAGAGCCCCCTCATGGCTATGTGGTAGATATACTCGCCTTAGGTGCGGAAGACCCAAGGTCGATTCCGGGTGGGGGCTTATGTGGTTTAGGTCCCAGATTAAGCTGTAGATCCATGACTTATATAGCCTCGGTTCTGAAAGAGAAACTCTAATCAACCAAATTGGAGAAGATTTTTACATTGTTTTTTAAAGTATTCTATCTAAAAGTAGGTCAAAAGGAAAATATTAATACATAAATATAAAATAATAATAATAATAATAATAATAATTTTACAAATTGCATCGTAATGGAACAACAACTCTGCAAGTGATTAATTGTATAATGATAAGATTTGGGCTGTTTTTTCTTCTTAATTATTCTCACGATTTTTGGTGAACGCCTCCTTCCGACATCTAGTTTTCCTCAATGATTGACTCAGGACCGCTAACTCCGGATGTGCTCCGGTGCTAGAGCACCTTTGGAATTTTTCGAGCACAATTCTTTATTCAAATTCTTTATGAAAATAAGAAAAGAAAAAAGAAAGGAAGGAAGGAAAAGGGGAAATTCTAACTTTCGCCGTATTTCCTAAATGATGGTAGAGCCACATTTTTCATAACGCGAAGAGAGGGGAGGAATATAAGACAGTTTTTAACTAAAGACGAGTATTTCATTTCAATTCGCTGCATTGTCTATATACCTATTATCATTATTTAAAGATGGGCTTAAATTTTGTTCTATTTTAGTAATTTCATTTTCCCTTTCCTTTTAAAATATCTAAATCAGAAAGATAGCTTTCAAAATAGCGTGGCGAGTTCTAAGATTGGGATTAGAACCAGGCCCGTGCTGGCCCACCGATATATGTCCTGGTGCGCCCTCCGAAACATCACATTATATATAAATGTACAATTTTTTAAATAATAAATTCTTACAGTTATTATTGGTAAAGAACCTGTGCGCCCTTTATGTGTGTGTTATTATTGATCATGATAAGTACAGTGCGAACTTTGCATAAGACGCCCTTGCGAAAACACATCAAAGATAAACGGTTTCATTTATTCTTTTATATGGCACAGTTCTCTACCATGAATATATATTGTTACTTTTGGTAAAGAACTCATGAAGGGTACAGCGCACCCTTTGCAAAGGCGCCCGTGCGAAACCACATCAATGATAAACGGTTTTATTCTTCTGTATGGCACAGTTCTGTACAATGAATACATACTGTTGGTAAAGAACCGTGAAAGGATACAGTGCGCCCTTTACGTAAGATGCCCTTGTCATGTGATTATTCCTGTGTGTTTTAGAGCAGTATTGGAATAATCAATGCCTATTGTATTTCTAAAATATAGTTATATTGATTTATTAGTATATATTTAGCTTCATTTTGTTTGACAAAAAAAAATCTTACAAGAACAAAAAAAAAAAACATTTCTCTACTAAAGAAGTTTTCACAGTTTAGCTATTTACATTATTAAATAAACTATGGGTTTTAATACATAAAATAGTGCCCGTATATATACATGGTGTAACTTAATTAACATAAACTTCAGGAGTTGACCCCTGACACGGATATAAAACGAAAAGTATACACCAACCTGGGTGTGAAAATGCCTTCTTTTCGCGCCTTGATCACACGAAAATTTGTCGGAAAAATGTAAGAACAGCCATAACTCAAGAATAAAACATCGAATCGAAGTTGAATAAAAGAGAATGTCCATTATCTTTAGTCGTAGATCCCATTAGTGTATATTCGGATATAGTACAGTGGCGACGCAAGGGTGCCTCCCAAAGAAACTGGAGTATTCCTTCGACTATTTTATCAAACGTTAAATGAGGGCAATGGACAACAATCAAGTACAAGATTTCAGCAATCAAAAGTAATAGTACATCGTTCAAATGAGAACACTTAGAATTCGAAAGAAAGAGAGATACACATGTGTGATTGATCTATTTCATCTCAGCACAGAATAAACTCTCGGAAGAATAATATAAACGAAAAGAAGCCTTTAACGTATCACAGTTATATCTTCTAGGCTATTGATAACGGATGATAAGTGAACGGCTTTCTGTCCAAGTTACGAGTGTGTGAAAATGGAAAAAATAACTTTGACCCAGATTAGATTTAAGATGACTGTGCATAGGACAGTCTAGCTGCATATAAAGAAACATAACATGCAAAGATCATATGTGATCAACGAGCGCACAAGGGATTCTCCAGATTGGGCAAAAGTAAGCTGCATTAAAGGATTGCCTCCTCGTAATATGCAATTCCGTGGAATATGATACTTCTGTGCACAGAAGCAACAAAAATGGACGAAACATGAGATGTGGTACACTTTGCATAATGATACAAAGAAATGCGCTGGAACAGTATACTTAATTTATCTTCATCAAAAATAAATCTTCTTCCAGGGATACTTTCGAGGGGCTTTTCCCCTCTCTTGGAGTTGGGAAAACGACCCTTAATCCTGTGCTACAAAATACTACATTCCTATTGTGAATATACCAAAATAGTGTCGTAGTGTAGCCCACTTACATTTTGTTTTTTCGCTGGTGGAACATTTTTTTTTTTTTTTTTTTGAAGAAAATTGTTTTTAAACACATGCAGCAAATGGTGGAAAATATTTTTTCGACGTAATCTATGTACTTTGGAGGTGGATGAAATACCTACACGGAGGAAAGAGAATGTGACACTTTTGCTTAGACGTAGCAGCACTTACGGAATTATCGTTCCTTCTGTGCCACTTGCGAGTGTTTCGCGGAAGGCTGTATTGCAGTTTTGATGTGGAATGTTATAATAGGCATCTGACGCAACTTGTGAGTGATATACAGAGTCCGATGCTCTGATGTTACGTGTGGAATTGCTGTGTAACAGGATAATAAGTGTTGCGTACAACGGTAGAGTGTTGTGTCCAGGTATTCACGGTCGTGTAAAACTAGACGTTGGTGTTTAAGTAAGATTAATTTTGTTAATCTGTATTTGCCTGCAAATGGCAGATTACCCTGTCCACGAGCTGGCAAATATGCACCTCATTTATGGAAAGGCAAGGGGAAATATTCCAGAGGCAAGGCGTTTATATCATAACCGTCACCCTCATAGGAGAGTAACTTTCCCTGTATTTTTTCCACGCCTCCATATTCGCCTTCGGGAGATAGGGTCTCTTCAATTTCCCATACGTGAAGTCGGAGAAAATCGCACCATGTGGACAGTTGAATTTGAAGGCAGCATACTGGGAATGATTACAGACCGTCCTGAAACTAGCAGTAGTCATGTGTAGGGCGTAAAAATCCACATGTAACTCTAGTGAACTATCAGCAGAGAGATTTAGTGTGAGCGTGCGGTGCAGTATGATGGATAATTTTGTGGTAGGACCTTATTTATTAGCGGCCTGCCTTTGTGGGAGTACGTATAATTTACTTTTACGTAATGTTCTCCCAAATTTGTTAGAACATAAGACAGCAAATGTGATTCCAGCATGACAGTGCACCAGCATATTTTGACAGTTATATGCAGACCTACTTAAATGAAACATTCTCAGATAGTTGGATTGGGAGAGATTGACCTGTGTTATGACCACCTCTTTCACCCTACCTCACGCCCCTGATTTCTTATTTGGGGCATTATGAAATGCCTTTTGTATGCAACACTAGCCACGATAGCCGAAGAATTTGCTGCTCGAGTTAACATAGCTGCAGCAATCACCTTCGAAATTTTAGGTGTGTTTGACCGCACGCGGAAAAATTTGCTTTGCAATGCGATCAACGGTTGACAGCATCAGCCTGTGAACTGTTATTCTTCACAGCTATTTCGTGCACACACATTGCATTGCACAAATACTGTACAAGGTACTTCTGAGTGTTTCACAGTTATCCTCCTTTGTACGAAACAGAATAAATCGGTACTTATGTATTTCTTTGAATAATTGTGTAACACGCGCAAACAGCTTGTGTTTCGTCGAGTTTCATTGCTTCTGTGCTCAGAATTATAACCTTCCACGAAATTACGTATTACGAGGAGAAAACCTTTTAATGCAGCTTGCTTTGGCCAAAATGTATTCACATAATTTGTGAAAATCACTGTTATCATGTGAAGAATCACTTGTACTCTCATTCATCATACATTATCTCTGCTTCCTGACTGTCGTTATAAACCTAATCTGGTTCAAAGTTATTTTTTCCATTTTCACACACTCGTAACTTGGACAGAAAGCCGTTCATTTATCATCCGTTACCATTAGTCCATAAGATATAATTGTGATACGTTAAAGGCTTCTTTTCATTTAAATTCTTTTTCCGAGAGTTTATTCTGTGCTGAGACAAAACAGATCAATCACACATGTGTATCTCTCTTCCTTTCGAATTCTGTGTTCTAATTTGAACGATGTACTATTACTTTTGATTGTTGAAATCTTGTAGGTATACTTGATTGTTGTTCGTTTTCCTCATTCAATGTTTGATAAAATAGTCGAACCCTAATAGCATGTTGGTTTGCAGCAAGTCTTTCACTATATTTGATTTTAACTTGCTAGACTTTCCGTGCACTGTACACCTGCTGCAGGCGTTTTGAAAGAGTTACCCGCAAATGTCGTAATTTGATTCTCACTTGCTAGATTTTACTTCCCTCGGAGGCTTGCTGCAACTTTGTAACAAGTGTGTCAGTTCTAGTTTCTACCAACAGGTGGCACAAAAGTCTAATCTTAAAAATCTCCCTGCCAGGCCGCCATTTGTAGTAGCTGCGAAGTGTGTGAAGCATTAAAACAAGTGGATAATTAAGCAAGTATCCAGTATGTAGAGATAATCTATATTTTAAACGTGTATTGTTTGACAAAGTTGTTGAGAAAAATATACTGTGTGATTGTTTGTACACAGTAAATGTTCGGTTTGTAAAGGGCATGCAATGCAATGCAAGTATATACCTGCAGAAGACTTACTACACTCACTTGCTAAAGACCTGCTGTAGACCTGCAGTGTAAGTGGTATCCTTGCAGAAACTTGCGTCAAACCTGCACTAACTTGCTGCCGACTTGCTGTGCACTTACAGTGCAAGTGGAAACTTGCAGGAGGCTTGCTGTGCAAGTAAACCCCTTGCAGAAACTTGCTTTGCAAACTTACCATACACTTGCGCTGCAGGCGTGCTGCAAGTTCGAAGAGCGTCAACTAGGAAGTTCGCATTAAACTTGCATCAAACTTGCAGACTTGCATCACAAGTCTACTGCAAGTTTGCCAGACTTGAATTGCAAATCTGCTGCAAGTTTATTGCAAGTCATTTTTGCTATCTGGGAAGGAATACTCCCGTTTCTTTGGGAGGTAATGGACATTCCCTTTTGAACGATTTCGATCCGACATTTTGTTCTTGAGTATGGCTGCTGTTGCATTTTCTCGAAAATTTTTGGGTGGTCATAGCTCAGAGGCATTTCTACATCCAGGTCGGTCTATACTTTCTATACTTTTCGTTTTATCTCCGGTGTCTGGAATCACCTCCGACGTTTAGTATATTAATTAAGTTACACTATATATACGAGAATATATATATATTCACGTTTGTATGGGCGCCCTTTTGGTAGACTTGTTCACCGCCCTCGTTAGTGACCCAGCACAGGCCTGATTAGAACATGTAAGTTTCCTGGTTATGACGTCATTTTCTCATTTAAGATTATTTTCCATTATTTAAAAGGATCGTTTTCATTCAAAAACACTTAAAACAGTAGGTCTAAATCTCAATTTTCAGGAGAGTGAGTTTTCTGGTTTTTCTGCTTGAGAATCTCAAGACCCTTCGGTAATCCTGGGATTACTCACAGAAGCTCGACTGTACGTTGTGAATAGAGCACCTCCGCTGATTTTCAAATCTCTGCGCTTCTGGGTTCCCATTAAGTACTGAAAAGCTAAACATCAGAGATTGTTTGCATGTTTCCACATTACGTGCGCCCAACACAAGTGCATTAACAATCTGTCTACACAGTACTTTTTTCTTACAAGTATTACACTATTGTTTGTGAAAAGTGCAACACCTTGAAAGAATTGCCTGAATAACACGAAGCTCGGAGGATTATTAATATACTGCCAGCAATAAGTAATTAAATTTGCAGAGAGATGGCGAACGAACAGGCCCAGCAGCGTCCTCTCTTGTGTTAGTGTTGCATCCTCGCTTGTGGTAGAGTTACGCCACGCTCAGTGCTCAGTCGCTGAAGAACCATTGAACGAAGTGGTAAGATGGAAGCAAATACCAGTAAACTTCATCCGCTTTAAAGACTGTAAAATCAGCACGTGAGTGCGTTTGAACGGGACAGAATGATCGGTATCCGAGAAACGGGCATATTATGCCATAACGTTTCGGCTCGTACAGTGTTTGCTGTAACGACAATGATGCATATGTGGGAAGTGGATGGAGGGGAATCGTAAACAGCGACGAGCAGGTACTGGACCACACAAATGCGACCATTGCACGGGATGACCACCATCTTGTCCGCTTGGGCGTTATGCCTCACTCACAATGTTGGCTCGACGCTGGAGCAATCCAACGGATGTGGATTTGTATGAATTGTTCTACGCCGTCTGTTGCGAAATAGTCTGGTGGCATGCATGTCATAGCGTCGACTGCCATTGATTAGTGACTACACACACCTGAGACTGCAGTGGGCACGTAAATGCCAATGCTGGCGCGCTAAGTGGCGAAATGAAGTGTTTCCAAACGACTCCCGCTTCAATCTAACCTCAATCAAGATGGTCACCAGACTCGAACGTAGGACATCTCGATTGTGAATCAAGATCGCTTAACCATAAGTCTACTACGCTCAATCAAAGTTATAGTGAGCAGAATTGAAAAGATATTTACTAAATTCAGTTCAAAAATGAAAAAAAAAAACTTTATTTTATTTTTGCAGAATGTTTCAAAGCTTCAGATTAATCTCTGACTAATTCAAATTTCAACCAATAGATATCTAAATCATAAATGTTAACATACTAAGCATGCATGCAATGGAGTATACAATTGGCAGGAATTGGTGGCAATCTTTTTTCGAGGCGTGAAACGAAGATATTTCACAAAACAGTAGTATGTTTCAAAGCTTCAGAATTTTCTCTCAGTGGCGCAACCAGGTATGAGCTCGAGGGCTCAGCCCTCTCGAAACTAACCTGGTCTATCTTACACAGCAGCACTGCAGACAAATTTTGGTGAAATTTCCAAAAAGAAAAACATTATTATTTGATAGTCTTGGCCCCTTCCGAAATAAAATCCTTGGTTGTGCCACTGTGTTCTGCAAAATGTTCTTAGAAACAAGCACTGATTTGACTATTGTTACATCTTGTAGAAGGAAGATACAGACGCAATGAAGAAGAAAATGTGAACAAATATGTTGGTGTGGGTGTCTTTATTGAGAAGAAAAACTAAAGGAAAGTTCCATAACAAGGAACTGGTTGTTGTTATTTATTTCCTTGTTGAAGTTGAGCGTAACTTTTTTACTGAGACTAGTTTACTTACAGCTTAAGGTGAAATCTGAAGACACTGTAATACTTGTAGATCGATGACGAATTGTTGTCTAAAAACCAAAGGAGAGGCGACGAGAATTGACGCGCTGACCATTTAATTGGACTAGAAACCGCCTTGCTGACCTTATCCTCTGTGGATTTGAAACGTCAGAGAGCTTCTTTCCTAAACACAAGCACTAAATTATTCTCTGAAATTGAGGAGCGTTTTTTTCAAAACTTGATAGAGCACAAATTTTGAGAATCGGAGGTATATATGGGATAGGTATGCTTTTTATGCTACCAATCGAGCTGTGAAATCAGAATTGGCAAATCTCGATATGTATCGTGTATATAATATACTGAATCATAAGCGTTTTGTCAGAACTAGATAGAGCTCATGCACAGCAATTTCTCAAAACTCGATACAGTAGATAGCTGAATACTACCGACCGAATCCTGCAATCTCGTGGAGCTGCCAAAGTTCTTAACAGGAACTAGCAAATCAAAACACTGAAGGAGAATTCTCAGAAGATTCTGAAAGCAAAGTGCCATTTCACATAGTAATGCAACGTGTCATGTCCTACAGAAGTATGTACTGATAGTGTAAGTGTGCAGTACACTTATATTGGGTTACCTGTGGAGGTTTCTGTTTTCAGATCTGGAATTAAAACATGCCACAAAGAAATGCTAAGATCCTCATGCCTATACAAGATGAACTTGGTGTTCAGTGAGAAGAAGGACGTAAATATACTCTTATACTTTTTCGAAATGCCGGAAGAAGCAAGAGGATTTTATGAAGATGTTCTCAGAGACTGCTAACTACAACGTAAATGTATGGTTCATTACTAACTATTGTAAACACTTTGTATTCTTACATCCTGGTGTTACTTTTTGAAATTTTCCATAATGTCTATTATTTTTTTATTCGTGTAACCATGTAGAAGTAACAGTTATACTGTACACAAAACTATCTCAATAAAACAAAATACTAATAAAAACTAAATAAAGAATATATCATGACGATATAAAACTAAAATTACAATAGTAATATAACAGTATAACACTATAAAACAATAATACTAGCAGCAAATTCAGGTTCAGTCACATTCCTGTTTCCTGTCCATGTACTCTATCGAGTTTTGAAAAAAAAAACTGCATTTTTTAAGTAGTCAATTCTATGACAAATATTTGTATTTTCTAGGAGATTCACATTGTCTGTACTTGTCCCAGGATAATAATTAGTATTACCTACAATTACGTTTCTTTAATGAAAGGTTATGTACAATAATAACGAAAATGCAATTCCTGTAAAAATGATGTTTTGCGCTCTATCGAGTTTTGAAAAAACGCTCCTCAGTTATATCCACTGACGGTTTTTAGTTAGGTGACGTATGGTCACAACCCTGATTAACATCGCTGTTTCTTCCGCTTTCAATAGGAAGGTTAAAAGTCTTCTAATTAAGCAGTTCTCCAGTTGTCTCCAATGCTGAATCAAAACCACAAACGAGAGCTCCAATCGACAGTCCAGCCGGGAACCACGTGCTTAAAGGTACGCATCAGTGGCGTATTTACGATTTTGTTTCGGGGAGGCTTCGCTAACTTTATTCCTGGAAATGTGAAAATTCTGCAAGTATTTCATTTACTTTAAAATAGTAAATAAAATTTTGGGGGGCTTAAGCATCCCTTAAATACGCCACTGCTAACCATGGTAAGAATAAGTGATATAAACAGTATATTTTCATAAGTATAGATATAAACTCAATGATTAAACGATTATTTTAACCATTTTAACGATTATATAAACGATTATATATATATATATATATATATATATATATATATATATATATATATATATATATATATATATATATATATATATATATATATATATATATATATTAAATTGTCTAACCAGCAGTTATACATACTACTGCTAAGTATAATGCATTAAATTAAGTTTTAAAAAGTACTTCCTAATGATCGTTTTACTACCTATGATTATGTTTAACAGAATTTTCTTCTACTGTAGATATGTATCTTCCGATGTAAAATCACGCAAGTGACGCAGGGGCGGATCCAGGGGGGTCGATCGGGGTGACTGCCCCCCCCCAGAAGAGGAAACATTCTTGTTATATATATATATATATATATATATATATATATATATATATATATATATATATAACTCAGCCCAAAGTTCGGAGCCCTTAAAAGTAGCAGTATGACAACCCCCACCCCCAGAAGTCGGTCCTGGATCCGCCCTGCAGTGACGGTTCATTTATTAGAAATTATTTCTATTAAATTAAGGAAAATAATATTTTCTTTATTCAGTAAAAATTCATCAGTCGTGCCAGAGTCGAATATCTCTCAAATTTATCTTATTATGTATGGAAATTATCAGCATTGTTGATTTTGTTTCTTCTTAGCACGTACTCGCTCACTTCGCGCACGCAAAGTCTTACTCTATTTTATGATAAACATGACGTAACAATTGGTGGCTAACTTATTGTAGGTGTCTATGTCAGAAACTTATTCAAAATATACATTGAGGAACATTTTACTTTCGTTTGAAAGTGGTTTAACGGCTAGTAAGAATAACTTTCAACTTTTCATCTTATTATATATATAAAAGAGAACGCACAAATCCTTTGTTCCCTCATCACGCTAATACGGCTGAACCAATTTCTTTCATTTTTGGGGGGTTATTAGGATTTGGACCCTAGATGGTTTTTATCATATCACTTTAATTTTTAATTACCAGTGTCTTGAGATAATTGACCATTCAAGTGTCCATAACGTACAAATCCTTTGTTAGTTCATCATAGGTAAAAATAAACGTATTTATATGCAACCCGCATGACCGTGTCACTCGGCGGGTTAACATAAATGACAGGCGATATAATGTTAACATTTACTGCAATCTACTATGGTTTTTATCATATCACTTGAAAGCGAAAAAGTAAAAATTATCTAAGTAACAAAGTTTATTGCGTTCCGGGGTGACCGCAGCGAAGCGGGGCGGGTTAACATAAATGACAGGCGATATAATGTTAACATTTACTGCAATCTTCTATGGTTTTTATCATATCACTTGAAAGCGAAAAAGTAAAAATTATCTAAGTAACAAAGTTTATTGCGTTCCGGGGTGACCGCAGCGAAGCGGGGTGAACGCTGCTAGTATCTATTAAAATCAAATACAAACAAACAAAAAATGTCTTATCATCAAATTCTGATAGCATAAGCTTTTGTTTTCAATGGAAAGAATTGCACCTTTATGTTACCAGTAGAAGAGGGAGGAAGAAACGCGTTATTTTGATTGGCATGGGAAGTCACATCGTAGTAACTTAATAACATTAGAAAGATTACATACATAATGATACATATAAATCTTATGCTTAAAGATTAGATTGACCAAACATTCCTGTGATTAAAACACAACATGTATTGTGTTTCTTTCTCTCTTGGCATGTGACTACTTTTTCTTTTTCTGAATTAGATGAATTTTAGCGACCTCATGACCCACTTTGATTCTACTTTTGCTGAAGTTAGGTAATATTTTTTAGTGTTTTTTTTTTTTTTTTTTTTTTTTTTTTGTTCAGTCATTTGGAATATTAAGTGGTAAAGTCTGAGTTATAATACTGTCGCCCGATACATCACGCAACGTCTACCAGCAGAGCCGTAGGTGGGGAGGAGCGAGGCAGTTGCCCCGGGCGCTGATAGCAAGGGGCGCCGAACGATCAAGAAAAAAGTGTTGGACATGAGTAAACGACGGGATGCGTCGCCCCGTAAACGTATTTTCGCCCTATTAAATCAATATTGTTGTTGGTTTCGAAGAAATACATTTGTTAAAAATTTTCTTGCTCGCTATGCTCGCAATCCAAACGTTTAAAGTAAGAGTCAGAACAAGTTTTTACTTTTACTTAATGGAAGTTATTCTATATAATAACCTGAATGATGATGTTATATACATGTCGCTAAGTAATGACTTATAGTGTACGCAGGAGCGTTTTCAAAATCGGAAATAGTCAAAGTCTGAAATACGTGTTCGGCGTTTTGATGGTGGGATGAGTTCGGTTAGTTAATCCCTCTTTTCTGCCGAATCGGATTAATCACGACGGTGAGAATGAAGGTATGAAAATTAGAGGGATGAAGAGACACACGTAAGCTGCTATTTGGATGAGAATATTAAAATGAAGATAAATAAGGGAATAATAACATTTTCGACTTTGAAACAGTTGTAGAATAGGGGCTTAAAGAAGCAAATTTAACCCAATGAATTTCGTCTTTTTCAAAGATTGATCACTACCAGTGATTTTTTAAATTACATTGACATATGTAATACTTCCAATTTGAAGGAATTTCTTGGGATTATTTCTCCATCAATTACTTGTATCGCCAGGATATTTTGTGCATGCGTATTATTTTGTGTCTGTGTGTGCGATATTTTTTGTCTATCTGTATGCATACAGAAGATATATACACATTATATATAAATAAGGGTGGATCCAAGGGGGGCTAAGGGGCTATAGCCCCCCCCTTTGACGCTCAGGTTTATACTGGATAAAATGGGCTTCGATTCAGCTTTACACTGGATAAAACGGCAAATTATGGTGTAGCCCCTCCCTTGATCATATCCTAGATCCGCCACTGTGTATGTGAGTTAGTGTATTTTTAATGTGAATTAATAATAAGTAACCCTACCTTCAGAATTTTCGTTCATTAAGAAATTAATTAATTATTATAATTTCAAACACATGTGGTTACGGTTCTGTCTACCAGTTTCCCACAACTCATTTTTGAACTACAGTGAAAAGAAATTAAGCAGCCAATTTATCTCTGGTTAACTGGCTTGGTGTCCTCATCTAAGGTAACTTAGTGTAAATTGTCTATAGTGTTCGGGCAGAACACTCACGTCAGACATAGATACTATTTTCGAGTGGACATGGTTATACGGAAGAAAAGTAAAAGAATTCCGTCACGTCACTTCTAACGAAATTATATTCAATAGAAGACAATGTTATGACAATGTTCTAAACACGAGGTCATTATTATTCTTTCTCCTTCTTCTTTCTTTTTTCATTATGACCTTCGACATGCTTATTTACATCATTTCTGAGAACGAAAATTGCATGTATTGTTGATCACGTTCGGATTACTTTTTCATTTCAAAGTGGCCTTTAGAGTTATTTATGGTCCAAGGTCATTCTTTTAATCTATATAATCAGAGAATTCGAGGTATTAGAGATTTATACAGTACTTCAAAGTCAATCAATCTGTCTTAATTTCCTAATTTGATGTGTTTCATGCTAGTTTAACGAAAATTTTGCATAGTCACTATACAGAAAAGAATCTCTGGGAAGTACTACGTAAATTTGTATATGGCTATTAGCAATGGTGTAGTCAGAAATTCTTCTTGGGGAGTTTGCCTGGATATTGAAGATTTATTTTATTTTCTAAGATCAAAAAAAAAAAAAAAAAAACTCATTGGTCATGACTGACGTTCTTTTCAGCTATTACCTGTTGGTATTGTCCGAACGTTAACGACAGAGACGTACGCAGAGGGTGGGTCCTGGGGGTCCGGACCCCCGAAATCCGGACATTTTGTAAATTTAGTCTAATTTTAGGGGCAATTTTACAATTTTTAATATAATTTAGTCTGAAATTGTGTTTGGACCCCCCCGAAATAAATTCCCGCGTACGTCCCTGGTTAACGAAAATCGCATTTCGTAATAAAACCATAAGAAACTATTAATTAGGTTAATTCAAGTTAATCCTCCAAGTTACCTCTGCTCTTCCTCCCTTGTCTCAATATTCTGGCTACGGGTGTGCGTAGATCTATATTTTCAGGTAAAATCCGAACCACTCAGAGGCGGATTCAGCCCGAGGTGGGGTGGAACTAGACCCCCCAGTTTTTTGAGTGACAAAAAATAATTCAAGCTATTACTTACACATTTTCAAAAGTTCATAATAAACTCATGATACATCTATCACAGACTTGGTTCTGGTTGCCTCCCCCCAGTTTTTACCTTCTAGATCCGCCTCTGGAACTACCGTGCTACATTCAACAGTGATGATTTAAAACTATTTTCCCCCTGGAAGGGATGAGGTTCAATACATGGGGGGAGTAGTTACTAATCAATCATATTGTGTACGATAGGGGATATGATACGGCTGGTTTCCTCTTCGGGCACCCATAAAATAATCACTGGCATTCAATGCTCTCTTTTCGGGATTCAATACGCCAAAGGCATGTGTTAATTCACATTCACGATTGCCACCTTTTGGAAAGCCTAAAGCGGACATACTTCTCGGACACATTCACATCGCCGGTTAATTATATCCAAATTTGCAGGGCTGGCTTTAAGCCGATTGGACCGATTGTTCCCAATCGGGCCCCGCGCTAGTGCCGCCTACTCTACTCTCCAATGTCATTTTTACAGATATTAGGCCCCACAGCAAACAAGTGTGTTGTGGTTGCTATGATTAAATTTTGCTCCTAATACATGTAATTAATACATACTATTCTGCTCGCGGGGCCTCCGGCCAAGTGACTATGGGACCGTTAAGATGGCTCTGCTACTCTCGGTTGTCAAGTACACACAACATATTGCAATACAGGTACTGTACATTCATGGACTTTACAAGGGAGGGTATGGCCTCTCCCTAACAAGTAAATGAATAGTTTGTACTAAATTTCCAGGCATAAGCAAATATTTTCTGAATTTAATGCTGCAATAGTTATTATTATTATTATTATTATTATTATTATTATTATTATTATTATTATTATTATTATTACATTTACAATTGCTGTTCTAAGAATATATATTATGTCTAGGGAGTATTCTGCACACCCTCAATACCTCTAACACCCTCCCAAATTTCCTTACACACATCCCTGGGCGTAAAAATATTATTTTATTTGAGTTTGTGTAAAAATGTATTCTGGGTGTACATGAACACCAATTAACTTCCTGGCATTCTTATTGATTGTCATGTGATACTACCGTGAATACCGATATGGTATCAAATAAATCAGCTTCAGTCTGACTTCTTTGTATACCTTTTCTCTTATTATAGCTATATTAAAAATACAAAACCAGAAGACAAACTTTGCCCTCTCCTGCAAAAAAATCCCGTGAATGTATTTTTTTAATCAAGTTGGGAAAACCGAATGTATACTAGTGCGTACTGAATAGGTGGCTGCTTATGAAGATTTGTCTTCTAACTCAACTAATCCAATGGAAAATATGTCATCTATCTTCCATCTGTTTCTTAAGTTTTGTGATTGTCTCATCACCATTTCATTTTGTCTGCAGTCGATAACGATTTCAAGCTGACAATACCTTTTATAAGTAGCTACCTACGATGTTCTCACTAGCGTATATTAGGTTTTCCTGACTTGAACTCTTTTCAAAAAGATACAGTGTTAAGAAATTTTCGAACCAACGCATTCATATCAATGTGCATTTCATTATGTCTTACAAATATAAACTTATGGAAACCTAGACTTCACCATTGTATTTCTCGTAAAATTCTAGCCCGATTTGATGTATTACATGACCCCTTTCCTATTAAAAAAGAAAAAAAAGTCGAGCGAGATACAAGATGGCGGCCATGATAAACATACCCTCAAATAGATGTCTACTTCCTTCCGGTGTCGGTTAATATGGTTTTTTTTATCCCTTTACCCGTTTTGCAAATAAAATGAAATTTTCAAACTTAAAAAAAAAACATTGTAATGGCTTATTTTGATCAATCAGGTTTTTGACCACTGAAGCACTTTAATTTTTTTCTTACGCTCGTTTCTTCATATTCCACCCCTTCTCTGCCAAGTTTGGTCAAGAAGCTAGATTTCGATATCGATAGGTTTACTTGTAAGAGAAGAAAACTATGAAACATTGGTACAGAACCTTCTTGAAAAATTGCTAGGCACAAGGTTGAAATATGTATTTTAAAGTGCATTCACATTTGAGTTATTCTATGAAAAATTAGTTGCTACAAGCAATGAACAGGGTGAACGTTTGATTCCATGTCAGAAGGGCCCGGACAAAAGGGCGAGGACAGAAAGGCCCGAGTCAAAACGGCCCCGCGTCAAAAGGGCCCCGGTCAAAACGGTCCCGCGTCAAAAGGGCCCCGGTCAAAAGGGCCCTGCGTCAAAAGGGCCCCGGTCAAAACGGCCCCGCGTCAAAAGGGCCCGGGTCAAAATGGCCCCGCGTCAAAAGGGCCCCGGTCAAAAGGGCCCCGTGTCAAAAGGGCCCTGCGTCAAAAGGACCCTGCGTCAAAATGGTCCGTGTCAAAAGGGTCCCGGTCAAAATGGCCCTGCGACAAAAGGGCCCGGGTCAAAAGGGCACCGCAACAAAAAGGTCTGAGTCTAAAGGGCCCGAGTCAAAAGAGCCTCATGTCAAAAGGGTCCCGCGAAAAAGGACTTGAGTGGAAAGAGCCCGGGTAGAAATAGTCCCACGGCCAGAAAGCCTGAAATCAAAACAGAAGTGGAAATCAAAGATGCACGAGTGGATAGTGCCACCTTAGTAAGTAGAAGTGATTGTCTAATAGAAGGAAGAATATCAGTGGTTATTAGAGACAAAAAGGAAACTTGAATGGTGATTTTAATTTTGTTTGGTTGCTGTTTGTTCTGCAACAATCCCTATCGCTTAAGTCGTTTCTCGATGAAAGTTTGCTTTCAACCGCGTCTCTCTGAGTTTGTAGACGTGGAAGACCCGGGTTCGATTCCCGGCGGGATCTCATGTGGTTCGAATTCCACGTTAATCAGTAGGTCCACATCTCATACAGCCTCGCTGCTGAAAGGGATGCTAAAGTGAAAATCATATCATATCATATCTCCAAGTTTGTATTCTCGAGACCTAGCCCAATCAGACTATCTATTAATGAATGTTGCCTTAGTTCTTAAATTCAATTTCTGCCCCTGAATCAAAGTAGAAAAATACATATATGAATAATATTATCTTGAAAACGTTTCTTTAATTTTGGTGTAAGAACATACATGTGGATCTCCATACAGGGTTAGTCAAAAGTATTGGGACAGAACAATAATAACGACACGCGTGGACGGGGCAAAATCAAATGTTGCAATTGGTGTTATTGCAAAAACTGCATTGGCTTGGAGTGTGGTCACCGTGAAAGCCATTTTGAATTACACTATATTGCGGATCGTACATTTTTTAATGGAAAAGGCTATGATCTTACACTTCAGTTTAGGCTTTATATTTTCACAAATGTGAAGGTGAACTCATTTTTGACACATTACCATTTGTTTATGAGACAGGGTGTTTGACATATGTATCTAATAGAAAAAAGTATCATGACAGGGCAGTAACAAAGAGACAAATGGACAAAGGAAAAGTAAATGTTACAGGTTGGTATTGGTGTTAAAACTGCGTTAAATGATCATGGCACCAACTTGAATTCCGCATATTATATACCATAAAATATTTTCAAATAGACAGGGGTACTTGTGTCACATAAATTTAGGCTAGAATCTTGCTACAAACGATAATCTGAATTAGGGATGCGCACGAGACAAGATTTGAGGCTGTCTCGTCTCAGAAATGTACTGTAAATGTGATGTCTCGACTCGAAAAATGTGCATTTTTCTATTGGAAGAGCTGTCTCGACTCGGATATTCTCAGGAAAATTCTGTCTCGACTCGTCTCGTGCGCATCCCTTATTCAGTCGACTTTTGACCGATCTCTATTACGCGATAGTGTGCTAAGTTTGACATTTGTTTCTAGTAGAAGAAAGTATTTAGACAGGTAATTAATAAATAGTACTTCATTGTGTTCTTAACGTTTCTGTTCGTTTGCTTGCGTTTGTAAAATATTGAGAAGTTACCTCATATGTATAACATATTTTAATAGTAAGTATATTTGTGATTAATTGTTACTTTACGACTATAAAGCAATAGAATGCTTTTAATGTGCAGTTTCGAATATTTGGTAGAGCTCAACAACGTCGTTCAAATAGTAGTGGGTGATAACGATGTTTCTTCTGGTCAGTGTATTGTACCATGTAGAGTTAATACGGGAAGGATATAATGGTGGAATTGCTAGAAAGAAACCATGTATTACCCAAATTAAGAAATATAATATACTTAAATTTTCTAGAGCTTTTGAAAATAAACCCAAAAACTGGTGGGAATGTTTTTATCGACGAATTTAAGTTAAACCTGCATGAATATGATGGTAAAATAATAGTGTTTTGACAAGTAAATACAGAAATAAATGTCAAGAACTTTCAGCCTGCTTTAAAATACAGAATAAATATATCTTAACGTTCTTAGAAGGACTTCTAATTTTATCAAGATATTGATCCCAAACAAAGTATATGTTGTAAAGAAAAGATTGCTTTAAAATTGCCCAAAAGTTCGCTAAACCCCACCACACAGTACCGGCTTTAATCCCATTGAGAATCTTTGGAATGAATTGCAACGTAAGGTCAATATATACGAGTTACGGTGAAAGAAGGTTTGAGAAAAGCATTACGTACAGATTGGAACAATATTTCCCCACACTACACCAGGAAAATTGTAACAACGATGCCGAAATGCTTAAAGAAAGTTATAAATCATTGTGTGTTTGCTGTTAAATACTAACTGTATTAACTTGGAGGGATAAAATAATTTTAGAGGACATTTCATAGTAGTTGTTTTAATAATATCTGAATATTTATGTGATCAACAGTGTCCACATCCCCATTCAATGTAGTTTTTGCAACAACACACACTTGCAACATTTGCTTTTCCTCCGCCACATTATTATTTTATTGTCCTGATACTTTTGTCTACTACACACTAATGTCAAACATAGCACACTTTCCTCGTAAAAGAATGAGGATTGGTAAAGAATGAATCATATTCTCGTTTGTAGGAAAATTCAATCCTAAATTGATGTGCTAACATACTCCTTTTCATTTAAAAATATTATGTGATATCCAATCTAGGATGGCGAATCTAGGATGGCTGTCATTATGTCCACGCCCTCACTCAGTGTAGTTTTCGCATCTACCTGCAACCTTTTACTTTTCTACGTCTACGTGTCTCTTTGCCTGTCCAGATACTTTGGTCTACTAGATACAAATGTCAAATGTAGCACCCTATCTCGCAAACGAATGAAGATAGATTTTAAAAAATGAGTTCTTCTTCTCATCTGTGGGAACATTCTAGCCTAAATTGATGTGTCAAACCCACCTCTTTCCATTCAAAAGATATTGTATGATATCAAATATTGCAGAATCCACCATCTGCGATATTTACTTTACCTCCGTCCACGCGTATCGTTATTACTGGTCTGTCGTAACATTTTTACTAACCCTATATTTTTTAACACATGTATGTTCTTTCAACACAAATAAACAGGTATGTCCACGTAATATTTTTCATCTAATAAGTATTTTATACTTCTGAAGTCTTGCAGGCTATATCTCAGATTTCTTGACGTGGGGCATTTTTGTTAGGGGGCCCTTTTGACCGGGGCCCTTCTGACCAGGGTCCTTTTGACTCAGGCCCTTATGACTGGAGCCCTTTTGACTAAGGCCTTTCTGTCCTCGCCCTTTTGTTCGGGCCCTTCTGACGTGACACCACTTATAGGATAGGAAGAGATCATATACAGAGGTACAACAGTTATTTAATGCTACATTTTCCGACTATAACCCAATTTCGAAGTCAACTGCCTAAGAGGCCATTGAATGTTTTGCAGAAAGGTACCGCATGCGATCAGGAAGGCCGAAACAATGTAGCAATTTGGCAGTTTCTTTTAATTTACAATCTTTTGGAGAAATTCCGCATTCATTGATAACCAGAGTTGCTAACAAGCTAGGTGTTTCCCAGAGTTCAGCGCAATGAATTTTTGTACACTATGCTCTTTATGTAAAGTCATTCTGAAGTATGATTAATACCATACTAAAGAGTTCGATTAACATATGTTAATTGCAGTAGTCAAACCTTTAGTATGACGCTAATCATACGTCAAAACGACTCTGCATAAGGCGGTATAAGTTGAAACCCTAGGAGAATGCGTTTAGTGCATGAAATAACTGAAGACGACTTTGATCACCGCATTGAGTTTTGCGAAGTAATGATATGAAATATCGATGACAGCAATATTGTCGTAAATGACATGGTATTCTCTGGTAACTTTCAGACTGTCAGTTTAACGTCCCACATTATGCCCTTTAGGATGACGATGATTAAAGCAAGTGAATGATGATGAAAGAACGGGTGAAATCAAAAAGAAACGAGAGTACCCCGAAACTCACGTATACAATATTGTCCACCACAACCTTACTTGGCCGGGAATAGAACCAGTAGTCCTACACACCAGAGCTAAGCGTTCTACCACTGAACCCCTCCCTCTGGTATTCTTTGATGAAGTGATATTTACCTTATATGGTCTGGTGAACCGAAAAAATTATCACTATTGGAGCGATGAAAACCCATATTGATGGGATGTTATTTCTAAGAACAGAAGTGCAGAAGCTACTGACAGAAATAAACTACATTCTTAATTAGAAATATTACGAATGATATAAGAGATATGTTAAATTAAAAGTAAGAATGCAAAATATTTTTTGAATACGAACTGTGGTTTAATTAGGAATACAGCTGGTAAATAATAATATTGGACTACAAAGGTATTCAGAAGTCTTGCTAGAGGAAATATAAATATATTGAGATTATTATTATTATTATTATTATTATTATTATTATTATTATTATTATTATTATTATTATTATCGAATTGAAAATTCAGTGGTGTATCTGAAATCAGGTAAAAGATCAGAAAAAGTACGTGTAGCCAACAAACGGTAAGAAATGTGTGAAGTATTAAGGGCTTGCATTGAGGGTGCCAGGTAAACATGATTGGGAGCCACTGATATACGATATTGCATTGAGGAGACCCCTTCTGTACACGTCGTTCTTTGTCTAGGCCTTACTGACATGGAGTCAAATAAAAAATAATGAAACAAGAAGCAACAATAAACAAAAATCCTTACTAAAAACTATTATATATATTTTCTCCACTAAATCTCATCAAATTATATATATAGATATATATAATATTAACAACTTGACTTCGGTGAACATTACATTATTCTTATTATATATTAACGGTGCTAACCTAACACAAAGCCTTAAAATAAGGATTTAAAAATAGCTGAAAGACAAATGACAAACATTACAAACAAATAGCATTTGTTTGTATTTTCTGTTGCATCTGATTAGATTTTATACGTATATAATTTTACATTACAGTATATTTTTTGAACAACTTGACTTTGATTAACATTACACTATGATCATTATATTTTAGAAGTACCAATCTTGCATAAAGCCTTACACTAAGATAAAAAGAGTGAAAAAAGACATTACTAACAAAAAGTATTTTTGAGATAAACATATTACATTTATTATATTTGAAAAGTACTTACTTAACATGAATCCTTAGAAAGAAAAATCTTCATATCTTGTCGATTAAATTGGGTCTAAAAGGGCCAGTGTCACTTTTTGGCAAAAAATGAGATGTTCGTCAAATTTTAACGCCTATAAATGGATATTTTCTTTTGCAAGAAAAGCAAATGTTAATATGAATAGTATATATACTTCAAACTACTTCGTGTTGACATTAGCCCTTTTAGTCCCAAGTCGCAGATATATAAAGTATGTGAACTTACATTGAAAAAATCTGGCTACTTTAATCTGTTTTGAAATTCTTCCAACTTATATTGGACATAAGTTTATTATCATTTTTGCTTAACTTTCCAAATGCCAAATAGATTGACATTTGTCTCAAACTGCTTGCGTGGATTACAAATTAAAATTGTGAACCAAGCTACAAAGATAGTTCTCTAAAGGTCTTTGAGCATACTCCTGTACAATACTACGTACTCGACTTGCAGTTACTCTGTATTTTTTCTGCCTGTGGCCAATACTTGTCTAGCAACTTCTATTAATTTGATCAACAGAGTGCTCCTTTAACCGTGTATATTCGACGATAACCGTTTACGATAAGATAAAATTCGTTGCGCCATATAATTTTATGATAAAATTACGCGCATCTCTTTACTTTATTTCATAGTTCTACCATATTCACTTTTTAATATTCGGCGACAGTTGCCATCGAAATTCGTACAGTTATACGCAAAATAATAATAATAATAATAATAATAATAATAATAATAATAATAATAACAGAATTACAATATCAATTACATAAACAATACCTTCGAATAAAGAAAAAATATCTGTCACGCTGGGATTCGAACCCGAGTCACTGAAATGGCAGTTCTCTGCTTTCACACTTGATACAAAGATAAGAAAATAAACTAGTAGCTATGTTACATAAACATAGCACACACTATTTCTACACGTGTTGATGCAATTCAAAGAATGCGAAAATAACGTCTGCCGGCTTTTCTTCTTTAGAAATTAGAAGTTACGGTGAGGAAGAATTGCAGTAATATAAATCGGGACCAGTTAAAAACAATGAGGTAGCCTCATCTTGAAGAACGCTTCGCGATATTTTCCTCATTGACGAAGGTCTATATCACTTGTTTTTGAGTTGAAGAAGGAAACCTCGAGTAAGTCATTGTGACACTCATAAGGAACATCTCCTTATACGAGTATTAGTACGAGTATTTTGTGTATAATCTTACATGCAATGCTTTTAACTAGCTAATAGTTTAGGCGGAAGATGAAGTGACGAGGTGGGTAAGTGTTTAGCGCATTGAACTTATATTCGGCGGACCCGCGTTCAAATCCCGGTCAGGTTCTAACTTTTCAAATGTTTCAATTTCAATTTCAATACATACTCAGTGTGACAACCAAGACTTTCTCTTCTCCAGAAAGAAAAAAAATGTTGGAATGAGGAGAATTGGAGAAGGTCTCTCAATGAAGGCAATCATTTACTAACTTATTTCCAGCAGTTGTTCTAGATTTGATATTTTCGTCTACTTTCAAGCATTTTCTGATTCATGTGTGATCAGTGTTTTTATTTCTTTGAATATACAGTATATAGTGAAATAATACATTACATACACAACAATATTGAGATTAACATATGATGTTCATTGGACAACACGCTCTGAACCAGAGAGGTTCATCTCAGAATAGAGAAATGTTTCGTGCGTCATCTACTCACAATTTTACTTACATAAAGACTGGATTTAGTGCTACCAACTGTTGTCAGTGCCGAGAAAAGTTACGTGTAAATTGGGTTGCATCTGTCCAGGTGTTTTACCAACTGCAAATTACCTGGACCCCAAGTTATGGAATTAGAGCACTTAGGGTGGAGAGACTTTTGTTGTTGGGTGTACATAGATTTTCCTAACACGAGTAACACTATCTGCTATTGATCTAAAATATTCCAAGTAATTTTTCCTCTTTCTTTTTCTTTCCTTTTATTTCTTACTCCCGAATTTTGCGCCACCTTACTTCGGCAGCCAGGGTCGTTGCACCGCTCACCCGCACCATGACACGGCACTGATCAATACCACCTGCAACACTTTTCTCTGTTCACATGAATCGTAACTGGGCTGTTGTAATAACTTTCACTAACACTGTATACAGGTCTACATATACGTTCTTTCAACACAAATCAGGTGGTGTCCACTGAATACTTTTAATCTAATAAGCATGTTTATATTTCTCATGCCTTTCAGGCTATATCTCAGGCTTTTTTGACGTGACGCTCTTTGATCGCGGGGTCCTTTTGACTCGGGACCACTTTTGGCTCAGGGCCTTTTTGACTCGCGCCCTTTTGCCGGGGATCCTTTTGACCCGGCATCTTTTGACGCAGGGCCCTTTTGACTCGGTCCCTTATGACCGAGGCCCTTTTGACGCGGGCCCTTATGACCGGGGTCCTTTTGACGCGGGGCCCTTTTGACTCGGGCCCTTATGACCGGGGCCCTTTTGACGCGGGGCTCTTTTGTAGCGGGGCCCTTTTGACGCGGGGCCCTTTTGACGTGGGGCCCTTTTGACTCGGGCCCTTATGACCGGGGCCCTTTTGACTCGGGCCCTTATGACCGGGGCCCTTTTGACGCGGGGCCATTTTGACTCGGGCCTTTTTGTCCTCGCCCTTTTGTCCGGGCCCTTCTGACGTGACACCGAACGTTTTCACCAGAACATTTTGCAGATGCAAAAACGTTATAAAGGGAAATGGGTATAACTAATAGACCAGCAGGATTGGTTCTACAGACCTTAGTGCAAGTTACCTGGGGCCCCCAAAACGTTCCCAATCGGGCCCCGCACCACCTAAGGCCGGCCCTGCAAATTTGTACGCAGAATGATAATTTCAAAGTTTGTTTTTCATTGTTTTCAGGAATTGCATAGAAAGATCCTTAACACACCTTTTGATGTACTGAAACATCAGCAGGGTTGCCAATTCAGAGTGTTAATTTATGAAAACTACGATATCGTTAGTTCTCCCTTACAGTGGCCTCATCCGATTAGTTACCGGTGGAAATGAAAAATTATTTTTTCTGCTCCAGGTTTCCAAGCTACTCCAACTAAACAAACTGAAAATTAACGACAGAACATCCATACGTATGAGTTATGAGTCAATTTACGTTTTGCAAAAAAATTGATTTACATCTTAGGTTACATCTAGCAACACTGTATGGTTCCTAGTATACTTCAATCCTTGCTTCCTAGTTTAAAAATATGTGCATGAACAAGGCTTCATTTTGGTATAACCATTATTCGTGTATTACTTCAGGTTCAAAAGTTCTACTATCTCAAACTCCGGATTGCATTGTACATTTGACACCCTGTAGAAGTGGTTGATATCTGAAACTTCTGGTTTGAATAGAAGGTACCTACTCTTACAAAGCTAAATCGATTTTAAAAAAAAAAACTTTTCGCTATTTCTGATCTTTACTCTATGTAGGTCAATATTGAACCGGAAGTTGTGGTGGATTTCTAAGACTTTCGGTTTTAGTAGAAAGTTACGGATGGAAATGAAATATATTATTGAGACACGCAATTGACTGCACAAGACCACTTCTCGGTAGTCTAATTTCCTTCTTTTACCCTATAACGATCAACATTAACATTAGAAGTGGTTGCTTTCTACCACTTTCTTTTTAGTAAAGAGATTTGAGTCGAGATGGAATATATTCTTGGACGATTAATTGATCGCATTCGGTTTTCCTGACTTGATTTCAAAAAAAATAAAAATATCCACGGGATTTTTCGCAGGAGAGGGCAAAGTTTGTCCTGTGGGTTTCTATTTTTAATATAGTTATAATAAGAGAAAGGATATGCAAAGAAGTCCCAATGAGACTGATTTTATTTGATACCATCTCGGTATTCACGGTAGTTTCATGTGACAATCAGTACAAACTCCAGGAGCTTTTACTTAGTGGAGTGTTCAAAATAAAAGAGTGTGCATCCAGAATAATAATAAACATTTTTGCACAAACTCAAACTCATATATATATGCCCAAGGGTGTGGTACGGAAATTTGGGGGAGTGTTATGAGCGTTGGGGTGAGCAGAATACTCCCTGAACATAATATATATTTTTACAACAGAAGTTGTAAACGTAAAAAAGTAAACTACTCCACTATTAAATTCAGAAAATATTTGCTTATGCCCGGAACCTTAATACAAACTATTCATTTACTTGTTGGAGAGAGGAGAGGCCATACCATCCCTTTTGGAGTAAATGGATGTATTTGTATTGCAGTATGTTGCCGTGTGTACTTCACAACCGAGAGTAAAAGAACCATCTTAACGGTATCATAGCCACTTGACCGGGAGCCCCGCGAGCAGAATGGCATATATTAATTACATGTATTAGGAGCAAAATTTAAGTCGCATGTATTAATTACATGTATTAGGAGCAAAATTTAAGTCGCATGTATTAATTACATGTATTAGGAGCAAAATTTAAGTCGCATGTATTAATTACGTGTATTAGGAGCAAAATTTAATCATAGGGACCACAACACACTTGTTTGCTCTGGAGCCTAATATGCTGTTAAAACGCCATTGGAGAATAGATTAGACTGTAGAGTAGACGGCACTAGCGCGGGGCCCGATTGGGAGCAATCGGTCCAATCGGCTTAAGGCCGGCCCTGCCTGTTCGTCACAGAAATTTGTATTAAATCCATCAATTTGTTCTGAACTTCTGACAGGAAGAGATGGAGCTACAATTGAGTAGGAACCCTCGAAAGCCGGTAAATATATCATGTATAAAAATACCACCAAACCAATAGTATCAAATAGTAAATAATCATGTTCCAGAGTACCTTACTCTCGTAGGTTTCCATAGGTATCCATTTCAAAAAGGCTGAGTGAAATTTATTCCCATTGCTCCTTGATAGCTTGAACATTCCTTTTCAACTTCAAATATATAAATAATTTATTATCGTCTCTGTTGTAACTTTTTCTCAATAAATGTATAAAATATCACTACTGATGAGTTCTATGAACAGAGAGAACCAGATTCTATCTACATTATCAGTATATATAAATATGTAACATGTTCTTAAGTTGTTATTGCGTCACGGTATATTTCTATTGCATTACCTATTTTGATACTATATTTAAATTTATAATTATTTGATTATTATTTATAATTATTAGGGTTAGGATTTTATTGCACTATAAATGCGGGGAAAATGCAAAATAAAAAATGCAATTATGCACTAAAAATCTTTAAAAATGCACTATAATTTGAAAAAAAAATGCTTTCACAGAGAATCATACGTTACTATTTATTAGTGTATTACCTATATATATATATATATATACGTGGTTCTACTCTGTTGTGTTTTTCTCAAAAGAGGCACGTAACACTGAGTTGCAATAAACAACAATAATCATATGAAGGTTTTCGAATGTATGGCGCTTGTCTGCAAATAACGAGTTGTACATTGAAAAGGTTCTTTCAGTTTCTACAGAAACCACCGGAGCATATTCGAAATAGACCTTATCACTTATTCCTAGATCACTTTCTAATTTGGGCAGTACACATTTTGTGCCTGAAAGAATGTCCAATATCGCACACAAAACATGGTAACCTGAGTTTTTTTCAATACATCTGTCATTTTTCTTGACACTACCAATCCTACTCCCCCAGGAACACTTTCTAATGCACTTACTGCATTTTTGATTGAGTCAATTGAAGTTGCCAACTTGTCTCCAGATTTCTCTAAGGAAGTAATCACACCTAGTAGAAATCCAAAATTAGATTGAATGTACACAAGCTTACCTTGAATTTCAGGATTGGCCAGTATCTCTTGTACAGTTCGAATCACGGAATCTTCGGAGGGGTCGAAAGAGTCTATCGTTTTCTTCGCAGCTTTGAAGTTTTGACAATATTATTTACAGCCACGTTCCCCACCTGGTAAGAATGAGGCTAGGTGGTAGAGGGAGTTCAGGATGCTCAAACTTAAAAGCAGCTACACGTGATAGGGCCTTACTGAACACTTTCTTTACACTTACTATGAGTTTATCACAATCAGGAAACTGCACACGTATCTCTTCAGCCACTCTGTGGCAACCATGCTCGAGGCACGTAATATGAATCATTTTCGAATATAGTGCCTGCAGTGAGTTCGCTCCTTTTACCATATACGGTGCAGCATCGGTTACAAAGAGCAGCACGTTTTCGTAAAGGACGCCATTAGGCCATGAGAGATGCATTGATTTATCAAATAACTTACTGATCGTGGAATAATTGACCTTTTTCAGAACTTCGCAATTCAAAAGAAATGTTTTACCCGGCCCACTTTCCTGCATCACTCCAACAACAACATTCACTACATTTCGTCCTTCCGAATCACACGTTTCATCCATGAACACCCATATTTTCTTTCCGTCCACTTCTTGTCTAATACACTGTATTGTTTTCTCGTAAAGTTTGTTCACGTAATTCTTCCTTAATGTCGAAAAATCGGGGAAGGGTTTACCAGTGTATGTTTCCAAAAAGGCACGCAATGTCACGTTGTCCACTTTGTTCAACGGAATGTTAGCACAAATAAATGCTTCGCACAAATCTTCGAAAAAACAGAATGATTTTTGGATGTACCATATTGCGGGAGAAGTTGTTGCGCGGCGTTTGCTTCTCGTTTCTTGCCTCTTCGTAACTTAAGTCCTCGCGTTTGGTTGTCCCTTGAAGCATGCTGTTCAACGGTAAATTTTCTTTAGGCTGCAACTGCCGTATCACACACCTTGCAGTAGAGAACACTTCCATCTGTTGTAAATATTTTTTCACCTCCAAAATCACTCACAAATCGTTTAAGGTTGGAAGCAGTACTCTCTTTTATCTTCGGCATTTTAACCATATAAACTGCAGAATTAAGCGTCTACCAACAGCTCACCAAAACAGTGAATGCCAAGGTCAATGAACTCTCGCTCCTTCGCTTCATGTGACTAATCGCCAGAGACTGCAGTCTACAGACAGTGGCCACACCTACTCCAACAAATCTTTGAACTAGAATCGTGTAGAGCAATTTTCCTTGCATTTTATTTTGTGTAGGCGGAAGCATTCTGCTTCAATTTATCGTTTTTATAAGAAAAATGAGAATTATGCAGTTAAAAGTAAGAATAAATACTAAATATGCATGTAAAATGCCCAAAAACTGTAAAAAATGCACTTATATACAGAAATGGGCAAAAAATGCACAAACAAGTTTGTCTTAAATTACTTCTTTTTAATAAAACAGGATTTATAACACAACAAGCAATGTTTATACTAATCCAGAAAAAAGTTGCAAAATCATCAAGATCCTAACCCTAATAATTATAAATAATAATTATATAAATAATTATTATTTATAATTATTTTCTAAATGTATTCTGTATACAATTGCTGCATAAGTTCCATACGTAAATAATCTCAATATTCATAATCTCTCATTTACAAAAAAAAAAAAAAAAAAAGTCTTACCGGTACCCCTTATTCAGAGGTATTTCTGTAATAATAATAATAATAATAATAATAATAATAATAATAATAATAATAATAATAATAATAATAATAATAATAATAATAATTTGACTTAGCACAGTGAACCAATTGGGATCTATCTGAATTAAGAAGAAGCGAACTAAGATTAAATACCTCAGAATTAATGCTGACTGGGAGCCAATGAGATGGCCACGCATCACGCGGCCATAGCTCTCCATGGGCTGTAGAACCACAGTTTCGTTTTAATAACATAGTTTTTACAGTTCCGACGTCCCTGCATCCTACTCTCATCGTAACAGCCGAGAGCACTATGAAATAAAGAATGAAGACATTGTCTATTCTTCCATCCCCTGGTCTTTACAACTTTTGTCTCGCTCTGTGCTTCTCCCTGACCCTGCTGCCGCTTCCACCTGTCATTTTCTTTGTATGTGACTGACCTTCTATGATATTCACAGAAATCAAAGATTTTTTTTTTTTTTTTTTTTTTTTTGTCTCTGTCTCTACTTTAGATTTGCAATAACAACATATCAAAGTGAAATTTCATTTTGCTTCACTCTTTGAAGAACAGAATTCAATGTGACTCTTTAAAGAACAATACAATTGATACCATGTCCGAAGAGCTCTCCAAAGATCTGATAAGATCAGTAACTGATGAAGACAATACTTTTACCAAACCTGTCTGTTCAATTGTGTTACTCGTGTGGCATAGAATTCGCAGGACTTATACTGGTCTGGTCTTTTCTAAATAGTTGAAGTGACCAAAAAACATGAAAAAGTGACCAAAAGCTCATCAAAGTAACTTTAAACCTTGGTGCCAAACTTGGGCATAAGCTGAATTTTACAATTTTTGTTTGTTTTCCCCAACCAAAATAGGGCCGGCTGGATCATAGCTGAAATACGTAATGAAATGAAATCTTTGAGTTTTACGTCCCACGGTTATGCCGGCTAGGCTAAAGGAGACGGTGATGATGAGTAATGAATGAAATGGTGGAATGAAGGAAGTGGGAGAACCCCGAGAAAACCCACGCACACGGTGTTTATCCACCACAAAGTTCACTTGGCGGGGGCTGGGATCGAACCCGGGACCCCAAGCACCAGAGGTGAACGCTCTACCACTGAGCCACCGCGGCCCCGGAAATACGTAATGTTTAACATGTTAACATTAAAAGTTATTTTGCTTAAGTTTGTCAGCTAATAAAAAATTGGACTACTTCTGTTTAGAGGTTCATTATTAATTACTTACTTTGCACGATTTTGTATTTCAACTTTGATCTGGATGGGGCAAGGCCAAATTTCTGTATTTTCATTATGTCCAATAATGCATAATTAAAGTAATGTAATTAATACATAGCATCTAGATTACCAGTACCTGGTAATACAATATAGTAACTGGTAATACAGTTGGTTTGTTACAAATTTTGTTTTGATACCACATGATCAGTAAACAATAGATGGCTTCTACCAACATTCCACATACAATGAAAAGTAAACTGTAAATAGGTAATATATGTCATTCTCTAACACAATAAGGTCAAAGCAAATAATGCGGATTATGCTTATACCCTTATCATGAACTTTTAAAATAAATTACAAATGTTAACTAAAAATGCAGTTGCATACAAAATGAAAAAAAAAAAAAAAGCAGTAACAAGAACGTATGCTAACATATTTTCGTATGTTCACATAAACTTAGTCTTTCTTCATAAAGAAGTGAGTTGTTAAGGATGATTTTTTTCTTATCCACCACTTTGTGCAAGTCATGGTCTGTTTCTGTTCATCTTGCAAATCTTTCCTTACTTTCTTCAACCCCTCTAACATACCCTGCGCAAAGTGCACTTCAGTCATGTCCTTTCTTTTCACTGCTGTTTTCAGACGTTCAGAAGCCTGAAACAAAAGTTCATCTGCTTTTCTTTTCATACCATCTTCTTTTCTTTTCTGTTGCAGGATTGATTCCATGTCCTTAATTACCCTTTTTTCCTTTTGTCAATTTCTCCATCACCTCTCTCTTTTCGCTTGTTGCTTTGTTACATTTTTTTCTTTACTACTACTTTTTGGCCTTCCTTCTGTCTTAGGTTTACTAAGTATGCTTTGTAGTTACGGTAAGCAGACCTAGCAGATGTAAGAAGCTTCTGAGTTAGGGGAACCAGTTCTGGCATTATTTCCAAATTCTTCATCCCAGACATTATATTTAACTTAGCATTGGGAGATCTTAAAGCCATTGCTGTGCAATCTTCACAGAGCAGACGACGTGGCAGTGAAACCATGCGTACCATTTCAGCACTGTCATGATTTAGAGACAAACTTTCACCACCGTTGCTACTATAGGAAACTTGAAAAAATTACTCCAGAAATAATCTATTCGGTCACTGCAAAAACATCCTGAGAAATTCTCAGGTTGAAGTAACCGCAACTCATCACTCAGTAAATCCAAGTCAATGTTGAGGAGAAGAACGTTTGCCAGATTTGTACTGACACACTAAGATGACTTCACATTTTCCGGATGAAGACAAGTGGAAATTTCAATGATTTCCACTGTGTTTATATAGTGTCATGTACTGAGAATACATTTTTCTTGAAACTAAGCATATCTTTCTCCTTCCAGCTGCTGAATGGTAACCTTCCTTCCCCACATTTCACTTCAGCAATTTCTTTTTTTAATAACATATTTTCCTCACTGCACTTTCATCCAATTCAGTCAAAGATGTAACAACTTCTTTCTTCACAAATCGAAGCAAGAAAACATTGCTAACAGTTTGAAGTTTAGAGTACGAACATGTACAAGGGTTCCTCCTCCTGAAGCAATTATGTGATATCCTTGAAAAATTTTACATTTGGGATAACAAAATTTAACTGCGCTTTCATTGATGGGTCTTTCAAAATTTTAGAAATTGACTTGCATTTTCCAGTAGCCATAAGGTTTGATTTCTTCAGAGGAAGAAACTTGACGAAATACTCCTGCAAAGCACTCAGGAGTTTCACGCTCTAAAGTTTCTGCCTTTGCAAAACATAAATCACACGAAAACATGACTTTATCCCCCGAAGAAAAGTAACTCGCTATGAGCCCTGAATTTGTAACAAAATACCTCCTGCCTCGTTCATTTTCGTTCTCTTAGATACCCGCAGAAGGAATCTCATTGTGTGGGTACCAGTTCTTGATTTTGGGCTCATAATGGGGCGTTTACACTTAGTCGATTTGCGTTCGATTCAGTTGAATTGACGTCACTTTCAACTTAATCGACCGTGTAAACGTTACTTCAACTTAATCGCTTGTTGATCGAAGGCGACTAATCGACTGGCAACTGAATTAAAAGACGTTCTATTTTCTGTGGTTGAAATAATTGAACACATCCATCAATCTGATTCGGCCTAGTTGCTTCGATTTAGTGGCAAATGCAGCGAGTCGATTTAGTCGTGCGACTAAATCGACTAAGTGTAAACGCCCCATAAGCGTGACAAGAAATACCTGAAACAGGTTTGTCCCTTCAATTAGTTACGGTGCAATAACGTTACATGCTTGAATAACGTTACGGCATCATAACAAAAGTTGATGTTATATCTTGTACCTACCGAAATTAAATAACCAATAATTTTGTTACAGAGAGCTATTTTCATTGTTACAGTTACGTTATCCACCCCTGATCGAAAGTACATTTTTGACTTTTTAATTATTAGTATTTTACTCCCGTAGCTTCAGTAATAAAGATTTTCCTTCCTGTTTTTATGTACTCTATATTCTTTGCATTTATATCTCAAAAGATTACCTTCCTTAAGGACATTTTTTATGACAAAACCTGAAGTTATTTATGGTTTCTAAAACATGCAAAAAGAGTAACAAATTCAGAATGTTAATAAAAAGGTCATTAGTCAAATTAAAATAAAATGACTCCCTATCACCCCAGGAAGAATGAAAAAAAGTATATATATTCCATTCGCAAATGGTAAGTATATCATCGATGGATTTTTTTTTAACCAAACATATTAAAATTACGGCAATGAATTAAAACAAGTACATGATTACAATTAAAAATTATTATTTCAACGTATCGGATTTAGGTATTTCGTTTCTTAGAGGAGCAAATTTGAATTCATAATTACTCTGATATTAATGATACATGTTGCAATTTTTATGTTACTCCTATATTCAAGTATTTACAAGCAGAGCATCTATCTATCTATCTATCTATCTATCTATCTATCTATCTATCTATCTATCTATCTATCTATCTATATATATATATATATATATATATATATATATATATATATATATATATATATATATATATATATATATATATATATATTTCTGACGTGTAACCTAGTTTCAGAATATGAAATAGAAGTTTACAGATTTTGATCGAAACTTACTACTAGATAAAATCAATAAGACGTGGTCATTCTTGTATCAGCAAGAATAGAATTCAAACAAACCTGACATCTTCATAATCTAATATTCTGGTAGAGCCTTTCAATTCCATCTGTGCCAATGCTGGCGCTTCTATCGATGTGTGTTTTCCCTCCCTCCCTCCAATGAGGAGGGACAGCGTTGCCACATTGAAACACCTTATTTGAAACACCTTAATTGTCTATAAATGAAAAGCAATACAAATCACCTCCATTACTCAAAACAGTGTTGGGGCCGCGGTGGCTCAGTGGTAGAGCGTTCACCTCTGGTGCTAGGGGTCTCGGGCTCGAACCCTGCTCCCGCCAAGTGAACTTTATGGTGGACAAACACCGTGTGCGTGGGTTTTCTCGGGGTTCTCCCGTTTCCTCCCACTTTCTTCATTTCATTCATTACTCATTATCACCGTCTCCTTTAGCCTAACCGGCATAACCGTGGGACGTACAACTCAAAATTTCATTTCATTTCATTTTCAAAACAGTGTTGGGTAAGTTTCGCTATCGAGACGCGACGAGATGCGAGCAGTGTCCCCTCTCGTGACCAACACTAAAAGTATTCCATATTACTTCTTAGCTTACATTTCTCATGGTTTTCGCTTTCCAGTGTAATCAGGCCATGATTTCAAAACGAGTTAAAACGAGCGAGCCATTTATCAAACTCGACTCAAGTCGAAACTCGACGCGAAAAACATGAAATCCGCTCGGAACTCGACTCGTAAATATTACTTTTGACTTGACTCGTGCCCATCCCTATGTGTTAGAAAAATGGTTGCTTATTATTATTTTGCTAAACTAATTATATAATAATAACAATGTTGCTATGTAAAATTAAAAAGACAGAATATAGAGAAACATTACACTACAACTGACAAAATGAGAACACATGAACTGGGGGGTGAATCAAAACTTGCCAAAAACTCTAAAATCGATACAAGCTTTTTAAAGCTAGTTGTTCCAAACTCTATAATCAACGGGACTTTAGGATATGCAAACTGATCTAAAAGAGCTCTAATATTACATACCATCAACATTACATCAATAAAGTAGGTCTGCTCATCAGAACACAGTTTATTCATATTAACCCCTTACTGTATGTCGTTAATTATGGCACCCTAGTTGTTGATAAATATTTCTCGCCGGGGCACCACTTTACTTTTAAATTCTGTTCACCACCATCTTCAGCTTTTAAGAAAAAGCATTCTTTCAAATATTCGAACGATAAAATATCTTCATTCTCCACCTTTATAAATTCAACACCAATCAAAGTAAAATAGACTACAAGTACCATTGCACTCGTAGTTCAGTCACTGAATGTATTGATTTGGAGCTGTCAAAATCTAAGACAAAATCTTCCAGGTGCTTGCAATCAGTACACATGATTTCCCTGAAGCTGTGCTCATCTTCCAAAAGCAGCAAGTGGCACTATATTTTGTTATAGAAATAAACAAATCAAATTGTATCTATGAATGTATTTGCAAGTCTACCAACATAGTTCGTAAGGCGAAACGGGAAAATGCACATCGAGATTTGCCGTTCAGCCTTACATTAAGATGAAAAGTGATAACAGGTTTTACATGCAAATTCCATTGCTAGAGGTCATAAGGCGAAACGGAAAAGGGCGAACAGTGCAGGAATCGTCGGTCACTGACATCGTTCATGCTCCATTGTTCCATTCTGAGAAATTCACTTACAGGAAAGAAACATTTGTTTCCGAAAAAAATACATAGGGTCTATATTGTAGTTATTCATCCGAAATGTAACGCGAAAAAAGTAACGCAAACTAGTACGTTACTTAAAAATTTGTTATGCGTTACTGTTACAGTTACTTTGGAAAAAATGTAACGCGTTACTAGGAAATGTTACTTAAAAAGTAACGCGTTGCGTTACGTTACTTCCCAACACTGCACGGTTGTGGGTAGTTAATGGGGAGTGCGGAGTTGAGATGGAAGAACGAGCGAAGCGAGAAGCCGAAGAAAGGTGGGATAACGCACTACTAGGTTACTTAGGTTAGGTTATGTCTACTTCGCACTTACCTTAGTACGTACTTACAAGGGACATCACCCAATTGTCCGGCTCCGATTTCAATGAAATTTTTCTAGCCGATAGAGGACATATATGTATTATTTGTGATTGCAGAAATTTTTGACATCGTGCATGTTTTCTATTTTTTATAATTTTTAAGAGTTCTGATGTGGTTATTAGAGATTACTGCAGAAATCCCTTACTAACCTTTGTAAACGTAGCGTTAATGAAAGAACAACCATGTAGATACATATAAGACCTAGGGGGAAGTTGTATGGTAGGTATGACCTTGACCGCAGCCATCTTGAAATCCGCCATTTTGAATTAAGGTCAAGTTTTTAAAATAGGAATAGGGTAATGTGATACATAATTTCGGGCTAGAATTTAATCAGGAAGACAATGGTGAAGCTAGTTTTGAGATACACCTATTTGGAGAAAAGTTACAGGCATTTAATTGTTCACTTACTACTTGCGAAAGTCTCTTACCTCCGCCTCTAATCCGTGTATTAATGATAATAAGTGGATAAACCCTTCGGTAATACATAGCCTATTATGCCTAGAGGGAAGTGATACGGTAAGGGTATCCTTGACGACAGCCATCTTGAAATTCGCCATTTTTAAAGTGAAGTTTGAAAAGTGAAAACCATAGAGTGTGATACCTCATTTTAATAGTAAATTTTCCCAAAAAGCCAATGATATGCTTATTTTTGTTCTATATTTAACCAGTGTGAGTTTAGGACTGCTTCTAATGAGCACCAAACGTCCATTATTCGATCTTTCAAATTGGCAACACTCCTAATTTTCACTCCATGTTTTAAGATTCCAACAGGCACTCTGCAATTGTTGCCATGGTTCATGTTTTCTAAATGTATTACATTTTTTAAGAGTTGCGATTGGTCTGTTCGTTAATAGTGTTGGGATAAGCACCCAGCAATCTTTCTGAATTTTAAAGACTTGCAATGGAATTATTTATTTTAAACGGGAATACATGAAGAACCTATGGACCTATGTGACGTGAAGAAATACAAATGAAATTATAACAAATTGGTGTTATACGAACACAAAATTATCAGGAAATATAGCCTACATGTTGCGCAATCGACATATAATAAAATATGTTTAATAAATACAACATTTAAGAAACAGCAGCAATGCTAGAAAATATCAAAGAGGCATTATATGATTGTTCCCACAACATTATTTGTACCATGAACATAATATGAAAACAGGTAACTGGTTTATAAAGAGGTGTAACTTAATCAACAATCGCTAGAAAACGAATGACTTTTTTGTCTGACTAGCTAAAAAATTGCCATAGAAAATAAATAAATAAATAAATAAATATACAATAAAGAAATAAATATAAAACAAAACAAAAGACCCTTGATTTACACAACAATCATATTTCGTTTTCCTTTTTGAAGTGAATTTTCATTTGATTTTTCGTCTCATCTACTACAAAGCTAAGTCTAACGTATTACCTGAATGCAAAGTTGGAGTTGTTTCGTTGTGCGATGACTCATGTCAGTAAACGAGTTTTTGAAGGGCAGGTATAGGAAATAAATAATTACATGACAAGTCTTCAAAATTCAGAAAGATTGCTAGATGTTTATCCCAACACTATTCATAAACTGACAAATCACAACTCTTAAAAAAAAAGTAATAAATTTAGAAAACACGAGCCATGGCAACAACTGCAAAGTGCCTGTTGGAATCTTAAATTAAGTGAAAATTAGGAGTGTTGCCAATTTGAAAGATCGAATAATGGACGTTTGGTGCTCATTAGAAGCAGTCCTAAATTCACACTGGTTAATTATAGAATAAAAACAAGCATACCATTGGCTTTATTTACTTATTTATTTATTTATTTTTTAGGAAAATTTGCTATTAAAATGAGGTGTCAGATTCTATGGTTTTCATTTTTCAAACTTCATTTTAATTAAAAAGGGCGAATTTCAAGATGGCTACCATAAGGGATACCCTTACCGTATCACTTTCCTCTAGGCATAATAGGCTATGTATTACCGAAGCGTTTATCCACTTATTATCATTAATACGCGGGTTAGAAGCGGAGGTAAGGGATTTTCGCACGTAGTAAGTGAACATTTAAATGCCTATAACTTTTCCCCAAATAGATGTATCGCAAAACTAGCTTCACCATTGTCTTCCTGATTAAATTCTAGCCCGAAATTATGTTTCACATTACCGTATTCCTATTTAAAAAACTTGACCTTAATTCAAAATGGCGGATTTCAAGATGGCTTCGGTCAAGGTCATACCTACCATACAACTTCCCCCTAGGCCTTATATGTATCTACATGGTTGTTCTTTCATTAACGCTACGTTTACAAAGGTTAGTAAGGGATTTCTGCAGTAATCTCTAATAACCACATCAGAACTCTTAAAAATTATAAAAAAATAGAAAACATGCACGATGTCAAAAATTTCTGCAATCACAAATAATACATATATATGTCCTCTATCGGCTAGAAAAATTTCATTGGAATCGGAGCCGGACAATTGGGTGATGTCCCTTGTTAGGTTTGTAGAGCTCTTCGATCTCAAGCAGAAACTCGTGAACGATTGTTGGTGGTCTTTGTTCTTTCACTAATTAAGCCATGAATATTCAAAAGATGAACCTCATTATCAACATCATGTTTTACAAATGTTAGTACTGTCAATTCAGATTCAGCGCAAATACCCTGTACACTTGCAGGCATGTTTACTCGAAAATTATCCACAATCCAACCGTCCTGAACCTAGAGACAAGTAGTTCCCTCTACTTGCGAATTAGTCCCGTTTTTATAACCGCTTATCAAAAGGTATTACACATAAATTACGATTCACTTACATGCTATCAAGCACACAAGCAATCAAATTATCAATTTCTTCTAGGTAAATTTTCAAAATTTTGATAAAAACGGAAAGGCAACATCGCAAGTTAACCCTAAACAAGAGCATAAGTAAAATTGAATTTCCTTATTTCACAGTAGATCATCTCTCGTTCTTGATCTTAATGTTAGTATTATACCTGCATGTGGGACTATTAAAACATTTATATTTTAATTCTAATTCGTGTAGCAAGTAATACCCATTTAATAAAATTCAAGTTTTTTTTATGTAGATTACAGAATGTTAACTTACTGTGTTTGTGTAAGGGGGGATAATAGAATTAAGTAGAAGCAAAATATTTAAACATTCAAGAGCAGATATGATGAATTGATGATGTTAATATTTGATGAAATATAATATGGTTGGCTCGGGCCCCCGTAACTTCTACAGGGCCCCCTCTAAATTTTTGGGCTGGCTACGGGCCTGTGACTGACCTGAGTTTTAAAGTGTTTCAAGCTAATGTATGATCTGTCAGGAAAGTAAATGTACACCTTTTTTTCGAGTCTGGCATTCCTGTGCTCCATCCGTGGAGAGTATGAGAATTAAATCAATCAAATGTTTACTGAGGGGCAAAAAGAAAAGCTTAATCTGAATAAGACATTGCATAGGGGCATTGTGTAAATAAAGGACGACACCGAAAGAGAAAGCCAGAAACAGCTGTTAAACTTACAAAACAAGAGTAAAAATTGTCGAAGTGGGAACATAAAACACAAATAAAACAAATACGCCGACAACTAAACGGTCACCATACCATGATCTTGGTGTAATGGTTAAGGTGCTGGCTTACAAATGCAAAGGACACAAGTTCGAATCTTACGCGAGGACATTTTAAAAATTTTTGTTAATAATACATACAACTCATGAGAGATGGTAAAAGAGGTCGTATTTAGTTTTTCGTAGCAATTATTATTGGTAATGTTTAGTACTGATAATACTTCTTGTCTTTGCGTATTGCTTTTATTCTTTTCTTCATTTCCAAAGAGAAGAATATCCGAACAAATGCCACCAAAATTCCTCATATTTTGAATGTAAACGCCATTTGCAATTAGTGAAGAATAAAAATTGAACGTTCCGATGTAGCTGCAAAAAGTAAAAAGAAAAACATGGAAGTGGACCATACTCATGGTTATTAAAAATACAATTTCTACATGCCTTACACCTCCCGACCACGTTTCTACGTTAGCAAGTAAGAGGTTTGTGTTTAGGTTAGGTTGGTCAATACGTTTTGCAAAGGGGCCCGGTTTAGCTCTGACGCACCACAGGTGCGAGAAGGGAGAAAAACACTTTTTCTCTCTCCCTCTGTGTGTCTACTTATCTATCTATTTGTATATATATATAACGCTATTTGTGAATGCCATAACCACCCTAATTTTCAGCGGATTGAGACGAAACTTGGCACAAACATTAATTGTTGAAATATCTTAATGAGTTCGTTAACCAGAATAAACAGATGAAAATGTTCAAAATGGTGGCCCTTCAAACTCTTAAAAAGTTCCAAGGGAACCAAATTTCGCCCATAAATAGGTATTCAGAAAGTTTGAATAAATTTTCCTCTTTTACTGAAATATTTGTGTGCAGAAACTTATTGAAATATTGGACCCGATTAATCGCCTAAAGAAGGTTCACGCCCTTTCGCTACGGTCAGTTTTTTTTTTCAGGAGGGGGTTATCTTCCTATTGGAACAAGATGATTGTTACTGATGATATGAAATTACACATTGAAAGTGAAGTAACTTGTGTAACGTGTTATTTGAAAGAATAATATAATAAATGTGCATTCCTCTAACACAGAGAACTCATGTATTTCGAGTTCGGGAGCCTGAATGGCGGGGAGTGTTATTTGATTTGCTTTTTAGTAACACATTGCATTGCAAATAAAGGTAGGCACCATTAGTGGTAACTGGTAAGTAAAATAATAATAATAATAATAATAATAATAATAATAATAATAATAATAATAATAATAATAATAATAATAATAATAATAATAATAATAATAGGTGTTGTTTGTGGCAAGGTAATACCTTAATCAATTCTTCTTCAAACGTAATGATTGTAACGCCATATCTCCCTTACAAACAAAATATTAGCAATTTATATCGAGAGAACAAGAAACTGTAGAGCGATGGGACCAACGTTGGACAGTATGCACTCATAGTACTCAGAAAAGTAAGCGATTTCAATGCAAAAGGAACGAAGAGTCATTGTCATGGGTAGTCATGGGGCCACGGCAGAGCCCTCTTTAGGCAAAGTGTCAATAACTTATATCGAGAGGTGATACTGGGATGGGACCAACTTTGGACACCGTGGACCCATAAAGCGCATCGAAAAAATAGGGGGGGGGGCGCCAGCCAGCCTTACTTATTTCCACATAATAATATAAAATTATGTTGTCGAAATACACACACGAGTTAGCTACTAATATTTCATATTATTATTATTATTATCGACAGCGTCTTTTCATTACGTGTGCGTGTTTGACATGAAGCCAAAGAGAAGATCCATCATTGGTAGAAAGAATAATAGTCAGTTACTTTAACTGTGAACGACAGCGAAAAATACGAAAAGAGTGGACTACCTGTAGAGTAAAGAAGCAAAATTTTCTCTCAAATGGATAAAAAATCAAGCCGAGATTAATTCGAACTGGCATGGACGGCGCGAAAATCCAGTGCTTTGTCCACTTTTTTTTTTTAACTGACTCACTGAACGTGTTTCAGTAACGTACTTGTTGCTAATTTTACTTGCTTCACTCGTTTAACTTGCTTTTTCTAATAACTTATAACGACAGAGACACGAACACAGAAACATCGAGAACAGTTAAAAATCATAGATGCTCTCCCGCCGGAAATCGAACCCGGAACTCCATAGACCAAAGGCGCACGTGCTAGCGACTAGACCAGCGGGAAGGGCACCACTCTCTCCCTGTGTCGTTAGGGATTACGACCACTGTATTGCCAGCTATCACTTCTGTGGGTTGTATACTATGATCACATGTTTCTTCTCTGCTGCAAGAGTAAAACCTACATTATATGTAATACATGAGGTATTTAGACCTACATGCTCTTCATATAATGTAATAAAAGGGTCATGCTGGGAATAAGAAAAAGAACATTCCTTGGACAAAACGGAAACTATTGGCATCAGAAATATTTATCTACGAGGCATGCGCAGTAGTATATTTCAGAATAGTTACTGTTTTGTTCAGTAAACGAAGAAAGGGGTATATAAAAGCCAATATGTCGCGTCAACGAGATCGACCAGATTTGACAGGGGCGGAAGCAGATGTATAGTAATACAACAACTTCGCTCAGTTGATACGAGCCGAGCCGGTTGATATCACTACCCGAGTTGGTCTTCTGCTTGGGCTCAAGAATTCGACCGTGCAGGTCTCAGCCTTAATTTTAAGAACTACAGTATAATTTTAAGTACTACAAGAAAAATACCTTTGACTCGACTCGGATTGAACTCGAGTCGAGTCGAATTTTGGCTTGACTCCTGCTCATCCCTATTCGTATTTGTATTTTGTTTCCACTTCAACAATTTCTACTCTTTTTTTTCTTCGTTTACCTATTTTTTCTGGATTTCTCTGTCGGTGTCGTCCTTTATTAACACCATGCACTATTCTTATTCCCAGCTTGTGACCCGCTTCAATGTCTTATTCAGTTTAGGCTTTTCTCCTTACATTGACTTGACATGTGATTGATTTAATTCTCACTTTCCGCGCACGACCGATGAAAATGTTTTATAATTATTATTATTATTATTATTATTATTATTATTATTATTATTATTATTATTATTATTATTATTATTATTATTATTATTATTATTATACTATTGAACTTGCACGGTGAAATTACTGTATAATACGATATCATTTCAGTAATTTTATTCCATTGTATGTTATTTAATTTATTAATGGGCACTAAATTGTCTCCAGATCAACGAATAAATTAACTACGGCATGCACTTTGGTGGAAATATCATTACATGAACATGTTTGGAACGAACCAATAATCTTATTGCAATGATATTTCCACCAAAGTGCATGCCGTAGTTAATTTATTCGTTGATCTGGAGACAATTTAGTGCCCATTAATAAACTAAATAACATACAATGGAGTAAAATTACAGAAATGATATCGTATTATACAGTAATTTCGCCGTGCAAGTTCAATAGTATAATAATAATAATAATAATAATAATAATAATAATAATAATAATAATAATAATAATAATAAAACATTTTCATCGGTCGTGCGCGGAAAGTGAGAATTAAATCAATCACATGTGAAGTCAATGTAAGAAGAAAAGCCTAAACTGAATAAGACATTGAAGCGGGTCACAAGCTGGGAATAAGAATAGTGCACGGTGTAAATAAAGGACGACACCGAAAGAGAAATCCAGAAACAGCAGGTAAAAGGAGAAAAAAGAGTAGACATTGTTGAAGTGGAAACATAAAATACAAACACGAATAGGGATGAGCACAAGTCGAGCCAAAATTCAATTCAACTCGAGTACAATTTGAGTCGAGTCAAAGGTAATTTTCTTGAATTGAGTTCCGAGCCAAGTCGCTGTTTTCGAGGTCTAGTTTCGAGTTGAGTTGAGTTTGATAATGGCTCTCTCGCTCGTTCAGGTCGTTTTAACTCGTTTTGAAATATTGGCCTGATCAGACTGGAAAGCAAAAGCCATGAGAAATGTAAGCAGTAATGTGGAATACTTTTAGTGTTGCTCACGACAGAGGTGCGTCTCATCTCGTAATTTTAGTGCATCTCGTGGGGCAATTTTAGTGTATCTCGTCTCGTCTAGATAACGAGAAAACAAGAGTTTATTATTATTATTATTATTATTATTACGAGACAGCCTCAAATGTCGTAATCACCAATATAAGTATATACTGTAGTTCTTAAAATCAAGGCTGAGATGTGCACGGTCGAATTCTTGAGCCCAAGCAGAAGACCAACTCGGGTAGTGATATCAACCGGCTCGGCTCGTATCAACTGAGCGAACAGCTCGAGTCGGCTCGGTTGGGATGAGCCGATGACCCGAGCCGGCTTAGTTGGAACAAGCTATCGACTCAGCTCAATTGAGCCGATGGCTCGAGCTTTCTCGGTTGGGATGGGTCACCTACTCGGCTCATGTGAACCGGTTCGAGCCAGCTAAGTTGAAACTAGTTCATCAGCACGTTTCGACTCAGCTCAACTAAGCCGATGGCTCAAATCGGCTCGGTGTGGTGAGCTGTTGGCTCGGCTCACTTCTCGATTCGGTTCGATATTGAATGAGCTGTAAGCCGAGCCGCTCGAGCCGTTGAGAAGCCCAAACCCGGTCCCAGCTGTTTTGAATATGTTTGGCTGAAGCCTATAACTTTTAACAATTTTTGGCTCGAGCCCGAATACTTGCCCCTTCGAAACTCAAACCCAGAACGTGACCGATGTCCTTGCCTCCTGAAGACTTCCAGACGACCGAAATCGACAGTCAATTAGCTTTTACTATTCAGATACAAACCGTATATCTTTTAAAGATTATACATGGAGTTGATATAATAATAATAATAATAATAATAATAATAATAATAATAATAATAATAATAATAATAATAATAATAATAATAGTTTTAAACTTGCCCTGAAATTTGGCAAAACTTACTTAAAAGTAGAGATTTCGGGGAAAGGGTTCCGTACCTTCAAGACACACCTCTGCAACTACCAACATTTTAAACTAGAACCTTTTATTGAAGTTTCATGTAGAAAGTATGTTTTGAGGAAAATAACTGTAATAAATATAACTGAATATCACGCGACAGTAAGGCATATAATAAACTAATTTTTAGAATATGCAGAGGTAAATATAAAAGCTTTGCTACAAAAATACCTACACAGAGCATAATTCAATGAGCTCTGAAATATAATGTAACGAAATAGCCTATGAGATTCAGTCTACAGAGCAATTGTTACTTAAAGAATGGACATACACTATTTCGAGAATCGAGACAAGACGGGAAATGTTTACGATACTTTTCGTCTCGTCTCGATTCTCATCTCCAAAGAGAGACGAAAATTTTGATTTAGCCCTGACCCGTCTCGAATGTAAAATGTTAATTCTCATGTTATTTTATTTGTTTTAGAAACGAGATGAGAAACTCCTCTTCTCGTGAGCAACATTAAACCAAACCGAAATATTCTTTCCAAATGTCACGTTTCTCCTTGTAATGGTATGACCTGAGCGATAATTTAGCTTCTAGCTTTTAATCTTCTACGAGATAATAATAATTATTATTATTACTATTATTATTCCTGAAGATTTGATAGTTCAAGTATTGAAACATCCGAGTATTCAAATATCTGAATATAATAAAACGTATGTTATCGCTGATCAATCGCCATCAAAAATTCTAAAGTAAGAAAAAAAATTGCAACGTGCATTCGCAGAAGCACCTTGACCACTGAACCGCGATCGCTACGCGGTAAACGATCCGTCTTTAGTCTGGTTACGTTAGGTTTCTTTGTCTCCGCTTGCAAACTTGTATGTTATATTTTTCGATTCAAAATGTCTTTCGTATTTCTTTTATGAAGTCGGCAAAGTTTATATTAATAACTTGAGTTTTTCTTAAACCACTGGTTCACAAGTTCGTTCTTTCTCCACACGAAACTACAAATATGACAGATTGAATTCTCATACTCCCCATTTCTTTCAAAGCAGTCGCCATTACCTGGTCAAAGACTTATTTCCGCCACGATTCATATTAACCAAAATAAATTCATTTTCGGAAGCGGAACTTTCACTTTCCGGATTTCGAAAAATTATGGAATTCAGTTATACTCCGGAATTCAGAAGAATTTCGGAACTCGAAAAGAATCCGGAATTTAGAAAATTCCGGAATTGAGAAAAACTCCGACTTTCGAAAAAATCCGGATTTTCCGAATTCCGGAATGTTAACGAAATCAGAAATTTCTAAATTCCGGATTTTTCCGAATTCCGAAATTATTACAAAATTGGAATTTTCCGAATTCCGGAATTTGTCCGGCTTTACTTTCGGGAGTCCGAAAACTAATAATTCCGGAACGGGCTATCCCTAGTTTATACACAACCTTTCAGAACACTAAGCTAGTAGCTGTCTACAAACAAACAAGTAATGTAAAGCATGTTGTATACTGCAATACGTCATGTATTAAAATCCGACACCATGACCCTTTTATTACATTATATGAAGAGCATGTAGGTCTAAATAACTCATGTATTACATATAATGTAGGTTTTACTCTTCCAGCAAAGAAGAAACATGTGATCATAGTATACAACCCACAGAAGTGATAGCTGGCAATACAGTGGTCGTAATCCCTAACGACACAGGAAGTGAGTGGTGCCATCGCCGCTGGTCTAGAGGCTAGCACGTGAGCCTTGGGTGTATGGAGTCTCGGGTTCGATTCTCGGCGGGAGAGCATCTATCATTTTTAACTGTTCTCGATGTTTCTGTGTTCGTGTCCCTGTCGTTATAAGTTATTAGAAAAAGCCAGTTAAACGAGTGAAGCAAGTAAAATTAGCAATAAGTAAGTTACTGAAACGCGTTCGGTGAGTCAGTTAAAAAAATAGTGGACAAAGCACTGGCTTTTCGCGCCGTCCATGCGAGTTCGAATCAATCTCAGCTTGATATTTTATCCATTTGAGAGAAAGTATTGTTTCCTTTCGCTACAGGATGGATTTTCTCTTTGGTTTCATGTCAAACATGCTCACGTAATGAAAAGACGCTGTAGATAATAATAATAATAATAATAATAATAATAATAATAATAATAATAATAATAATAATAATAATAATAATAATAATAATAATAATAATAATATGAAATATTAGTAGCTAACTCGTGTGTGTATTTCAACAATATAATTTTATATTATTATGTGGAAATAAGTAAGGCTGGCTGGCGCCCGCCTCCCTAATTTTTTCGATGCGCCTTATGGGTCCACGGTGTCCAACGTTGGTCCCATCCCAGTATCACCTCCTGTTTTCTCGATATAAGCTATCGACATTTTTCCTAAAGAGGGCTCTGCCGTGGCCCCATGAGTACCCATGACAATGACTCTTTATTCATTTTGCATTGAAATCGCTTACTTTTCTGAGTACTATGAGTGCATACTGTCCAACGTTGGTCCCATCGCTCTACAGTTTCTCGTTCTCTCGATATAAATTGCTAATATTTTGTTTGTAAGGGAGATATGGCGTTACAATCATTACGTTTGAAGAAGAACTGAGGAAGATATTGCCTTGCCACAAACAACACCTATTATTATTATTATTATTATTATTATTATTATTATTATTATTATTATTATTATTATTATTATTATTATTATTATTATTATTATTATTATTGTTTTACTTACCACTAATGTTGCCTACCTTTATTTGCAATGCAATGTGTTACTAAAAAGCAAATCAAATAACACTCCTCGCTATTCAGGCTCCCGAACTCGAAATACATGAGTTCTCTGTGTTAGAGGAATGCACATTTATTATATTATTCTTTCAAATAACACGTTACACAAGTTACTTCACTTTCAATGTGTAATTTCATATCATCAGTAACAATCATCTTGTTCCAATAGAAAGATAACCCCCTCCTGCAAAAAAAAAAAAAAAAAAAAAAAAAAACTGACCGTAGCGAAAGGGCGTGAACCTTCTTTAGGCGATTAATCGGGTCCAATATTTCAATAAGTTTCTGCACACAAATATTTCAGTAAAAGAGGAAAATTTATTCAAACTTTCTGAATACCTATTTATGGGCGAAATTTGGTTCCCTTGGAACTTTTTAAGAGTTTGAAGGGCCACCATTTTGAACATTTTCATCTGATTATTCTGGTTAACGAACTCATTAAGATATTTCAACAATTAATGTTTGTGCCAAGTTTCGTCTCAATCCGCTGAAAATTAGGGTGGTTATGGCATTCACAAATAGCGTTATATATATACAAATAGATAGATAAGTAGACACACAGAGGGAGAGAGAAAAAGTGTTTTTCTCCCTTCTCGCACCTGTGGTGCGTCAGAGCTAAACCGGGCCCCTTTGCAAAACGTATTGACCAACCTAACCTAAACACAAACCTCTTACTTGCTAACGTAGAAACGTGGTCGGGAGGTGTAAGGCATGTAGAAATTGTATTTTTAGTAACCATGAGTATGGTCGACTTCCATGTTTTTCCTTTTACTTTTTGCAGCTACTTCGGAACGTTCAATTTTTATTCTTTATAATTGCAAATGGCGTTTACATTCAAAATATGAGGAATTTTGGTGGCATTTGTTCGGATATTCTTCTCTTTGGAAATGAAGAAAAGAACAAAAGCAATACGCAAAGACAAAAAGTATTATCAGTACTAAACATTACCAATAATAATTGCTACGAAAAACTAAATACGATCTCTTTTACCATCTCTCATGAGTTGTATGTATTATTAACAAAAATTTTAAAAATGTCCTTGCCGAGGATTCGAACTTGCGTCTTTTGCATTTGTAAGCCAGCACCTTAACCACTACACCAAGATTATGGCATGGTGACCGTTTAGTTGTCGGCGTATTTGTTGTATTTGTGTTTTATGTTCCCACTTCGACAATTTTTACTCTTTTTTTGTAAGTTTAACAGCTGTTTCTGGCTTTCTCTTTCGGTGTCGTCCTTTATTTACACAATGCACTATTCGTATTCACAGCTTGTGCCCCTCTGCAATGTCTTATTCAGATTAAGCTTTTTTTTTTGCCCCTCAGTAAACATTTGATTGATTTAATTCTCATACTCTCCACGGATGGAGCACAGGAATGCCAGACTCGAAAAATAGGTGTACATTTACTTTCCTGACAGATCATACTCCCATGCGCAAAAAAAAAAAAAAAAATGCGCGTATACTGTAACTCACGATTTTTCGCAATTATTTCATTTTCCTTATGTTTATGGGTAAAATTCAGTTATTAGTATGTGGAGATAATAGAAAGCAATCATTTTAACGAGATATTTCTAAAAAATATAATAAAATAATAAAAATATAAGCAAAAAACAAAATTATGTTCGGTTTTGTGTATACTGGCAATAATGTTTTCGAGGGAATTTTTGGAGTAGCACAGCACGATTGTAGAGGGAATTACAGAATTGGTAACAGAACAGTTGAATCAAGGAACAGGAAATTGGAGTAAAATATTGCATTTATTGGCTTAAATCTAGGATGTAAATTGTCTGCCAAATATAAATTAGCTTCTGTAACCAAGATGTAGTACGAAAATATATAAACAAAGAGAAAAACTGTTGTCTTAAGTTTGGAAGTGACATGCTCTATAGCCATGAGCATTTATTTCTTAAGAAAAAGATAGGCAATAAAAGAAAGTGTGTGTGGTCAAGTGGGTAGAGTGACGGATCAGTAATTCTTATACTGTTTTGACCCCAGATCGAATCCCATCCGATCCTGTTCAATTTTTTTCTTTACAAAACATTGTAGAAAGTGTATAATTTTTATGTTAATAAGAACCGAAACAATACAATAAAGATATAACTTTTTGTTTCCTCTGATGACGTATTTATTTAGAATTAGCTTACTATTTATTACTAATAGCGATTGTTTTTAGTTTATGGTATGGTATGCTTAATCATTCCCTCTCCGTTTTTTTTAACACAGCAGAAGTGACTTCAAACTTCAACTCACTGCGAGTGTGTCTGTAAAAATCAAAACAAGCGCGATCTGCAGCTTTACACACAGCGTGACGAACACAATCACAGCCATAGCTCGTTGTCTGTTCTAGTGTTTCTGTGTGTGTGTGTTCCTTTTTAGAGTATTGACTCTCTCTCTCTCTCTCTCTCCTTTTGTTTCATATCAACAAGTGCAACAAATGCAAGTCTGTGTAAAAAAAAAATCAAGAATGCTTTCTTTAAACAAAACTAAATTTTACAGCTCTCTTTGTGAATAACACGAATGCTTCCGACGAATTATACAGTAGCGTGAAAAACTGATAATAAAATGATCTAACATGCGTAAGCTTCTTTTTCTAGTGTGACAAGACATTAAACATAACAAATTAAATTTTTGGGATTACAACTTATCACATTACGTGTCGGTGTAGGCCTATTCGTTTTCACATTCGAGCGACGAAAGAAGAAAGTGCAGTTATAGTTATAAAAACCGAATACCAGATTTCAATGAATTCAAGTTACATGGCTCCTACCTATCGAAAAAATGATTTTTCGATGTCTGTCCATCTATTTGTTTCTCGGTTCGTCACGCTTTTACACGCACTCAAATAGAGGCCATACTGTTCAACGTATCTGGACCGAATTCTAGAGATAACGTTTTAATAACATACTATCTTTCGAATTTTATGTCCTTCGACATCTAAAAGTAAGGGTAATTTACTGAAGGATTAAAATTTAAAACAATTCAATTTTCTCAAGTAAAAAAAGCTGTGACGATTTTATTTACTTTTTATAAATATATATTTTATTAACGAATCTCCACCGCATATGAATAATTTTTCTGAAAAAATATATATGGTGTAATTTACTGTATGGTATACGTTCTTTTTGCAGAATTTTCTCAACCACATTTCATAAATAAACGTATCATTAATAACCTAACAAACAACTCGTTCGAAGGAGTAGCTTAATCTTAGGGTGAGCTTTACCCCGATAGTTTTCCCATTAACGCCTCAGGCAATTTTGTTCATATTTCGTAAAGAAATGTTTCATTAATAAACTAACATACAGCATAAATCGTTTATTCCGATAACATACAGAAGAAGTGGTTTTCTCAAGGGTTGAATTTTTTTGGACAATTTTCTCAGTAATAACTGAGACAAATTTGTTCTAATTTCAGTAAAATATTTTCTGTAATAATCTTACAATATGGTATAACTCGCTTGTTTCGAAAAGAAAAATCCAAAAGAGATACTTTGACAGTGAATTTTTTCCCGACGATTTGCTTAAAAATTACTCGATATACTGTCAAAATTACAGATAGAAGAGTTTACCTTTGGGGGTAAGCTTTTCCCGATGACCTTCCTAAAAAACACTCAGGAGATGTTTGTTGTTCATATTTTATAAATACATGTGACATAAATAACCTAGCTATATGGTATAATTCCCTCATCCGGAAAAACTAGAAATGGTATATTACTTTTGACAGTAAGTTTTACCCTGCGATTTTCTCAAGAACGACTCAGGCGATTCGTATTTCATAAATGTGTTCGTATTTCATAAATAAATGTTTTACGAAAACACTAACAATATAGCATAGCTCGTTTGTCCTGAAAAGATCCACAAGGGATAATTTATTCTTGGGGGTGACTTTTTTCATGATTTTCTCAGAAATTATTCAGACGCTTTTGCTTATAGTTCACATACAATTATATCCTTAATAATTCTAATATATGGATCAAGTTATTTCTAACGAAAATATGACTAATGGGTACTTTACTTTTGGGCCTGAAGTTTCTTCTAGCAAAGTTTTCCAAAACATTATTTTATTCGCAATTTCCCAAATAAATGTTTCAATAATAGTTGCAGCCTAACATAAGTCAGTGTAAAAAAATTCGAGCGAGAAAGTACAGTGCGTTTGCTCCGTATCCTTTCTTAAATATATATTTTTTAATGTTACACCTAATCACAATTTTCCGAACAAAATCGAAACTTCTTTTTAAATGTGCCTTGTTGTGGTCAAATGGTTCAAGTGCATTGGTTCTGGATTTGATTTCCAGTGAGAGCTAATGTATTTTCATCCAAGAGATGTGACACGTCGGTGCAAAGAAAAAAGTGTTTAAATAAGCCTAACCAAGCTAATCAACAAAAGAAATAATACAATGTTACGAAATTATCGTAGAAATGTTGTTAATATTAGGTAAGTGCGACTGAAATGTCCAAACGATTATTGTCAATTCCAAAGACCTTTGTTTTCGTCCGGCGGGAGCTCATGTGGTTCGGATTCTACGTTAATCAGTAGGTCCACGTTTCATATAGCCTCGCTGCTGAAAGGGACGTTAAACTCAAAATCACATCACACATCTTTGTTTTCGTCTCTCTTCATGAGATCCTTAGTGGCTAAGCGGTTAGCGTATGCGCCTTTGGCGTGGAAGACCCGGCTTCGATTCCCGGCGAGAGCTCACGTGCTTCGGAGTCCACGTTAATCAGTAGGCCGACGTCTCATATAGCTTCGTTGCTGAGCGAGACGTTAAACTCAAACTCAATGTCTTTGTTCATAAATGTCTTTGTGTATGGTTTTGCATATATGTGGCATGGACATTAAATTTTGATTTCTACGCCATATGTATCTAATTACATACATATCTATAGAACGAACACAACAAACTTGGAATATCTACATTGTTTGCGTATGGAAAATAATCACGCTCTACTGCACAAAATAATCAACGTAATAAGAAATGTATAATAATAAGAATTAATAATAATAATAATAATAATAATAATAATAATAATAATAATAATAATAATAATAATAATAATAATAATAAACAGAAAACGATACGATCACTTACATAATTTATAAATATAAGTTAACATTTAATAAGCATATAACTGCAATGGAATTAAGTTGTTTCTCTCTCTCCCTGAACGCAACAGCCCTTATTGTGCTAAGGCGTAGAAGGGAACTTGTGGCACTCACGATTTGGGGCGGTGTGTGGTCACAACTTCGGATCCCTTTGTTGTTAGTCCTAGCTTTCTAGACGGATGCAGTTATTCCCGGTAGAATATACAAGCAAATAGATTTTGTACTACTATTAAAGTAAATAATTATACTCATTCCCTCAATGTGATACTTGTGGTTGCTTAACCGTATACAGACAGCTGATCCATGGAAGAATCGTTGATAATAATAATAATAATAATAATAATAATAATAATAATAATAATAATAATAATAATAATAATAATAATAATAATAATAATAAATAGAAGCTTGACAAATATTCTTGCAAATAATAGGAACAAGTTTTCGTCACACAGTTCACTTTGCTGGACACACCAGTGTGCCGCGTTATACCGATTGTGGCACACTGGAATATAGGGTATGTTTTTTTTTTTTAAATTTTTTTCCAACTATTCCAACTGCTTCAATTGAAATGGATCTATAATAATAAGAGAGTGAATTTAGTCTTCTTACCCTTCGATTTAGAAATAAGGTTCGCGAGAATTTCATAAAAGAATAATATACTCAGAATTGTATATAGTAGTTTGTTTTATTCGAAATTACATACTTCCTGCAACTGTTTTTTGATTGAAATGATTTGAAATGAAATCTTTAAGTTTTACGTCCCACGATTATGCCGGATAGGCTAAAGGAGACAGTGATGATAAGAAATGAATGAAATGATCGAGTGAAGAAAGTGGGATAAAACGGGAGAACCTCGAGAAAACCCACGCACAGTGTTTGTCCAGCACAAGGTTCACTTAGCGCGAGCATAGATCGAACCAAGGACTCCATGCACCAGAGGTGAACGCTCTACCACTGAAACACCGTGGGCTCTGAAATTACGTAAAGGAGAAAGGGACTACTTTATGAATACATTTGTTAAAAAATACCAGCTTTTCGTGAAATATTGCTTATAGACAGGGGCGGATTAAGGCTTTTGGGGACCTAGAACCGACTGTTTTAAGGGGGCCCTATGTTAAGAATAGTTCCAGTGCATAAATTTTCTTTTCTGCCTTCCACAGTCTCATAGGCTTATGGAACTACTGAGAACTATGCTGTAATATTTGAACGTGCTCCAAGTTTAGAATAATTAGTTTAGTTAAATTCATTATTAACAATTAAATAATTGCATTCATTATTAACAGGTACATGCTGCTGATAGAAAGACTTAAATCTAGCGATACCGCGAGCGTAACGAGCGGGAACAAAAAATAGCATCGGTCTGAAGCCTATAATATAATAAGTTGATTACTATATTTTAGTATTAAAAAGAGGGATTTTAAAGAGCCCCCTGAGCTTGGGGCCCCGAAGCCTGGGCTCCATTGGCTCCACCCTTAATCCGCTAATGCCTATAGATTATAAATTAAAGGGGACGGGCCGGGTCCGTTCTAAAAATTCCGGCCCGTGCAGACCTCTAGCCCCTGTGTATATGCTATCTTTGAAAATACAGTAGAGTTTCGCTTATCCGACATGAAACAGGCAGGCAGAACGCCGGATAATATGGATGTATTAAGGCAAGACCTATTAAAAGTCAAACTATGATATAATTTTACATATTACGCATCTAATTATCATGTTTTGCAAGAAACAAATACAATGCATTGACTCAGTGACGTATCCAGCGTGAGGTCCTGGAAGCTGTCCCTTACCAAACCTAGAGCACTTTTTAATAAACCTACTTTTTCCCTTTTGAAGTTCTTTTATGTCAGATTACTTTGAGTCAGTGTCCAAACTGTGGACAATGCGTTGTTGTTATAATTCTAACAAGTAACACTTCCCAAGTGTAACACTCCGATTTTGATAAAATTTGGCAGGTAGATACTACATATAAAATAAACAAATAAGTGCTTCTTTATTTTTTGCTGAAAAACGGTTTTAGGGGGCAAAAGCCCTCACCCAAAATCTTGAAAGTTGACGCCCGAAAGGCAAAAACAAGTGGACCAAAGTGAACGAAATTGTGAACAGATATTGCGGACATAAAATTAGGAAATACGTGTTTTGTATTTTCCTGGAAAAACCGGCTAGGACACAGACCCCTCCAAACCTTTGATCATGAAATATCAAAAGTGCTAATAACAGTATGCCAGAAGTGCCTAAATTTACACGAAGAATTAAAACAAAACTTTGTGTTAGTACAATAAGCAAAAAATAAACAAATACGGCTTTTTTATTTCCTGCTAAAAACGGTTTAAGGGGCAAAAGGTCCCACCCAGAATTTTGAAATTGGACGCAAGAAAGGCAAGAAGAAATGGACCGAACTGAATGAAATTGTTCACAAATGTTGTAGAGGTAAGATGAGGGAATACGTGCTTCGTATTTTCCTGAAAAGAAAAAAAAACTGTTGAGTGGACCGAGGCGTTGAGTGTCGGAAGGAGAGGACCGAAGCGAATGAAATTGTCTGTAGATATTGGATATGAAAAATAAAGCCTCTCGTGTTTCACAAGCGTCTCCATCAGATCAAATTTGGCAGATCAACAACAAGCACAAACAGTTAGCGTATTTTGTAGTATATCACGAGGCAACTTTAACCCTTATAATGTTTTTCCGTATAAACAAAAACACGTGCCGATTAATTTCCTGTTTGTTGTTGATGTGCCAAAATTGATAGGGACATCTTAAAAACACGAAAGTCCTTATTTTACATACAGTCTATACAATATCTACACACAATTTCATTTGCTTCGGTCCATTCCTTCCTGCACTTTTACGGTAATATTTACTTTTTTTTTTTTTTTTTTGGAGGGGCTCTAGGCCCCAACACTGTTTTGTCGTACAAATTAAAACGCATTTCATTTATTGTTTTGCAAATTGTCCCTATACGAAGTTTCGTTGCAATTCTCCATACTCTTTAGGAACTTCTGACGTATACTTATTTGCACTTTTAATATTTCGTAATCAACAGCTTAGAAGGTCCGTTCCCCACTCAACCGCTTTTTTTTTTTTTTTTTTTTTTTTTTCAGGAAAATACGAAACACAATTACCTCAATTTACGTCTAGAATATCTATGCACGATTTCAAAATTTTGGGTGGAGAATTCTGCCCCCTAAAACCATTTTTTCGCAGAAAATAAACCCGTATTCGTTTGTTTTTTGCGTATTGTCCCTACACAATGTGTCGTTCAAATTCCTCATGTCCTTTAAGCACTTCTGACATACCATTATTAGCACTTGGATATTTCACGATCAAAGTTTTGGAGGGGTCTGTGTCCCACCCAAACGTTTTTCTTTTTTTCTTTTTCTTTTTTTTTTTTTTTTTTAGGAAAATACGAAACCCGTATTCCTTCATTTTTCGTCTGCAATATCTTTGCACAATTTCATTCATTTCGGTTCACTTCTTCTTGCCTTTCGGGCGTCAACTTTGAAAATTTTGGATGGGGGCTTTTGTCCCCTAAAACCATTTTTCCGCAGAAAATAAAAAAAAAAAACAGGTATTCGTTTAGTTTTTGCGTATTGTCCATACACAAAGTGTCGTTGGAATTCTTCGTCGTTTACACACATCAGACATATTGTTACTAGCACTTTTGATATTTTATGATCAAAGGTTTGGAGGGGTCTGTGCCCCACCTAACCGTTTCCCCAGGAAAATACAAAACACGTATTCCTTCATTTTACGTCTGCCATATCTGTGCACAATTTCGTTCACTTTGGTCCACTTTCTTTCTTTTTTTTTTTTTTTGTCTTTCGGGCGTTAACTTTCAAAATTTTGGGTGAGGGCTTTTGCCCCCTAAAACCGTTTTTCCGCAGAAAATTAAAAAAAAAACATGTATTCGTTTATTTTATGTGTAGTATCTGCCTGTCATATTTTATCAAAATTGGAGTGTTACACTTGGGAAGTGTTACTTGTAAGAATATACCGTAATGCCATTTATACCAGGTGGAATTAAAGAACACTTTTAAATGGGATTACAATTTCGTTTCCGTTCTGTTTATAACATTACTGTATTAGAACGATACACTCATTGCCATTTGCTATTTTTGTTATGTGATATACGTAGCAGACAGTTTTCCTTACACGTCTCTAGAAAATATTTTTTAAATTTCGTTTGTGTTAGAATGCAGTTTGACCGGTTCATAAATGAAAAGTAAGAAATGTTTAAGAGAAATACAGAACTGTTGCATTATTATTATTATTATTATTATTATTATTATTATTATTATTATTATTATTGATATTTTTGAAACATTAGAATTACGTGCTTACGAGCTTTCGTGTCGGACCCCCTCCGAAAAGTAAAGCTGGATATGTGCCTGCACTGAATGATAGACGTATGAGTCAAGGTATAGACGGGCGTGCTAGGCGATCGAGTCCGGAGCATCAAAAACAGACTAAGACCACAACTTGCAGTTTTTCTTGCCAATTGATGCTGCATTTTACCTGCTATGATATGTCGGATAATAATGTGAAATAAACGAAGGTCAAGACCATGGCGTATTGGTGTTTCATGCACCTAGACCTGTAAAATATTTGTGCCGAAAACATCTTTCACCCACTAGCTAAATTTGTGGGTATGATCGCACATCTTGCCTTATAAAGTATAGTCTTATAAATATATATAGCATGCTAAAAACCTAAAGACCAAATTCAATGATTTTCTATAGTTTTCTTTTTTAATAACGGGAAACTTGTTTATTTCATCACGATAAATCACGTTTGATACTAAGATGTCTGTTTCTGTCTATATATATTTTTCATACTTTATTGGAGACAAATTTGTTTTTTTTTTTTTTTCAGGAAAAGAGGATGATAAAAGAAGCTATATAACAGCATAAACTGAAAGCAATGGCTATTACTAATAGTACACTAATTCTAAATAAATACGTCATCAGAGGGAACAAAAAGTTATTTCTTTATTGTATTGTTTCAGTTCTTATTAACATACAAATTATACACTTCTATAATATTTCGTAAAAAAAAAAAAAAAAAAAAAAATTGAACAGGATCGGATGAGATTCGATCTGGGGTCAAAACAGTATAAGAATTACTGATCCGTCACTCTACCCACTTGACCACACACACTTTCTTTTATTGCCTATCTTTTTCTTAAGAAATAAATGCTCATGGCTATAGAGCATGTCACTTCCAAACTTAAGACAACAGTTTTTCTCTTTGTTTATATATTTTCGTACTACATCTTGGTTACAGAAGCTAATTTATATTTGGCAGACAATTTACATCCTAGATTTAAGCCAATAAATGCAATATTTTACTCCAATTTCCTGTTCCTTGATTCAACTGTTCTGTTACCAATTCTGTAATTCCCTCTACAATCGTGCTGTGCTACTCCAAAAATTCCCTCGAAAACATTATTGCCAGTATACACAAAACCGAACATAATTTTGTTTTTTGCTTATATTTTTATTATTTTATTATATTTTTTAGAAATATCTCGTTAGATGGATTGCTTTCTATTATCTCCACATACTAATAACTGAATTTTATCCATAAACATAAGGAAAATGAAATAATTGCGAAAAATCGTGAGTTACAGTATACGCGCAATTTTTTTGCGCATGGAAGTACCTACCGGGAATTGAACCAGGTACCTAAGGCGAGATTGTTAGCGCTTACGGTAAGCGTGCAAACACCTACGAGTTAATATAAAGTGCATTGAAATACATTAATTTTAAAGGTGGAACCAATCAATAACTCACCTTAAATCCTATTTTATTCATCAAGTTTTTCATATTTCCATAAGTGCTGGAATATATTTCATATATTAATAAAATGTTAACTTCTATCGTGAGAGATGTGCCATCGCATTTTTATCTGCATTTTTCAGTAAGCCTTTAAGAAACATAAGACGTAGAATTTACGTAGTATTTTAAGTGGTGCTTCCTCTTGGTTTTGGGACATAAGCAATTTATTCAAGTATACTACTGCATTACCAACATAAACTAAAATATAAATATATCATGGAAGAGTCATGTCCTGCCATCTTACCAAAAATAAACCTGAAATGAAGTTAGTGGTTGGAATATATATTTCCGTTTTGGATACTGACCAAATAAAACTTATCTTTGCAGGTCATAGAGCATAAACTTAGACTGAGAAATTTATATTCAAACAAATGACTCCCTTTTTTTTTTTTTGCTTGTATTTGTTTCGCAATGCAACATAGAAATAAGGACATAAGTGAAATAAATTAGGAGTACCATACTTTGCATTACATATAAGAAATCTTCTGCGTCTTTAATTACATTATGGGCAAAGGCTTAGAATGCCTATTTATGCCACTCCAAAAAGTCTGTCACTTAGGAGGTTGGAAAATATGATTGGCACCAGTAAGTCATTGTCGTGGCTGTTGTTGAGTGGTGAAGTGACGGGCTTGAGCCCTTGCCTTCCATGTTTGTTGCGGCGTGGCATGTTTTGAGGGGCGTAACTGTTCTTCGGGGCCGCAACTGTCGCGGGCTCCGTGCTGGTCATCTGGGGTGTTCAGGGCCGAGGCATCCTGTACAAATGTCTTCTTGGTTCTTTGGTGGCGATGTTCTCAATGTGTGGGTATGCAGAACTTCTGACCTGGCGCCAGAAGGAAGCTGATTGTTGTTGTCTGACCTCATTCAGCGTCGCCAAGTTGAGATCTTCATGAAGTTGAGCCACCCTGGTGTCCCACGAGTGTCCTGTGATTGCTCTCGCAGTTTTGTTTTGAACCACTTGCAGCTGGCGGAGATGTGTGTGTGGTACGTGGCCCCAGGCTTGGTGGGCGTACAGCAGTACCGATCTGATGCACATCTTGTAGACGTGAAGCTTGGTTTCATGAGTGAGTTGGGGGCTCAGGAAGAGCGGAAGGAGGGCTCGGAAGCGTTGTGTCGCCTTCTTCGCTGTCATGGAGAGGTGGGGGATGAAGGAAAGTTTCTTGTCGAGGATGACACCGAGATATTTTGCATGGGGACTGAGTGGGAGGTTGGTTCCTTGTAGGGAGAGGTGGATGGGTCTCTGCTTCTTGTTTTTTGTAAAGTCCACCAGGGTGGTCTTGTTGGGATTTATCTTGATGCGCCAATTCCGTGTCCAGTTTTCCAACATGTGAATGTGTCGCTGCAAATAGACTTCTGCATACCGGTGATTCAGATGGCTGGCAAACAGTGCGGTGTCATCGGCATATGTGGCAGTGGTGGTGTTGGCGGTCTGAGGGATGTCGCTGGTATATACGTTGTAGAGAATGGGGGAGAGGCAGGAACCCTGCGGAACTCCTGCTCGAATACTTCTGGACGTGGTGGTATGGCCTGCATGGTGTACATGAAAACTTCTGTTTTGCAGGTAGTTGTGTAACAGTTTCACGAGGTAGGTTGGGAAACTCGCTTGCATGAGTTTATGAATGAGACCTTCGTGCCACACTTTGTCAAAGGCCTTTTCTATGTCCAAGAAAAGTCCTAAAGTGTGCCCACGTTCGTTAAATCTGAAAGTGATGTCATCCGCCACTCGCACCAGTTGGACTGTCGTGCCGTGCCCTGGTCGAAAACCAAATTGATGCGGCGGGAGGATGTCCTGGGCTGTGATATGCTGTTGCAGGCGCCGTTGGATGACTCTTTCCACAAGTTTGCTGAGGTGAGATAACAAACTGATCGGGCGGTGGTTTTTGAGTTCAGACCTGTTCCCCAGCGTCTTAGGGATGAGTATGACTCTTGCGTCCTTCCAGACTGGAGGGAAGTGGCCTGCGTTGAAGATGGCGTTGATCAAACGGCAAAGGAGCACTATGACTTTTCTTGGTGCGTGTTTGAGCGCTTGGGGTGGGATGCGATCCGGTCCAGCGGCACGGTGGGTCGGGAGATGCTTTACAATTTCTTCCACTTCTCTTGGGCGTACCAGTGGGGGGTGGTTCAACAGTTGAAGGTGATTGGCAGTGTGGATGGAGTGCTGAACTGCCACCAGCGTCTCGGCGTCAGGTTGAATATCATTCGGTTGAAAAGCACCTTCCAGGTAGTCCGCAAAGAGGATGGCTTGCTCTTCCGGTTTGTACACCAATCCTTGTGGACCTCTGAGGGGTTGCGCACGTGGTGGGCCAGTTGGTCGGGCAAGTGTTCTGACTAGTCTCCAGAAGTCACGTGAAGGTGTGTCCATCTCCTGTAGGGTGTTATTCCACTTCTGCAGACGCCTGCGTAGCAACCTCTTCTTTATTCTTATGGAAAGGGAGTTCCATACACGCTTGTATTCTGGGTGTCGTGTTCGCTGCCAAAGTTTTCGTGCTGTTCGTTTGAGGTGGATGAGTGCCGATGTGCGGGCCTCTGCCGGGTCTGGTTGCTGCTGGTGAGAGGGATTGTTGCTGGTGGTGGTGGTCACATCCATCGCAGTGAGGATATTGGAAGTTAAGGATGCTACTGCTGCGTTGATGTCTTCGGGGGTGCGTAAAGGGAGACGAGGGTCCACCAACGCTGCCAGAAGGTCCGTATATTGCTGCCAGTTGGTCTGTCGCAGTGTGGGTAGTTGCCTTGCAGGAACATGTGTGCGGAGGGCCACTGTTAGCTTGATGGGGATATGGTCTGAGCTGAGTTCCGGAATGGCAATGGGGCCGTCCGTCAAGGCGATGTTTGCGCTAAGCACCATGTCCAAGATATCGGGCTGTCCGCCATTCCGGGGAAAGTGCGTGGGTTCCGTGGGCGCGGAAGGCAGAAAGTCGACGCCACGGAGAGCCTGATAGAGAATGCGGCCATTTCGGTTAGAGGTTCTTGAGTTCCAGTGTGGGTGTTTGCTGTTTAAGTCTCCACCAACCAGCACTCGGTGTCCCAGCCTCCTGAGAAGAGTGAGGTCTGGCGGGTGAAGAGGCCCATTATGAGGTTTGTAGGCGGAGATCAGCTGCAGTGGGCCGTCCGGGGAGTGGACCGTGACTCCGATTGTTTCAAGTGAGGTTAGTGCCGGCGTGGGGAGAGGGTCGTGGGCAATGTGCGACTTTATGAGAATGGCCATACCACCCATGGGTCCTTGTCGGTCTGAGCGATATGTTGTGTAGTTCCTGATAGTAAATTGCTTGTCGGGCTTCAGGTGAGTTTCGCTGATGAGGGCCACGTCTATTCTTTCTCTGGTGAGGAAATCCTGTAGTTCCTCACGTTGGTCGGCTATGCCGGCAGCGTTCCAGCATGCCACTATCAGATTGCGGGTAATAGCAAATTTATTGCGTCCCATCATCCAAAAGGTCTGCGGCTACTTCCAGGACAGTAGTCATTTTGGTGATTGGATCTGTGGCTGCAACTATCTTTCTTAAACCTTCCTTCAGCTTCTCGATAATGGATGTGAGATTCAGTTCCTTGAAGAGATCTAGAAGTTCTTTGATGGAGGCTGCTAGCGAGGGTTCGTTGGCTGGATTGGTTTCTGCAGGTGGAGGCGTGGTCTGTTGGCGAGTGCGGGAGTGCTTGGCGGTGGCATCCGTGGGGCGCACTGGCGGAGTGTTTTTCGTAAGCTTAGCACTGTCACTGGTGGCACTATCACTAGTTTTACTGTCACTGTTCTTATGTGGTTGCTGCGGGGCTGTTTTGGATGGTTGGGAGCTGGTCTTATTGGCGGGAATGGACTTGACTTTGGGGGCTGTTGAAGGGCTGGAATCAGTTTGATCTTTCTTGTTGGGTGCTGCAGCAGGTTGTTCTGAGGAGGTGTTGGACTCTTGTCGGTTGGCTGCTCTTCTGCTCTTAGCCGTTTTGATATATTCACATCCTTGGTAGTTGGCGGGGTGATTGCCGCCGCAATTGACACACGACGCTGGCGATTCACGGGTCTTCTTGGGGCATTCAGACGTATGGTGCTGGCCGCTGCATTTTACGCACCGGGCGTCCGCTCGGCACGGCAGCGGAAGCACTGTAAGATGTCAGCGCCTTTGTAGGGCTCCACTTCCACCCTATAGCACACCAGTAAGTTTTTGGGTACTAGCACTAGTCACCTAATGCAGACAATAAAATTGCGTTTGTTTTGATAATCTTTCATAATACACTAAGATGCTAACAGGAATATCCACATTAAGTATACATTCTAACGAAGTCTATTACATGAAGCAAGAAATTTTTAAAAAATCTTCAGTACACTTTAAAATTGTTAATACATTTTGCAACAAATTACGAAATTTAACATGCTGCCATCTACTGTGGACAGTAAAAGCTGATGGAAACCTGAAACAATAATTCTTCCACTTTCGCTAGTAACATAGGTAAGTTGCTTTTAGATTATCATGTCTCATTCATGTTAATTATATGTTGTTTCTGCCTTCTGTAATTATCCAGAGCTTGTAAATAAATCAATCTCTCTCACCAAACTGCATCTTTTTCAACAAGTAGTAGTCTATTGTTTTCAACCTTAATCCATCTGAATGCTAAGGAATGGATTATTTTTTGTAAACACCAAGTGCTTCCATTAAAATTATTTTTTTTCTCGAAGAACTCGCAACAGTGGTTTGAAAGAATGAAATGAAATGAAATTTTGAGTTTTACGTCCCACGGTTATGCCGGTTAGGCTAAAGGAGACGGTGATAATGAGTAATGAATGAAATGGTGGAATGAAGAAAGTGGGAGGAAACGGGAGAACCTCGAGAAAACCCACGCACACGGTGTTTGTCCACCACAAAGTTCACTTGGCGGGAGCAGGGTTTGAACCCGAGACCCCTAGCACCAGAGGTGAACGCTCTACCACTGAGCCACCGCGGCCCCCTGGTTTGAAAGAATGTCCTTGATAGTGAATAATAAGGATTTCATTAATTGTTCGACGAATAACGCATTTCTCAAAATCATTCAATGAGATTATTGTTTTTCTGTTGTGCTCGCTTCTTATTTGGAGTAAGAAAGGTCTTTCCCATAATTCTGTTTATTTCTCGCTCACTCGTAACACGTTTTAGAGTACTTACTGAAACAACGGTAGCATCAGATACTCCCCTTTGCACAGTATTGGGTAAGTTACTTGTAAAAATGTAACGCGTTACAAGTTACTTTACTTTCTCTTAAAATGTAACGCGTTACTTGCCCCGAAAAAGTAACAGTTACTTTACTTCGAAAGTAACACGTTACTAACGCGTTACTTTTAGGTCCAAAACTTTAAATATGTGAAAAAAATACTACTTCAATTTTCCATACTACTATTACTACCGCTATATTATTATTATTATTATTATTATTGCACGTTCTGAATCGCTTTATGTAAATACAAGGACAAATTTTTACTTGATATATGAACATTTTCATATAATGTTGTAACATTGATAAAATGCCATACTGCGTTACTCGTAGGGATGAGCACGAGCGAGTTCAAGCGAGTTTTCTTTGAGACTCGATTCGAGTCGACCAAATCCGGTGTGTAGTTTCGAGTACTCCCTTCAACTATATTACATAGACAATATAATTATTATCAATGACACTACTACTACTACAACGTGTATTATTATTAATAATAATAATTATTATTATTATTATAACAACGCTGTATATAAACATGGAAGATAGGTGGTTTGTATTTGAATACTAAAAAACTAGTTGATTGCCAACCTCGGTAGTCGTAAAGCCTAGGAGTCAAGAACATTGTTCACGAGCTTCTGAATTTGGGTTGAGGGTCTACGTTGAGTATTCGGGTTCGAGCCAAACACTGTTAAAACTTATAGAGCACTGGCTAAATATGTTCAAAACTGCTCGGCCCGCGTTTAGAATTGTTAACGACTCGAGCAGCTTGGCTCACAGCTCATTCACTATCGACCCGAACCGAGAAGTGAGCCGAGCCAACACCCAACCGACTCGGCTAGAGCCCTCGGCTCAGTTGAACCCAACCGAGCAGTTGGCTAATCCCAACCAAGCCAGCTCGAGCCGATGGTTCACCCCAAGCGAACCCGCTCGAGCCATTTTCTCAGTTGACCCGAGCCGAGCTGAGCTTGTTATAAATATCTCTTGTGGTCTCGCTATCGAGACGAGACGAGATACGAGTAGTGTCCCCTCTCGTGAGCAACACTAAAAGTAGTCCATATTATTGCTTAGCTTACATTTCCCATGGCTTTCGCTTTCCAGTGTAATCAGGCCATGATTTCAAAACGAGTTAAAACGAACGAGCCATTATCAAACTCGACGCGAAAAATTGAATCGGCTCGGAACTCGACTCGAGAATATTACCTTTGACTTGACTCGAAACTCGACTTGAATTAGTCTAGTCGAGTTTTAGCTTGACTCGTGCTCATCTCTATGCGTTAGAAAAATGGTTGCTTATTATTATTCTGCTAAACTAATTATATAGTAATAACAATTTTGTTATGTAAAATTAAAAATACAGAATATAGAGAAACATTACACTACACCTAATAAAGTGAGAACACATGAACTGAGGGTGAATCAAAACTTGCCAGTAACTGTAAAATCGATATATGCATTTCAAAGCTAGTTTCAAACTCTATAATCAACAGGACTCTAGGATAAGCAAACTGATCTGAAAGAACCCCAATATTACATACCATCAGCAAACTATTTTCTAGTAATAAAGTAGGCCTGCTCATCAGAACACAGTTTAGTCATATTAACCCCTTACTGTATATCGTTAATTATGGCACGCTAGTTGTTGATAAACATTTTCAGCTGGGGTACTTCAGACACTTTGCCTTTAAATTCTGTCCACCATCATCCTTTCAAATGTTCGAACGGTAAAATTTTTTCGTTCTCCATCTTTATAAAAACAACACCAATCAAAGTAAATTAGGCTATCGGTATCATATGTATTGATTTGGAGCTGTCAAAATCTACGACAAAATCTTCCAGATGCTTGCAATTAGTACACGTGATTTCCCTGAGGCTGTCCCCATCTTCGAAAAACAGCAAGTGGCATTACGAACTTATCTGTTTCTCTGTGTGTCGGTGACTGTCGGTCACTGACATACGTAGTTCATGCTCCATACAAGAAAGAAACATATGTTTCCGAAATATATATATATATATATAATAGTTACTCATCCGAAATGTAACGCGAAAAAAGTAACGCAAACTAGGTACGTTACTTAAAAATTTGTAACGCGTTACCGTTACAGTTACTTTAGAAAAAATGTAACGCGTTACTAGGAAACGTTACTTAAAAAGTAACGCGTTACTTGCGTTACGTTACTTCCCAAGACTGACTCAACCAAATTAGATATTATAGCCAGATTAATCTAACATTTGCAAATGATATTTTCTAAGAACAAAGAAGTTAGTTATTTTGAGTTTAATTTTGTGCTAAATAAGACGAAACTTCTTTTTTCTATTCTACAATTTAACGTAAGATTCGACCTGTATGTTTCCAACCGATAATCGGACCTGAGTTTTCTACATGGCATGAGAGAACACTAAGCACTTAAGGGGAAAAAAAAGTGGGAGAGTTCATTGAAAAGTAATATTTTGTTTAATAAATTGGACACGTACGTAATTGTTTAGGTATTCTGAATACTATACAATGTTAAATCTTTTAGTTTTACATCTCATATTTTTGGCATGGGGAGTAAAGGGTGTTACGTTATTGCTTGAAATGAATGACGATGCAATAATTGATGAAATGAGAAGCTGGAAGGGAGCAAGAGAACACCGAGAATACGCACAAACAGGATGTCACACCATCGACGCAATCTGTCTTCAACATTAGGGGCAATGGGTAAGACCATTCCCATAATCTTTTTTTTTTTTTAATTTTAAGACATGTTAATTATGAAGTTGAAAAACAATGCTGTGGAGGATCAGAAGAGAAGAGTTCTCTTCAACATTGGAAAACGGGCAGATTTGAGGCCTATTCTGGGGAAGGGGAGATATGACTCATATTATGGTACGTAAATCTGATTTCTGAGATGAACCTCTTGTATATTATAGTCTACATAAACAGCAAGGGATATCAATTTCATCTCACTTTCCTTTGTAGCAGTCGGACACAAATCATCACATTTCTTCCCAAAACACACATTTCAAATCGGATTATTGGAAGGACAGTCCCCCCAGTTCCAAGATTGGGGGACATGTCCCTCTCATCCTCCCGGGATGTGTGCCAGTATGTCTCACTACACGAACTGACATGGCATGGGATCGAACCTGTTTGGAGGTCTATGAATTTTCAATTTTTTAAAAAAAACGTAAACTAGGGGTGTATATATAACAGTATTCACGCACATACTCACTCACACAGAGACACACTTAACGTTGTAGAGACGAAAATTACCTACAATATGTGTACTACTGGATCTTTTTTCCCCACCCTCCTTTGGATTTTACAACATTCCCAGAATAACTCTTGAAAGAGAGACCACACCTTATTGGAAACTTAATATTCTGAAAGAAATTCAACTTCAAATAAGAGCGATCGACGAGTTTTCGTATAGCAAACAAATTCCAGAAGTATGCCCGTAAATATTTAAAAGGCAAGCCAATGCACTTAGTCAGCTTGGCTCTCAAAAGAGCCTATTAAAAAGTCCAGAGTGAAGTTCTTACATCAATGGTTCCACACCTGATAAGCTGTGTCTGTCGTCGTCACTGCTGGTCTCAATTTCGTAATCATCGCCGCTGGAAAGACTTTCATCATCATCGTCGCTGTCAACCCCATAATTAATAACAAGTCTTTCGACTTCTTCATTTGATATTCCATCCTGCTGCCGATACATATTCTCTAAGCGTTTAACATGATCACAACACCTCACCCATTCCTCAACAGAAACTGAACGAAATGCTTCTTCTGTCAACTTCAATGTATCTTGCAGAGACAATTCAACATTTTGTGCCGCAACTCTCTGCTTCACAATTGCCCATATCTTTTCAATGGGTGAAAAATCACAATGATATGACGGCAATTGTGAGAATGTGGCCGTTTTCTTCTAAAATGCGGTGGGAATAGTATGTTGGATTTGGCTTATTTTTCCTGAGAACTTCAATGAGTTCTATTTTCGTCATATACTCATCGAGGGGAATATTATTTAAACGAAGCCAATTTTGAATATCTAATTTCTTCGCGCTGGTCGATTGTGGTTTATCTGACGAACGTGATAAGATGCGTTGTCCATCACAATTACACTCTCATTCGGCAGCCCTGGTATTACCTTTTCCTGCGACCACTTTTCAAAATTTGTAGCATTTATATCATCATGGTAATCATCTGTTTTACATTGTGATTTGAATATAAGTAGCGCATTTTGAACAAATCCTAATCTACCCCCAGCGTGAACAATAATGAGTCGTGATCCAGAACTGCTATTTACAAGACCACCACCTCCGTCTACACTTTGCCAACATTTTTTAACTTTGCAACTAGGGTGAATATACGTATACACAATATTTTTCCCTTGTTCCCTGTATTTTTTAATATTCCTGAGGAAACGTGCTCGCCATGCTACATCATCAGCCCTTTCCATAAGTTTGTACCGCTTATCTTTACACTTCTTATATTTGAATCCCATTTCGAGAAGAATCTTGCTTAACGTTTCAACACAACCCTTAAATCCTATTTCCTTTTTGGCACATAAAAGTTTTTTGCGTAGTGTACGAACTTCTTTGTTTACGTAAAATTTATGTAAAATTCTACGAAGTATACATTTATCCATATCATCAACTTCGATAAGTTTTATCTTCGTTTTTTCTTACCTGGTGTTGATAATTTCTTTCCCTCTGAGTGTTCGTGCCTCTCTTCTTATCTTCTTAATAAATCGTTCAGATTTATTAAACATTTCCGCTGCTCTTTTCGTAGCACTGTCCCGAGGTAGTATCCAGGAATTGGCTTCCTTTTCCCTGTCACAGAAATCGATGACATTCCGAATTACTTCATGGGCTTCGCTATGCACTGTCTTGTTAGTCATTCTAAATAGCTTACGATCTTCACTCGCCAAAACCAAACGACTGAATGACACATTGGCAACACAGCCGAGGTCATTCACTCCCCCCCCCCTTCCAAAGCAAAGGGAAGATTTTCTCCGCAAAAAGGCGGCGGGGGTGGGGCCGAAGTATAGTTGACATATTTTTCGAGGGCACAGGTGAGTTAGGCTGTAGCAGGCCCTTTTGTCATATAGTAATGGTAAAAAGTGTGCGAAAGTCAAGGATAAAGAAGGGCAAGAATTCTGAATTTGAAATCGTAATAGCAATGAATGAATGGATTACATCCTACTAACCTCCACCTTCAATTTCATTCAATAAGATTTCCAAATTAAATACTACACAACTTTATTTAGAAAAATATTCATACATATATATTACACTCTACTTGAACAAACCGACTCTAATAAATGCATAAGTACATAATCTTACATCAAAAATTACCCATATAATGTTATATACATTACTTATAACTGTCATATAAACTCTTATATACATAACAATCTACAATATGTTCAATAAAAATATGAAATTTTGTTTACAACCTTTTCCGTACAAGTATCTTAATTATACAAGGACATTTTAATGACCCAGTCAATATGTACTCCACTAGTTAATGAGTGCTTTCTTTCCTGTTGTAAATTATAGAAAACTCCATTAATGGCATTCATTACGAAAGTAGATGTTAGCTCCCACGCAAACGCTGTGCGAAATAAATACCGATTTCTTTTAGTAACTATATACATACCATACTATAAATCAGTTTCAAAGAACTCTTATATTAAAAATCTTAACATTCTGACTCTACCAAATATCAAACAATATAAATGCACTTTAATAGTTCATAAGGAATGTTTCGCGTTTTGAAAGCAGTCCTTTCATTTTTCACAATTTAGTTGAGAAACCGTATGGACATTTTCTGTTCTACATCTGTTCTTTCTAGAGCCTTGCAAAATTCTTCAAAAGATATCATCTGATCTCCATCTTGATCCGCTTCCATTATAGTTCTCTCTGCAATACTCGTCAGCTGCTCTTCACTGCAAAGGAAAACAATTAAGAATAATTTAGGAAACACACCTATAAGTGTTCAATTTCCTTTCAAATCAATTTCAGACAAGAGATATTTATAGGATATATATATATATTACATTTTTGTTCCGAACTTTCGAATTTCGTGCTGGACGGAGTACAATCTTCAATACGATTTCAGGCCAACGAAATTCTATATATGTAACATTTTACTTATCCAATAACTACAAAGTGGAAAAGCGTGGATCATTTAGAGAACTTTTCGCTCCTTTTGAAATGAAATGGAATTTCTAGTTTTAGAACCCACGGTTGTTTCTTTTAGGCTGAAGGAGATGGATGATTAATGAAAGTAAATAACATAATTGGTGTAATGAGAATGTGGGAGGAAAGGGAAAACAAAACCCACGGGGCAGGGGATCGCACCACGGACCCCTCACACTAGAGGTGAGAACTGACCACCGTGACCCTACGTTCCTTTTGAAATTATTGGGTAATACAGTAACAGAAGTTTCACCTAAAATTATATTTAGAATTTTGTTCGGAGGCACTTCTTAAATCAACACAACTTTACCTTACCTTGCCAGATTTTAATGAAATTTCATACAGTTCTTTGTACAACTGCAAAATGACAAACCCTGATATTTAAGATTGATACTGAACTGATACATGCCCCTTCAAAATTTACCAGAAGTTGCATGAGTGACATTCATTCGATTGACGTTCGCGGCTGCCTAAATAATCTAGGTTGCTAGTTAAGGTGTTATTTTAAAAGCTTACGAAGAAGAGATTTCAGATGGTATATAACACTTTGGTATAATGTTTTCATTTTTTCGCGAAATTCAAAATTTTGAATTTGATTTTCTCAAAAAGCCATATTTTGAAAAAAAAAATAGAAGAAAGTATTTCGACTGTTACGAATATATCTCCGAATTTTATTTTGGAATCAGCATGGGATCATTAGTTACACGAGTTTCCAGTTCCAAATGTGAAGCTGAAAATTGCTTTAATAGGCTCTTGTAAATAGATGAAAATAATAATTTTGTTGCACAAGTTGAGGCGCAAAACTATCATTGGATCAATGAACAAGTCACTATTAATCCATTTATCAATGACGACACTACAAGGGGGTAAGGGGCCGGGCACCCCCTGGTGATTACCTCTGCCCCAATACATGTATTTGCCTCCCAAATACTTCCATTGCCCCTCTCAGCCCTAAGGGAATTAAAGCTGACGTCGCTTTTGTTTGTAGTACCAGTATACTACAAAGGGGAAACAAAAACATAGCATGTCAGTTATGTTGTAAATTTGGAGTTTCTCGTGAACAATAAATATTACGGCTGTCCACTTCTTCCAGCAGAAACTTCTGTTCTTGAGAAACCAGTCTAAAACGAAAGAAGATATACTATTCTGATAGACCTAGTGGTCAGTGATGGAACAAAACTAACTTTTTAAAACTTATATTTACATAAAGCTGTTTTGGCAAGAAGGCTGAATGGCTTTCTGCTGCAACACTCATAGAAAAGGGGCTAGTAATGAGGTTGGTGGCACAGTTAAAAGGCTGGCAGCCCAGGCAACTCTGCAGCATCCATATCATAAACAATTCTTCACTCCGGCAGCTTTTTTACTGGGCAGTGCCAAGCTTTACTGAATGCATTATACATTTTTCTGTCACGAAGAGTTCACAGAGACAGCCACATTCCTACAAGATTGCTTTAAAAAAGCACAAACAATTTCTGGGACAGAAATTTCACGCGTTCATTCTTGCAGCTTCAGATACTCCCAAACTTTTTGTCAAAGTAGATACGCCGGATAGAAAGTAGTAGCAACAGTTCCCACGTCAGAGCGGCACGTCTCAGCATTACAGCAGTTCTGTAGCTGACAAAGGAATATGACACGAAGTGTCGCGAGAGGTAACAACTGTATGTTATTCAGTGCTAAGCAAGAGTGTCGTGAAGAAGAGGAGAAAAGTAGAAGCACCATGATATGTTTTGTAAAGGCGAACAATATGCGTGGATCAAGATTGAAGTGGCATGCGGGACCAGTATTATGTTTTGGAGACGACATTTTCAACAAAATGAAGGAGCCACTTCGCGAGAAGCACTGCGTTAGAAGAGGAGCCATCATCCGTGCCATATGGCGGTTCCTGTAGGACAAGTCCAAGACTGACCCGCTGGCGGTATACGCTTTCCACATGTATGGCGGAAGGTGACTAATTATAACAACGCTGGCATTACTTTTTTTATCCATATACCGTTTTTGCGTATTGCCAGACTTCATTTGAACAGATACTTACCAGTTAAGACGACAAACTAAGAGTGGCAGGGTGTCTGGGGAAAAATCAAGTAAAAGTAACGTTTTTTCTATTCAGCTGGCCCATCACTATCTTTTGCATATCCTCTGAATTCGTGCAGTAGATGTACTTTGTAAAGCAAACGCTGAGACCCCACCGACTACCGTTGCCTTGCAAAGATGTATTGACAACCAAAAAAAGCTGAATTGTAGTTTGTAAGCAATAGCAAGAACTTCCAAATATAGACAGAAACTTGGCCATTTTTTTTTTTTTTTTTGACATTGCGCTTTGTTAATTAGATTTTACTACATCCTTATTTCTTTCGTTTTTTTATTTTATTAATGAAGAACCTGAATTAACGCGACTTTTCCATGTTCGGAAGTCAAAACTCTTGGAACAAATGATCCTATGCTTAACCCAAAATAAAATTTTGGATACACAGTATATTTGTAACAATCCGAGTAAGATACACACTACATTTTTAAAATTATTCAAAATATAGCCCTTAAAAGAAATTTTAAAGAAAATCTATCATAAGATATAAAAAGACCTTAACCAACGTCCTAGGTCCTTTGTCAACCAAATGCCAATCGAAAAAAAAAAAATGTCACGCATTTTTTTGTAAATTTTGAGTGTACTGAGAGCCTTCAATTTTGAAAGAGGTTCACGACCAGGGTGTCTACTAGAATTCCAAAATGAAATTTCGTGACTTTTTCATGACCTATTCTTTACAAAACCATAACATTTCGTACCACTCTCAAGAGCGAATTTGGGTGCGAATTAGGCCGAATTTTCATGCATGCGATAGAAGCATGCTTTGCTTGCGATTTGGTAGCTTCTAAAGCAAATTATAGACATTTTTGGTGATGAATTTTGACGATTTATAAAATAAAATTTTCTAGTCTGTACTTATATTTGTACAGATAAAACAAATTCGTGACTTAAAAGCTAAATTTCGTGACTTTTTCTTGACTTTCATGACCGTTTTCTAATTTCGAGACTTTTTCATGACTTTCGTGACCGATAGACACCCTGACAACTTAACTTCAGCTTTTCGCTTATTCGACACACTGATGACAGAACAATCAAATGTAACTGCAACTGTAACGATCAATCCGAAACCGTGTATTGATTTGACATGGAATGGCTCTCGGGGTAACATCGTGTTACATAATGTTGTATTCCTTGATACAAAATAAAAAAAATCATAATAAAAAGCATTTATAATAATAATTACGACGATGGCTATGATGATGTTTCGTTAAAAAAAAATCACCGACTTCGCTCCTTTAAAATGAATGAATTCCAAGATCGCGAATTACTTTGATCACTGATAGGAAAAATGTGTAAACTTAAATCACCTTATGTTACAGAGTACAATAGATTTCAGCATCAAGATTATTTGTAAAATTTCTTGCAATTTACGAAGTCTTTTGTAAATCTGCTTTCTTTTCTCCTTGTGAGTATCAAAGACAATAAACTTGGAGATGTTTCATTATACAGCGAGGCTTCCTTGTGACCCAAGGTGTAACTTTCCAGCCTATGGTGTGCGAAACCCCGGTTCTACTTCCAATGGGAACTATGATTCGAATCACAAATTACGCTTTCGATTTATAACTCATATAGACTTGATGGTGCAAAAGAACTTCAAAATAATCTACAACTTAGAAGAGAAAATGATTATACTAACAGGAGCAAGGTCTTAAAACAATAGCACGGTATAAATTCTCTCGCTGTCTAAAAAGGTCAAAATTGAAAATAATTTATTAGGACGTGAAAATATCATTATGGAACTATATGCATCATTTTGATAGATGAGCTTCTGCTATTTCTGCGGTAACAGTACAATCCCGTCGCTTATAGAACTTCTGTGGTTTTTGGTCAAAAAGTTGTGACACGTGGCTTTCACAGGCCACAGGCTATATACGGTGGATGCAATAAAACATTCCAACCAAGTTCTCTCAATTTTTATATTGATTTCTGTGGGTCGGACATTGTCGGCATGCTATATACATCCTTTCTGTTAACCAGTTATGGCCGTTTCTTTTGAATTGCCAGGTGCATTCACACTAAACAGTACAGGTCTATAGTTCTGCACGGTGGTAGAAGCTCGTGATGTATGATGACTTTCCAATCACACCAAAACCATGGCATAACCTTCCTGGTCATCCTTGTGGTCTGATACAGAGTGTGGAGCTTCTTCCCGCTTCGACCACAATCTTTTTCGTACATTGTTATCGTTATTTATCCACTTTTCATCAGTTGTAATCAAAACCTTCACAAATGGCTCGAGTTCGTTGCGTTTCAGTAGAGATTCACAGACAGCAATTCGATCGAGTAAATGTTTGAGTCAGATCACGTGGCTACCCAAAGTCGATCTTCTTTTTGTTGCTATCTTTCTCCAAATGATTTAACATTGTTTAGTGATGTAAGTATAGATCATTGGAGATATCATGACTGCCACTCTTGCTATATTTTTGACAATATCCTCCACTTTTGCTGTGACTTGTCACCACTGCGGGGAGCATCTTGGACATCAAAATCTTCAGAATGAAAGGGATTAAACCATCTTCTGCCTGTTGCTTTTGGTAACTTATTTTGCCCATAAACAGTACAAATTTCTTCTTGGGCCTGAGCATCATTTATTGAAAAAAAAAATGTAAAATGTAGCGCACTTTTGCGGAAAGTTAATTCATCTTCACGGCGTTAATACCTTACGCTTGATTGTGCGACTTCCAACACTTTTTGCATATATACTAGCTTCAATTGTGAAGTATCAATGTTAGACCTGACCCGCTACGACGCATATACCTTGAGATTTGGGACACTAACGCCATCTCGTACGCAAAAGGCTCATTACTCCTTCGACTACCTGATGTAAGTGGCATTGTTTCAAAACGTAGAATCTATGAAACTGATATTAAAACTTACAAATCGCAGGTTGATTGTTCTTCAATGGGGTCACTATAAATGACTGTGGATCCTATTAGTGATTCAGTTTAGAGATTTTACCGTAGAAGAAATTTAAGCTGTTACGATTGTTTTCAAGGCTATTTTTACAAAGAGCGGAGTAAGAGTTTATTATGCTGATTGTTACATAGAAATATAATACAAAACATCCAGCGCTATATATATTAGTCGGCAGACTCCTGTGTTTCCCAACATTCCTTATAATGACAGATTTCATAATGTCCACAGATGCTTTTTAGCTTTACAGTTCTATCTTCTGTAGAAAAAAAGCTTAAAAAACGGAACAAAATCTGAATCGGACAGAATATAAAACGTGACATTGGCTTTCCTTATGAAGCAATCTGTAAATCTCAAATATGTGCTTTAACAAACTAGTTTGCAGTTTGTTTGGTGCAATTCGAAACTTCTTTCTTTTATCAGAAGGAATTACACAACTACCGGAGGAAAATCAGAGCAGTTTTCTACACAATGAATAAAGCCATGGAACCAGAAGAGACTACACATGATATTTTGCGTATCGTCCGGCAAACCATGTAAAATGTCCAAGTCAGATTCAAGAGAAGTATTTGAACATAGAAAACTTCACATTAATCGATGAAACTTAGCCACCCCTGATTTAAAAAAAAAAAAAAAAAAAAAAAAAAAAAAAAAAAAAAAAAAAAAAAAAAAAAAAAACGTCAAGTTTAATTTTAAATTACTGCTTTCTTGAAACCCTTCCTATGTAAGTACTTGCAGTAAATAGAAACACACACTTAATGTTTAGTTTCTAATTTCTACATCATTCTCTTCATGAACTTCCGAAGATTTTCCTGGGAGTCTAGGAGTATATTCACACCAGTAGCTATCTCTACAAATTGAATTAATAAATGGAATATATTTAAGAATGATTCCATGTCATTCCAGTAACAGTAAAATTTTCTACATTGTAAAATATATTTCACAACTATTTGACTTCGTATCTTGTATAACAAAGGAACTCCGGAGGTTTATTTCCTAATACAGTAAAACCTGTAAACTTGGCCACCTGCTTATCTTGGCCTGGTTCGTGTTGAACCTGCATTTTCCCATAAGACATTCGTTACTTATTACTCTGTAAGCTGGCCACCTGTCTATCTTGGAAGTTGGCCACATTGAAGCAATGTTTGCCCTATGATGATAATGGTAATTTTACCTGCGTATCTTGGCCACGCAAAATACAGTTTTGTTATTTTTCTTATTCCCATATGAGAGGCAGATGTTCTGTATTTGTGACTGGACACAAAGAAACATGGATTCGCACGATTTATACTTGGAGGTCAATGGCCAGAACACTACCCTCATAAAGGGTTGTTGAAGGAAGATGTGAATATGAAAAAGCACGTACAGGAATTCAGGAAATGGTTATACGTATTTGTTTACACTGTCTGTTTTGGAAAAAAAACATTAGTTATATCAGCCCCTTTCATCAGTGGGGAGCTTTAGTAATTCCGGAAAATTCTCAAGGTTAAAGCTAACCATTTCAATTGTCAACTATTGGCACCTGACGGCTTGTCGAAAGGTAGCGGAAGTTTGGAGATATGAATTCCCATAAGATTTTTTAAAACATATTTTGCTCCGAGGAAACACTTGCAGCTCATTAACAAGAAGTAGTTAACTACAAAATTAGAACGCGTATATGTGCTAAAAAGAATAAAATAAGTGCGTTTAGAATGAACCACGATGAATAAATTTGTATAATAAGTGATTTGTTATTTTTTCGAAAGGTATCTACAGAAAATATTTGTCACTATCGAAAGAAAGACATATAAACTGCACATAAATTGTTCAATTTATAATTTTGCTTTTCTTGTTTTCAATCTTAAGTGAAATCTTTACGTCCCACGTTTATCCCGGGTAGGCTAAAGGAGACGGTGATAATGAGAAATGAGTAAAATGGTGGAATGATGAAAGTGGGAGGAAACGGGAGAACCCCAAGGAACTCCACGTACACGGTATCTGTCCACCACAAAGTTCACTTGATGTGAGCTGGGATCGAACCAGAGACCCAATGCACCAGAAGTGAACGCTCTACCACTGAACCACTGCAGCCCCTGTTTTCAATCTAAATAACTCAGTATGTTCCAATATTAATTTCAATAAACTGCGTGAATATGTTTTTATTATATGGTTGTTTGTGTTATTGCGCTTTCAATCCGAATAACTAAGTGTACCAGACCAGGAAGATAAAGGTACATATATTAAACATACTGTAGTACTTTTTTCTAGTATTGTACATTGTTATGATTCCTTTATGTACATTATTTAAAAGTAGCAACGCTGCCTTTGCTTATTAAAATTTTACAATCAAGTAATACTAGGAATCCTATCTTTAAAATACACCAATCACACTTATTTTCTGTAAGTTGACCACCTGTCTAAGTTGGCCGCTTTTCAATGGAACCGATGATGGCCAACATCGACACGTTTCACTGTAGTAATTCATAGGGGCAGGAGTTTTTCGCAATTTGAAATTAAATATTTCGCATTTGAAATTAAAATTTCGTATTTTGTCGCATTTTGAAATTTAAAATTTCGTATTTTGTCGCATTTTGAGATATAAAATTTCTCATTTTGTCCCTAAGTAAATTATTTTTCAAACTCTAATATAAATTATACAAATTCTAATGTAAGCCCAAAATAAGTACCGTCAAATGGGGTGAATAGAAACATGGGGGTGAATAGAAACAAAACTCCCAGATTAGTTTTGGACTTATCTGGACGATAAATTAATCAAGAAAACTGAAATTTCTGAACATAGTCTTATACGGCTAAAGTGTCCAGGGCAGACAAAATGTTTTACTGAGTTGGGAACACTGAGGTAGACGGCAGTAGCATTAATGTGTTACTGAAATCTTACACGGTATTTTAGCGCTCCTTAAACTTTCTTGGTAAGTATGACATTTTCATATTTGTTGCATTTGAACATATGCCGATTTTGTAGTTTGTTGTTTCATTTACTGACGTTCATAGTAAAAGTTTTCCTTTTGTAAATTATTTTTAATAAAAATTTAACTTTACTGGGTTATTGTTATGATTTTTAATTAGTGGGGTGAATAGAAACACTTCTTGGGAAATTCTTGAAATTCCTCAAGGAGTGGAAAATTCTTGAGGAGCAGAAAAAAGGACCTGATAGGAATGTATCAACCATCACAAAACACCACACATTGTATTAGTTACACACCGAAAACAAATATACATGTAAAAACGCATATATACAATACATTAGTGCATATCTTCTAGTAAATCTCGTCTGCAAATTATTATTCTGATGAAAAGTGCAGCATGTTGCAAGTTTCAACATTTTCTTCTTTCATTTGTAGCATTCTATCATTGATTACCAAGCTGCATTTAAAAAAAATCTTATCATAGTCAGTATTCGTTATTGGAAGCCATATTGCCGACAGGCACAAGTTATTTAAGTTTAAATTTTTCACCCCTTTGAAAAATTGTACTTTTTATTTCTGTATGTTAACAACTAAAATTGACGTTTTTAAAAATTCGCAATTTGTCACGTTTTGCGGCACATTTCGCTCAAAATGTCAGTTATCGCATTTTGCCGCGACTTCAAAATACCTATTTCCTTACTCAATCTGACATAATTCGTTGGAAAACCAACTCTCGGCTTTGTAGGAGAACTTTCGCGAGTACGCAACTTGCGAAAAACTCCTGCCCCTAGTAATTCAGTACGTCAAAGCTCTAAAATAAGAGTTTCGTAAGTTGGAGAGCACTATATAATAAAAAAATCTGCAATCAAAGGTTGTTTTAAAACATTTTTTACACTATTTAGGAGTGACTGAAATGAAAGGGATGGATGAAATATAAGCGAATGGTGAAGGAATCTACGAATTGAAGATTGTTGAAGTTTTCCGAGAAAGCACGTACACATAAGCTCGCATGATCTTAAATCAATCTAAGGACCCGTCTCACCAAAGGTGACCATTGAGTTATCTAACATAGAAAGAAATTTAACAAAGCTGTAGTATAAATTTCCGTTATATTACAGTTCGGGAGTGATTTTTCAAAAACAATTCCCAATTAACTGATTTCTTCCACATTATCATTCCACTAATTCTATTTGATTGTTTTCCAACATTGACTATATGAGATAGAATTTACAGCTTAGAGTGGAATCCGTACCACTACTCGTGCCTTTTAACCAAGTCTTAGCACTTCACCACAGACAGAAACCGTATCTAGGATCATAACACGTGCTCGTGTCAAAATTTGTGCAAATTGTTTCTTCTAAAAAAAAGCAAAGTGTGTATATATTATTAGGCAAGGCATGGAAATTCACAGGGTTCTATTACAAAAAATTGCCCAAAGAACATTTTTGACAAACACATTCAGACACACAGTAATTATATCCAGTAGTAGAAAATAGTGCTTGTACTAACTTGTAATCTTGTTGCATAACACTTTTAATACACACACACTTAAGGGTAGGGATCTGAGACTTCTTAGATCACCAATTGAAACATGAAGAAAGCTATTGGAAGGTCACACACGCTGAAATGCTTAACAATATGGTAGTTTGGGTTGGATTAAAAATCAATTAACGTTCTACAATCATTTCCTTTAGACTAAGGGAGACGTGAGATTGTAATGTGGAAGAAGCCTGAGAAAATCGATGGACTTGATGTTGTCCACCACAAACGCACATGGTCTAGGCTCAAATCAGAGACTTCCCCACACCATACCAGAGGTTGACTGTATAGAAGTTTAACGTTCCTTTCAGCATCGAAGTTATGAGGTGTAACTACGGTTTAAGGTGGAATTCGAACCATTGTAAAGTATTCAAATTTCAAATATGATCACTTGGGCTAAGCGTTTCTGGACTGACACCAGATACTTCCACCATAAACTGTAATATATTTTCAAAATGTCTCCATATATTTTGTGTGTGTGTAATGTGTCCGCTGTATGTATAGTTCATGTAGGTTTCTTGCATTTCTTGCATCATATACCTGTTATTTAATTTACAGGTTATTTTTTTTCTTTAGCAGACCAATTGTGCCAGAACTGTATTGATACTATGATTACAGAGTTGGAATATCTATTTTAGTTTAAGAACTATACACACTGGAAATTTAACTGAATTAAGTACTGAACAAACTTTTTAATCTCTCTTAGTTTTTGAATAATTTAAAATCTTACGGCACACATTTTTTTTTCTCCACAGCTAATGCCAATGACAATCCCAATTATGCCTATTGTGCTGTATAGCTGGAAATAAGGTCGCTTATTTGAGGGAAGGATGTAGATAAAGAATTTGAAAATAATATCCTCACGCAGAATGGGAACTTAACTCGGAACTGCATACTTTATGATTCTTTTCTAACCCTTAACGGTTCACTACCTTTTCTGTCCGCTTCCGGCACTGCTTGCAAAACAACATATCCACAGACTACTTCCCGCGTAAAATTCACCAGAGTTGTCACCAGGGGGCAATAGCTGCTCTACCATCGCGGAAAGTATGTATACAAATAACCACAACAAACAACACCTGAAAATAATACTCTTCAAACGCAATAAGCAAGATCAAAAAATGTGTAGCCAAATAGTAACAAAAGTCGTTAAGGGCTAATATTGTTCAGGTCATAAAGACTAGGAGGCCCAGGTGGGCAGGTCATACAGCCAGATTGAAAAAAAAAAAAAAAGTAGGAACGTTTATGAAATTTTAACTGGAAAGATCCATGCGCAGGACATCATTAAGATAGATCTAGCAGAAATAGGAATACAAAGTAGAAACTGGACGCAGCTAGTTAAAGACTAAAGTCAGTGGAGAGCCTTTTTGAATACGGCATTTAACCTTCGGGTTCCATACACGCCATAGAGTAAGTTAGTTAGCTAATGCCATGTTATTTTGTGTTTTTGACCTTAATAAACACCATACTGTACAAAAGAAGTACAATTAAGTAACAGAAAGTATTTATTTCAGAAAATGGAAAGTAATTTCGTTGTAATAAAAATCTGCATCACTAATTAGTTTCAATATGCTTTCTACCGGCACATTGATTCGTTTGTGGTACACCTGTGTGCCGGAAGCACCGTTTGAAAACGATTACATCAGACTAATCCTTTCTTATGAATTGGCTGCACAGGGCATACACAAGTATACTGAAGTAAATGAATTTACAATTTCCTCTGTTAACCTCCATTGCTATTATCTCCACGCATATGACTTTTAATACGTATTTTAAGATCTCAATGTTCTCTCATGAAATTTGAAAAATAAATCAATAAAAAGAATAATCTAAATAAACTTTACCTTATATTTGCTCCCACCATCATGTGAAGAATAGCCAGGAGTTCATCCCTCGAAATTCTACCATCATCATCCAAGTCGTACATTTTAAATGCAACTGAAAGATATAAATACAATCAACTTTCTTGTCCCAACTACTTCATTAACAAACATTTTCTCTACACCAATGCATGTATTTTAACGCACTAAATTTACAAAAAAGCAAATATTGTTATCTATTTGGTGCGTCATGGGGTATTATTTTTCTATTACATTTCGGAAATGCTGTTTGCTTATTCATGTTCTATTTTCCGGATTATTTCTTGGACCGCTGTTTAATTCATGTTATTTCCTCTTGTGTTCGGGAAAATCAAATACATTAAAAAATAATACTTCACAATGCATCACACAGGTAACAATATTTCCTCTTTTAGATCTGAGACAACAGGAGTATCTAAACGTAAGTTACTCTGAATTTAAAATGCAATCACGCTGCATAAATAGCTCAACCATTCAACTGCTTTTTTTAAAATTGTCTCAGCTGTAAAAGACACTAACAAAGAATTACACCAAATCCTTGTTCACAGCTATTTCCGGAATAATAGCAGACTGGAATATTACGCCTCAAACATGTTTCTCCAGCTTCCAGGAAGGTAGTAAAACAGGAACTCCAAATGGAAACATGAATTTAAATTGGCAGTGGCTTTAATTTTACATGTATGAATTACTCACTATAAAAACAGAGAAATCATAGTCCCACACACTAGAAAAAAAGGTAGACTATAAGCTTCGCTAAATAATTTTCTAATAACTTTTCTTCTTAATCACTCCCGTTCTATATGATGAAGTACTTCGCGGAACAACTGTAGTGTACCTTTTCTTCGAAGTACAATCTAGTTTTCTGATTTTTGATAAGTAATTCATTTTTCACCCTCGTTTCGGAATTCCTTTGTTTCAACTTCATTTGAATCACAAACAATATTCTAGTATCACAATATTGCGAGCGGTGATTATATTCAATGAGAAAAAGTAATTTATCTATAGACTACATAAATACTACTATCTATAGATAAACACACAACCAATTTTAAAGCATTTCTTACTGACCCTTTACAAAGCAGTGGCGTCTATCGAGTGAAATGTCAGTGTGATAAAGTGTATATAGGTCAAACAGAAAGGAACATTTGTACTAGAATAACTGAGCACGTTCGTGCCTCGAAATCTCGGAATACGCAACAGTTATCCGGTTTAGCAACACATCTTAGAGATTGTAACCATTATATCGTGGAATCACGTTCAATTGAAAAAGCAAAAACAGCAACGGAACGAAAAATTAAAGAATCATATTATATTCACAAAGATAGGCCCATGGTGGAAAGAGTACAAGGTGGTTGCTTGCGCATGTCGCCTGGAGCGCTGTCGTGACTGTGACATCATCTGGGTTGCAAGGGGTAACGGGAAAAGGCGCGGCTCTAAGTGACTAGTGGAAATTCTTTGTTACTTTGTTCTGTTAAATGATATCGAGAATGCCTAAGTGTGCAGTGTACGGCTGTAGTAATTATTACAGAAAAACTAAAGGAACTAACATAAAAGGGGTCAATGTCTCCAGAAATGGATTTTAGCTTGCAGGCGACAGGACAAAATAAAAATAAAATATGGTAAGTTTTACATAAAAATAATAAATAAATGCAATGTCAAATGAAATTCTATAAACACGATTTCATTATGTAGTTTCTTTTCAGTATTAATAATATGTAATAGTAGTATATAGGGCTATAATAGCTTGTGTTGATTCTGCATACAAAAATCTAATAGTACGATTTAAAAAAAACGAACTTCGAGGTAAGACCCGGATTCGAAATTATGAGGGAGGGGGAGCGACAGAGGTGATAATTTCTATCATTTCCTTCTACAAAAGATATTGTGACAAAATTTTCCCCACAGAGGCAGGCATGTAACTCGAGAAGGGAGGTACGATGATCTAGTGGGCTTACCTCCTCGAGTCACGCATATGGAGAGCATTGAACGCGTTAAAGTAGTTCAGATCCCATCATTTCATTCTGGAGGTCTGCATTCCCTGTAGCCTCGGTGCTGAAACGGGACGTTGCACTTCAAATTAACTAACGTATGGAAGGTTCGTAATAACGATTAACGGTTACCACGATACAAAACAATGTATTAGATCAAGAGAATAAAGTATCCACCTACCATGTCAGAGCGACATTGTCGGGACATTTTTACATTCAGATTTTGAAATTTTTGTTGATTTTAATCATAACTTTGGATAATAATATATACATATTTAGGGGGTCCTTCCAGAATTACAAAATTAAGAATGACTGCAGTAAATTTAAATATATGGTAGATTCTCGAACAATCAAGGAAGCACCGTGGCTCAGTGGCAGAACGCTCACCTCTGGTGCAAGGGGACTGGTTTGCTTCTCGGTCAAGTGAGTTTGTGGTGGACAACATCGTGTCCATGAGTTTCTCGGGGTACTCCCACATTCTCATTCCACCAAATTTCACATAATCATTCACTTGCATTTATTGTCTCTCTTCGTTAGTCCACGGGACAGAAAAGAGAAAACTTATCCAGAAAATGAAGAAAATTATGCAATTTTATGGTTTATATGTTTTCTAGTCTAGCTATAACACTCCTACATCGTCTTCACCTACGCCTAGTACTTTGTTTCTTGCTTGAAATAGTCATGTTGTTGCAATTTCTTTGTTTGAGATGCGTTGTATATACATATTTATCTCTATATATTTTTAGAACACGATAGTATATGTAACATTCTATTTTGTACAAGTGTTTAATAATAAAATTTGTTAGTGCGTAAATTTTGACACTAATATACAGAAAACTGTCAATTTCACCAAACCTTTTCTTCAAATACAAATTCTATAAATAAACCATCAGCGATTTCAAATAAGACTTTTTTTATAAATCAAAAATAAAAACGATGTTTAAAATATTAAATACGTGCGTCCCTGCTCAATGAAATTTTTAACCTCCCCTGAGATGAAACTTACGTGAGAGCAACCTCTTTTTTTTTTTTTTTTTTTAAAAAAAAGAAGGAAAATATACGTACGTGCATCTCTGTGTACGAAAACCATGAATTCTCCCCTGAGATATTCTCAAAATTTATATGGGATCATCAGTCAAGCATTCTCTTTCAAGCAAAATAATAGTAACAGTAAATCGAAACCGATCAATGTTACGAAAATATACTTGGGCATACATAAATATATAATAATAAAATGCATTAACGACACACTGTGTTATAGACTATTCAGGCCTATACATACTCGAGTGTATTCCTTCAGATGTTAAAAAAAAGAAAAGAAAGGAAAAGCAAAAAATGTAGTGAGCAATATTGGCTTATTCAAGCTTCAAAGTTGCTTAATATGAACTGATGTTTCTTTTGCTATTGTAAATATCAGGGTTGGCAAAAACCATGATTTTCATTGAAAAAAATAAAAAAACAGGCTTTTTTGGTTTAAATAATTTACTCTATGTATTTATATTAGATATGGTCATAAATTAGTTTGTTTCGCCTTGGTGTTATTATGCAACAAGGTTATGCTGGAAGAGGTCACATAAGCTTAAAGCGGAATCCAAACCGCTTCTCGACTTACATCCAAGAGAAACTGTTCATTTGGACACGAAACCGGGACTAATTGGTCACAAATGCGATTGCCGACTCACTCACGAAGGACTCCTGATAAAAATACGTCGTACTGATCTTTACATAGGCCTACTTGTTAATATAATTGTCAAGAGTCATTTCAGAAGGACAAAAAAATAAACAGTTACACAAGTAAAAACATTATACAGAATTATATATAAATCGGGAAACTCCCGCCTTAGCCATTGGGAAAATTCTGTTATTACTTTAACTGCATTTGTATGCAAAATTTTAAGGTCAACATATCATATTCAGTACGCTAAAACTGAGGTATTAAATTACAAATTTGGTATGTAGATATCATCCAATAAAATTAAAACAAAGTCAAATCCAAGTTGATGTTGGAAGCTACGTAGGCAGTTGATCAATTTTGTCAATTTCTATCAATAAGAGGCAAGCTTGGCTTCTTTATAAAACAACAGGCATTCTTTCAAGTAGAAATATTTGGTTTCATTTCGTATGCTTAGGCTTAACATCCTTATGAAATACCAAGGTAATTACGGAGAAGACTTTCGCTTAAAGGGACACCTTGAACCGCTACTTGGTTTACACTTGAAAGACGGGTTGTGGTTCGACCGAGAATTGAACACGGGACCTCTTGATTAAAAGGTGAAAAATAGATAAACGTAATGCGGATGGTTTGATATGTGGAAACGTCACCACTAAGTTCACAGGATTTAAAGCATTTTTCGTTTTTTTTTTTTTTTTGGGGGGGAGGGAGGGTAAACCAGTTGGTTTTTTTGAAAAAAAAAAAAAACAGTTGGTTTAAACCAGCCAACCCTGGTAAATACCTTCCTTTGAATTCACTTAGCTTAATCATTGATTACATTACGTTTATATAATTACTGTTTGTACTAAAATTTTCACTTCGTTGAAGATTACTACAAATACAAGAGAAGTTTGCGTGTGAGATACCAGCAAGCAAGCGCTTGTTAAAAGCTCATCTGTCTCGTTGGCCACGTCTGCGACCAAGATGACATCATGCGCCAAAGCGACAAGAAGTTAGCACCGCATTGCATTCTCCTTGTAGTCTTTCCACCATGGATAGGCCCTCATTTAACCTGGATAGAGGAGAAATAAATATTATTTGGAGTAATCTTTTCACTACATACTTTCACCATTTGGAAAGCAAGAACAGCAGTATACAACGTCAGTGAGTTTCTATTTCCGTGTATTTTAATGTTTGACAGATTTCTTTTTTACATATCCTAACCTTTTAACCATCCTTTTTTTTTTTTTTTTTTTTTAATCCTTTTTGAAGTCTACCACAGGCTGATGAAGGAAGTTGTATCTTCCGAAGGCGCTACCTATGGCATATACAAGAAAATTCCGCTACACATATTTTGCGGTGAATAATAGCCTTTCCGCTTTTTCTCATTGAATATTCTAGTAATAGAGGAAAAGGTACAGAGGATCAACTGTCACATCTCTGGATTTCCAGAAATAACAAGAAACGGAAAACTAACCGGATTGAAAGTCTAAAGATGGAATTATACACATACATATTTATAGATGGAATAGTAACTATTTAAATATGCACAAATAGAAAAAAACTACAACTGATAAAAATAAGTTCACTCTTCACTCTTTTAAACAGAAGAGCAACACTAAGTTACGATCCACTTAAGGTTATCTTTTGTAAGGCTACAGACGACTATTTGCTATTTAAAAAACTGATTATTACATGTAATCCTATAATTACAATTATATTCTTTAAAGCTAACCAAGTATGAATAAACTCGTAGGCGAAAGGTTTACTTACATTTTAGCTTTTCGTCACGAGAATTCAGCGTGTTTTCTCTGTTCTTCTTGATGGGGCGAAAATGTGCCAAGACACGCATAAACTGGCGGAAATTCACTCTGTCGTCGGAGCTATCTTGGAAAAAAGCGTGTACTATCCTGTCACCCAAAGGATTGATGGCCAACTCTGGAATACGCAGAAAGTCCTCTCGACTCAATGAACCACAGTCTCCACGATCTAAACTTGTGAACCGGCTGTACAATCGTTCGATCTGATTAGGTGTAACTGAAACAAGAAAATAATTAGTATTATTTCTTACCTTTCACGGTAACAAAAGCATTCAGTAAAATTTGGTTTTCCAACAGTTCAGTTCAGTCATTTGTTACTACCCTTCAAATAAGCATCCTGTAGAATCAACACCAGCAATAGCGTAAAAATTCTTATCAAAATTAAGAAGCTTAATGCTCGGAACACCAAAGACTACGTAACGCTTATTATTTTAAGCGCTGAATTAAACTTCAGTATTAATGGAAGTTTCGATGTACAGTAAAGCAAGCTGAATTTTCAAGGAAAACCCGTCGTGAAAGAAGTGTTCGATAAATTCCCGCAATTGAACCCACAAGGCATCGGAAGTGAATACTTCAACAATAAAACTATTTATTTTACGCTGAAAGATATTTAATTTCATTTATGACATTTTGATGAATTATGTCTTAAATTAATATAGCTATTTGGTATTCATATTTGGTGAACGTCACAGGCTACACTTGATCTACATTTGTTCGTTTGTGTGCCTGTACCACATAGTGTTCAACTGTTGGTCTTTTAAATTTCAGGATACAAGCTGGAGACGCTCTAAATTTTCTGCATAGATTTTTTCGGCATACCAACGTAAAATTACAAAATGGAGCCCTTTCTTTCTTTCTTTTTTTCAAAATAGCGGATATCCACGCTACAAAGGGCAGTTTTCGGTCTTTTAAGTTAAAATTTTCAAAGTAGAAGCAAGAGATTAGATTAGCTGTATATAATTTGGCGGCATAAAATTTTCAAATGGCAGCCATTATTCAAATTAGCGGGTATCCATGCTATAGGGTGCAATTTTCGGACTTTTTAAGTTGAAATTTTGAGGCTAGAAGCAAAAGACATTCTAAATTTGCTGTATAGATGTTTTCGGCTATCCAATATAAAATTTCAAAATGGCTGCCATTATTGCAAAACAGCAGTGAATAGAAAATTGTTGCAAGTTGTGACAATGGCATTCTTGAAATGTAAATCATTTTAACATTTTTACCCCAAAGACATTGAAATATTTCGATAAAACCCAATTAAACCCGAAAAAACCCACATGGGCCCAGGTGGGTTGGTTTTTTTCAAACTCTGAGTAATGTGCATATATTTAAAGGAGTCTCTACTGCTTCTGTCAAGAGGTGGCAGGTGTATAACATATCCTAAATTAATTTCTGTAGGCTAGTATTTAGAGTTGAAAATTTGTTTACCAAGCAATTTAAATTAACCACTGTGCTAACGTAAATTATAAAGATTATATACATGTAATAAAAAATCGAGACAAAAGGATTATTCTTTAAAAAAGAAAATCGGGACAATCCCGATTAATCGGTGCGTATGGTACCCTTCGTAATAGATAGATTATCTTACGAGTTTTTCAACATTAGGAAGATTTGGGAGAGGACAATTTTTATAATGTTTTTCTTGATACATGAAAATAACATCACCATTCTCTCTCACCATGGCTAAACAGCTGAACTGTTTCGAAATAAATATTTGAACACAGTACTTGACTCGAGCCAGTTTTTATTGTCATTTTCATTAAAATTGGTATCCTAAGGGGTAAGGGGAACCTAAACAGAGTCGGAAACTGAGTGTGTCACGATCCTCTCAAGTTAGGAAGATGAAACTCGATATACAATATCATTGGCGGCACCAAAAACAGTTCAACTGTTTAAAATGAATTTTTAAACATAGTTAACACGGACTGACCTAAGTGTTTATCATTAGTCCTATACTTTGAAATGAGTTTCCTAAAAGGGGTTGGGATTTTTTTTTTTTTTCAGACATTAACGGCTGCAACATTTAAAATACATTTTGGGGATTTAAGTCAAACTGGGTTTTTATTAATTCGTTACAAATATGCATACCAACGGAGCTGGAAGAGGAAGCTTAAATATAATTTCAAATATTGCCATAAACATATTCTTCCTGTGCTAAGAGCATTTCAGCTATTTCTTAATATGAAAATAATGATTTTTTTTTTTTTTTTTAAGTTTGATTAGAAACACCTTATTACTAAAATGTCTTACACATTTTGCTATTATTTTTGTCATACTGGGTGCAGGTAACTTGAAATTAATTATATTCAAGTACAATTCATGCTGATTCACATACGATTCATGCAAGTTAATCATGAATAACTTTACGAGTCTAAAGCAAAAGATACTGATAGCCAAAATTAGAAAGTTGTGAGAAAAGAGTATAAAATTGCATTTAATTTATAAACAAAACGCTTCAATAAGCCTATATACTCGCTGTGTAGAGCAATGCAAAGCCTTTGCAGTCTGCAAAATGGTAACACATTCTACATTGAATATTTTACTTTGGTTGTTTACTGATTGAGATGCTTAAAAAAAACTGGATTACCATACATAATTTTGTTTTTCGTCCAATATTGTACTATGGAGTAACGGTCGCGTGTGAGAAACACCTCAGCAGAAAACAAGGTAAGTACCGGAAAAAGTTATTTCGCTATTATTCTAACATCATTTAATAAAGAAACCTGAAACCTCCTGAGTTTATCACTTTAAAAAATAAATAAATAAATTATAATCTGAAATAAGTACTCTTCTTTATTTTATTTTCTTCCCCCCTTTTGTTATATTCTTAAAAAAAATGTCCTTATCGTTACGGTGGATTATTCACTACGTAGCAACGGAACACACATGTTCATAGAAATAACAATTCGTTCCTTTCCTTGTTCCAAGTATAGGAATCGACCCAATACGACTAACTTTTGCAACACAGATAGTAACTACAAGTAACTGCTGAAGTCGGAAATGCCTTTCGCTAAGCTTGAACTATGTCTCTAAGTATGAAATGATGTGCGAACATTCTGTCAAATGTCACAAGAAAACTGTGAAATTTACGACCGAGAGGGTTAAACCTGGCTTACTTTTCTTCTTCTTCTTCTTCTTTTTTTTTTTGACACTCCTACGTAATTTCTTGCAAGGAACCGATTGGTGCATACCTGATTCCCGGTGCAGCTGAATCATTATCAAAGCGAGCTTTGTGAAAAAATTACAACGCAATGCTACTCTTTGCATTGTATTGGTATATGTGGAATTTCGTGAAGACCAGTATCGAATGACCCCTACGATCCTATGCCTGTTTAGATGGATGCAAACTTCTAGCACCCTGAGATAAATGAGGGAGTGTTTTGTGTATCCTTGACTGTGAGGGAGCATGTAAAAGAGCTAGTACAGTTAAGATGTCAGAATCTGTTTTTTAACCTATTTTAAAGAAAAATTCCCCTAGTTATAGACTTATCATTTTATAGTAAGGTTCCCGCCAACTCACAATACTGGTTCAGTTTTGAGTTAATTGAAGCTCAAAATACTGGTTTAAAAAGAAGAAAAAAAAGGCATTACGCGCAGGAAAGTAGGTTCAGTATTTGCAGGCTTAAAAACGTGAAAATTTTGTAATGTATTAGGAAATTCAATGTCACTACTTTAGTAACCGTTTCTCGAGATTTCCTCGTTGCACATTTACCGTAGGGCTTCTTCACAGTTTTGTGTAAATATGCCATAAAAACTAGTGTAAAATCCACAAACCAACTAGTCCTTAAAAAAAAGCCCGAATGCTATCCAACAGTCCGAGCAGAAGCGTAGCCAGGGTCTCGTGCAAAAGCGAGTGTGTAAACCCGTCGGGATCAGGCGCGTCAGCACTGGTGCGTATGCGCATAAACTAAGATGTCGCTAAAAAACTAAGTTACGTTAGGTTAATTTCTTTCTTAACACGTGCACTGCGGTTATTTAGCCCTTCAGTTGGGTTAAGTTTCAAAGTTTGTTGTCCGTTTCTAGCAAATTTTTAAACTGTATCGGAAGGAAATCGATAATTTGCTCATTTCTGTGCTTGATAATATGTAAGGACATCGATTTTTATTTTTCTTCATAAGCGGTTATAAACATGGAACTATTTGGCAAGCAGAGGGAACTACTACGCGCAAGGTTACCGCATGGTTTGATTGTGGGAAAGTAAGGAGCATTTATATTCTGAACTAGGCTGCAGTTGTATAGAGACGCTCCAGTTGGTATCCGTATGCAGAGGGGAGAAATCACTCACTACTAAATTTACAGAATGGGTCCAAACCTCCCTAAGCTTTTTCCCAATCATACCCTACTCTATTATACCCTTTTAAAGCGATCCTAAAATCTGATTATTTTTAAATTTTCGTAGCGGGCGTAATTACGCGTTTTGTCCAAAACCGGGCGGACGATTAACTTCGTAATAAATGCAATTTTATATAAGCTCCTATAAACATGTAACTATTTTGCAAGCGGAGGGACTACTCGCGCAAGGTTACCGAATGATTGGATTGCGCGAAATTAACGAGCACCTGCAGTCTGAACATGGCTGCACGTGTTCGAAGATGCTCTAGTTGGTATCCTTATGCAGAGACGAGAAATTATAGTCTACTAACTTTAACAAAATGGGACCAAACTTACTTAACCCTAAGCTAACATGACCTTACTCTACCCTACGTATCCCTACCTTATTCTACTCTACCCTACACTACTGTATCACACTCCTTTTAAATTGATGATTTTTAAAATTTCGTAGCTCTATTACACTTCTTTGTCGAACACCAGGCGGACGACCAATTTCGAAATAAATATTTTACACTTAATAAAATTCCGATACAGTACTGTATTCAGGAAATTACGGACAAGTGATTCACTTGTGGTAGAAGACTTGACCTTCGATGTGCTCACTGCTTTCTTCATACCTTAAACACATTTGAACATGTAACTGCGCCTCCATTTCTTTATTTTGGGTTAAATTCCAAAGTTGGGCGTCCGTTTCCAGCAAAATTTTTAAAATTTACAGGAAATATATGGATAATTTGATCGTTTGTGTCCTTGATAATATATGAGTCTCGAAAAATCTGTTTATTTGTTATATATAAGCGGTTATAAACATGGGACTATATGGCGAGCGGAGGGAACTACTTGGCGCAAGGTAACCGAACAGTTGCATTGTGGGAAAGAAACTAGCATTTATGTTACCAACATGGCGAATGTACAAGGGCAGTGAACTAGCAGTTTTAACATTTGTGAAGGAATACATTGATAACGAGCAAAATCTTTTAAAAGTTCGTGAAGAGCACGGATTAATGAACCTAATAACAAATTGCAGAAAGTGTGGAAAGGAGATAACAGTGAAAAAACTTGATGAAAGCGGACGCCCAACTTCGGAATATATGCCTTTATTTTCGATGCCTTTCTACATTTTCTTCATTTAGTGCTAAATTTCAATAATCTGTGCTTATTCACAAAATATAGAGCTTAGCTCACGAATCTCTGCCGCGAGTGACGCCAACGAAGAATTTCCTCCAAGACAGATACTATTGAAAAAAATAAATGAAGTCTTTGAGTTTTACGTCCCACGTTTATGCCGGTTAGGCTAAAGGAGACGGTGATGAGTAATGATGAGTGATGAAAATGGTGGAATGAATAAAGTGGGAGGAAACAGGAGAACCCCGAAAAACTCACGCACACGGACAGATACTATTGAAGTAACTAATAGAATAGCATGGTATAGTGAAGTAACTGAAGTAGTATAGCTTAGCTCATAAATCTCTTGCCGCGATTGACCGGTAAGGTTCTAGAACACAGGTCCCCCTTCCCATTTAGCTGCAATAAAGGCAGAAAACAACGTGCCCTGCGGGGCTCTAACCCGCCTTCACTCTCTAACGCTCTCTCGGCAATACTATGTTAATTAAATATTGAACTCTGATACAGAAAGGAACTAATCTAGCTCCTAACTTATATAGGGGGTCCTGTGTTCTAGAACCTTCCCCGATTTGACCCAACAAGTTAGATAAAATTCTTCGCTGGCGTCAATCGCGGCAGAGGTTAGTGAGCTAAGCTATAATAACTCCTATTTCTCACCAACATTACGTTATAAAATGAAAACCGAAATGCTACGTTGAACTGCAACATGTCAATAGGGGCAAGTAATTGCCTCATTGCATCCTAATGTCTATGTCGGCATACTTCCACTTAAAATAGTACGAACAAGACGAATGATTAGCATATCAAAATAACACAAACTTCTTTAGTTTCTATGTATTTCACAAAATAAAACCGATTCACCATGTCTTTCCTGTAAACTTTACGTACTTATCATACTTTTGGACCTACTCTACCGCACTTAACCCCCTAATCTAAGCCTTAACATCTTAAGACCTATGCTGTAGGACAACGGCTAATAATATACGTCATACTGTCCATTTCCAGACATGCATAAAACAATGCAACGATTACTTTTTAACATTTTTCTTCCAAATTTAGCAACCGAAACTTTGCATCAAACTATTTCATATAATGAAAATTTATAACCATTTCAGTACAATACATACATCCTTGCTACAAGGCCATAAGTAAAATTATGTAACAGGTAATTGCCTAACATTTCAAGGTTATCATGGAATATTATTACCTATTAGTTCAAATATATCAGAGCAACTTAGTACTGACTAAATTAAAATATAAATTACATTTGTTGTAGTATTCCAAAATAATTAATGTTTATTACTATCGCAATTCCAGTGAAAGGTTAGTCATCCTTGATCCTATTCTGTCATACCCTATCACTCTTGTCACGCAACATTACAGTTTCAATAAACTTACATCCAGTTTCATTTTGAATTTCAGAAATTTCCTCTTCTCTCAACAATAATGACGATTTGTTTCCCATTGCTCGACCTTCTTACTTCCTGTTTGCAAATACAATTAATTTAATTCTTTCAGCACAACTTCAAAGGCACAGCAACTCAACAATTAATGCGTACGAAAAATAACCACCCAAATATATTTGCTAAATGAGCTAGTATTGCCAGATCAAACAAAACAAAACACCGATCACTATATACGAAGATCTTTATTTTGTCATAAAAGTATAAAATAAAGTTTCACTGAAACCCATTATTACCAATCAAATACACTTCCGTCGCATGAGATTTATGTAGTATATAATTATATATCCATTATAACGATACATGAGAACGAGCCAGTGGTGGATCCAGGGGGCGATCGCCCTCCAGAAGAGGAATCTCTTTTATTTTATATATAAATAAAACATATCCCAGAGTTTTGGGCTCTTAAAGTAGCAGTATTACAACCCACTGCCCCCCCCCCCAGAAGTGCGTCCTGGATCCGCCCCTGGAATGAGCAGATTTAGAATCTGAGCACAAAATAAAATGATTGTAATTTTGCCATTTGTCCTTTTCTCTTTAGCCTAAAATGCATAACCATGAGACGAAAACTAGAAAATAAATTTTATAAAGTGAATATCAGTAAGTATAGTGTTTAAAGAGATCATAATACATTTTAAAGAACTCTTATTTTGGTGACTGGGCTTATTCTTCCACACGATTCCGTGGTCATAATTTCTCCAACTTATGGGTCATTCTTTTTTTATTTTTGACGTCATAAAGGGGTACCCACTAGTGATGATTTCAGAACATTTCTGCCACCTATCCTTCAGTAAACTGAGTGTGAAATTAATACTGTAAAAAACCGAGATAGAAATATCCTGCAGAAATTTAGTAGCTCACGGTGGGGGCAGGCAAAAATCCACCAGAAGCTTTTTTTTTTTTTTTTTTTAACGAACAAAATCCCACTGGGTATTTTACAAGGATGGAAAAAGGCCAATTTTATATAAGCAGACAGAGTAATCATTAAAACGCAAGGAAAATAGTGCTTTTAATTGTGTGTGTTAATTTTTCTTATTATGGTGTCGTTTTTTTAATTATAAGGCGTATTTTGACGATACTCGTATCTCAAAAACAAAATACAACTTTAGAGAAGAAGAAAAAAGTTTGAAAAAGTTGGAGATCAGTTGAAAGTCGGCGACTTTTCTGATAGAAAAGTCAAATACAATAACAAATTGACTTCTCCATTAAAAAAATAGCTGACTTTTAACTAATCTCCATCTTTTTCAAACTTTTTTCTTCTCCCGTTTTTTTTTTTTTTTATGTACGAGGTAGCTGCATAGTACCGTCAATTTTTTCATTCCTTAAAAAGTGAATATTTTTCAAAAGTAACTTTAAATTTGCAATTTGCTTCCAATTATCTGATATTTAGGGAAAGATCAGCAGTCAAATGAAATATTTCATGTTTTATGAACGGATATGTCATTTGATTTTTGTGTTCGTGTTTCGTTCTTCCATGGATGCAGTCTTTAATTGTAGCTATTTTTCTAATCTTTCAAATATTTTCATTCCAGTTTCAATGTATTCTCTTTTGGTAATGAAATATAAAAACCATAACGTAAAAGACGTTTTGAAAATGATCTTAGATATTAAGTAAAATATCTATGTATCAGATATGTCCTCAGTAATGTCCTCAGTAACCACAAGAAATTTACCATAAGATTTTTTCGTTTTTTCGGCATGATATACCAAATTTTATGTTGACATTTTTATGGATCTTTTAGCATTCTCATTGTTTTCCTAGATTTGGTATCTTGTCTAAAATCTGCTACACCAAGTGGCTTCCCACAAGTAATTTGAATATTACGTTTACAACCTTTGTACTTGAGCGGTTCACTGGTAGTCTCTGAACAAATGCAGCAGAAGGAAGATTGCAGCAGTGAAATATCGTTGGATGTAGACGCTAAAGGTTGAGGTAATGCTATATTAACTGGTACTCTATCTAAACCATCAGGACCGCGGCGGCTCAGTGGTAGAGAGTTCACCTCTGGTACATGGTGGTCCTTGGTTCGATCCCAGCTCTAGCCAAGTTAGCTTTGTGGTGGACAAACACCGTGTGCGTGGGTTTTCTCGGGATTATCCCGATTCCTTTCACTTTTTCATTCCGCCAATTCATTTCTTATCATCACAGTGTCCTTTAGCCTAACCAGCATAACCATGTGAAGTTAAAGATTTCATTTCTTCCTATCTGGACCATTACCTTCCTGAAGGTGATCTCCTCATAACATGGAACCCAGAATTTTTTGCAATTCTTCAGTGTTAACAAAGAGCACTACTTCCCCACGAAAAGATTATATGTGAAGTCTAACATTGATTTTACATCCAAATAAAGCTTCATATGATGATCTTAGAAAGTCTGTGTGATGGCGTAAGCACTATTCTTCATTAGTTTGACAAATCGAACAGGATAATGACATACTATTTTTAGAACTAAGACGAAGATATTGAGCCAATCATAAAGGTTTGAATGTTATGACGTCATGGATAACTGAACAGGATAACATTATGATAGTATTTTTTAGAATTACGATGAAACATTGAGTCAACCCACTGACGTTTGAATTGACGCTTGAACCGTTATGACGTCACCCGATGATATGTAATGTTAATTTTTCGTAATAAATTTTTACTTTCAAGCAGTAGCCTACGTGTTAAAGATTCTCTCTGTGCGTATTTAGTTCGAAGTTAAGTATTCAACTTTTAAAAATGATTCGTTTTGGAATACTGCTTCGCCCTCGTTGTTTGTTCGAGTTTTAATTGTTCAGATTTTCAAGGATTTGAATTTTTCTTCAAATATTTAAAATTAACCTTCTCGTTGATCTAGTGACTAACGTGCTTTGGCGTAGTTTGTTCCTCGTTTGATTTCTAGTGAGAGAGTATTCTCAGCAGTTCTGTGTAGAGGAGTTAGATTGTTAGGAAACAAATTTTAAGTTATTATGACGTGTGTTTTCGATTTATAGAACTTCGAAGCTGGTGAGAAAATAATTCATTGATCCTCAATTGAAATTTGAGAGCGTACATTAACTAATTTGTGGCCAGTTTACTCTCGTACTATAGTGCTGCCAAAATGTCTTGGGCGGTGGCAAAAGCGGTGAACTAAAGCTTACACCCTCGACACACCCACTCGTTGAGCCAGTAAGGGTTCAGCTGTTACTAAGCGAGTGAGCTTTGCAGCAGTCTAGGATAAAGGGATTGGAATTTCTTCAGCCGATAGCAGCGCTTGGTTCGGAAGACTAGGTGTCAAGTCCATGTGGTATATCTATACTAATAGATTTAAATTATGCTTTATAGACTGAAGATTTATTTGATATATGTTTAATTTATTAATGTTACTCATTCTGAATTCATTTGGACCATAGTTGACGGTACATTAACTAAATTCAACATGTTTGTTCTTGTACTAAACAAAAAGATTGAATTACGGCTTATAGTTGCAAAATTTATTTAACATATTCCTAACTTATTAACTTTAGAACTAACTTATTAACTTACCAATTCGCAATTGTTTTGGGCAATAATTGAAATGTGAAAGGTCTCATACATTTGACAGGAGTATATAGGATTCACCCTAAATTTGGAGATTGTAAAAAATTGGCAAATACTAATGGCTCATTTTCCGTCACATGGCATGGAATCATAATGCACCTCTTTCGAGTTTTCAGGGGTACGTACATGGTCCACCCTTAAATTTAGGGACTTGTTAAAAAATGAAAATTGATACATGTTGGGCCTCATTTTCTTTATAAGACAAGAGTACCTTGATGAACATCTTTTACACTTGGTAGTGTGTATATACAAAATTCACCCTAAAGTTAGGAATTGTCCAAAAATAGAAATTGGCAAATGTTAGGGACATAGAATATAGGAGCCACGATATACCTCTTTACAATTTGACAGAGGTAGTGCTTGACTCAAGCCTAAATTTGAAAATTGTAAATAATAATAATAATAATAATAATAATAATAATAATAATAATAATAATAATAATAATAATAATTGGTAAATGTAAATGGCCCATTCTCTTACATATGACATTGGTACCTTCATGCACCAATTTATAAAATTGACAGGGCTACATACATAATTCATCCCCAAATTTAGAGATTTGTTAAAAAATTTTAAAAAATTGTAAATATTGGGCCTCATTTTTTATTAGATAATGTTACCTTGATGAACATCTCTTAAATTTGACAAGGGTACATACATTACTCACCTTACACTTGGGAATTGTCCAAAAATAAAAATTGGAAAATGTTAGGGGCATATGACATAGGCAGTCTTGGGAAGTAACGTAAGGCAAGTAACGCGTTACAATTAAGTAACGATTCCTAGTATAGCGTTACATTTTTCCAAAGTAACTGTAACGGTAACGCGTTACAAACTTTTGAGTAATATACCCAGTTTGCGTTACTTTTTTACGTTCTATTTCGAATGAGTAACTATAACATATGTATATTTTTTCGGAAACAAATATTTCTTTTCTGTAGTAAATTTCTCAGAATGGAGCAATGGAGCATGAACTATCAGTCACCGACAGAGAAACATATAAGATCTTAGTCCCACTTGCTGTTTTCGGAAGATGAGTACAGCCTTAGGGAAATTACGTGTATTGATTACAAGTACTTGGAAGATTTTGTCGTAGATTTTGATAGCTCCAAATCAATACATTCAGTGAGTAAACTGCGGGTAAAATGGTGTTGTTTTTATAAAGGTGGACAACAAAATATTTCAGCGCTCGGACATTTTAAAAAATACTTTCTCTTAAAAGCCGAGGATAAGGGTGGACAGAATTTTAAAGTAAAGTGTCTTTATGTGCGCCGGCGGGAAATATTTATCAACAGCCAGGAGTTCGTCCACAAATTTGGAGAATCATCTAAAGTTGCTTTTTTAGTTAAATTTCTATAGAATGAAACAGCCACACAAACATTTGGGATCAAGCTATTGTCCAAATGTTTATAGTGTATTTAGGCGTGCTCTTAGCAATATTATATTAATACTTTCCTCAATACTTCATTTTCGTGTAGTGCTGCGATGCTTACTCCATAGGATGGTAGTCCAAGTAGAGCAAACATTACATTAGATAGTTATTAAACGAATTTTTCACCCGAGCGTCAATGACGAAACAAGTTATCACAAAGGACTAGCTTCTTCACCGCTAACTATACATACGCGAAAATTCAAATAACAACCTTAAACTTACGAATAGGACAAAATTTCAGCATCGTTTAACCGAAAAACAACTGATCACAATAATTCCTAACATTAATACGTATTTCGTACCATGCACAACCATGAGGCGAGAGTATCTGGATCAGAATAACGTCAATGATACACATGATAAAACTTATATTTGATGTTAGTACTATACTTACATTGCTTCACAAGGAATGGATAATATTTTTACTATAAATAATGTGAATGTTTACTATTTACGAAAATATGAGTGGATATTCGCAATTCTACATTTTATATTAAATAATCGTCGCAGTGAGTGCGTAGTTCTCCTTCCAGCTGAGTGAGTTTTTTGGCGCCCAGTGATGACTACGTCACGCAGTTTTCTTCTTGTTCTCGCCGTTCACGTTAATCCCACCTACCAAAGTGACGTAAGCACAAGTGTGATTGCCAAGGCCACTGGCTGCTTCGTCTGCTCGTTGCTGCTACTCCGTTGCGAGAACATACAATGATTAAATACACTGTTTGTTTAAAAGTAACAGTCTTTCAAAATAAAAAGGGATTAAATTGTCTGAGCCGGGTACACCAAAAATAATGCACAAATAAGTTTATTACAAATGGCTTCCGAACAGCTGATTGGTAAAGTTCTGATGAGATGCGTTTACCTTAAGAACCCTGGCAACACTTATTGTTTGTGCTTACGTATGATGGGGACACACTGTAAGTTATTGAAGTATACACTGACTAGGCCATAGTTCACACAAGCACTTCGTTTAACACTATACTCGCTAATATAAAATGTTTATTCAGTCCATAATTATATGATATATATATATATATATATATATATATATATATATATATATATATATATATATATATATATATATATATATATATTAGTTTGCTATAGTCATAGTAATGATTCAAATGGAAATTCACTCAAATAATAACGGTAAAATGAATATGTAAATATTTCTCAGTTTGAAGAATAACACTTTACTGTTCGTATAGAACACACTATTTATACAGGGAGTCCATAACTTTATGGACTCCATGTACTGTTTACTGTCTGCATACGCAACACTGTCCAAATTGTCCACTATTCACTGTCCAAATTGTCCACTATTCACTGTCCACACTGTCTGGTCCATTGGAATATCCTCTTCGTTCATTCTTTTTCCATTTAATGATCACTCGACGACTGAATCTTCTGCTCCTATCCTCTTCCGATTGGATAGGGCTAGGTCCATCGGTGGAAGTTCTTGACATTCTCTGCATTCCTGATAATCCTATTTTAAGGTTAGGACTCTGTTTTTCTGAATATAGGACGCCATTATTGATATGTTATCTTCACTGTACTTTATTACTCAGAAGCTGATTAGACTTTTTTTTATTTGCTGCTGTTGCTGCTCCTGCATTCGTGTTAAATGAAATGTGAATGAAGTATTTGTTCTTCTTATTGTTTGGACCTATATGTGTTCTTCCTTGTGTTATATTCTTCGTGTATGTAAAACAAGTGTATATATTTTACGTGTTGCATGTAACTATTACAATGAGGGTAAATCAATTTGACCATGCTTAAAAGGAAGTTGACTTGGGATGGGTTAACACAAGAAATGTAAGTATTTCTTCATTTGCTACACACTCTTCATGCGCAATCAAACACGATAGACATGACCCAATTCTTGTCGCATACATGCAACTTCACCAAATAAACACATGGTACATAATATTGATACTTGATACTGAAATATACGTATATAGGATATGATGCTGAATAAAAATATATAACATAATAAGCCTACACATATAATCTTAATGATGACTATTATATGAATATTATGAAGTTGGAAATAAACCAACATAAACTCGAATGATGGAGTCTTATATTGAGGCAATGTCAGATGTCTACAGATGCCAACCTGTATCCATCTTTGGGATGGTCTGACAACTAAATGATGAGGAGCCACCCACAAAAAACCAAATGAATCTACCCACTATAAGTACGACCATGAAGACACAAGAGATGTGGTTAACAAAAAGAAGTTATGTTAAGGAAACTCCATAGAATTTTATAGAACACACACACACAAAAAAAAGATTGCACATGAAATTCGTGGCGAAACGTGGTCGTAGGTTTTCAAGGGAAAGCTTCAATGTTGTTCTTCAAACAACAAAAGGAATACTTTAATAAAAAGTGTACATACTCTAAAACTTCTAACATATTTCTATAAATTCGACCTCACTTCTTCAAAGTACTACTGGTAATATTTCTCTAATAGACTAAACAACTTTCGTTCGTCTAAATAACCGTGTCGCACATACCACAGAACACTTTCGTCAATAAAGCTAGAATGCACTTTTACTTCTAGTTCTGCGATGTTTACACTGCACAACTGATCTTCTTTGCTTTCTTCCTCTTCTTCTTCTTGATCCATGCAATTTTCGTTTGCTTCCTTTTCAGCTCTCTCTAGAATATCACCGAACAGTTCTTAGTTCACATGCTTCTTCAGAAGTTCAAGCCATTTCTTTCTAGTGGCTGGTGTTGGCCTCCACAACTTCATTCTTGAAACGTTCTGAAGTCCAAGGTATTTACCACTTTGCGGATCTACTACTTCAAATACATTTTCATCGACTTTCTTCCACAATAAGTACGGACCACGGTACACTTCACATAGTTTAGCGATGCGTTTGTCCACCAAACTACTGATGTCATACTGACGTAAGAAAACTAAATCACCTTCGTACAAAGTTCTTCTCGCTCTCTGACAAACATTTAATTTTTCATTTCGTTGCTGAATAATTTTCTTTCGTCGCAAATCGGCCATGATTAATTTTCCATTCCAATCTATGCCTTTTCTTTCGTCAATCACTTCGTTGTTCTGCACAATACCAAAATGCGATAATGTAAACTCTTCTGGTTTGATATTAAGGTGTAACTCTGCTGGCGCTATTCCCAAACTGGCACTAATAGTATAATTCAATAACAAACAAGCTTGCACAACATATTCCGGCCATAAAGAATGAGAATCGCGGTACAACACACGCAGAATTCTTTCTAAGTCAGCATGAAATCTTTCGATGACATTTCCTTGTGCGTGGTAAGGTGTAGTATAATGTATATTGATATTGTACGCTTCCATGGCTTGCACAAATTCTTTGCCAATAAAATGTGGTCCATTATCTACCAAGATGTTCATGAAAATACCCGGATGAAGCATGTACGACTCAGTGAGGCATTTCGCTACACTTGCACTTGTTGCACTCCGAAGCAGATATGTCACTAAGTAACAAGAGTACACATCACAAACTGTTAACAGGTAAGTTTCACCATGTTTACCTCTAGGAAGAGGACCTACTAAAGCACGGCCAACAAGAGATGGTCCCTGACGTTTCTTACCACATGCGGTGGGACATTGCAGCCCCTACTTTGATACCAGTGGTACCAACCACGATCACTCTGTCTTATACCATTAATTAAGTTGCCACTACAGTTGCACTGTAAAAAACCTTGACACGCGAGTAGTGGCAATGTCACTGCGAGCTGTCAGAGACGTTCTCTTCCTGGACGCACTATAAATCTGCTGAGACTAGATAACGAACATTTCTCATTGGCACAGATTGCATTAAACACTTTGACACAGATTGAAACAGCACCCACACAAACATTTGGGATCAAGCTATTGTCCAAATGTTTATAGTGTATTTAGGCGTGCTCTTAGCAATATTATATTAATACTTTCCTCAATACTTCATTTTCGTGTAGTGCTGCGATGCTTACTCCATAGGATGGTAGTCCAAGTAGAGCAAACATTACATTAGATAGTAATTAATCGAATTTTTCACCCGAGCGTTAATGACGAAACAAGTTATCACAAAGGACTAGATTCTTTCACCGCTAACTATACATACGCGAAAATTCAAATAACAACCTTAAACTTACGAATAGGACAAAATTTCAGCATCGTTTAACCGAAAAACAACTGATCACAATAATTCCTAACATTAATACGTATTTCGTACCATGCACAACCATGAGGCGAGAGTATCTGGGTCAGAATAACGTCAATGATACACATGAATAAAGCTTATATTTGATATTAGTACTATACTTACATTGCTTCACAAGGAATGGATAATATTTTTACTATAAATAATGTGGATGTTTACTATTTACGAAAATATGAGTGGATATTCGCAATTCTACATTTTATATTAATTAATCGTCGTAGTGAGTGCGTAGTCCTCCTTCCAGCTGAGTGAGTTTTTTTGGCGCCCAATGATGACTACGTCACGCAGTTTTCTTCTTGTTCTCGCCGTTCACGTTAATCCCACCTACCAAAGTGACGAAATCACAAGTGTGATTGCCTGTAGTTTGATTGCCAAGGCCAGAGGCTGCTTCGTCTGCTCGTTGCTGCTACTCCGTTGCGAGAACATACAATGATTAAATACACTATTTGTTTAAAAGTAACCGTCTTTCAAAATAAAAAGGGATTGAATTGTCTGAGTCGGGTACACCAAAAATAATGCACAAATAAGTTTATTGCAGTACTATTCTGTTTATACTTATGGAAACTTGAGAAGTTGCAATTTCCTCAAAAAATGTTTCAATTGCAACAAAGAAAAAGATAACTTCTTTTACATGTATACATGTGTGCAACAGGAGTGCAAATTGTGTACAAAATGAATGAGAAATGTACAGAAACTTCCAAGAGTGCAAGTCGTGCACATTTCTCACACGTTTTGTACACAGTTCACACCTCTCGTGTTGGACACATATAGCCCTATACATGTAAAAGAAGTGACCAAAAATCATTGCAGTGTATGCATACAAAAGTGAAATATTTTTACAGTGCAGTATGGTGTTTCACTAATAGTACATTGTTTATAGTTGGTCTTACTGTGAATATGTTTGATGGGTCAATAATTAACGATATACAGTAAGGGGTTAACATGAATAAACTGTTTTTGAATAACCCTATTTTATTACTAGAAAATAACAGTCCACATGAAAGGATATAGTAGTGCTTATATTATCAACCTACAGTTCTAAACATTTTCAATGACTGGGGAAAATCAAAATGTGCAATAATAATAATAATAATAATAATAATAATAATAATAATAATAATAATAATAATAATAATAATAATAATAATAATAATAATAATAATAATGGTAGTAGTAGTAGTAGTAGTAGTAGTAGTAGTAGTAGTAGTAGTAGTAGTAGGGAAAAATAAATAATAATGTTTCTTTTGAAATAATAATATATATTCAAAATTTCGGACCTAAAAGTAACGCGTCACTTGCGTTACTTTGGGAGTAGGGTAACAGTTACTTTACTGGGGCAAGTAATGAGTTACAGTTTTACAAGTAACTTACCCAACACTGAACATAGGTACCATCATACACTTCGCAATTTGACACAGATACGTACTTGACTCACGCCTAAATTTGGAGATTGTCAAAGAGTTGGTAAGTACTAACGCCTCATTCTCTTTCACTTGACATGGAAACTTTAGTGCATCTCTTTAATATTTGCCAGGGATACTACATGGTCCACTCCTAAATTTAGGCATTTGTTAAAAAAATAAAAATTAATGAACACTGGGGCTCATTTTCTTTATAAGACAAGGGTACCTTTATGCATTTCCTTAATTTTGACAGGGGTCATAAATGACGTACCCTACATTTAGAAATTGTTCAAATATAAAAGTTGGTAAAAATTAGGTGAATAGGACAGGAACTATAATTGACTTCTTCGTAATTTGAAAGAAGTACGTTGTTCCAGACCCGTATTTACATTGGGCTAGCCCCCAAAAATTTTCACTGTAGCTTTGCAAATGAACTATAATATAGTTGGATCGGATCCCTCTAACTTCTACAGGCCCCCCTACATTTTTAAACTGGCTACGGTCTTGAGTTGACTCACAGCCAAATTTGGAATGTGCCTAAAACAAGAATTGGTATTAATGACTCATTCTCTTTCACTCGACAATGGAAATTTAATGCACCGCTTTAAAATTGGACAAAGGTACATATATTGGCCCATCCTAAATTTTGGAATTTTCTGAAAACAAATGTTAAATGTAGATATTTCATTCTCTTTCATGGTACACAGATACTCCTCTTAAATTTTGACAGGGTGAATACATTGTCCATCCCTAAATTTTGGAATTGTAAGAAAATTGGGAATTTTTTATAGGACACTGGGTACTCATTTTAATTTCATTAGCTGAAATTTGAGAAGGGGGACATCCATACATTTTGGTCAAGCTTTTAGTTTATAACTGAAGCAAACTAATAGTTTACCATACTAATGCAGAGATTTAATTTTTTCTCATCGTAAAAAATCAACACTGCTAAATTCCTTTTATCTTTTCTTTTACGTTAATGATATCTTTCCTGTTACTTTATTTATCATGGTCGAATTGGGTTTAGTGTTGTAAATGACGTTGCTTGTCACTACAGACCCTTTAACATCGAGGATTATATCCTCGATGTTCAGTTTAATACACCACCAACATAACCAATATCGTCAGCTGGGTACATGATAGTTTAACCTATGCTGGACCATCTGTTGGATCAACGACGATGCTATTATTGTGATGATTAAATTATCTGTGATAATCTTCTCACAATACGAATAAACCGTTCTGGCGAGCTTCCGCCAGGCCAGAAACTTGAGATGATTTGGGCATTGCTTGACAGGGTTCTACAAAGAAACCTTTCGTTTTTCCAAAATGAACCATTCACCGTCCATATTCGTTTAATGGATATTCCACGTGGCTGTGACAGTGATATGAGGCTAGGAGTTCTACAAAATAAATGACTTCTCCGACGTAAGCGAGAGATTATACTAGTAAAGAACCGAGACTCAAGATACTTAGTGTACGTCCTTGTAATTACCTCTAGATTGAAGAAATACAAGCATGGAGATATGAAACGTCATAACCAGTACAAGTATCAAACAAAATGTGTCATGGGCAGAGAAGCAGATGATTTATGTATCGAAATTTAGACCATGGAGCAAGTGTTAATGAAATTCGTTAGTTCCAGGCTAACCTTGTAATGCCCAAGTTACGAAGAATGAAGAAAAAGGAGTAATGAAAAATAACATCATAATGCGAATTGAGTATGGAAGATAGAAATTTCAAATTGATTTAAAATGTCTAAAAGTATAAACAAATAGAATGGTATTAACTTTTGTCTGTATAAATAAAACAAGAGATAAGAATGATTGGAAGTATTGAGAGTAAGAGGTTTTTTGCTTCGGGCTTCTAGTTCAAGGTCGCTTTCGCTTCTGCTTTTCTTTCCCCTCTCCCGTGCTGTAGTCTTTTTGGGTGTAGCGATCCGTTTTTCGGTGACTAGTTTGTTTTGTGTCCTAGAGGGAAGGTCTTCAGTCTGGAGGAAATGGCAGTTCATGCAGCAATGGAAGTCTTCATTTCAATAGACCAGTTATATAATGGATCTCGTCAATAGGATTGAAGTTATTTCTTTTCATTAGTTTGTTTTGGTGAATGTGCTTAGTTGAAGCAAGGAAAAGTTGCTTGGTATTTTTTGTGAGAAAGGATGGTTACGCTTATCTTGCATCCGTGTTCGCATTCCTGGCTAAAAAATTGAAAGTTAAATAGAATAATTGAATGCTCGGTGTAGCATTTATTTTGTTTAAATGTGTTGGGACATTAATATTAACAACGTTAAATTCTCCTCTTTCTTGAATTCCATGATTTGGCGTAATTTGCCAGTGAGTTAGTTTGCTGGAGTTTAATGCCCCTTTGGCCCTGTTTAGTTTCTCTCTCGCTATTTCATCATTTTAAGCACCTCACAGAAAATCCCATGTTTATTCTTGCTTCAGACGTGATTGCGACTTGGAACAGGAAAATATTTAAAGCTGTTCTCCTGGTCCTGTTTAGTTTCTCTCTCGCTATTTCATCATTTTAAGTACCTCACAGAAAATCCCATGTTTATTCTTGCTTCAGGTAGCGCAAGACGTGATTGCGACTCGGAACAGGAAAATATTTAAAGCTAAAGTGGGCTCAAGAATACAGTGAGTCCAATTTCAATTTTTGGTAGAGTATCTTTTGTGAGTGTTAATGTATGTTTGTGGGTTCGGTAGTGATCTTGTCACCATATACCTTTGTAACGTTCCTCTTTGAGCGTTACATTTTCTCAAAGAGAATATTTGCGGAAATGTTCAAGCAGCTCTCAGCTAATATTATTTCTTTTTATTTTCTCAATTCTCGACTCTCATGAAGGATTCAAGATGGTCGACAATTGGACTAGTGCGTGTAGATGTAGTATGCTACTTTCCTTTGTACGTCTATGGTTTGCGTTGAGCGGCTTTTGAGAGTAGCTCGGATCGTTTGAAATAATTTAAATTTTTGTGTTTCATGTAAAACGGAAGGATTATTATGAATCTGCATATATAAATGCCCGTTTATATAATTTTTATTCTCCTTTAGTTATATTTGTTTTATTATAAAATCTGTTATTTCCATTCTACGCTCTGATGCGTAGTATGGAATGACTAATCCGGAAGTGAGAGGGCTGCGGAGAGCCCCCTCTGGTTCACCTTTCCCTTTGTACTACGAACTGCGAACATGGCCGTGGTGAGGTGAAAAGCACGATTGTCCATATTTTCGGACATTAATTTACAGTGAATTATGCAGTGAGTGGCCGTTCTTTAATATAAATATTTAAGGAAGCTGTTTAGTCGAACGGTATGCTAGGCTAGCGGGTATAAACAAGAATCACAAGAGAACTTACTCAAATATTCGACCTGTGCGTTTTGGAATATGGCTGGGATTGGTTAGATATTTCCTAACTGTTAATGTGATGAAAGCTGAAGTTCAGAAATCCCTTTTGTGCTGTCTCCGAGACTGAACTCGATTGATGTATGGCCTCCTTCTCTTGACGTTGTAAATTTCCGTCCACCCTTACTACGTTTTCTTGGCAAGGGACTTCGTCCTATATTACTTGTTGTCAGCTCAGCCTGCCTCTCCGGAATTTAATGTGTCTAACTGTGGTCGCTGTTGTGAGGATGAACATTGCAGCAGCTTTGTAGTGATTGTTTGTCTACCTGGTGGAGATAGCAGTGGAACGTATGCTTTGCTGTTAACCAAGGAGGGGTCGTCGTGTGATCAATCCACGCCGAGGTTATGGCTGTACACATGGTGAGATGTTGGAGGAGTCGTCAGGACCGGTCGCCACCCTGGAGTGCTGTTTCACAGTGTTTCCTCAGTGTCCCTATTCGTAAAGTGAAACCACGGTCGGGTGAGCTTTGGTAACTGTCTACTAGGTAAATATGTCTATTTCTTTTATTCCGTCTTGTGAAGAAACTGGTATCATCCGGGAAGTTGCGGAAGAAATTGTCCACCGTTTATAGTTGTCCAAATTATTTAAAATATAACATCTAACGTCATATTAATGTCTTCGTGTGTTCATTATCTTACTACAGATTACTTATGAACAAACAATAATATACGTTCAATAATTCTCAGTTTTCTTGGTGTATACATATATATATATATATTATCCGAGTCAGTTTATAATGTCCATAATATTGTCCGAAATGAGTTTTGTCCGTAATATGTCCGAGTAAACGAGAGTGAGTCTCTATCCAGTAAGTTGAATCATACGCCAGCGGGGTAGTCTGATATCAAAGCCGTTTCTCTCTTGCTCTGAATAAAATCATCTCTTAGAGTTGTCTAGATGTATAATATATTACTCGCTGCCATCTAGCACATGTATGTGAGCAACAGGTATTCCGTATTGTTTATTCTCTCAGGTATTCTATTTGATAAATTAAGGATTGATTAGCGATGGCTAGTTTACGTCTGTTTAGCAGCGGGCATTCCGTATTGTTCATCAATAACTATATACGTAAGTATATCTATATAATTTACAATCTAAGCATCAAGTCGCCGCACCCCAAGTTTGCATTCTCGAATTGTCCTGTTACGTTTGATTGTGATGTTGCTCACTAGATCAGTGAGGCACGTTAAGACGGTGGGTGTACGATACCACTCGTACTTCAATGCGGGAGTGTCAGAAGTCGAGTCTAATTTCATTGGCTGGTTTTGTGTTCCCCATAATGTGCTACAGAGTTTAATGTTATTACCGCCGCTGCTAATAGTAAATGTCGAGGGAAATGCCCTCTTAGCAGTTGGATGCGGGTGAAGTGGAGAAGTTATGTACTAAAAGGGGGAAGGTTAATCGACGCAGCCGTAGGTCTCTCTCTCTCTTTGCAAGGAGATGTTTACGAGTGGTAATGTAATCGGTAAATTTCCTTTGGTGAAGTAGCCTACCAAGGACTTTATGCTATTGTTTAGAAATGTAAACAACTCTCTTACTGTTAGTACAGTGTGGCTTAATTTATATTGTTATTCACCTTTGAGTTGTGTTGGCGCTAAAGGGTTTGAGAAACTTAAACTGAATACAAAGTTTTTTTCCCTGAATCTAGCTATCCACGATCATAAATGTCAATGAGAGTCTTTTGTTATACGTTTATTACAAGGAAGGTTAAATAAACAGAGATGCAAGATATATGGTGTTATCTTAAATGATTTTTTTTTTCTTTTCCTCGTCTTTTCCTTAGCATTGACAACGCAAGTAGTGTACAAGAATCTGGAGTAAGTAGCGTTGTGTTTACTGGTCTATAAATTATAGTGTAAGAAGGAATAATGGCGACCCAATGTTTTTTTTCTTTTTTTTTCCTTCGTTTCCTTAATGTCAGCTACGGATACAAATTCAAGGTAATATAAGACGCAAGGTAGCGCTTTTCAGGTTCGGTTCCCATAGCCAAAATTCTAATTATTGGAAAAGGTGACGCCGCAAGTTTGGCTACCCAGCCATAGAATCGAACTAGCGTATCCAGCGCTCTTCACCTTCAAGAAGCTGATATAGGATTGGTATTTAACAGAAGTTGAGAAAAGATTGGTATTGAGATCGATAGTTAAAATTGATAATCTAGTGAATTAAAGTTGAGGGATTTAAACTCAATATCTTAAAAGGCAATATTATATGTTTGTTCTCTTGCAGGATTGCTTCATTAAGGTATAAATAATTGCTTTCTTTAAAATTGTTGAATGTAATGCTGTTTTCTGGGATTAAGTAAGGATTTGTGGTTCCCAACCACTATACCGCGGGTTATATTGCGTAGTTCATATAATATTGCGAGACCTTATAATATTGTGAGGTTCCCTTTGATTAAATTGCTTATTTTGGCTTATAGAAGGTTTTCACAGATTGAATATTTGCTTCAATCTTTGCTTGCTTTGCTAGTAAATTTTATTGTGAAGCATGCCATCAAAATTATAGTGAGCGTAACAGACATGTGAAAAATTGTCCTGTAACGTAATAAATTTTCACAAAGGACTCTATGCGACAAGAGTCGAAGTTAGATTTTATGTCCACACTTAATCGTCAATTTTATGGGGAACCTGGTTTAATAATCACATGAATGCACCGTACCATAAAGAAGAACCAGTGTGTAAAATGATGAAACAGTATAAACACTTCAGAATATACTCTTTTGTACATACTGGAGAACGAATAGATGATATAGAAACATTCTGCTACATGTATAAGAAGATTGCTCCAGCGCCACATCAATGTTTTATGATTCCTAATCAGCTATGCTTGAAGCCTGGCGTACTCTCCATCTCCACGCAAAGAAAGCAATGCTCTGTTCTACGACACTGCAGGAATGCAGGACAGAAAAATTGAGGATAATATGTATGCACACGTCCCAAATTTTGTGGTTACACAATAAATCTGTTACAAATAAATAAAAAATTGACAATATTATACTGCTTGTAATGCTTGTCAGCGGCAACGTATCTTTAATACTATCCAATTCATTATTTTCTCCTGTATTTGCGGAAATATGTCCGATCATAAAAGGATCACGTGTCTTCCACACAAAACACAAGATTACGATGTGCACTTTTTACTGGAGGCCATGATGGAACATGAATGGAAACCTTCAATTATCCCGAATGGAACCAAAATTCTAAGTATGATATTAAATACTGTGATATTCACTAACTTCTTTAATTTTCCACTCATGGCTTTAAGTAAATTGTCCAAAGCATTTAACTTGACAGATGATGCTTCCCACCTTTCTTCAACATCATGGAGAATTAAGCATACATTGGGACCCTGAGATGAAGTATTATGGTGTGAATCTCCAATATCTCCACCAGATACTGAAATTAATAATATCGTTCCAGTCAATGATATAATGTTATATGCGTTCTGGGAATAAAATGAACATGTACCTTTTCAGAACCATAATACCAATCTTGTTCTCGGAGCGTTTACAACCTGTCAAGCACGACTAGAATTATACAAATACTAGAAAATTTTGGAAGATCGCGTGTTGTACTTTGAAAATGATTCTGTGATATTTACACAAAAGCGATAACTAACCATTAAACCTTCAACATATTCAGGGTCAATGTCAGATGAGATCGTGGGGTACGATGAATGGGCCTACATCAAGACATACGTTAGTGGTAAACTCAAAAATTGTTCCCTACAAATCTTTAACCCTGATATGAACGTGACCAGCTATATATGCAAAATCAGAGGATTCACCTTAAACTATCAGGCAGGACAACCAAATTTCAACACTCCGAAAGAAATGGTTTTAAATCACTGCCAGGAAAAGTCACAATCACAATCCACATAAAATATGCTGTCTGAAGAACTATAGCATCATTACAAGCAAAGATCTACAGCAAATAATATTGCAAATGACGTTTCATAGATACCGACTCTTATAATACGGTTCTCTGTATGTATAGAAACACAAATAAGGAAGAAAATGAAAAACAATAAATATCCGATCAGACCATTTCCATGGTATAATAGTCATACTATCCTTTCGTTCTTTTCTCCCATGCCTTTTACTTTAACACAAATCAAAGCAGCAGCAACAAGAAAAAATGCAACGTCTCGCTCATCACAGCAAGAACATTCAGAGACCTCATAGTGATGTGAGAATGCAACAAGAACTGGTCAGAGAGCGAATACAAGGAAACCATCACATTTTTATTCTCTCGCACATGAGTAAGCTTTCATCATTCTAAATATCTTTCATGTTGTAATGCATTATTTCATGATCAAAATACATGTTAATCATTGACAACTTGTTTTTGTTTCAGGAAAATAAAATCGTGATCAGAATGTAGAGTTTTATTATATTTTATTCTATTTTATTCTAGCTAGTCTTCAAGAGAGAAAGATCATACTTCAAACTCTCTCGTTTTACTTGTCTTCAATTTCACGCTTACTACCTTTACAAGCCTACATGTTTTATATAAAAAAAGTTATATGAAAAAGTGAATACTTTTTGTTTAAATATATTTAGTTGAAAAAATCGTCTATATATTAATCTATATTTTGAAACTCTATTCGGAGAAAACAATTACAATGATTTTTCTTTAGTATGAAAATTTAAGTTCCAATTTTTTTTGTTTGAAATGATTTTAGTTTAAAAACCTTTTAAAATTTAGTTTTGAAAGTTTTCAGTTTGAATTTTTTATTTGAAAATATGTAATTTTAAAGTTGTTAGTTTGAAAATGTATCTCTGAGAATTTTAGATTTTAGAAATTTGTTTATCATTCACTTTGACATTATTGTTTTAAAATTTTGATTTGAAAAAATAGCGAAAATATTAATTTGGAGATTTTTAGTTTGAATATTTTGGTTTGAAAATATTTAGTCTCAATATTTTCATTTGAAAAATTTTAGTTTGAAAATTTTCGTTTGAAAAGATTGTTTGAATGAATATTTTTAGTTTAAAATTTCTTGCACTCATTGAAAAATTAATACAAATAACCGTTTCTAAAAAGATCTCAGCAATTTTGATAAAAAATTAATCTGTCGACACTGTACATTAAGTTTTCTGTCAACTAAGCGTTTATTGGATTGAACTGAATAACTAAACGCTGACCTTTTAAATTAACTCAAACCATTAACAATATTTCCAAATCATAACAATGTTTCATTGTTGTCTTGTTTAGTAAGTATGTTTAATCATAGTTACAATTAATCAATCAGATTTGAATACAATAGCTTTTTCACTAACAAGAATTTAACATCCTAACTCTCTGACCTATGGGACCCGGAGACAATGCCATATTCAGGAAAGTTCTCCATTGACTTGTGTCCTTAAATTTGTTCCTTATGCCGTTTTCACATGGTGAGAAAAGCTTGAACAAGACCATTCAATACTTCAAATTTACACATTCAAAGAAATATTGTTTAATATATTTGAATAACTTTCTCGAATGAACTTGAAACAATTTTTACATGATTATAGAGGTATTGAATCATATTTTATGTACTTCTTGATAGGTGGCAGTACAAAACAAGTGACCGAAACTATGAAAACAGGTGAAAGCGAAACTGTGTACTGATTTAGATCAGACTTGCGCATGAATAGCTACAATATTAGCGTTTCTTTCTTAACTATCTGTGGCATTTGGAATTTAATAGATTATATTATATTAAACCTTTTAGAATACATGTCAGTTGATTTGTAACTATATCATGAATTTTTCACTAAATATGTTGGCCCTTCTACATCGAATGTAGTTTTGGTAGCCTACTTCTATTCTATTCTATTCATCTCCCTCGCGGGAGATTTTATAATAAAAAAGTCACAGCATTAAGGCCAAGGTGACTGCTTCACTAGAATTGTTTTAAATCTTTTTGTTGTTAATATAATTGTAGAAGATGGCCCGTTCCAAAATGGATGAATTGGCCTGTTTCAAATAGTTCTGTTTTCACAATAGTTTGTGAATTAAAAAGGAAGGCAGAAGCGTAGAACATACAAAAATTATGTATAACACTATAAAAATTGTAATACACTAAATTATGTCCAAAATTGAAATTGTTGTTAAAAATTAAATTGAAATAATTGAAGAGCATGACGCTGTATTGTGTAGAACATTCTACGCCATCTTGCCAAACTCAGCCTACTTAAGTGGATACAATGCTGCTTAATTATAAAACCGTTCTCTGTACTAAGTTTTTTAAAAATATATTTTTACATAGTGTAGGAAGAACAGAATCACAACGAGTGCCTTTTGGTGTTATTTGTGCTATGCCAACGAAAACTATTTTAAAGAAGAAACTGAGAACAGGAAACTAAGAGAAGCAATGACAATATACTTTTTCCCTAGCTGCTGGACTTACCTTCATATCTGCATAAGACTTTCTTCACACACACATAGGCGAAATTCGGAATAGCCCGTTATGAAAGTGGCAATTTTACAGTTAAAACGAGTACATACGAAAATGTATTGTCAGGTATATTAATTTCCACTATCAGATCGTTTCTGCATAATGTAGGAAACCAGTATTTATGCTTGCAAGTTTAATATTAGTAGTGTCAAACCAATATGAGGGATATAGTATAGTTAAAAGGAGTGAATGTGATATTAAGTACTTTTACAATGCTCATTTATGCGCATACTCTCTGTCGATGACAGGCCTGCTCCTTTCGTACATACCGACTCCTGGGTCTCCCTACGGTGCTACTACCTACCATAGCAACAACTTCTAAGGTACTATGAGTGAATTTGGTGATGAAATAGTTGCATATATTATAATAGAATAGCATGCAATGATTTCCAAAGCAATTCATTTTGCACACATATTATCATTCTGTACGCTATTTATTTGGGCATGTGCCAAGGTAGTAATAATCCGCAAAGTCTTTTTAAAGTAGAAAAAGTCATATATACAGTGTTTCCCAAAATTAATGGCGAAAAATGAAACATCAGATTCCTGTCACGAAAATAAGAAATAAGTTTATATGACATATAGTCCGGAAGTGGACATGGGCGGAGCTAGACAACTTCGAATGTTGTGGGGAAACGAACTTCACACCTGCCAGCGAAATAATGATAGAGACTAGGAAGATGGTTCAGGGAGACAAAAATCATATTGATTTGACATGTTAAACGCGTTACATAATTTTGCTAGAGATTCTCCATACGTCATTTAGGAATTCGCCTATTGTTTGTACGACAGGGGTAATGAAACGGTGCAGTATAGATGGAAATCATACAGAAAAAAGTTGTTATCCATGACACGATTGCACTCACATGTATAATGGGAGTGAAAGCAAAATCACTTAGCATGGTTGCATAATCTCAGGGAGCAATGGAAATTGGTATATTAGATAGAAACTTGAAATAAGAATAAGTGTAACTAGTAATATCATATAATGAAATAAAGGCAGAATCCATAACGACGTACTGCTTTTGTAACGTAGTATCTTACACAGAGTAGCACTACAAACTACTAGGTTATACGTACTAACAAGAAATATATCTACAGAAGATGCTCAAAGTGCTGTCCTTCCATATCTATGCAACGTACTAATCGTAAGTATTGAATGCATCTCCTCACTCCCGGTGTGTTGTGTAACTGTTCACACGCATCTTCAACGCGGTTTTGTAAGTCAGCAAGTTCCTGTCCTGAAGTGTGAAGTTCCTTTCCTGCCACACTTGAAGATTTTTATCTCCGCCCCTGTCCACTTCCGGACTATATGTCATATAAACTTTTTTCCTTGTTTTGGTGCCAGGAAATTGTGGTCTCATTTTTCGCCATTACTTTTGGGGCACCCTATATGAAAACATACAAGCACTCTAAGTACATAAATCGTGTACATTATGAACAAGACTACTAACAATATCTTGCAGCGAGGATATTTGCTTTTGTTTATAATGCACACTTTGAATATCAGATAAGTATTTAAAGATATTTATTCAACAACTACCGCTCTGTCCCACGACGGCAACTTTGTTTCTTTTTTTTTTTTTTTTTTGTATTTTCCTGTAAGCAACTCGGGTGTTGTTTGGCTACTGAATGTTCTTGAATTGGTTTGTTTAGACAGGACGAAACGAAATCTCGTGAACAAAACTATTGAATTCAAGACAAAAATTACATCAGTCTTAAAGTCTTCTTCATAAAATAGTTTTGAATGGTCTTGAACGAGTCTTGTTCAAGTTTTCTTTGACCATGTATAAACATGCATTCTAAATAGGGGCGGATTAACGCTTTTGGGGCCCTGAAGCCGATTATTTCAAGGGACCCTGTATTACGAAAAATTTCAGAGCATAAATTTTCTTTGCTGCATTCCACAGCCTTATAAACTTATCGCAACACCGAGAACTATGTTGCAATATTTTAATGTACTCCAGGTTTACACTAATCAGTTTAATTACATTCGTTATTAACAGTTAAATGCTCATATACTGCAGTGTAAAAAGGGCCAGATTTCTGTTTTCAGCCCATGGGCTCTAGGGAATTTGCTGCCCCTAATCACACCAATCGCATCGCTCTCCAAAACTTCAATTCTCCTGTTTTCACTTCTTAAAATATTTCCTTTACGTTTGCTACTAAATTATTACTATTACTAACTATTACTATTACTCAGTGGCGGCGTAAGGTAAGCTGGAGACCGAGGCCAGTAAAGTAGACCGGGGCCCCTGCTCGAACAATCTTGATTTATACACTGCTATTTTTTCATTCATTTGCATAATTATTCTTTCGGTTTATTTCTCCTCCACCTTTCACGTTGATGTGTGTGTTTATACAATCTTAATTTGGGATATATTAAATAAATGGGGTGATATTCAGCATTTCTGTCTATTTTCTTAATGCTGAGAATCGCCTTCAGATTGGTATCTAAAAATAAAACCGGACCAGGGCTATCACTGCATATTTTTTCTTTATTTTATTCATTTTTAAACAAAGTATAGAAGAAGGATTAGAGATACAAGTGTAACGGAAACTACAACTCACGACAGAAATAACATAATCTTAAGAATAAACAAAACGTAACAACAAAGAGTCCAGAATTTATCCTGCACCTAAGTTATACTTAGTTTAAACATGTACTGTAATTAGATGGAATCATAGAAGTAATGCTCCTAATAATACATTTAGAGACAAATTTACGTACAAAATGTAAGAATGAGCTGATATTGAAAAAAATGTAAATAATAAGATTACCGATGCAATTTCTAAATGTAAACTCTAAGTTTTCTAGAACTTTCTTCTTCGGTTCTCGCCTTTCCTGTTTCTCCTGTGCAATTTCTCATGTCTGAGTCGCTACACGGGTTTTATTTGATTCGATTTTTCTCCTACAATTAGCCCCATTCACTTTAACATTTGGTTTTTCTCCAATGATCAACACGATACTTAAATACGTTTGAATCGAACTATCAGTAAATAATGGCTAGAATAGATTTCTCTCCTGCATATCTTCTTCACTTACTTTTTACTAGGTTTCTCTCCAGTGATAATATACGATCTATTTATTTCCACTGCCTTTGCCAAAATATCAATGAATAATTAAGGACTAGAATATTTCTCTCGTGCTTGTCTTTTTCACTATTGTTTCCAGATTTCACACTTGTTTTATGATTGCATTATTTTGTATTTAATAATTCAGTCATGTTTATATTCTGTCACTTATGACTGTTTCCATTACCACTTACTAACACACTTAGTATTAGAATATATTATAACAAAAAGCCCTGAATGCATTGAATAATTTATGGATATATCAATATATGAGCACAGAATTCTGCTACGGGTTATACCATCCTACTTTTCATTACCACTTTATCACCAGTCAATTGACAGATATTGACTGCTTTTTATTATTCGTTCGGTACTTTAGGATTTTTATTATCTTAAGTTGAAACATGAAACTACTTTGGACGATAATTTCACTACCTTATTAGCCTGCGTTCCACCAGCATTCAGACTCCTATCTTCCTTGCTATGGTAGCTGCGAAAGTCTCAACTCAAAATCCAAAGTAGATGCTATTTCAATTTCGATAGAAAGAATGGTCACATTCGTGATTCTTAATTGAGCTAAGTAAAATAGTTTCGCTCGCTGAAAATTCGACTTGTAAAGGAAAAAAAAGACAGATGCAAAACAAGTGAATTAGCGACTATAACGTCTGTACCAAAGAGCTTTTAGTTAGCAACAGAATGTTAGTACCCTAATAAAGCATTTTTTATGTTGATCCCTTCTTTGTGCCCTTCCTTGAACTGATAAATAAATAAATAAATAAATAAATAAACAGTGATATTTTAGGAAGCAGGCTAGCAGACGAGGCACCATTACTTGCATATAAGACTTAGAATGTAAACAAAACAATATACTTCGACTTTTCTTATATTATATTTTAATTTACACTAAGCTTTTTCGTTTAAATTTCTATGAGGATATTGAACAGAGTGAATCTTATCTTATTCATATGTTAATCCACATACATTCTTTCTTTTAAATTTCTGAGAGGCCCCAAGAGAGTAAAACGTTTGTATTATTATTTTTCCCTTACATTCAGCCTTTTCCTTTAAATTTCTTTGGGGCCTCTCAAGAGCGTAAAACGTTTACTTTATCAACTTTTCATCTACATTCAACTTTTTCTTTAAATTTCTTTTGGGGTCCCCAAGATAATGAAACTGCTATTTTATTTATTTCTAAACTACATTCAGTTTCTTCTTTAAATTTCTTCTCAGGTCCCCAAGACAGTGAGGCCCTAAGCTATAGCTTGTTTAGCTTATACGAAAAACCGGCACTAATTAGTTTTATTATACAGATATTTCTGTTGTTTCTTCTGTTATTTGGTGTAATATTGATTGACAATTAATAGCGTTTACTTTTAGAGAAGGTGTGGATTATAAACCTTGACGACCCTTGTACGGCTTATGTGAACAAGGTTCTTTAGTAATTACTGTATTTTCTACCTACTGTTCAGGGCCCTCACAAAGTGGGACCCGGGGCGGGGGCACCGCTCACCCCGCCCTTACGCCGCCACTGCTATTACTAGTTAATACTGTTCCTATTTCTTATTACACATTTTATGTAATATATTTTTATTCCTATAGAGTAATTCGGGGAGAAGTGACCATAGGGGTGAAGTGAATAAAGTTAAGATAAATATGTGACAACACAGCATGATCGGTGCTGACCTTGCAAAGCCCCTGTGTGGACAGTATTGTCCGAGACGGTATTTTGGACACGACCACTGGTTGGTTTGCCTGTTTGCTTTTTAAGCATTTTTGCAACAATAGCTTCTGTACCTTTACATCATGTAAATATTCTTCGTTCGCGTATACTCATTATATACCAGTCTATAACTTGTTATTTACATTATGTCGAGGACGCTTCTTCTCACCACTTCACCACATATGCATATTCACTTCACCCCCACGTGTGGGGTGAAGTGAATAAAATGTGCACGTTACTTCAGACATGATATGAATCATACTTGTATTTTCAGATTGCAGAAGGTCTGACCTATTCATATATAATTGTCAACAGCCGTGCTGCCATTTCTGTGTAAGATTTTTTCACTTTTATGGTTACTATGTTTACTTCCCCCCGAATTACTCTATCTGGTCAGCATTTGAAGTAGATACATTTAAACTTACCTGGCTTCTGCCTACAACATTACATGGTGTAAAAGACGGCAAAATATAAATCAATTATAAATGATATAAAGAGTTATATTATTATACCTAAAAATTTATAAAATGACGTTTCTGGAAACTTTTGGGTATCGATACTGGTCACGTCTTGCTTTGACATTGGCAAAATCATTAATAATGTAATCAAAATCAAGTTTAACAGTCAAGTCATTTTCGATGGCTAAAACAGCTAGACGAACCAGTCTCTTCGGAGAAGAGTAGTTCTCAAATAGTTTTTGATTCTTGATAGTATGGAAAATGATCTTTCTGCCGCACAGTTAGTTGCTGGTGTACATAAAAACACTTTAAGGCAAATATTTATCTTAGGATAAAAGTCCTGAAGGATTTTCGATATGAGAAATCGGTTAAATTGCGCTAGTGACATTTCTTCATCACTTCTCAACGTGTCTTGAGCTAAAGGGCCTTTTAAATGAAGGCACTCAACAACAAACGAAGATTACTCGAAGTCAGCTGCATACACTTCCCGCAGAGATGTCGCTGCTGTGGTGATTTCTTCGGCACTCAAGTTGCATAGAATGAAAATCTGCTGAGAAATTCATTGTAGACCGCAATTCCCTTGTTCAGTTCGGAAAAAAGCTTGGTAATGACCACAACAAAGGTTTCTTGAAGACGATAGTTTGGGTTTTCTATCTCCTTTTCCTCTTCTGATTCAGATGATTCTGATTCTTCAAAGAATTTCTTCCTTTTTCTTAATCTTTTAGGCCTGTTTTGTATATATTCATCATCAGTTTCAAGAACAGTCTGGACAGTCTTTATTTTTTTCTCACCAGACATCTTATAAAACTTAAACATACCCAGTGATGTCAATTTAGCCTATTTTTGGCTAAATCTAGCCTTTTTGAAGAGGCATTTAGCCATACAAATCTACGAAATGCTTATAGCCTTAAATATAGCTTATTTTATAAAACTCTTTTGCCATATTGACTTTTTTATTAATGATAGTGCATAATCCAGTTCCAGCTCTTTATCTAGCTGCGACGTAATCGATTATCACTTATTTCAACTCAACTGATAATATGGTTATTGACTTTCACAAGTCAGATGAGTTGTTAATGGATTTTATTGTAATTTAAAGTCATGTAAAGTCTTTAGCGAATAAAATTCAACATTTCAAACTTTTACTGTAACTCACTTAATCCTACAAATAAGTACGGCGTTTAAAATTTACAATTAAAATTTACAATGTGTGTTATAGGTTAAAAGTTCAAAATCTAGCCATTTTTTGAGTAGAAAGACTTATTTCTGAAGGCAATCTAGCCTATTTCTACAGAGGTTGTTGACAACAGTGAATATACGTTTCCGTTCATCCACAAATGTAATGAGAGATGTATACATACTCACAACTGTGGCTACAGTCATATTATGAGATTGTATCTTTTCACTCACAGAATTAGATCTACTGAGAATGTCTGCCCATAAGGCTGCCATAAACAAAGTTTCAGGAGAAACAAGTTTTCTTAAAAGCCCTTTAGCTTTGGTATTTGTTTTTTGATTTTCATCTTGGCGGAGAATCATACACTTGATAGCCTTTGCAATTGCCTCAAAATCTCTGTTGAAGCTTTTGCATGCATTTTACCCGGCGGACCATCTTGTTATGTTCAGTCATTTGATAGAAATATTCTTATCATCAGGCTTGAAAAATGATTCTAAAATATTCCATGGATGTGCCGAGGAAGGAAAAACATTATAGAATTTTTGTAACAAGTCAAAAAATGCTCTGGAGATCATTTTGGCGCGCCAAAGCCAATTTGTGAAAGTACGAGTGTCGAGCTGCCTACTGCCACCCTTTTTAGCAGATCCACCGACAACTGATTAAACCACCGTAATAATAAACTGATTTATGACAATATTTGCTTAGACTAATCTGCTACAATATTATCGTAGTCACGGCCATAAAAAAAATGGTTTTTGCTTATTTTATTGAGTCGGTGAAATATGTATTTTCAATAGCTTTGTCGTTTTATTAATTTTTTTTTAAATTGCCACCCTGGTCTCGGGCCCATGTGGCCCATGCCTAAATCTGGTTCTGAGTGTAACATACAAATGCCAAATACAAGCCAAATGGCCAATCTCACAATATAAGTATCGTGAAGACGTTGGTGAAAGAAGTCTTAAAGCTAGTGATAAAGCGAGCGTAGCGAGGAGAAAAAATTAGCATTGCTCTGAAGTTTGTAATATAATAAGTTGATTGCTATATTTTAGTATTAAAGCGAGGGATTTGGGGGGGGGGGGGGCAGAGCCTGGGCTCTATTCTCTCCGCTCTTAATCCGCTCCTGATTAGAAGCACTTCTAACCTTACAGAATATTGATATCACCTCTAAATTGGGGAAAATTGGGTGTCTCTAAATTTAACTAGCAGATATCATACTCATTCTGTATGGGTTTGTATTAATACAACTCAAATGAAAAAAGGTCGTTTAGTTTGTGATAATCAGCATGAGACTCATAATTGCTTTTTGCAACTTTTGATTTGCTTTGCGATTTGCTAAATCTTGAGAATTCCACTTTCGAATAAGGCCCTATGACACTCTTATTTCCCTCCCGTCGCTCGTAAATTTCGATATAAGTCTCGATATTTGCTGGCGATATTTGGACACCCTGATCAGTTTTATTTACATCGTTCGGACAAAAGACGCGCGATCGTCCGAAATAGGTATGTACATTTAAAGGTGTTTTGTTGTGTTTTTGAACCACAGTTTTTTGGTGTGTTATTTTTAATTCCTGTAGATTGGTAAAATGTCAACACAATATGAACGTCATGCAGATTTTTTGTACAGACCCATACATAAAATTATTGCATATATACTTGGCTTTTAGTAAATCTACCCTCTATATCTTTTTCATTTTTGGAGTGGAGACTTGCATTCTTCATTGCAGTTCATGGATATTATTTAGTTTCTCCTCCAAATCATTTGGTGGTGACCATGGACGCCGGAAGAAAAGTTTCTACGGAGGGCATCGGGATGGTTCTAAAACACAGGTCCCCCGATATAGGTTAGTAGCTAGGTTGGTTCCTTTATGTACCACAGTTTAATAATTAATTCATATAGTGTTGCCGAGTGAGCGTAAGCGAGTGAAGGCAGGTTAGAGTCCCGCAGGGCTCGTTGTTTTGTGTTCTTATTATAGCTAAATGGGAAGGGGAACCTGTGTACTAGAACCTTGCTGAGGGAATCTCCCTGATTGCTGTATTACGTTTGGTATTTTTTATTTTTAAGAAAATGCTAAGAAATGTAAATCATTTTCGGGGTTCACTCGAACAGACGGCTCTACCAAAAACAAAATTTATAGGTAAAATACGATGTCAAACACTTTTCGTAAAAGAAGAGGAGTATCAGTATAAGTAATTTCAGTCAATGGATATCATATTGAAATATATTTTGAATGGTAATGAACGTATTGTAAGTGTAACTATTTACTGAAACGGAAGGCGGAAGAGTACAAGGGCGCAAAAAGGTGGAAATAAACGGCTGGAATATTCTGTTCGTGTCAGCAACGAACGTTTGCGATGTATGTAATGCAATATACGATTCTATTACAAAGAAATGTGCGATAAAGAGCGTAATATTATCGTCGTTTATGCATTAGCTCCTCATTTAGTACATGCTGTGCAAGAAGAAACCGGAAAATGCAATAGATGTGACAATTCGGTAGAGCTGTCTGCTCGAGTAATGCCCATTTTTGTTAGCGGAAAGGGGAGGGACGGTTCTGCCTCCCTTTCAGGCGCATATAGTGTGGACGTATGGCATAAAAACTGCAGTGCATAAAACGAACCAACTTGTGCTAGATGACCACTAAAAAGGACGAATGATGTCTAACCGAGTCAGGGTAGGAGCGCAGTAGGGAGATCCGAGTGTCAACGAGGAGAAGCATTGCACTTTATGACATATAAACTGTTTTTTCACTGTCCTCGTTTATGCGTGTACCCACCGCCGCTGACGCGCCTAGTCCTATGGATGCACCCTCTTGTTGCCGCTCCCGGTACCCTGTTGTGCTTCTGCCCTCACTCGGTTGCCTAGCATTCGTGATTTTTAGTGGCCACCTGGCACAAGGTGGTTCAGTTTTTATGAGATATGTCCATACTGTATTTAAACAAATGATCGGTACGAAGTGTGCCAGGGTCACAACCTATTATTCGTTTCTCTTGTGGTCCGGCGGTACAGCAGTAATGCCTTAAAAACACCAATACTATTTAAGTGACCCTTCCGCAGGAGCGCAAAGTGTGAACCTGTGGTAAGCAGGCGCGTCAGCGACAGTAGTATTCATATATACGAGGATATCGCAAAACACTATGTGGCATATAGATTCTTTTGTTACATGTTTGATTATGTACTGTATGTCATTTTTGAACGTTATAGGTAATATCCCGACGTGCAATTTTATTTTATGATGGATATATTTATATTCTTGAAATGTGAACCTCTCTTAACGAAAAATACACTATTACTGCTTTAGACAAATTTCTTAATGGGGAGTAGCATCAATAGGTGCAGATTCACGTTAGGTGGGCATTAAAAGTCACGGATTGTGCGAGCTGTAACAAGGGAATGCGTCCGGAATCTAACACTGTTTGGTTCGTGATTTTTCTATAGTTGTTTCAATAGTGTTCATTCAATAATAATACCTTTGAACGTGTATTTTTACCCATAACAAGCAAGTTTCCCTAAGGTGAATCTGCACCTGGTAATGTACTTCCGTTCTTAAGAAATACTTTCTAAGGTACTAAAAGTGAATTTTCTGATTTAAAAACGGAATATGCATTGAATTTAAGTATGCGGACCTGAAGTAGGACATCCGTGTTATATTGCTGTAAGCGAACTGCGCATGCGTGGATACATGTCATGTAGTAAAACGTAATGAGGACATCTAACTGAGTTCAGGTACATATATATGGTGCCTTCCATTTCAACTCAGGCAAAAAAATATAAAATTGTACCATCACCATCTCAGATATTGTTGAAACTTTTTTATAGCAACTAGACATGTTTTTAAGAGACCCGTATATATTTTTTTTTTGTTTTGATTTGTCGAAAAAAAAAATCCCGCCAAGTAATGGGCCATCAAAGACGGGTAGTACAATTTATAAATTGTAGAAGACATGGAAAATGGTCAACTTCGGAGCCTCACCATTCGGCTATGGAGAAAGGTAGAGTTATAATTCTTGTTGTGGTATGTATATAGGGATATAAATAAACTATATTTTATTATAGTTTGGTTTGCGCATGCGTATCTTTTTGTACATAAATTAACAAATGAACGTCAATTTATCTGAAAAGTCGAAGTTTGCGAATTTTTTCGAGCACTTCCGGTTCGAATTTTAAAATTCTGTTTTCACGGTTGATAAGACCTAGTTACCCGCTTACCGGAAAAAAAAATTGTACCTCTTCTGTGTGCAACCGTTTTGTCGCAAAAAATTCGAGAAATTGTAAAATTTTCAAAGATCGCCATTTTGGGGCGCTATTTTCTTGAAAACACTATCTTTTGAAATTCTGAAATTTTGTCAGATGGTTCAACTTTACATGAATAATAAACACACCAAACACCATTCTCGACCAATGCTTCATGAATTAACTGCAGCCTTTTTAGTGATGAGCGCAAGAGTCTTGCATGCAAGACCAAGACCAAGACCAGGAATACCGATGCAAGACCAAGACTCTTGCGCAAGAGTCTTGCACAAGTACTGATTCTACTTGAATTTTTTATAGAATGTAAAAAAGAAGAAAAATTATTGCATCTTTTTCTTGAATTTTTTGGCTTCAGTAGAACTGCCACTGGAGTGAATGTGTTCCCAGTAGTTTTATGCAATCCGTGTGAGTCGATCTGCCCCTGTAGCATATAGCACAGTATATCGTTTCCTGAATTGGTTGTTCGCGTTTTTGTAGATATTGCTCGTTTTCAAGCCACACAGGTGTCATCTTGCGTCATGTAAGCTATTTTGATGGACAAACATCGTGTGCGTGGGTTTTGTCAGGTTTTCTCTGTTTCGTCCAACTTTCCTCATTCCACCATTTCAGTCATTTTTCATCATTACCGTCTCCCTTAGCCTTGGTACATAACTGTAGGACGTTAAACTAGATACTTCATTTCATTTCAAAGCATACTAGTGGTGTTCTTCCAAAACTGAAGAGAAATGTTGTATTAAACATCGCTAATTCCGTACACCATAGGTGCTGACATGGATATGGCCTTGGCTCCGAGACTCGAGCATCCGTTGGAATGCTCATAAAATTAATATCGAGATAACATTTTCATGACATTGACAAAAACTTAGTGCATCTGACCGCAAGTTTGATTTCATGGGCGGATGCTTATACGTTGAATAATTGTTTATCAATATAACTTTTAACCTTGCTAGATATACAACACATCGAGGATTGAGCGATATAACATTACACTGCAGCAGTAAATCTATATTGTAAAACTGAAAGTTTGTGACTCCTAATCTCTTGAACCACCGGCTCGAGATCGATCAAATTTTCAATATAGATCAGGTTTGGGCCTAGAACGTTATTTGTCAGTTCACTTTGAAGGAGCAACGTATGGGAGGAGGAGGAGGGGGAGGTATACAAAAATCAAAATAAATAAAAATAAAAGTGACTAATTTTCTGACTTAATAATTCTTGAACTACTATACCGATCTTAATCAAATTTTTAACATATATGAGGTTTGGAACTGGAAAGTTTTTTATATTTTCACTTTGATGGTAGAACCTAGGGGAAGAGGAGGAGAGGGGGATATATATAAATATAAATATATATATATATATATATATATATATATATATATATATATATATATATATATATATATATATATAATTAAGTAAAACTCTTGAAACACCCGACCGATCTCGATCAAATTTTCAACATAGATGAAGCTCAGGCCTGGCACGATTTTTATCATTTTACTTTACCTTGCAACATAGGGAACGAGGAGGAGGGAGATATATGTAAAAAATAAAAGTATAAGTGACTGTCTTTGTGACTTCATCACTCTTGAACCAGCCAATCGATCTTAATGAAATTTTCAACATACTTCATACAACGAACTTTGGGTGTTTTCTATCATATCACTTTGACGGTAGAACTTAGGGTGGAGGAGGGGAGGCAGAGTGTAAAAAAATAAGTAAAAGTTAATAACTCTTGTACCACCCAACTGACCTCGATCACATTTTCAACATAGATGAGGTTCGGACCTGCGATGGTTTCTGTCATATCACTTTGACGGTGTAACTTAGGGGACAGGGAGATAAGAGATATTTAAAAATGATCGAAAATGACTGATAGAGTGGAGTCTATAGTTTTGGGAGTCGCTGAGGTAACCAATGACACTTCCGAATGGTATTTAAATCAAAATTCAGCCCCGTAGCTTGGAGGTGGGAGGGGAGACATCTAAAAATAATCGAAAATTAATATTAGTGTCGAATTCGTAGTTTTTGGGGTCTCTAAGATGAACAGTGACGTTTCTGATGCCGTTTAAACCCAAACTCAGTCCCGCTTGGCGAGAAGGAGGGGAGAGAAATATAAAAATAATCGAAAATGACCGACATCAGAAAGCGCTTTAGTAATAATAAAAAGTGACTGATTAACGAAACATATTATTATTATTATTATTATTTTAATTTAACCCAACGAAGTGGGTAATTGATGCTAGTAATCCATATTCACAAGTCAGACTGATTTTGTACAGTTATTTTAAATAACTATTAGTTTGATATCGTTATTTTGTATTTCTAATATAGGTCAAAAGTATTTATACAAATTGAGTTTATAGAAATACATAGACAGTTGAGTCGTTTATAGTTTTCACTCAATTTATTCTAAAATATTAAGTTTCGATTATAATAATTAATTTAATTTTTCTCTCTTTTTTGGTCGATATGCTAAACATATCATCATAATTATCATCAAATCTATTCTGCCATTATTGGCAGGTTGCTTGCTGCAACTGAGAAACCTCGATGTACGATGGTTCTCAGCTAGTTTCTTTGTCTTAATGTAGAAATTTTCTGTTTTAATACCTTCCTTCAACTACAATCTCCTTTGCTCCCTCTCTCTCTTTCCTTTCACCATACCCTCTAGCACGTCCTTCACAGCCAATATCGCAACCAGTTCCTCTTTCCCCTCTTATCAATATCTCCAATTCTTCTTTTTTCTCCTACTGCTAATATTTCTAACACCTTCTCATTCGTTTTCCGTTCAACACAGCTAACTCTCTCCTTTTTTCTCCATACCCAGGTTTTGAAAGTCTGTAATTTTTTCCAGCGCTTTTGCGTAATGTCCATGATTTTGCCCCATTGGAATCAGTAAAACAAAATCTCAATATTTAATTATAAGTTTGTTAATAATTATAAGTTGTTGTTATTATACAGTACAAAGATTAGCTAATGGTGCTTGAAAAGAAAAATCTGACGTCTTTAGAGTGTAAAAATAATTTTGCAGTTCATGGTATTTCAATAATCTGTACCGTTTTGATTTTCTTTCATTAGTCTCAGGGGTAGCATCCCCAGTTTGGGAACCAGTGGAGTGTTGGATCTGTTAAAAAATATAAGATTAAGAAACGTCGTGAATAATCTTATAAGTAGCGAAGCGTGGGCACACAATAAAAAAATAAAGGTCATCATATATGTTGTACACTATTATCATACACGAAGATAAACTGTTACATTTACAAGCATACATTGTATTTCCGTTACTATTGGAGCATTGTAGAATTTATTATCCCTTATATCCAGAGTAAAATTTACCTATGAAAAGAATAAGATTTCTTAAAAGCAAGACTTGCAAGACTCTTGCAAGCAAGACCAAGACCACCGCGGTCTTGGTCTTGGTCGTGCATTTGCTCATCACTAAGCCTTTTAAAGTTAGCGAAGTTTCGTTAACTTTGATGTCACAGTTAGCAACACTGGGAACAATAAAAGTGCAATGATTTGATGATGTTTGTGGTTCACATTCATTAAATGAAGAATAAAAGGTTTCTTGACTAGTTTTTTATTATTTTGATCAAAAAGGCGTTCTGGAATAGTAAAATGAACCTCCCCCTACTCCTCCGTTTTCTTAAACCGAAATAATCACTTACTTAAAATGGTCTTCGGAAACAAAATTTCACTTTTTTATGGACCAATTATTTGCTTGGTTGGTGTATTCTTCGCTAATAGCATGTGACCGTGCAGGTGCTCGAATAGGTGTTGGTTCACTCACAACTCGTCCAAGAGTGGATCTAGGGGGACAATTGCCCCCCTCCCCCCAGAAGAAGAAACTTTCTTATTTTATATATAAATAAAACCCATCGCAGAGTTTAGAGCTCTTAAAAGTAGCTCTAAGTAGCAGTATTACAACCCCCCCCCAGAAGTCCGTCCTGGATTCGCCCCTGCGTAGCACATTGTCGATAGTCACAAAACACTTATTTTCACTTCTCTTATGCTCTTCTGGAAACTGGTACCCTGCTGAAGGTCCATGTGGAAGCATAAACAGCACTTCAACTTAACGTAATTCATAATTTATTCATAATATTTCTGCTACGCACCACTGGTTATCTTACATATATGTATGTAAGAAAAGTTCCTTTTAGCAAACTTCTTAAATCTACACTTTGAATTGCAGAAGCTCGATTTGGGGGTAAGCATGAAGTTAGTTCATGGTGACCCGTTACTGCCATAAAAACTTCGCCATTTTCCGAAAGCCAAATATGACTTCGTTAAATAGCAGTCGCATACTTTCCCTTTTTTCTTCCGGAAGTCGTCGAATTCAGTTCCAGGCAGCAACAAAACGAGAGTAATACCCAGAGTTTGTACTTGCACTATACTCACGAATTCTTCTGCGGTTTTAGTGGGGGCGCGGTGGCTCAGAGGTAGAGTGTTCACCTACGGTACTTGGGATCCCTGGTTCGATCCCAGCTCGCGCCGTGTGGGCTTAGTGATGAATAAACACCGTGGTCGTGGGTTTTCTCGGGGTTGTCCCGTTTTCTCCCACTTTCTGCATTCTGCCATTTCATTCGTTTCTCATAATCATCGTCTCCTTTAGCCTAACCGGCATTACCGTAGGACGTAAAACTTAAAGATTTCATTTCATTTTTTCTTCTTCTGCGGCTATCTGTTACTGTGTATCTGTGTTTGCCTAAGGTTATGCCGCGTTGCCACATCCCCCCTCGCCTTTCAATACCGTCGCAGAGACCCTTGCATGGCCAGTTTCACTGCAAAACCACTGCTTTATCGGACCTGTCTGCATCTCGAACATCTGAACGCGATTTTTAAAGTGAGATGCAGCACCATCAGAAATCACTGACAAGGTTTGGGAAATTTAGACACTTATTTTCACGTATTCAAACCTTTTTCTATAAAATATATTTTCGCTTTTCTTCGAGTATTTTTAAAATCTTGTCTATGGCTATGAGTACATGAGCCGAATCGTGTGTTTTATCGTCGTTTATTACAACAAAACTGTCATTGTTTCATATTCCGGTGATAACTCTGAATTTTACTTTGCAGAATAACAGTCCAGTTGTCAACGAAGTCCACATGATATAAAATAGAATTTGTATCTTGAAATTTTATACGGTGCTTTTCGGTAGCAATTAATTCTCTTTGGATTTGCTTGATGTAGTCATGAATTACAATTCTTACAGTTAAACCAGCAATGTACGATACGAAAACAGAAAGTGGCACAGTTTTTTTAACGAGATCATTGTTTTCCCATATGGCATACGTAACACTTTCATATTCATCAGGATCAATAATTAAAGACTCCACACTTATTCCTTCCACTCCAGGACATTCACCACATTCTTGAAGAAGACAGCTGTCATTTTCTACGGATCATACTACTAAAGGAAATAGGTCACTCATGACAACTTCAATACAGGCTGCACCTTTGATTTGTAGCCACGCAGTAGCAGCTAACTTAAAATTTGCACAATATACGCACACACACACTTCCCTCGCAGTTTGCGGACTGACCGACTTTAGTCGAATACTATAAAATTCAGAGTGACCCATTCTTATGCTGGGACTGTTCTGTTTAAAAAGTCAGTAAATTTCTTTGGAACGTGTAAGAAAACATTTCGATTTTTTAAAACTTTTTGTCCTTTTTCGATCACTGTAATGACATCGCACTTAATTGAGACTTTGTCTGGAGCATTCCAAATCATCACTGAGGTAATAGTTCAGGCTTTTTATAGATCATCAGAATTTATTGGATGGCCATTTCAAGTAAACTTAAAATTTGTGTGTTTCGTAATCGTAATTTCCCCCTCAGATTATTTCGGTTTAAGAAAACGGAGGAGTAAGGGGAGGCTCATTTTACTATTTCAGAGCGCCTTTTTGATCAAAATAATAATAATAAAAAAAAACAGTCAAGAAAACCTTTTATTCTTCATTTAATGAATGTGAACCACAAACATCATCAAATCATTGCACTTTCATTGTTCCCAGTGTTGCTAACTGTGACATCAAAGTTAACGAAACTTCGCTAACTTTAAGAGCCCTCACTACTTCTCGAGCATGTCAGATTTCAGTGTTCTGGGAGCGGGGAGAAGGGTAGTGTAGGTGTGGCCATTCGTCTGTCAGTCGAACTCGTCCTGTAGTGTTTCCACTTTGCATTAAATATCGTTATCGGTAGTTACACATTTTCCTCTTGTTTTGTCATTTGTTAGGAAAATTCTACCACATTCTCATAGGTGACGTATTCACACAAAAGATACTACAAATTTCTTACTGTTCTTCTTGCAGATTTCGTACAGAACGTTAACATTCTTGTCGAATTATTTTTTTTTTTTTTCCTTTAGACAATTCTTTCATATCAGATATGGTAACCTTGAAATTCCGCCCAAAATAGTTCTCATCAATAAAACGTGTAAATTTCGATTATAAGTTTTCTTTAAAACTTTTCACTGCTTGAAAACAATCATAGTGAATCTTCCTGACATTCCTACAGACACTGATCTCAGCATAAACGATGAATCCTATACTTCTGGGACAGTTTACTGCAATACTTCCACGATGCTTGAATGGCAATGAAGTTGCATTGTAGTCGACTTCGAAACTACCCTGTACTCTGCAACAGCGCTAGAGATATGAATAAGCGACATACCACACACACACAAATACACACACACTCACAACGTGTGAACACAGGTTCTTCTTAGAAACGCGCGCGCAGACTTTTGATACCTGCCGGACAGATAGTAAAATTATTCCCGCACTCCACAGTTCATTGACACGGTTTCCAGCTGTGGAGGAGACCTTTCAGTTTGTCAAAAAGATGAAGGGACTTCGTAATGAGAACTGCTGTGTTGCGTTTCCTGAAGATTTGTTTTTTAGTCTCCCATTGTAAGAAAGCATATGCAATTTCAGAAACGTATATCACAATACTTCACACGCAAAAAAATGCTAATACAGTGGCGTCACTAAAATATTTTGTTTGGGGGGCATACTCCCCAACAACCCAAAAACTCCGTTTAGTATTTTAGAATCATCTTCAATCAAGGACACAATGAAATTCGCTTTTGGGCGAGGGAAGGGCGGGGGGAGAATATTGTTGCTGCTCTACGCTTTCATATTTTTGTTATCATAGTCATGTTTATTTGTTTCACTTTTATCGTTGCGGAAATGCACATTCTTGTACTTCATCGATTCATTCAGATACTCGTACAATCACGCAATTTTTTTCTTTCTTTATTCCCTTCTTTCCTTGATAGTTATTTTTCTTAAAAATACTTCATGAAAAACTTCTTTCTCAGCAATCTTATATTTATATTTACTTCTGACCTGCCTGAAATAGTAATACAATAAGATAAAAATAGGCAATAATAAATAACATAAAATTTCTTAAAAGTTATCCATCTAAAATTTGCCGCATGAGATAGTTTATAGTTGAGACCTCACCTTGCGGAAACTAAGAAGTAAAGGAATGAGAAGTTCAGTTCACATAGTATTTCCAAGTGAGAAATACGATAGAAAAGCATAATTACGTTCAGTGGCGTATTTACGATTTTGTTTCGGAAGGGGCTTTCCTAACTTTCGGGTAGGGGAGCTTTGTCTGGAAATGTAAAAATTCTGCAAGATATTTCAGTTATTTTATTATAGTAAGATTTCGGGGGGGGGGGGGAGGTTAAGCCCGGAAGTCCCCCTAAATACGCCACTGATTACGTCATAATCATAATAGCTATCGCTCTTCTCAGCTAAATCTAACACATCAACAAGTATCTGTAGTCGCTCGCCGAAGACTGAACTTCACATTGAGAACTCTATACAGAACGCGTTGCTGTTTGTTGAAGCAAAAAGAAGACAACCCAATATGTCATGAGTCTACTGATGACGTGTTAGAATCTTACTTTTGAAATAAATTTCTCAGTATATAACGTATTTTCAGTGTGAAATTTGGGAGGGGAGCTTGGAAGAAATTTCCGGGCTTTAACCCCCCAAATAAGGCCTAGTGACGCCACTGTACATATAGTCGTCTTCTGAAAATCAAAACGAAATTAGGTAAGTAAACATGTATATTTTAAAATAAAGTGCTTACATACTGAACTTGCATACAATAAAAAGTCTCATATCACAGAAACATACACTTTGTATTGGGTCCATTATTTCCCTTAAATGACTACATAGTAAACAACAAGATGAAAAAAATAAGACACATGCTTAAATTGGTTATATTTACATATTATCCATACACTGAATAACTTACGTTTCGATTCTGTTTCTTTTCCCATCCCCTCTCTCTTTTGCAGGTACCGTAAGACACGGTTACTTTGCACACAATTTAAGGAATTTTAAAGAAAATCGCATGTAACTTAGAAACGTAATGATTTAGAACACTGTATTTAAAACATATTATAGCTAGATATGTGTGGAAAACATTCGTATAAGTTCATTAGTAAACATTCAGTATGACCATAGTTACTGAAATATAGACTTTGGTGAAAAGTAACCCCATAGTTGGGGCCACTTTACACAACATACAAAAAAGTATGTTAACATACGAATATAACGTTTCTGTGCAATGTTTTCCCTTCAGAATTTAAACATTTTACTTTCTACATAAAAGTGCATACAGTTTACAAATATTGATATGAGAACGAGGGTACTGGTATCGATACTAAGTATGAATTACCAATATTTGTGAAGAAAATTATGTATTTTCTGGTACCGGCATAGGGACTACATTCTAATAGTTCAGCATATGTCCCACATAAATGCCAACTCAGGAACAGAAAAAAATCCCCGTGAACTGATTTGCCTGGGTTATTCCTTATACCCAAGAATATCATCCCAACCGTAATTAGTGAAAGATTTACGGAGTTTGAGACTTTCAGGCTGAAGTCCATCCAAATTGCATGATTTCTTTTTCAAAAAATCTAATGCTAATCATCGAGCCGTTGACAACCCTAAACTCGGGCCGAGCAGCTATGAACATGTTTGGCCGACGCTCTATGAGTTTTAACAATTTTTGGCTCAAGCCCGAATACTTGTTCCTCCAGAACTCAAACCCAGAACCTCGTGACCGATGTCCTTCCCTCCTGAAGACTCCTCGAAGACCGAGATCGACAGTCAACTAGTTTTAAGTATTTCAATCCAAACCGCCGACCTTTCATGGTTATACACAGTGTTATAATAATAATAATAATAATAATAATTAGTAGTAATAGTATAATCATCATCATCATAATTGATAATTATACTGTCTATGTAGGATATTTGAAGAGAGTACTTGGAACTACACAGGGTTTAGCTCAAATTGGCTCGACTCGACTCGAAACTTGACCCAAATTCGAGTCAGTTGGAAGAATTTTTTCGAGCCGAGTTTTCGAGTCGAGCTCAAAGATATCTGTTTCAAGTTGAGTCGAGTTTCAAAGAAAACTCGCTCGTGCCCATCCCTAAGTATTACAGTCTTCATTGATAAATCAGTGGCCACCCCTAGAAACCTGAAACGGTGAAACGGATGTCAAATCAGGGAGTTTCTGGGGCAAACTTCTAATCTCCATACGTTGTTATTTATCATTATACCCATTATTACAATTTTGGCCTATTATTATTTGAAGCTAATTGAACTTTCATTCTCATTTGTGAAAATTGTATTATATGGAATATGATTACTTATCATCATTAAGAGGAGATGGGCAAATATGGTTTTTCAGAGAGAAATGGAAAGTTTCGCCAATAGGGACTGTTGCTGCCCTGATATTTCTGCTTTACTCTAGCAGAATTATAATCATTGATAATATTACCTCTGCCTTATATTAGCATGTTTCATAGTAAAATATACAAAATACAAAAATATAAAAATATGCAAAATACAAGTCAATTACATACTATACAGTGACCCTGGTGGAATGAGTGGTTACGCTCGTCGCATTCTAATCAGTGCTTGGGTTCAATTCCCTGTGGGACACAAGTGGCGAGTGTCTCACGTTAAACTATAGATCCCGTCCTTTGGACGTCATCATAATCCCATAGAAGATAATGGCAAACCACCATGGGCTTACCTTTCCAAGAGATATTCGGGTTAAAGACCTATTTTCGGGCAGAACACTCATCATCATATCATGGGCGTCTCTGGTGGGGGGACAGGGGGGACGCGTCCCCCCCAAATGGATCCATGCTGAAAATATTTAGATGTATATAGAAGAAGTATAAACATAGGAGAACAAATAAAAGTTATGTCCGTTGGGAAATATTAGGTTGGTGTGATTCAAGTGTCCGCCTGACATGTGCCACTTTCAGTTTTTTTTTTTAAGTTATAGTTCTTAGTTAGTCAAAATAGTCTCGGCTGCAGGCACACACTTTTTTCATTGCTTAACTAGCAACAATTGGATTCCATGACAAAGAAAGACTGGAGAAGGGAAGGAAAGGATGCATAGAAAGTTAATCTGCGAATTTCGTAAGAAGGAAATCTATACAAAAGCAGGGACAATACACATAGAAGCGAAGGTGACTAGAGGAATTAAAAAAGATATCAAAGTTTGAATAATCTATATGCAGGTATATATTTTTTAAATAGAAGGGAGCAAGGGGGGATATAGAAAATACAGATGGAAATGAACCTAAATAAGCGAATTACAACTTAAGGAAGATGGAAAGAATACACTGAGGAACGGGATGATAGCAAGAACAAACTGTATATTTTAGACAATGAAACGGTAAATGAAATTAACGAGGATGGTTCATTGGACAAGTTCAGAAACATACTGCGAAATAAAAAAGGGTAGATAATATACCTTTTAAGTTTATTAAGAATACAGAAGAAAAAACAAAAATTCGAAATTCGCAATCAAATCAAGTGTCATCGTAAGACTTCTTTTAGAGACTGTTTTAAAACTTACGTGTCATCGTAAGACAGATTTTGTTATCTAATAACTCGAAATATATGAGGAATATAAAACTAGATTGCTGCAAATGCGTTTAAGAACTTACCAGTAGGAATGTCAAAGTCAAGAAATTACCTAGCACCAAATTATATAGAAACTAAATTTTTCTTTTTTTTTTGGGGGGGGGGGGCAGGTAGCCTACTAGTGGTAGAAGAAAATTATGATGAATTGTGTTGGTAAAGGTAGAAAGAGGGGACCCCGTTAGTAAACTAGATTCCAGTTTACACGTAATTTTGACGTAACTTTAGTTGGGGTCGACTAGTACTCTAGTCGTCCCCGTCCCCCCCAATTTTAGCATGCCAGAGACGCCTATGCATCATATAATGTACACTCATGTCCAAAATTATTGTCGCATGTCTATAAATATGTTGTTGTAGGAATATAATTTGATAACGAATTCTCCCGGTATTTCTTATAATGTTAGCATGTGTATAATCAGCAAAGACATGTATGTGGTAAATTTCATGTCAAAAGAGCAGTAAATAAGAACAATAAAACGAAAATAAAACTTTCTTGTCCATTAGCAACATTTTGTTTTACTCACTCTAATTTTCGTATTTATAATTCTTTTCCTATGAAATTTACCACAAATATACATTTCCCGATTATACACATAGTATCAGTATTAAAAGTACCCCGCAAAATCATTATCAAATTATATTCTTACAAGAAGACAGTTATAGACATGCGACAATAATTTTGGACATGAGTGTACATCGTTAGTTGTCTTCATTTTTTAAGAATATAATTTGATTCCGTTTTCTTTCTACATCACTTTAAGTACAAGACTTTTTTTTTCTGCGCTAGTAACCTCACCTTACGATACGTACAAGTAAAGTGAGACATTCACCAAAAACAAACAAAAAAAAAAAAAAAGAAAGAAAGAAAGAAAGAAACGAAAAGAAATAAATAGCTGCAGGCACGTGTAATGTTAGATGCGTGGTATTCGCAAAAAAAAAAAAAAAAAAAAAAAAGGTTTTAGTATTTGTTGCCAGGGTAACTCTATTATCACTGGCATGGTACTGTGACTTATCATTTAATATTAGCAATGTCCGTTGACTAAATACTAGCCCGGTTTGTGAAATGATGTTCGGGAAGAGAAACCGAAGTCAAATAGCAGTAATAGGTGAGACAATACCAAGAATGTATCTGCAGCACACCAACAAAATGTACTCAAAATTATAGCCTATTTGTGAGGTCCTAGAAAGGATAATGACTCCAGCTTTCTGAATTTCTCGTAACCTTCTTTAGACCACCTGATTTTCTAGTCAGTAAAGTGTTTTTCCTTTGATTTTCCCTCAGTGATTTCGGTCGCTACTTTGCCACAGAACCGAGAACATTTATAAAACAAGAATGCCCTTCTGATAAGGATTGTAAACAGGGACGTACGCAGGGGGTTGGTCCTGGGGGTCCGGATCCCCCCGAAATTTCGACTTTTGTATAAATGTAGCCTAAGTTTAGGGTCAATTTTAGGAATTTTGATATAAAATACCCTCATTTTGAGTTTGGACCCCCCCCCCCCCGAAATAAATTTCTACGTACGGTACGCTACTGATTGTAAATTATGCGACCACCCCCGCCTACTTTACATTGCTTTCAAGCTCTTTACTTCTTCTTTCGCATAGGCAAAGTATCAAAATACTTATAGTCTTTACTGATGAGTGATAAACATAACAGTTATATACTTGATAAAAGAAAGACAGAACTTTTATGCTGAAGACGTCCAGTTGATAGAAAAGTCATCAACATTTAGGGTATTCGGTGCACTAAATTACAAATCAAAATCTTAAACTAACAACTTATCTAAAAATTTAATTAAAAATCTACCCAAGTAATGAATGAAAAATTAAGAAGAAAATTTTGTCAGTAGTTTCAAAATTTACAAATGACATTTAACTTTGTCCGTTCCCTCCAGGCAGCTAAATTTTCGCCTCGATTTTTCTTCCTTCTTGCTGAAAGATAAAGGCCGCTCTTCTTCCTTTTCTGAGATGGCATTTTCCTAACGATTACTTTCTTCAAAGCTGCACAAACACAGTGCGGAAGCAAAACAAAAACACACTATGCGTTCGCCCTGGAATTCGGAGATTACAAACCTACCAACAGAGGAAAGGATTCCCGAACGTGACATAAGCAGCCGATTTCGAACGAACTGAAGTCGTATTTCGCGCCTCCAAGAAGTTGAGTGAGGCAGACTGCAAGGAATAGTATCACTCCGCGCTGACGTCAGAAAGTGGGTGGGTCTATGCTTGCAGCAAACACCGCCTATGCTGGCTAGATTTTTTTTTAACGTACCATTTTCTTTTTTACGTAATAGTTTTGCTAATATGCATTCAAAATAGATTTTGATTTCAGGAACGTTTAGCAAAAGGTACACTCTACAAATCCCTGTTTTTACTTTTTCTTTTACGCAACAATTTGTTTCTCTGTTGAAGAGTAATTGATAGACAAGCTGTCAATTCGATATTTTATTAATACTTTTATTAATTAAAGTTATTTTACCATGCTTATTGGAGGAAAGAACTACAGACAACTGTTACATACAATTTAATCTATCTAACAAAAAAAAGAGCACAACGATATCTCACATGATAAGAGAATTAGAGCGAAAATAGATTACCATGGATTTAAATGGCAATAGCGAACTTGGGCAGAATGCAATAACTCCTCTTAAAAGGCTGCAGTTAATTCATGAAGCATTGGTCGAGAATGGTATTTGATGTGTTTATTATTCATGTAAAGTTGAACCATCTGACAAAATTTCAGAATTTTAAAAGATGGGGTTTTCGAGAAAATGGCGCCCAAATATGGCGATTTTTGAAAATTTTACAATTTCTCGAATTTTTTTGCGACAAAACGGTTGCACACAGAAGCGATACAATTTTTTTTTCGGTAAGCGGGTAACTAGGTCTTACCAACCGTGAAAACAGAATTTTAAAATTCGAACCGGAAGTGCTCGAAAAAAATTCGCAAACTTCAACTTTTCAGATAAATTGACGTTCATTTGTTAATTTATGTACAATCCGCGGCAAAAAACCTGCAACATGAGCATATAAGTTTATTGTGAAATGAGGAAGTCTTTTGCTCCAAAATAAATGTGCATGGGAGGAGGTCGGGGTTTATCCGGGCGTGATTCGTTCCACTTAGACGATATGTTCATTCCCTGTGCTGTTAGGCGTAGTTTCACAATAAACGTACATTCTCATGTTGCAGGTTTTTTGCCGCGGATTGTACAAAAAAATACGCATGCGCAAACCAAACTATAATAAAATATAGTTTATTTATATCCCTATGTACATACCATAACAAGAATTATAACTCTACCTGTCTCCATAGCCGAATGGTGAGGCTCCGAAGTTGACCATTTTCCATGTCTTCTACAATTTATAAATTGTACTACTACCCGTCTTTGATGTCACATTACTTGGCGGGAAATTTTATTCCGACAAAACAAGAAAATACGGGTCTCTTAAAAACATGTCTAGTTGCTATAAAAAAAAAAAAAAGTTCAACAATATCTGAGTTGCTGATGTGCATGCTCTGGCTGAATTGAAATGGAAGGCACCGTATATATATATATATATATATATATAAATATATATATATTACCTCTAATTATCATGTGTCATTTGCGGTGCCCCAGCCGGGGACGAGGTTCAAAATTAATCTTTTGAGGTGGAATCCACTTACAGCGTTGGATTTTTAAATTTTAGGGCGATCCCACATTCAGCAGAGACAGGACAGCCGAGCTGAGGTATTGTGTTTCACTTTTTTTTTTTTTTTTTTTTCGGGATATTACTTTTTGCCCCCTTACTATGAGAATGAGATCGGTTCGCATACGTTTTATCTCCTCACCTTTTAACTAGGGATTTTGAAGGCTTCATCCCTAGCAAAATCGATAAATGCATTACCTTTCTTTTTGCAGTTAATGCAAGACACTATAGAAATGTTATAAAAAGAAGAAAATGAAGCTACATTCTTTCACAACTTGAAACTTACAGCTATTAACAATATATTTACAGAGTACACGAGTTTTGTTACATGTTCCGTGGCTCACCTCTGGTGCTTGGGGTCCCGGGTTCGATCCCAACCCCCGCCAAGTGAACTTTGTGGTGGACAAACACCGTGTGCGTGGGTTTTCTCGGGGTTCTATCGTTCCCTCCCACTTTCTTCATTCCACCATTTCATTCATCACTCATAATCACCGTCTCCTTTAGCCTAACCGGCATAAGCGTGGGACGTAAAACTTAAAGATTTCATTTTCATTTCATGTTCCGTGGCTTCCGTACTGAACTCACACCCAGACACCAGTGTTCGGTTAACCGTGGCGCCTTTTATTGTTTCATTGATCAGCTAGGACAACAACAAAAAGAAAAATATAGTTGCAATTTTAGGTATGATTCGATTTTCTGCAGTTTCTTTTGACAAGTGAAATGGATGCAGTGTAGGGTTTTATAAGCATAAAGACTGTTCTAGGTTTTTCTGTGAATAAAAACTAGGAATAAGTTTAAAGCTGGAAACTAAATTATGTTCTCTTCCATTATAGTCCATAAACGGCTGTTGTCAACAAGAGAGTTATCAATTATTTGGTGTGTGATCATCACACTGGCTTCCATCATCTTTGTTTCTGGAACTAAATACAGCTGAGTTTTGTTAATTCAGACTTGGATAATTTAAACAAAAGTTTATTCCTCTTGTAAGCTGTATTGAAAAGCCGGCCTAACAGGGTTGCTTTAATGTGCAACCAATCTGTATATATACTGATTGTAGCTATAGGGTTATGAGGTGCAAGGGTGAAGGATATTTGGGTGGAGCGAGCGTTCTGAGAGTGGAGAACCAAGGGGGGCGAGTAATAACTCGAGTTTCTCAAACACTTCATCCGTGCACTTATTGTTTCGTGTCACTGAACAAGGGAGTTTAATTGCCGTAACGCACAAACAAGAATGACTGCCACCTATTAGTACCATGATTAATAATACATGGTCATCATTGGATATAGACATATCACAATTTAGAATCTAAAAGTGTTACTTAAGAGCATAGAAACCAAAACACTGAGTACAGTGAGTGTCGCTGTATAAATCATACACTTTCCAATCACACTTTTAGTTGCTAACATGTAAAAATTTCTTAATTCATTCCTTACAAACTCCCCATGTCCTAAATAGATTTTTAAAAAAACTGATGATTAAAGACAAAGTTGTTCTAGAAAAAATATCTGTTCAAATTGTTGAATTTATTAAATTATCTATAAAAAGAAAAAAAGAAGAAAAAGTTCTTCAATAACAAAGACATTCGGGCTCCTTCATACCCATCCGAAGGAACCATTTGTGATTGTTGAGAGCTTTTAACGGTATGAAACCAACAGCAGAGATGTATGCGAATATCTAGTTATGGAGTTATTTAATTGGAATATTCTGACTCAACTTTTAGTAAGTAAACTACTCACTGATGCTGCGTCTCCGGATCCTGCCCTGGCTCCTTTCATCAGTCGGAGGTTGAAAAACTAGAGTTTATATCTTCTAACAGAAACTGTAGTGTAGAGTGTAGTTGAAAACAAGCTGGTAAACTATTATTGTACTTCAAAATACAGAATTAGTTTTTATTTGTGAGTAATTCTTCCTTTAGTAACCAGTTCTATGTATTTTAATATGTTCTTTCTGATTACAAAAACAATAACAATATATGTTAATTTTACTTTAGGTGGCGGACAATGCAGATGACAGTTGACCAAAAATGGCCTTGGTCTTTAATTACAGAAGTGTCTCGAGGATAAGATTATTATGTTCAAGAGAAGCATTCTATATTAAAGAAGGCGGAATTTTATCCAAAGGAATAGATCCTCATATATCAAGATATAAAGAACCTGTTAAGTTTCTGCCTGTGCGATCATTTCATACTTCTCTATGCACTCGCATGTTTTGGGAGAAAGATGAAAAGGGAGGTTATAGGAAGGAGGAAGTAAAAACGCCGAAGATTCAGCTGATTCGTGATGGACTGAAAGAACTGAAAGAGGAAATCAAGATTTGGAAAGAAGAAGTAAAGGAAACGTTGGAAGGAGATCCTATTCTGGAGTATAGACCAGGCAAGTTGATCGTAAAAGTGTGATAGTAACAGAACAATAAACTTCATTGCAGTTTCATCAGACAGACAGTTTTCACAGAAACTTTTATTAACCTATCAACTAGACTTTTGAAATTAATGAAATTGTGAATTTTAAAAATCATGTATATATATTTTGAAAGTCGATATATAACTAAATTACTTTTTGTGCCTGAAAATGATAGGTATCTCATTGGAAGCAGGGCCGGAGGTAACCCGGACAAATGTCAGGAGACCATGAAAAATTTTAGTTCTCTTTTTACAGTCGTAATTTTTTCGAGTTTTAAATAGCCAAAGAACTGCTGTTGTGCAGGGTCGTACGTATGGAAACCTTGCCAGTGATACTTTTCCACTTAAGCTGTTTCAAGTTTTTAAATTTAAAATAATAGAATATAAATCGAAAAAAAAACAAAGATATTTTAACCCTATAACTATCATAACTCGGCTATTTTCATAAAAATAGAGTTGACAATAGTGCTGACGATCATTTGGTGAGGAGGGTTCAGAAATTTGGTGGCTCTCACAGAAAACTTGTCTAGGGGCTAATCAAATCTATGGACGGTCCTGATTGGAGAAAATCATTAGACAATATAGTTATCCCCTCTGAAATGGATTTTCACGTTACTCTCTATAAGATTAACCTATAACTGAAAAGGATGTGTTTACCAAAGCTGTACCTAGAAATCTTGTTTTAGGTATAATTTCAAGAGTTGTGCCGTTCTCTTCCTCAGTTGACCTAGAAAAAGTAGTTTATGTTGATGAATTCATATTATTAATGATATATCTTCCCCAATAATGACTGACAGCGTTTGCGTTAAAGATATTTCAGAACAGTTCGGTCGGCTGTATTATCACGATGAACCCTTCACACACAACTACTTAAAGAATTTCTAAAATGTGTGACTGTATAAATATACTATCATAAAAACTGGAAATCGTCCAATATGTACAATACGTGAACGTGAACGAGAGGGACGGGGAGAGGCGTGAACGTGAAATTTTCAAATGGGAACATAGGTCGAGTGATATCTCGTTCGAAAGAGCTTTAAAAATTGAACAATTTTTGTAGGAAACAATTTTTTATATGGGGCACCGTTTTCAAGATAGACCCCAAAATTGGTCCTGTAGGAGATAAAATTTCCAGTACTTATAAATCGGAAACGGCTAAGTAGAAAAATATGAAACAAAAAATGAAAAAGGTAAACGCAATAGACATCGTGGAATGGTGTTGTCGTGGTGCCCCAGGACCCCGTCATGGGGCCCCGGGACCAATTTTAAAATTTCAAATCTGAATATAGGTCGAGTGATACCTTGTTTGATAGATTATGGAAAACCAAACAGTAAAAAAAAATGTTTTGATTTCGGGCAAGCCTGTTGCAAAATGGCCGCCGAAAATGGTTCCACATTCAGATAGAAAGTGCAGTGTTCAAACTGAGTTTTACAGGCCAATATCCCGCGAATTATTGCATCAAATAAAAAGTGTTAAGAGTGAATGTTCAATACAGACAGTCCTAAAAATATGTCGAACACGAGGTTCCATCATCATACTGTAAGTGAATAACAAGTAAAATGTTCGGGGGCAAAATCGACCTGTAAGGGTTAACATAATAATAATAATAATAATAATAATAATAATAATAATAATAATAATAATAATAATACTACTACGAAAAATAATAATAAAACTAGTAATAATAATAATAATATGAATGAAAATAATAAGACAATGAATAATACTAATACGTATGCGCAAAGAGATGTCGTTCCTCAATCACTACAATCCTATGAGAAAGGGACAGGAAGGTACCTATTAGGCCCTACTTGTAGGCAACATCTCACCATGTGCCCAGTTAGAGTAGGGAAAGCCCGTCAACGTCATTGCCTGGGGAATGGAACCGATGGCCTTCGGAACATAGTACAACGATAACGTTGTATATTGCATTCACACAGGGGACGGGGAATGTGATTTTCATTGTTCTACTGAAAACATTTGAATGTACCTGTGTGTTGTTTGTTCATGCAGTGTGAATAGTATGGTATTAGTTTTTTTCTTGTTGAGTAGTAGTGTTCAACGTAAAATCATCATTGATGCTACATTGCCTAGCTGTTAGTGAGAGTGTTAGTGACTTAAAGGGAAGTGGCAGTGTGGATATTGTAGGTAGGGGCTGTAGTTGTGTGTTGAACGGTTCAAAAGCGTAGAAAGAACGGGTTATCAACTTTGGTGATGAGTTTTCCGTACAAGGAAACGAACACTATCGAATTAATATTATTAGTTTGGGTAGCGTTTGAATAGAGCAATGGCGGTGTTTGATCATTGTGTAGATATGTTGCTGGTGTTGGGCGAATGTAGAAGAAACTATCGTAACGCGGCACGAATGTATGCAATGCGTTATTCCCAACGCCAACAAACACCTCACATGGCATTTCTGCGATTGGAGAGACGTTTGCGGCAACATGGCAGTCTTGTTCGGGGACGAGGTATGGGTCGTTACCGCTCTGCAACCAATGAAGAACGTGTAACAGGAATATTGGCAGCAGTGCATGTAGACCCACATGTTACCACGAGACACCTCGCTCAGGCCAGTGGAGTTAGCCAAAGATCTGTAGTGCGTATTTCGCACGAGTACATGTTTCATCCGTATCATATCATCTTGCATCAGGAACTATCTGGCAATGATTTTCATGCCAGATTGCAATTTTGTCTATGGTTGGAAGGTATGGAAAACAGACAGCGCAACTTCATATCCACCATCTTGTTTAGCGATGAAGCTACATTTACAAACACAGGACACGTAAACCGACATAATATGCATTATTGGGCTAGGGAAAATCCACTATGGCAGAGACAAGTTGCTCATCAGCATCGGTGGTCTCTTAATATATGGTGTGGCATCCTTGGTAACCATATCATTGGGCCATATTTTTTTGATGGACGCCTTCCTGGTGATACCTATGCCGCATTTATCAGTGATGTACTATACCCGGAGTTGTTAGAGAATATTCCTTTCGCTGAACGTATAAGAATGTAGTATCAACATGATGGTACTCCAGCACACAACGCACTCCAGGTCAGAGCCTTATTGGACCACCGTATGGCGAATAAATGGATTGGGCGTCGAGGTCCTATTCACTGGCCACCACGATCTCCTGACCTAATCCCACTTAATTATTTCCTCTGGGGTTATGTTAAGGATCGGGTAATGTGCAACGTACCAACAACTACTGATGATATGAAGGCGCGTATCCAAGGTGTGTGTGCATCTGATGTACGAACATCCCTATGCCGCCGCTTACGGAGGTGTGTGGAGCAGGATGGAGGACATATCGAGCATCATTTGTAACATGGTAAGTGTTGAAATTATTTGCTTTACAGTGATAGAAATTACAATTTTTAACATCGCACATACCCGTAGAATTACTAAACGTTATTCTACTACTTTACAGGATATTAGGTTGTGGTAATGCTGTTGTGACAGGCTTGCCTGAAATCAAAACAACTTTTGTAGTAAGCTGTTTGGTATTTCACGATCTATCAAAGAGGTATCACTCGCCCTATGTTGCGATTTGAAAATTCCATGTACACCCCTCCATACAAAAGCGGGGCGAGGGAACTTCTTTAACACAAATTTCAGGCTTTCTGTATTGTACATTGACTCTTAACATTTTCTTATTTGATGCGTAATTCGCTTGATATTGGCGTGTAATACTCAATTTGAACACTGCACTTTCTATCTGAATGTGGAACCACTTTTGGCGGCCATTTTTAAACAGGCTTGCCCAAAATGAAAACAAATGTTATACGAAGCTGTTTGGCTTTCCACGATCTATCAAACAAGGTATCACTCAACCTATATTCCCATTTGAAATTTTGAAATTGGTCCCGGAGCCCCATGATTAGGGCCCTGGGGACACCACGACAACATCATTCCACATTGCCTATGATGTTTTCGTTTTTCATTTTTTGTTTAATCGTTTCCTACTCATACGTTTCCGATTTATAAGTACTGGAAATTTTATCTGCTACAGGACCAATTTTGGGGTCTATCTTGAAAACGGTGCCCTATATAAAAAATTGTTTTCTCCAAAAATTGTTCAATTTTTAAAACTCTTTCGAACGAGGTATCACTCGACCTATGTTCCCGTTTGAAAATTTCACGTTCACCCCCCTCCCCCCAAAATGGTGGGCGGGGGAAACCTAATGTTTGACTCATTTCTTAGGCCCCTCTGTATTGTACATTGTCTCTTAATATTTTTCTTATATGATGTATAGTTCGCGAGATATTGGCTTGTAACACTTATTTTGACTGACCCTGTATATGTTACCTTGAACTAAATTTAAAGTGGGATTCTTGGTCCTTATGTAAAGGGGCTCCTTTTAATTAGTGATGTGGTTTTGCGGATAGTTTTTATTATTTTGCTTGACAAGTTAGAAATACCCGAACTACAATCTTTAGCATCTTCTGTATGCTTCATAATCCCCGTTCCGAAGTTCCTCTTAGACAAACCAATGTAAGTTTCGTCTCATTCATATCTAGCTTGCATTACACTATAATGGACTACGTGAGCGACAAAATAGCTTATACAATTTGTGAGAGATTTTTCGATGTTTATTGCAGATTTGTGACTACAAATCTTATAGCAAATAAAATAAAAAGTTTCATACTCACCGCAAAAACCCCAGAAACTTAAGTAGTACTTTCGAGAAACACAGCCGTCATCTTAAGTTTACTTATGTCTGGAAAAGTTTTAAGGATAAAAACATGTAGGAAGATAAAAGGGATAAAAAATTATTCGAAGTAAATAGATACTTACTTCAAGAAATATACCATATAATAAGTATAGTATATGTTTATGGCGTGAAGTGTATATTTATTTCGAGTCTTCAGCCGTAAGTAGGCTGAAGATGAGGACCGTGTTCCTCGAAAGTATTACTTAATTCTTGGGATTTTTGCGGTGAGTATGAAGCTTTCTATTTTATTCTTTATATTGACTTATCACCGCTCGCAATTTGTACAATAGACTGAAAACCATATTTCTTAGCAACTCTATTCAGACAGGATGATTGTTTAAGCCCTAGGGAAAATGACATCCAACGGTAATCACACTTATTAGTGACCTTATTGTGTAAAACTTCCTTAGGTTTTCCAAAGGATCTGTTTCATAGCGATTTGTATTTCCTAATTAGAAATTATTTTCTACTGATTTTTAATATCTGCAGTTGAAATCTGTCTATAAGGTCAGTGAGAGTAATTATGAGACAGATTTCACAACTTTTCCACGCTACTCAGCTTACATTAGTTTTCAAAGCAGTTAACCTAGGCAGCAGCTTATGGTGCCAATAGAGTAAAATTTGCTACCAAGAAATTTCCTGTCATCTCATAAGTTGCTGAGTAAATGTCATGTTTGTGCTGTCTCATAATTTTCCTCCAAAGGGTAATTATGAGACATATGTTGTCCCCAGCTTTGTGTATGTGATATTGAGGTATGAAGGAATCCTATTGTGTGACAAAAAAGTCTTCGTTATTTTGTGTTTATTACATAAAGATATACAAATATTTGGCTGAGTTACAAGAAAATAACTAAGAAAGAAAGTGGATATAGTTACTGATGCTATTGTAACATTTTTTGTGAGTTGACTACTGTATAATAGGCCCATAAGCTAATATACTATATTAGATAGTTTCAGATTACAAAACAGGCTTATGAAATAAATTTAGACCAAGTTTAAGGCTATTCACTAAAAACAACTTAGGCTACTTCTATTTCTTTATGTTTTAGTATATTGATATGGAGCCTAGGTTATTTTCAACAAAATAATGTAGGTCTACAACTTTGAAAGTAACTAAGAAACAAGATTATAAACTACAGGACTATAGGACTAAACTATAGAAACAAGATTATAGGACTATACAGCTTTTTTGAAACTTAACATACTAGGATACAGAGACAGATTTCAGCATGCGTCTCATAATTACCAACCATATAAGCAAAATGAGATACAACAACAACAACAAAAATTATAACTCTGAAACTAAAGCCCAAGGGACAAATTCAACTTAATCCGTAACTGCTGACCTACAAGGCTTCCACCAACACCCTTTGGTTTCTCAGAAGTGATACTACTGCACGAGATATAAAGTTGATGATAGGATTTCAAAACTTTTTTTTTAATGTTTGTTTAAAAAAAAAAAATGGTACATCCAAACTTTTGTAAACTGAAACTTAAAAATGTAGATAGAGCATTGTGAAAGGTGTTACTAAATACCTGTGGTCTTAATTTGTATTTATCGTACAGTGGTTGAAGATCAGTGAGGGGTGTGTCATAATTACCCTCCATAGGCAGTGTTTCATAATTACCCTCACTGACCTTACACTCTTAGGAAGAAATTCAAAGTTTGAATCTGAAAATGCTTGTCTAATCATTTGCTCAAATGGCTGATATGATTTAATGTACGGCCGTGAAAATGATAACTCTTATGGAGCATAGTTTCTTTATAGAGATCATTTTCATAGTAGGTGAATGCAAATGCAAGAAGGTTTGTGGCAGTTGACAGATATCACAAGGAAAGTAACAGATTGAAATTCATATGTGATCGGAAGCCCACAAACTGTGCTTTAAACCGAGCAAAAGGAAAATAATTTCAACTTAATAGCACATTCTGAAACAAGTACGCGAAATGCTGCTGCAATGGAAGGCTTACATAAAGCAGAATATGGTGCATGTTCAACGAACAAGTTCTATATTCTGGCGTTTATACTTCAGAGAGGATTTATTATCTCCTGTAACATAAAACCTTTTATGTGCTTACATTTCCTCCCCATTCGTCATTCCATCAGATTACCCGTCTCATCATCATCGTCTCCCTTAGCCTCGGTGCATAATCGTGGAGCTTTAAATAAACAAAAGAAACAAGGAAAATACAGTTACTATTACCAATGTAATTTTCCTTGTGCTATGGCAAACGTACCCCGAATATTCTAGTAATCTGCAAAGAATCCAAAACTGCCATGTCTTCAGTATTTTTGTCCATTCAGTTGCCTTTGCTTTCTTTATCAAATTACTAGTGAATGCACTAAACAAATTATCTTTTCATTTTCTTATCATCTTCAAAGGGTTCAATCGCGTTGGTATTGTGGAAGGAATTGAATGAACCGAATGTAAACTACAGAAAATAATCAGACTGGCAACATTTCACTCAGCACTGAGGTGTTCACATGGTCTTATAACATTTTTGAGGAATATAAATTATAAGTTATGAAAGTTATACTCGTAGCTTGTAGTTTGTGAACTAGTGGAGTGGTAAGTCTTGAGAAATTATAGGTTTTGGACTCCTGGGAGTATTGAAGTGAGACTCCCCAAAGCATTGAAATAAAAAGCTAAGAGAAACCCAGACTCTAATATTTCGTAGGACAAGGTCTGTTTTTAAAAGTAATGGAGTGATGAACATTGTGTCGTAAATCTCTATAAATTTACACCTGGGTATATGCATTCATAACTTTAATTAAATATTGTATGGTTACTTCATGTGCTAGAACAAAGCAGTGCGTAAACGCTATTACTAATATTAGAGAAAATATGCTTTCCAGTAGTAAAATTATCAGAAATGTAGGTTTTTCATTATATAAATAATTCTATGTACCAAATTGCTACCAGGTGTATCTACATGGAAAAGCAAAAAGTTTCCTAATTGTTGGCAGAAAATGGTTGGAAATGAAGCACATGCCGAGTTAGGCAGCAGTTGCCAGGCAAAATAGTTTGTGGGATTAAGAAACAAACAAAAGAATATAAATAAATGACGTTAGGAATAGAGGATGCTAAGATTCGAGATTTATATAAATTGTAATTAAGAAAAATGTTAAGATCATAAAAATAATCAGAAGAAAGATTACTGAGTAAAATAAGATTACCCATGATAGTAAGTGTTTTAATAGTCTAAGATATATAACAATTAAGCACAACACATCTCAAACCCTTAATTAAGATCATAGTGACTTACTATATATTACCTATATTATAAAGTAATATTCATGAAAAGATTTGAAGGTATAATTCTAATTGTATTAAACTATAAATAATGGGTTCTGTATAAAATATAGTTTATTCATGACCATTATATTTTGATATCAGGTGATAGTTTACGTATATTATTTCCATTCCGTCAAGAAAGATTCTTTTCTAACCTCATATAAAGGTAAAGTACAGTGATGAATGTCTGCTCGAAACACCAACGCTTCTCTTAGTTGTCTTTTAGGTTCTCAATAACACAGACCACTCCATTATCCACACAATATACTAGTAAATATTTGCCTTAAAATTTTCAACAACAATACCATGCACTCTTTGACATTTTATTGAATCGGGAAATTAAACGCCACAATGGGCTTTGAAGATGAAAGACCCCAGCCTACTTTTCGGAAAGTAGATCACAGAAAATACATGAAACTTATCTCTCTTACCTCTATACCTACCTTTTATGTTCTACTATTTTTTCATAGTTGTTTCTAACTTTTGTTAAAGAGGATGATAAATGATGCATCTAGTTGTTCCATAGCATTGGTTCAGAAATATTATATTTGTTGTTTCTATAAAAAGAAAGGTTTACTTCGTAGACTACGTAATTCATTTTTCTTCTTTTTACACGGCATTATGGGTTCAGCATTTAATTAAAAAAGATCTGTGTATGACACATTCAAAACAATTTGTCTTTAGACAATCTGCAGGATGACAAAGTTGCTACTTTTTTCTTTCTTAGAATATATTTGTCATTACTTTTTCTGTACTGTCTCTTTTATCGTCCTAATCTTGGTTGTGATCACACACACAAATCTTGTTCACGGAAAATAGTAAAATACATACTACTATTAATAAAATTAATAATTCCTTTGTTGCTGAAAATGCGATACAAAATTTATAAATTGGATTCAAATTTTAATTTGTTTAGCAATTTGCTACGCAAAGAATAAAATCTAAGAAACAAAAAAGAAACATTGTTATACACTGTAAGAATTCAGCATTGCGAGAATTCGAGGTTATGTTTGTTATGTAAAGTGTACTATGCAATATGTTAACTTGCTTTTTAAAGTAGTAAATTTTTATTTATTTATATATTTATTTTAGTTTTTTTTTTCATTTTTTTCATAGGAGAGATCGATATGCTGTGGCAATTTGGTCCACCGGAAATTTTGGATAAATGGGTTGTGTCATGCGATAGTGATCACAATGAAGGCTTTAGCTCATGTGAGTTTGTGATCAGTCCTGTTGGGAAAGCACTCTTCCATGGCAATCTGTGCACACGTGTGCCTAGGGATGGAAAGGTTAAAAATGCTGGATATTGTAACATAAAATCCAAAAGAGTGCGAGTAAGTCTGTTATACTTTTCTTTTCTGGAATGACTGTCAATAATGTATACAGAGCAATACTTTGATCAGTATGAGGAAAGAAAATTAGTTTCTAATATCTTACTTATAGTGTATAAAAGCTTGTTAGTATTTTTTAAACAGATTATTTTTAAGGCAAATTATGTTTATACTTATATATAAAAATTGAAGGACTGAGTCTTAAGAGAAAAATTGAAGGGTTGTAAATGAGCACTTTCAAAATAGTATGTAGAATACAAGATGTATCACATAATAATTGAAAACCTAGCCCTCCAACACCATTGATCGCAATTAACAAGTAAATTTCAGGAATTAATTTACACATATACTTTATCAAAATATTTGTCGCGCAAAGCCCTTTCGAGTGACATTATAGCTTTGCTATTTAAAATTCTTGACTTACCCTTCTAGTGAAATTTGGTTAGTCTAAAAATATAATCTCAAATTAATGAAGTATGGGTTTCAGCTTTTTTCACAGATATCGATTGTGTCTGACATATAAGGGTGGTTCCAATGATTCTGCACCCGCTATATATATAAAATATCGCGTATTTAGATATCCAAAGAATTTTATGGTGGATTTCCACATGATCAGCGAACGAATCACGAATTGTGTGTCTCAGTTCATTGTCGAATACAAGCTTCTTAGAAGCTAAAGGTGGATAAACATTGCATTAGTGGCATTTTATTAAAGTGTTTCCATTATTTTGGTATTTATCTTTATACAAATTCAATACAATTTTCGTATTTCATCTAGTTTTGCTGTTAAAATAAGGTATAGTTTTGAGTGCGTTAATTCTCACATATATTGGTTTGCCATAATTTTCGCTTCACATTTTGAGCGATCTGATGACTTTTTTTCTGAAGGATAAAGGTGATGTATAAAACAAATTACAAGGACACAAGTCGAATAAAACAAAAATACCGCATTTGACTCCTTTCCCATTGAATTTTTGAAAACTCATGTACAAAATAGCTTAAATGAAGGGTAAGTTTCTGTTTTTGAGCTTTAAAGGCGAACTTTTACAACCATAATATTTAGTTTTGATCTATGAGATATTTTCTTGTTATGTATCCAAATCTGTGAGGAAGGTTGTTGCTTGAAACTACAACATATATAATTCCGTGTGACATGCAAACCCGTACCCCGGTGGACCAGTCTTAATTTTCCTTCTTCCTTTTAGAAAATTCTATAAAATGGAAAAGGAACCACCTGATTAAAACCATCTTAGCACAAGTAGACTTCCATACGTCGTGTAATGTAGTCAACTGTTGGGAATGAGTCTTGTATGGAATAAGGCGCGTTCGGAATGAGGCTCTTGAGACTGGTATCGTTATGTTACGGAATAATGGTACATGCCATTTTGTGATTAGGCTTGGCCAGGTGTTAGTCGGTGAAAATGTGCCAAATTAAGTTGTAGGTATATTCAAGGTTGATTCGTAAATTAGGAAACTATTATGTTGTTTTAGTAGTGTACTCTTGGAATATAGGTACACTTATGGTGGATAATAAGTAAGAATAGTTTCTAGCGTAGTTCTAGACGTTCCCCAAATTTTCTGTTGAATGACTTACATCAACATACACTCTCCTAAAATTATTCAAAATTTCCATTCATTTAATACACAAACTTTTAAGCTAATTTTTGAACAAATTTAATAGACCAAATTGTGGGAAAGGATCTAGGCTACTATTTTCTGAAATGGTTAAATCCTTTAAAAATTTCGGGCAATAAACAGTTTATTGCTAACAAAATATATAAATAATAGTAACAGAAACTTATCTCAAAAATAGGAACAATATATATACAATTAACGATAATGTAAATACTCGAAGCCTTGCTAAAGAACAATTTCCAAAGATTTTTTTTTCATAAGTAATTTAACAATAGGGGAAGGCGTTGTACCTTTGAACACCTGTGCTTTTCTCCAATTCAGAGTTATCTAGGTGCAGTGATTAAAATGTAATTTTACTTAATACAAACTTAGAATGGGATTCTCATTTCAAAGAAACTACATAAATCCCATTTTCCTTTAACAGGCTCCTCTGTTAGGAAGTACTACATAACACTTATATATCTTACGGCAAACAGGCCGGGCAACTTGAGGCTAGCGAAGTAGGAGCCTTGGCTATTACGTCATCCAACCACTCGCGCAGCTGGTCTAAACGTAAGCTCACTGACGTAGTCACCGAACTCTATCTAGGTTGCCACCTGTTATCTTGGAAAACATTGAAAGGGAGTTTCATTTACAAAACGGTTTTACAATTATAATAATCGTAACAAGCTTGTGGAGTAATTTTGCTATTTACTTTAAAGTATAGGAAGTTGTACTGAGCTGTCTGATAGATTCACAGATGGAGTGTTAAAATGGCCACTATAAGATATGTGACATTTAGTTATTGTATTAATAGGGTCCATATTTAATATAAATAAAGCTTTTTACTCACGTTAGTACCCACAAGTAAAAATAGCACTCTTGACCTTAGACGTTTCACTGGCAGTTTGTCATCATCAGAACAAATTCTTTACTGATTTATCGACAATATAATTCTGGTACGTTTGTTTCCATAAAGAATTGCACTGATGAAAATGACAAATCGTAATTGAAAAGTCCATGGTAAAAGTATCATTGTTACTTGTGAGTGATTGCTTGAGCCTTGTTTGTATGTTTGAGACTGTTGGTGAGACTGAGATTTGATCTGGTGTAACTATAATTCGTGATTTTCGAAATATGATTAACATAGTAACTACAGTAACTTTTCAGTAGCTGTTAATTCCGTTACTAAACTCCATTTATCGAAGTTAGTTGAATGCGACGGAAAACTCAGAATGTTCGTTTAAATTTTCTATTAATATGCTAGATATAAAGAAGATGCTTTGAGAAATTTTCGTAGATATATTCTTCCACTAAGCGCTTTAAAATCGATCTTAGCGTGGAGCCTACATGCATTTAGAAGCTATGAATAAGTAAAATTATTAAATGTAAGAAAATCTAACAAAATTCAAATAAACACCAAAGAAATGAAACTATTTTCCAAAATCTGTTTGAGCCACTAATTTTATGAGTAGAAACAACTAAGCAAGTAATTGCCGCAAAAAAGTGATTTTCTCCTCTTTGTAAAATAGTTTAGGGAGAACCTAAAGCAATATCCATTTACCGAAGATCTTGGCGCTAATTGATTACGTGATCATTCTTTTCAGTCTAACTATTACTAATACACCAATCTGTTTAGAGGTTACAGCTTTTCGAAATTGTCCCTAATAAAAGTTCTAGTACATATAAGCCTTTGTTTATAATTAGAGCCTCCTTGTTCTGTTCGATGTAAGTATTTATCTTGCAATTTTTCTTTTCAACTCAATCTTTTTCTCACACCGTGTGCGTGGGTTTTCTCGGGGTTCTCCCGTTTCCTCCCACTTTCTTCATTCCACCATTTCATTTATTACTCATCATCACCGTCTCCTTTAGTCTAACCGGCATAACCGTGGGACGTAAAACTTAAAGATTTCATTTCATTTTTTCAATCTTTTTCTCCGTGGATATGTAGAAATCTAAATCTTCTTTCTATTCCCTTAGAAATCATTCAAGAGAGATTCTTATTATGATTGGCGTCAATATACTCATCTTGTGATGCGTGTCAGGGGTGACGGCCGATCCTATATGCTGAATCTGACAACAATGGGATACTTTGATGTGTTATGGTATGATATATACAATTATGCGCTTTTCACAAGAGGTGGACCCTATTGGCAAACAACAAGGGTATGTACTTTAATATACATATATATATGAGATACATACATATATTTATGCTCCCTCCCATAATTGTATCCTCATCTGAACTTTGTGATGGATTTTGAAATGTAATTTTCTATCTATTATAATTAAAGCAGTACTAAAAGTAAAATAGAACTTTCAGATAATACTTAATGTACTATGGTTTCCAAGTATTATTTTAGTAATTTTTTTAAGGTACGATGACTTTCCAAACTATGGGAATCAAATGTTGAAAGCGGACATGGATAAGAGCAGAGATAGAACCTATTTTTGGGACGCTTTTTCTTACTGCTTTTTGCTCAATAGAATAAGATTAAAGTAAAAATGAAACGTACTTTTGGAATTCTGAAGCCATTGAATACCAATTGTTTCAATGTTTTACTTTTCACTGTATAGGAATCCAATATTGAAACTGAGATGATTATCAGTGCTGATAAGGGTGAAGATCTGTAATGATAAGGGTGAAGATAGAACTAACTGTTTTTGAGACTTCGAATTTATATATATATATATATATATTAAATTCCCTTGCTCTTACCCGCTTTTGGTCTGTGAGATTCCAATATTAAAATTAAAAGATGTTAAATCTGTCACTTCTGGTTTCAGTATTACCTGTTTTTCAGACTTTTAATCTATATATTTCGAATGGGGCATAAAAGGACAGAACGAAGATACACGTTGGAAAGCTTATGTCATAGGACGTGTAATGGCCTTACTAAAGAGAGGGTGGATGAAGGAGGCCCTCATGGGGAACAAGAAAACACAGGCAACCGGTCAACATTGGTTTATAATTGTATGAGCAACAGTTACACAAACTTTACAATATACATAGTACAGGTCTCGCAAATTATCTGGATATTTAGCAACATTCGAAGTAATCTCCAAGTTCATCGAGAGTCCGTTACCAGCAATTAAGAAGGCGTTAAATACCATCTGCTTTATATGAAGCACTAACGTGAGTCACCTCGCATTAAAATGCTGTAACAATGTCTGGTTTGTTAGCAAAACGTTTTCTACGCAATAGCTATTTCACTTTGGGAATCAGATCATAATCGTATGGACTAAGTAGGAGAATATGACGGATGTGGAAGAACTTGTATCTCCATCCGCACATTGTTCGCTCTCCGTGACCTCCATTCCCGACACTGTCGCTCACCTACTGAACTTCGAAGCATGCTCAGACATGCAGCTCTACTCGCATACACCATATACTCACTCGACATTACATGCCGTAAGCTTTGCAACGTGTATCTTCGATCTGTCCTATTATGCCCCATTCGAAAGAAAAAATAGTTGCCATTACTTATGATACCCTCGTACATGTAAATTTCACTATTTTTACCGTTTTTATTCTATGAGTATTCAGTATTGAATTAGAACTGGTTAAGTGTTCCATTTTCGTTTCCAATTGAGCAATAAGGGCGGAGATGAAACCTCCTGTAGCGACGCTGAAATTATATTAGGGAAACGTTTCTCGGCATCTTATGTTTTTGGATTATGGAAATTATTCTTGAAATCTAACCCCGTGTCGAAATGCACACTCGAAACACACTTATTTCTGTCATCTAGTGTGCTAGGAAAGTTAAAAGTTGTTGTTAACTTCAACTGAGGTTTAATATCTTCAGGTGCAAAACTAGGTTCCTGTCACATATATATTATCGAGCTTTGTTTTACAGTAAATAATTGGTTTATAATACAGTAATTTTCAAGTAAAAGGTGATGAATATGATGAATGAAGATGTAAGATGAATTTTGGATCCTTTTCAGATTAGAGTTTGCTAAGGCATGAGCTCATAATGCTTAGTATGCGAAGATGTATATTAAGTTAGTGTACTTGTGTACTGAACATGGCCGTTGGGCATGGCAGAAACAACTTATAACTTGTAAATAAACGAAAAAAAAAAAAAAAAACCTTATCGTTCATATTTAATGTTGAGATGAATATTTTGTGAGATGATGATATAACAATTTTCTTAGTAAATACGTAAACTAGTAATTCGATAATTAATATATCAAAATGTTACAAATATATAAATGGAAAATAAATCTAAAATTTTATGAATATACAATGAATTTAAAATGTATCGTAACATCCAATAATGCTATTATGATACTTTTTTTCTTTATTTATTTAAAAATGACATAGCTTGACTGTGGTAACCAGACTGTCGATACTGCATTCTACTTAAAGGTTTCTGTAATTCCTGAATCTTTAAATTTCCAAGCTTTCGACTCTCTCCTGGAGTCTTGGTCACGGAGGTTAAAAATAGGAAGAACAGAAACATCAAGGAATAAAAAGGAAGGAACTTACCAAGGGGAAGAGCTGTGTGGAAAACACGTTGTCAGTTGCGTCAGCGAAATATAAACAACAGTTTAGCTGACGCACGTGACCAAGACTCCACCTCCGTGACCAAGGCTTGGAAATTTAAAGATTCAGGAATTACGGAAACCTGTAAGTAGAATGATAGTTACAATTCCTGAGCGTGGTTTTGCAATATCGATACTGCAGTTTACATGTAAATTACAGACGTCAATGGCGTGCGTATATAATTAATAAGCATAATGATACTTTGTAGATGAACACTATTGCATGATTCGTACAGCTTAAGAATACGGGAACAAGTTTATATAATAGTAATATTCACATTTCTTCGTAGAAAATAGTATTCTCATACCTTGTAGGCTCTTCTTTTGTGGGTACATATCGATACTACACCTGGAACTGGCACCACCAGAATCAAACGTACAAAAATTACAATTTTTTCACTAATTATTTCCTAATGCAGTGGTTCCCAGCCTTGTTTATCTGGCGTCTCTCGTCGTAAATCCTCCACATATTTCAGGTCCCCTTCCTGCGATTCCAGATGCAGCATTAAATTATGAAGTCTTTAATAATAATAATAAATCTAATACAGAGTGGCCCAAACGTGGGTATACAGTCCTGTATGTTTTATATATGTAGATGTTTATACGTACTTTTGGGCCACTCTGTATATACATATGTATGTATGTTCCAGCATTATTATATATATATAATTTTAGTGCAATTTAAGAATATGGGGAACACTTATGGTAAAGTCTGCTGATTCACAAATAAAGAATAATATCTAAGAAGTATGCCATACCTCTAACTGAAGTAGTAGGACAGAAATAACATAATTAATTTAAACGTCATTACTACGAAAACTATTGTTCGAAATGCAATTGCACACAATAAAACTCTCTTATAAAGTTTACACTTCCCAAAGTATTTTAAAGTCACATTCGCTGCAAATAACGCTCTCCTTAGCGCCTTCCATGATCTATCCCTTTTTCTACTTGCCTACCCTCTTTCACTACAAACTTGGTAAATTATTTTTTGGTCACAATGATTATAAACAGGAGCTAAACCAGCGACTTCGGGGTCCTAACTCTCACTGCTACTTTCTCCTAGTGGCTTGTAAAACATCTCCTACCACGGGGATATCCAGTGAAAATGGAAAGTCAGCAATAGGTTGGTAGTTCTTAGGTTAGTAGGAGTTGATTTTTCACATAAACAATATCCGTGTATATAGTCATTATCTTTATGCTGCTCTTTTGTTATTCTGCATGTGGAAGACAAAACGATAAAATATTCTAGACGTGCAGATCGAGTTTAACCTCTGAAATCGTTAACGGATATTTAGAAGAGAAAAAAAATACATTTATAATTATGATGTGATGCCCCATATTGTTAATATTCACGGGTAGTTTTATCTATTTAATACCCATAACCAGAAAAATCATTCGTTTTCTGTCTAGAAACTCCTCAGGAAACATTGCAGCATATTGTTTGGATCAGCGCACCTACTTATATATATATATATATATATATATATATATATATATATATATATATATATATATATATATATATATATATATATATATATATATATATATATATATATATATATATATATATATAAATGTTTCATATTCTACCACGGCGAAGGGCTGCAACATAGTGCGTATCACAAGTTAATTTGAGAAAGTGTTCACCGTAAATAAGTGTTCACTCCAATTGCATACTTTGAGCGTACATACTCGAGATATGCACTTAGCACTTGCGTTCACAATCTTAGTTTCAATAAGGGGATAAAAGTGGAGAAAGGACCTATTTTTGTACGCTGAATCGATATCAGAAAACAGTTCTCGCTATCGATTGCATACCGTCTTCTCTCAATGGCGATCTATGTTGAAACCGGTTTCATTTTCAATACAGGGATTAGGCAGGATATTGAAACTGTTCTTGGGACGCTAAATCCATTTCTTACACTTTTTTTTTTTTGTTCTGAATCCAGATATATATATATATATATATATATATATATATATATATATATATATATATATATATATATATATATATATATATATATATATATATATATATATATATGTCGACGGACGGACAAACAGACATAATTCTGTAAGATTGGTAGCATAGTTTGGAAGTCGAAATAGTAGTTTGATAGCATTTAAATTAGTTGGTGATGTTCCTGCAGTATTTATCCGTGATCTCCAAAACAAATCTTAAGGGGCCGCGGTGGGTCAGTGTTAGAGCGTTCACCTCTGATGCATGGGGTCCGGGGTTCGATCCCGGCTCCCGCCAAGTGAACTTTGTGGTGGAAAAGCACCGTGTGCATGGGTTTTTTCGGGGTTCTCCCGTTTCTTCCCACTTCATTCCACCATTTCATTCATTTCTCATCATCACCGTCTCTTTTAGCCTAGCCAGCATAACCATGGGACGTAAAACGCAAGGATTTCATTTCATTTTTTCGAAAACAAATCTACGTACATAGTTCCCAGAAGTTTCTTGGATAAGAAAGTTTCATACATACACAGTATATACGTTATCTGCAGGTCTTTCTTTCTTTCTTTTTTTTTCGGTAATTTTCTGTAAGCTGTGTATCCTACTCCCTAATGGCACTGAACGTAATGAAAATGAATGAAAAAAAATGGACAAATACGTACGATTGTGTCACAGTTGGTCATAGTAAACACTGTACCATAATGTTATGATGGAAGAATGAGTTTAATATCGTTATGAGTTTAATATTATTTTTTCCTGGCTCTTTAGGATGACGTCATCTCATCAAAGTGTTTTCTCTTTTTTTTAAAAAAAAAAAAGTTACGAACAGAAACACATTGAAAAAATTGACACGTAAATACCTTTTATTTCGACCAATTTTCTTCTATGTATTATATTGAGCTGGAATCTGTTTTCCTTCCAGATTCCGTTTTCGAAATTTTTTCTCAGTAGCAAAGGCCGTGTTCAGGACAGACAGCACCCAATTCCTTTGGATCGTGTGACCAACGTGGGAATAACTGTAGGTGACAAGATAGATGGACCCTTCAGTTTAGAAATCGACTATATAGGTTTGGAATATGATCCTTCACATACCGAAGAATTTGCTTATGAAATGTATCGTGTTCCAAAATACATTGCTGGTACTTGAAGGTATTATGTAAATAGATCTTGTATATACTGTACGTCTCAGTAGTTTTAATTATTTAATAAAATATTATATATTATCATTGTACTTCTTTTTCTACCATTGATTCAGTTTTTACCCTTACACCTTCTTTAGTGTCTATTAATATATATATATATATATATATATATATATATATGTGTGTGTGTGTGTGTGTGTGTGTGTATTGGACGCCGGTGTCGGTTGTTATGAATACTTATTACTTTTACCTTAACATTCCCATAATGAATAAATAGTATTTCACACTTGTGTGAGTCAATCGTCTTATTATGCAGATATATATCGATATTACTAAGCTTATTTTATATTTGTTGGAAAGGCCTAAACTCTTATTTGTGGAATAGTGAAGACCCCGTTGATCACCCTGATGTCTGGCCCCATTCAGTCATACAAAGCAAATGAGAGAGAGAAAAAAAAACTATATCTGCTAAGTCTGTTTGCTTCCTTTAGTATAGTCTTGTCAATCTCGTATTACGTCTGTTTACGCAAAAATAATTAAATTCACCTATTTTATGGCGAAGAAATTCCTCCTCCAACGGATGAACTAAGCCGCCTCATTATTATACCGAAACTATAACTCCTATAGTGATAATATCCACACTAGTCGCCCTTATCAAACAATTGCCTTGGTTTCATCGAGCATACGTTAGTATTTATACTTGGTTAAATCAGCTCTATCATACACAAAAACTACCATGTTATACTTCGTAGTACGCAACTCCTCTCTACAATCTCAAACTGAAGCAACTCCTTTGCACCATCCAGTCTCAGATAGTACGCCATCCCTGGGAATATCACGTCCAATCCCACCACTCTTACACCATTCTCATTTACACTGGTGCTTCCAAATAGCATACTGAGCACGGATCTATGGTTGGCGCAGGAATTTATATATACACGTTAATATTCAACAGCAGCTTCGGATGTTGGAAAACAATGATCGTGCTAATTCATACCCCTAGACAAGTCATTTTAGCTCAAAATTTTGTGATTAGTTAAAAAAAAAAAAAAAAACTTGTAAGCATGGGACTTTGGGACTAGATGCTTTTGGTTGTATTGAACATCATACTAAAAGTACCTAAAAGTGTGCTACGGCCGCCATATTGAAAAATGGTCATCGTAATAAATCCAATTTTTTAAAGTTGTGGTCAATAAAGGAAATACCTTTTAGGCATGTGGTTATGTGAATAGATGTATTTTGTGATAGTGAAGAACATACAGAAATGCTCCCAAAAGCGCAAGTGTGCCATGGCCGCCATATTGAAATCTGGACGTTGTAATATGAAATAGATAGATGTCATGAATTCTTTATATAATGCATTTAGCTATAATGAATAAAATACAGAAACCCTCTTGTACTACCTCTGGCATACCGCAATATGACAGCCATTTTATTTGTTTAGATCCTCAAGGGTACTGATACATTTTTCTTCTAATCAGCATCAGTGAAAATTAAATTTTACACAAATATGTTATTTTATATATATATAATTTCAGCAACTTTTCAGTTTCTGTGCAGTTGGCATTTGAAAATATATACCTTAAACATTTTTCATTAGAAATAAAATAAATGAAAAGCAAAAGATGTTTTAACGAATAAAACAAATGCAATCAAATTATGTCATCACCACTTTTAGTCTATGTCTTCCTCGTCATCAGAAAATAGATCACTTGTATTAGAATTATTCATACAGGAAAGTCATTGACAGTTTTTACACATAGCAGAGCATAACAAATCCGAGTTTCTACAATAACATTTGTTATAGCATGTCGATCGACATGCACATGAAATAATTTTAATCAACTCTGGAGGTGCTGCACTCCTTGACATCGGCACTAGAGACGAGGCATTTCCCAACTGTACCCATCCTCAGTCGGTTGGGTTCGATTTATTGTCTTTTCATAGCTAGACCTGAAGGTACACACGATACCAATGTTGGACAGTTGTATCACTTGTAGGAGGTATTGATGAAAGGTCAAACGTCATGTTGAAAGGTTGGGTATCATGTTATTGTATCTGTAGTACCGTAGATTGTCCAATGTTTGTTGTTGTCCACCATTATAAAATGTAGTAAAAATATTTCTCCTGCTTTGGATATCTGCTATCGGCATCTCCACCCAATGCATTGTTTACTTCCTACTTTCGTCGAAAAACTGATCGACGGTACCGACAGTGTTCTGGTCACTTCTCGGGGTCATCGTGCGCCACTGGAGAGGCTTACGATGGAGATCTTTGAGTCTATCCTCATCTTCTGACTCTGCTGCGTAATTCTATGCCGCACACTACCCATGAAACCACGGAGATCTAGCAGGAACTTTACAAGAACTGACGAGAACCGGCCCAGAAGCAAGGATTGTTTACTTATGAAGGCGCCTATTTCCGGTGACCGACGGGCACTTCGGACAATGTCGATATGGGGAGAACATGCAGACATGCTGGTTTTCGAATATGTAAACTCCAATGTCACATTTGAAGTTGTTTCAGTGTCAGGGACCAAAACAGCTAGTCACTGCTGATCGCTCTCGGCTATTTCAACCCATGCGTCAGCTGAGCTTAGTTTTATTCCAGTGGGAACCCATTCTTGGGCATGGTTGTGATATCGAGCACATCCAAAGTTTGGAGTGTGTTATGGGAGAGGCACAGTTCAATTTATTCCTTGACATACACACACACACACACACACACACACACACACACACATACACACACACACACCAAGCTCAGCTGACGCAGGTCTCGAAATAGCCGAGAGCGATTAGCAGTGACTAGCTGTTTTGGGCTCTGACATTGGAACAACTTCAAATGCGACATCCGGGTTTGCATATTCGGAAACTAGCGTGCCTGCACGTTCTCCCCATACTCACATTGATCGAGGGGCCCGTCGGTCACCGGAGATACGCGCCCCCACGAATAAAAAAAAAGCCATGCTTCTGGGCTGGTTCTCGTCACTTCTTGTGAAGGTCCTGCTGAATCTCTGTGGTTTCGTGGATAATGTGCGGCATAGAATAAGGCAGCAGAGTCAGGAGATGAGAATAGATCCAAATGTCTCCATCGGAAGCATTTCTAATGGCGCACGGTGACCCGTGAAATGACTTCAACACTGTCAGTACTCTCCATCGGTTTTCCGACTCCTTGTTCGAACACACCTCACTTTGTGACATACAGACAACGTATTCGTAAAATATAGATCCTACTGGTTCTCCACATACCCATATCGACCCTGGTACTCACCGATCAAGAAAGTACGGAGTCACTAGAGATGCCCTTTGTTTGTGCTTTTATTACAACTAAAGGCATTTATTCACAAAACTTATGTTTTAAAGTTTTCAAACTGATCGTAGCTTCATAATACAATAATTTTCATAATAGAGTGACCATTTACCAATATGGCGGCCATAGCACAGTTCCAACTTTTGATGGCTGTAAGTATGCTTTGTGTTTCACTACCACTAAATATATCTATTTTCAAAATCCCATTTTTGCAAGTTTTCTTCTAGTTACAAGTTCATATGAATTTTACATATTGTGTCGGGCATTTTCCAATATGGCAGCCTTTGCACACCTGTAATTTTCTAAATTGAAGGATGGTTTTCACTCTTAATGAAATGCATCCATAAAATAAGTTCCATGCTTATAAGAATCTTTTTAAACTGACCGCAACTTTAGAACCATATCTTATCTTGCGGCCGCCATTTTCCAATATGGCGGCCGTAGCACACTTGCGATTCTTGAGGACTTTTAGTATGTTTTACAATGCAACTTAATACATCTATTTACAAAGTCCCATGCTTATAAAGATTTTTTTCAACTAATTTTCATATTATTACTGGACTACCCGGGTCACCGCAACTTCAGAGAATGAAGCCAGTGATATTCTTAGGAGATGTGCAATCCAACATGGCACGCCATCTCATCTCGTCTCCCAGCAACCGCCTTCTCGGAGCTGTTGCTCCGGCAACGGCAGACGGAATGGTGCACCAAACAACAACGACGATGATCAAAATCTAAGATTTACTACTGGAAAATAGAATCTTCCACTGCGCGAAAATGGAAAGCTCCTGACAATTAGACCCAAAAACTTCATTGTTTATATTCTCGCCTCTATATACTGCCCAGACTCCCATACAGCAATATAAAAACAGCAGCGCTCTTCCTGCTTGTCTTATTGTGGAGAAAAAGACTATAAAGCACCTAACCTTTTTGCATTCTTTAACGCCTATTTACTGTCCGATACTTACCATCACCATTCATTCTGTGTATTACACTAGGCCCATATCAGTGGCTTTCTTACTCGCTACCAAAAAACATCTTATTCTTTACCACCTGTTACAATATTACATAGTGAATAACTACTATTTATAAATGGTTTAAGTGAACAACAGGTGAACGTCATCATCATTCACAGCATTGTGTAGTGTACGGTGTTTCCGTTCTAAACACTATTCGGCCTCATGCGACTAATTTATTATGAACAATCATTTCATCCCCGGATCCATCCTGGCAGTTATTTTTTCAAAGTGTATATGCCACATTTTACCGCTTAGATTGCTCATCGGACATCTTTCCGGAGCATAAAAACTAACAAAGAGAAAGTGCAAATATGTAAATTTCTAGAGAACATTATAAAAGATTAACACTTCATGATTTCAGGTATAATTTGTGTTCAACACTATTCTCCCATCCTTGGTTTTACCGGAGAGATAATGACCGACTAGAGTGATTTTTCGCAAAGTTACGTGTGCATAGCCAGTGGTGTCAAGTGTGTGTGTGATTCTAGTTTCCCTATGATGATCCGAGTGAATGGCTGGTCAAAGTGACAGTCATAGGGCGACGTTCTCATATGAACATCTTCAGACATCAATGACGAACATCCGAATTTATTTCAAGAATTAGAGTTGATCTGTAGTTCAATCATGGAAATAAGGCACATGCTAAGTTATTAAACAATAGTAGTCCCAATTGCAGATTCTAGTAAATTACAGTACTTCTAAATAAAGGTTTCTCCTACTACTACTGACGACTTCGACAAACAACTCCACAAACTCTTGATGCTATTTCTAGTTGTATCGCTCGCACCACTGATACGAAATTTCTTGTCAGAAAGAAACAAAGTTGTCAGATGGTGATCCTCATTTCTGCGTATGTTGTGGGAAAAAATACTACGATAAAAGTGTTACGGACACGTTGTTGTGGATTCAGTGTGCTTTGTGTACACTGCGTGCAGTCGTATGCCATACTAAAAGAAAATCATTTGCGGCAAAGGTTTTGACGTGGAATAGACAATAGATTGTCATATTAAAAATTCAGTAGCACGAAAATAAAATAACTACAATGTTGAAAAATTTCATGTTCAGCACAAATGAACCTTACTGTAAAACTAGTAGTAAGAAAAAGATCAGGTATGGACGTAGATATACGGACACTCGAACTGTTAACGTTACAATTTAACTAAAGAAACATTATTTAGTGTTTTCCTTATGATTTGCATGGAAGTTTTCACTTATGAATTACTAACAGTACTGCTTTTCTGCTTATATCTGCACAGTTCATATTTTTTCTTACATAGAGCCTACTAATGTAGCTTGAAATATTGTAAATATCATTTTACAGGGAAGAGTCATAAGTCTTTCAATATTCTGATAACAAAATACTACATCGTATTGAACTGTCTGCAATACCTTCCTGCCAGTTCCTAGATTCCACGTCTTGACCTTAGAGGCGAAGAATTCCATCGTTGCTTGGTGAAGCATCGTGATTTGAGGAAGTGCGTCATGGATCGAAACAGTTAGTAATCAGAAAGGACAGGGACAGACTTGTGACATCAAGTTCCTGATCGTTTATTATTTACGTTTTTATTTATTATTATTTTGCGTTTCTTGAGCTGAGTATAATTTTGTGTTATCCTGTTGCAGTAGGACGCGCTTTCAATTCACCAATACAAGTTATTTTTGGCGTAGTGCAGCATATATCTGCTCTAATTGTTCAGAAGATCGGTGTTGATGGTACAGCCGTTACGAGCAAGCTCGAAGTGAGTTACCTCTTCGTAGTTCTATCATACACAGACTATGACTTGTTACTCAAAACGGCTCTGACGACCGGTTCTGGAAGTTGGTTGGTCCTTGCTCAACCACAGTTTTTGCGCATTTGGATTTTGGAAAAACACCCACTTTTCGTCACACACGACGATCCGTTTCAGGAAAACCTACATCATGCGCATTTTACAGCAGTGGTCGGCAGACATCCACTCTCTTCCGTCCCTGAGCTGGGTCAACTCATGTGGCACAATACGACAGCTCCTGATGGTTTTCCCGAGTTCGTGAACTGAGACATGCCAAGTTGGTTTGACGATTGTCGCGTGTTTGTGTATGGGTTTTCTTCAATGGCGTGTTGTATGACGTCAGAATCTGTTAGCTGGGGACAGCCGGACCTTGGCTGATCTTCGACATTTTTACAACCTGCACGAAACTTCCATCCTCCTCTTTCGTATGACAAATGTTTTGAGTTGCTACTGAAGCATTATGCCCAAGTTTACGTATCAGACGTTGTTGAGTACTGATTGTTACTGCGACTAAAAATTGACTGAACTGACGGCCTCCGTGTGAAATAGTCCGTTTGCTACATTACTGGCCTTTTGGGCCAGTTTGACTTTGTATTTACAGTCTGCTGATTGGGTTGTAAAAATACAGGGTAGACAACATAAAAGTAGCCCAGCATGGTAATTTCGGTAGGAATATACCGGCCAAAAGAGTAGGAAAATTTAAACACTGGCTTGCTTGCATGTTACAAGAGATTCCGATATTTCAATTTAAGGTTAATTGAAATAACAATATGTCCTTTATGAACTGCAGCAAAACATTATTTAACACCATTCAGAGCATCACACGTAAAGAGCTAAAGACGATCTTACCCAATATGCTGCGACATGATCCGAGATATTTCTGCGCATGTCGCAGCATATTGGGTAAGATTGTCTTTAGCTCTTCACGGGTGATGCTCCGAATGGTGTTAAATAATGTTTTGCTGTAGTTCATAAAGGACATAAGGTTATTTGCGTACATCTGCCTTAAGTATACCGGAGATAAAAATCACAGGACAAATCCGGGAAATGAGGGAGCCACAACCACGTGCTTACTGTGCACTCTTCTGTAAAACTTTCATGCCTCAACGCCAAGAATTCATTTAAAGTGATACGCGGCTCTATCTCTTTGGAAATAGTAACCAAGTATTTCTTATAGTGCCAGTTTGTTGTAAAGCTGTTGCAAAAAGCCACAATAAAAAACATTTTTAAACTACTGATTCAAAGAAAACTGGACTCCCACACATGCTTCTGTGCATCACTTATTTTTTATTTTTATTTTTTTTTTTGGGGGGGGGAGGGGGTCATGGAAGAGAGTTTCGTACAGAATATGTGGATTCTCAGCAGTCCAGTGCCGCGTACTCTGCGCATTTACATAATCCAATAAATGGAACCACTTCGTTGGACAAAGTAAAGCACAGAGGGTCCAAATGATCGTCCGCAATCATTGTCAATAACCAATTATAGTACGCAACCCGTCTACCTGTGACCGGCTCGTTCAGTTCCTGGATACAGGTATGGTTTCAGTTTCAGAGACACACTAACACGTTGTTCGTGACACATAGACTTCCTGGGATAGTTTCCAAGTAGACTTTTGCTAGCTTCATGTTATCCAGTGTTCAGACATTTGGTTTCCACCTACTCATTCGCCACAATCCGGTTTGACGCCATTTTTGTACCAGGTTCCGAAGTCCCAACATAGCGTTTCGTTCCTAGGTACCTGTCAGTGAAGCCCGCTAGTGTGTTCTTTGAACCCTGTCTGTACATATTCTTCCACTATCACAATTCGCTGCTCCACGGAAAACAAAATCTCGACGCGATATTTACCAGAACTGAACAGGAAGAGAATTCCAGTTAAAGATCTACAAATCGAGTGGCCCGGTGCTAGACAGATCTCGCAAGTTTATTTTTCTTTCTTTCTTAAGTACATCGGGCGATACACCGGAGTCAGTCAGAATTACTCAGAGAATTATCACAATTATTTGCTCGAGCTATTTTCATGTAGACCACCCTGTATGATTAACTGTTGTGTAACATATTTTCTACATTGTATTCTTTTAATTGCCACAATAGGGTGTAGGTCTTCTATGATGAATACTTTGAACCTGACTCATTTTCTCGCATGTTCTTCAGAAGCACTGAAGGATAGTGCATTATTTATTTGGCAATGATAAGTGAATGGATCACTGTTCGACCCACATACAATGATATTTTTCTCTTGATATATTGTGAAGTTACAAGGAAGATTCGTTAGGAGTGACATCATCGGTCAATTTACTATATTTGAAAAATGTTTTGTTTTAAATTGAAAGGTATGGAAACGACTGTGCAATTTTCTATTTAATCATTGACCAATTTCCCTGACTTACAACGTCCTAACTAACACTACATTTCTAGTAACTCTCCATTCGACTTCGAGAAGACATTCAACAAAGTGTAGCAATCTTGCTATTAATCATAAGTTAATTCAGCGTCCTATTACATACCCGCATCATTAGATATTTTCTTATCAAAGATCTCTTTCACATTGCAGTTAAGGATCAATTATCATGCTCCATATTGCTTTCATTTGGTATTAGGCAAAAGATCCTTACTTTATCCTGTAATTATTATTGGTTTTGTTTATGTTTATAGTATGATTATGACATGGTCTTTCTCACACTTACAAAGCCTTTAACAGATAATCTCTTTCTGGTGTATAATGCAACCAACATAATCGACAATTAACCGCAGTTTCATATCGCCATAAAAGCGATCCAAAGTGTTTCACTTGTATAACAGGAGTTCACGACACTCCAATACATAATACACTTCTGGTCACAAAGAATGGGAAATAGAACAGGATGATAACGAACTGTTTTAATACCATTTTATATTTTTGAATAAAGAAGTGTTTATCTTCAATACTTTTTTGTTTTATTAATATTTAAAATGTAGTTTTTGGGGGCGTCACCCAGTATAAACATGAAAGTTGGATATTGTAGAAATTGTTCTCCTTTTCCCCTTCAAATATGGATTTTTAAATGATGAAGGACGTATTTTTAACGAATAAATTCTCTACCGCAGAGCACACCTTCAACATAAGCAAATCCCAATATTGACAACTTTCGAAATAACGAAAGAAGAATTTGAATATTTTATAAATTCTCCCACTTTTCTTTTTTAGAAAGGAGTTTCCGAAGAAAATTTTACACGTCCAGCTTCTGGGTGGTCTTGGTCTTGCTGCAAGTGTCTTACAAGTCTTGGTTTTAAGAAATCTTATGTTTCTCAGAGGTAAATTTTATAGGATATAAGAGATAATGAAAGCTACACACATCATTGCGTGTCTTAATACGTTAATAGGATATATATTTTTAAATGTAATATTGTTTACTTGTATATGATATGATAGTATCCGAAATTCAATACTACATTTCGCTTTTTAGTTTTAGAAGAACTTCAATAACATGCTTGGTTAGTTGACTTTTAGTTTACCTGCTGTCTTAGGTACACTATTTTTCGTAGGATTTCAGACTCCAGTCATGCGCTTTCGTAAGTGAATCAAATGATGGTCAAAGTAAATCAGATACTGAATTTCTTACCTTGTAACAATTCATGGAATTGTGTTCTCTGTCCTTTTCTATACAATTTTCCAATTCATGCTCGTCTCCCTACTCAGGATAAGTTCCAAAGGAAGACCAAAGACACATTGTTAGAATATGAAAATGATACAAAGTGCTTACGAATATGACACCGACTGTTGCTAAGGAAAATGGAAGTTAGTATGTGTAAATACAATGCATATAAGATACAGATTGAAGAAAGATTGATATGTTCAGATAAGATTACTATGAAGATTACACATGCCAAATAATAAGATTTAAGAGTGTGACGTACGTAAAGATACAGTGGTGCAGTCCATTTTCACCTTTGGCGCGAAAGTCCTGGGCTTGGTTTCAGGCAGGAGCTCATGTAATTCGGATTCCACTATTAAGCTGTGGATCCTCGTCTCATAAGAGCTTCGGTGCTAAAAGGGACGCTAACACCACCAACAACAATCAGACTCCATATATTTACATAAGTACCAACTTTTTACTATCATTCCATCCAATTGACATGAATGAACAAAATGCGAAAATATTTTCAATGAAATATCAAACGTACTTTAACATCAATAAAAAAGATATTTTATTAACAATTTGTACATGATTTTCGTATTTTATATAACAATACATCTTTTGTATGAAATCATTTACAGTTCGTTAACCCTAGTGAGTCTGTAAAATGATTTAAAAAAGTCACCTTATACCTTGTAAAAACTTTCATACACCTGTACAAAGCCTATTTTACAATACGCAGACATCTCAGATACTCTGCACTACTTCTCACGTTTGAAGTACTTTTTAAAGTTCATTCTTTCCTTCGTTTTAAATAGTGATATGTATTCTTCGAGAAAACATAACTCAAGCCAGACACCAACGTAGTTACCGCTGTCACATACCTACAATGAAGAAAAAAAGTAAGTTACTATAAACGTTATTTCAAGAAATCCTATTTTAGCTAAGTACAGTAATAGTGTTCACAGTCCAACACCACATGTAAATTTCACATTTCGTTTTTCTAATTCATAATACGTGAGAACAAAGTAACACAGGCACATTAGAAAGCTAATACCGCACATTTCGTACCCTTAAAACTCATAAACGAATGTGCATTTTAGACGTCACTTGAGATAAATTCGACGAAGCAAAGTATGAATGGAGTATATTAATTTGTGGAGTATGCAACCACGTGCAAAATTTGAAGTTGTGACTGTACGGTAACTGACGCATTTTCCTATTCATCTAAGCTTTGTTTCTATATTCTCTTCCTTTGTAGTTTCCACAATCACAAGCACATATTAATAACAGTGTGAATAAGACTATAGAACTAGAAAGTTATATGTTATTATAAGCAAATAAATAAATAGAGTAGATACGAACATTTGCAACATTTGTTACAAGAGAATATTTAGAATTACGGTAGTGTGCTCTTGAGTACATCGTTCAAAACTCAAAATCTTACCTTGTACCCCAGTTTCTGATCCTCTTTAGTACTTCATTTAATTTCGCATTCTATATATATACACACAGAGTTTTCATAAAGTATGGACGGATTTAATTCGCTTATAATTTACATAAAAATGCTCATATTGAAATCAAATAAAGTGCAAACGGTAGCGGAAGGATTAAATTTTTACCTGTAATCTGCACCAGCTCAGTTCATTCACCGCCACACCTCCAACTGGGCGCCATTTACGTCCACACATTCGCGTAGGCGGCGCTGGAATCCACTCACAGCGTTCCGCCGTGTTTGATCCGAAATGCCAGCCACAGACGCCCTGATTTTGTCCTTTAAGTTCTCCAAACCACTTGGCTTCTTTGCATGAACTTCCGTTTTCATATGACCCCAAAGCCGGAAGTCGCAGGGGGTAAGGTCGGGTGATCCATGGACCGTCTAGGAATCGACTTCTGTGGGCTGTTGATGATGCTTCCCCTTACCCTGCTCACTGTTGCAGGCGATGTTGGCGGCCTCCCACTTCGAGGACGGTCCAGGACGCTTCCTGTCTCCAAGAACTTAGCATGCCACTTTCAGATTGCACTCTCAGTCGGTGCCGGCTTTTTGAACTCTTTGGTGAACTTTCGACACACCAGAATTGGTAATTTTAGCTCTGCGTACCACAGAACACATTGCGCTTTCTCTTTCACCGACGCCATCTTTGATACGGTAAAAAAATAGTCTTCTCAGAGGAGTTTTTCATTTATTTATTTCTTTAAAAGACACACACACCAATACAGCTTACAACTTACTTTTAACAGTCAACATTGAAACAACAATGGATGGAATTTGGTAAGAAACTGACCCTTGCCCTCCCTCTCCCTCTCTCAACGTGTTCAGAGTTGCCGCTTATCTAACAGTGTTGCCAGCTAAAAATGTAATCCTTCTGCTACCGTTTGCACTTTATTTGACTTCATTATGAGCATTTTTATGATAATTATAAGCAAATTAAATCCGTCCAGACTTTATAAAAACCCTGTGTATCTCCTGACTAAGTTATGAGGAACTGAAGAAGAAACGTCGTGGATTGGTCAGAAAAGGGGTGATAATATACCCTTGGCAGATAATATACCAACTCACTCCACCCATGCATCCATGATGAAAGCAGTGCAATTAGGACATGAAATATTGCCATACTCATATTCACCGGACCTAGCACTAAGTGACTTCTTTCTCTTCCCAGAAATGAAGCATCCACTTAAAAGACGCCATTTTGAGTAGAGATGACGTCATTTCTGAGGTTGAACTGTGGTTAAACTGGTTCACTAATGTTAGTTATGGAAGTATTCCTTATGGTAATTAAGTCGTGACGTAATAATTAAATCGAAATACTCCCCAACTGTAGAACGCTTCGTACTAACTAGTATTGTGTTTCAGATTTCCAAATACAGATTTTGATTGCAACAATATTTCAAAAACCGAGAACAAGTTGCAGAGTACTATCCATAATCATCTTCAGTAATTCAAATAAAGTATCTATTGAATAAATCATTAAATGAAGCGAAAATGTCAATCACTGGTCTACTACATTAACCAATTACATTTAAAATATACAGCATGAAGTTTACATAATTTGTGTTACGTAAGATATTGAAATTTCAAAGAGAAATAAAAATATTTTAACACTTACCACATTGTTTGAAGCGCAGGATGGTCTACATAGGAAAATACCGGTGCCGCTAGTGTTGTGGCTAGTAGGAACAGCTGAACCGCTGTATTCACTTTACTGATAAATGTTGGGGCTAGTTGTGCCGTTGCATGAGTTACATCGAAGTATCTACTCAGCGTTCTCTATTGGAGAAAAAAAAAGTGTTTTATAAAAGTTTAGCATTTATCTAAAAGAACTTATCACGAAATATCGCCGAGAAATTAAATCTGTCATTTTTTTTTTTAAATAGAACTTCACGTAACGACAACCTCATATAATTCAAAGTAATAAAAAATTTGGATTACAAGAAAGAAGATTTCGTTTTGAAATACATAAATTTACGCATCAATTCCAATATTTTATAATAGAGCTTCAGTAGAACGGTGTTTACATTTTGCATAAACGTTTCTCGTTTGATCCCAAGCCATGTGACTTGAGGTTGATAACATAGTGTCCCATTGGATTCTTGTGTTCTAATTATTATTATTATTATTATTATTATTATTATTATTATTATTATTATTATTTGGTCTAGGAATTAATTCGTGCGGTTGGTACGCACACATTGAAGCTGTAGTACAAACACAAAATACATAAATACCTTAAGAAAAATATTGTCCATCGCTAGCCACCACTTTCGCCCATCTGTCAGGCAATGTACGGATTCCGTGGCGAAAGAAGTCCTCATCCTTGGAAGCGATCCAGTCAGAGACCCATGTTTCGATATCTTCTGAAGAAGTAAACCGCTGTCCAATCAAATCGTTGTTCATGCAATCGAACAAGTAGTAGTCCGAAGGAGCAACGTCTGGTGAATACGGCGGGTGGGGTAAAACTTCCCATCCGACATTTTCTAAATAGGTTTTGACCGGTTTTGCGACATGTGGGCGAGCGTTATCATGTTGAACAATAAGTTTATCATGTCTGTTCTCCCATTCTGGTCGTGTTCTGGCCAGAGCTTGCTTCAAACGCATTAATTGTCGTCGATAACGTTCTCCATTCATAGTTTCACCCGGTTGCAGCAGCTCATAGTACACCACACCTTTCATATCCCACCATATGCACAGCATAACCTTTGCACAGTGAATATCTCGTTTTGGTTGTGATGGACCTGGTTCACCTGGTTTCACCCAGGCCTTTTTTCGTTTAGGGTTCTCGTAATGGATCCACTTCTCATCACCCGTAATAATTCGATGCAGAAACCCCTTTCTGCTCTGTCGTTGAAGCAGCAATTCGCAAATGGTTTTTCGTCTTTCAACGTCTCTGTCTTTCAATTCATGTGGAACCCAATGTGACATCTTTTGAATCATTCCCATGGCTTTCAAGCGTTTGGAGACTGTTGTTTGATCAACGCCTAATGCTGCTGCAAGTTGTTCCTGCGTTTGACACGAATCCTGCTCGAGCAATGCTGTCAATTCTTCGTCTTGAAATTTTTTTGGCTGTCCAGCTCGCTCTTGGTCTGCCAAGCCGAAATCACCACTTCTAAACCGTGCAAACCACTTCTGGCACGTTCGCTCAGCTAGAGCATGGTCACCATACACTTCAACCAAAATACGATGACTTTCAGTCGCACTTTTCTGCATGTTAAAGTAATGCAGCAGGACACCCCGCAAAAACACTTTATCAGGCACAAATTGCGCCATGTTCACTTAACTACAAACTGGTGTTGTTGACGCTTTAATCCACTGCCCTATACTACGAACGATACGCGATGACAGGGGTTTGCAACACATGTGTGAATACACGGAACTGTGGGACGCTCCGTTCGTTGCGCCATCTCTTGTCCACCCGCACGAATTAATTCCTAGACCAAATAGCATACAGGGCATAAACTGCAAGCTGTTAATCTAGTAAATATTTTATTTCTTTATATTATATTGCATTTATAAAATAATATAATAAAACACAGAGAAGAAAGTAGGTACTTGAATTAAGCAATGCTTAGCCTGCCAAGTGCATAATAATTTTGATGGTATTAAGCGCAAATTTTTAATAACTAAATTCTGAGGAAAATGAAGGTTCACATTTAGAAATAAATTAATGCCAATGCAGATCACCTTGAAGATGAACTGGGAGTAACACTAGAGACTTCGGAAACAAATCTGAAGGTTGTTAATTTGACGCTGATTGTTGAATCCACCGATGATTATGTCGAGTGCATGCATACCTAGCTTACATTTTCAAGTCTTGCCATGAACGTCGGGATGTTACCTTCAACAGAAACTTATCTTTTCCAATATTATTTATGCGTTAGTCCAAAACTGTAGTATATATTTAAGAGATAGAAAGAGTAAAAAAGAACAGACAAATTCTGACCAAAGCATATATTAACTAATAAATAATAGCGTTACAGTTTCGGCAAATTAACTTTGCCTTCATCAGACACATTATGAAATACAATTTCTAAGATTACAGCTTATATACTTCTTAAAGTGAGAGGAGGTATTCCATGAACCAATCATATTCGTCCTTTCCTTTAACAATTTTTAATTAATACAAATGCAACTTTTAATGATCAACTTTCACTTAAGAGCTCAACTTTTAATTGGCACACCTGTGTATGAATAACTTTCACTTTTGAAAAACATAAACTTTTAATTGTCTATCCGTTGTTCAACACACCTGTTTTAATCTCTTCTTTCTTCTCTGTTTTATCCAATATCTTTCTCCATACCTCATGTATATTTAGTCCGCTATTCCAATTCATAAGTTTCTCGCTTCCTTCCTTTCTTATCCATTCTGCCTCTTTCCATTTTCTTATAATGCTTCTTTTCTCCTTTTCCAGCCCCTCTACGCCTTCCCAGTCTATTTCATGTCCTGTCTCCCTTACATGTTTATATATAGCGTTACTATCTCTCTTCAATCGAACGTCGTCCTTGTGCTGTTTAATCCTTTCTTGTAACCTCTTTCCTGTTTCTCCTACATAACTCATATCACATTCTTTGCATTTAATTCTATATACAGCCCCTTCATCACTTACTTGAATCTCTGTTACCTTCCTTTTCCTCGTTCGCAATGCATCTAACATTCTTCTGCTACCTTTTCTGTACGTTCGTACTCCTCCTTTTCTCAATAAGTTTTTTAAGACTTCCGTTTTTTCTCCTATGCTCTCTATCCCGAACCATCTTTTCTTTTCTTCTTCTCTATCTTCTCTCACTTCCTTCTGCCCTTTTCTTTCTTGCTATTCTTCTTCAATATATCCTTACTATATCCATTCTGCATTAATAAACTGTGAAACTGTTCTATGTCTTCTTTTCTCTTCTCATCATCACTGTCTATCATTCTTATCCTTCTCTCCATGTTTCTAATAAAGTTCCTTTTAGTTCCTTCATCTACATCACTTCTTCTATGGCAATAAACACCTGCTGAACATTGTTTTCTATACCATGTTGTTTCAAATTTCCCTCCTACTTTCCTTATTGTCATATCTAAAAAGTTTATTTTCCCCTCTTCCTCTAATTCTACCTCCAGGCTTATTCCTTTTTCTTTATCTTCTATCCTTCTCACAAATTGCTCGAATTGTCTCTTCGTTCCTTTCCAAATACCTAAACAATCATCCACATACCTGCAAAACATAATCAGTCTTTCGCCTCCTTCTTCTTTAACTTTCTCTTCCCATTTATTCATCACAATTTCTGATAACACTGGGCTTAATTTCGATCCTATACTTAGTCCTTCCTTTATTTTCACTAATTTTTCTCCTATCGTACACACACTGTTCTCCCATATCAGTTTTAATGCTTTTATCACTTTATCTTTCTTCCATTTCCTTACTGTTCTATTCTCAATTTCTTCTTCCAATACCTTCAAAATATAATCCCTTCTTAAGCTGGGAAACATTGCTTTGACATCTACGCTAAACATCAGTGTTTTCTCATTTCTTCTTCCTACTTCCTGTTACTACTACATTTACATTTCTTACATCAACAATTTATGATCAAACTGATCAAGGAGAGTAAACTACTTCATGTTAAATTAAATTGTCTTAAATTATAGAAGCAAATTAGTTTTTCCTTGGAAAAGGAATGCGATTTTACAACATACATTTTTAAGTAAAAAAAAATACTATAGGAGCACAGTACTATTAGTCTCATATCGCACAAAGCAAAAATTATACTTCCAATACTAAACACAAGATTTATGAAAGAAAAATTAGAAATTTGACAAGGAACAATTTGGATTTTGGAGAGGTAAAGCACGAGAAATGCTATTGATTTTAATTTGTATTTAGAAGAAATAGCGAATAAGGGCCTACACCGAGACGGTATTTCGATAGGAGGTTGAAGTTCTATGTGCAAATGATACGGCTATTATATTATGGAGCCCTTGTTGAAAAATTTGATCAATCAAAAATTAATATGACATTACAAAATTACGTCATGAAATGAGTTAAAAAAACAAAAGAAATGGTGATTGAAACGAAATAGTTTATAACAATTACGGGAGTATAGAAGAAAGCACAACAGATGGGTAGACTTCCATTCTTAAATAGCATTAACAGTCACGATATGATGTGCTAAGGGAAAGAAAAACAAGGACAGGAATGGCGAAAGAAGCCTTTAGGAAAAAGACTCCATAAAATGTTTTGTGGAGCACTGACCTTACCACGTGGAAACATGAACCTAAGAAAAGCGATGCAAGGATATTGAATTAGTTGGTTATTTAAAAAAGGGGTACTGTGAAAAAGTATGAGGTGAGAATAGTAAAACTTAAAAAGTTGGAGAAGGAAATGATCTGAGCACTATTCGAGAAAAATATGTATTTTGAGTAATGCTATGATTAGTGCAAGGGAAACGAAACGGATAAAGAACACATTAACAATGATAGATTGTATTAAAGAGAGCAATTCTTACGTAAAGGTGTATATGTTATTAGAAGATTGTGATGCATGGAACTTTCTCAACTTGTTTGCCAACAATGGCAGATACATACGATGCATCCTAATATACCTTAGACGTTGTACATGAAATCTTGTCTCAAAGGTACTTTTAATTTAACTTTTTTATTAGTATAATCAAGAGTGTTACAAGAAAGGTTACAATAAAGCTATTATCCGACTCCAAAAATATTCCCTACCCTAAAATTTAAACCGCAAAACACAATAAAGCATTGCATACCGGCGGAGGAAGTGACTGGTACCGGATATAAAACCCTGCCGCTACAAGTGCAGCGTCTCTGGCAACTATCAATCCAGTCAGTGGAACTGTAAAAGTAAAATGTTTTAATTAGATTATAGAAACAATATTTAAAAAAAAAAAAAAAAAAAAACTACAAAATGTATGGTACACTCTACAATTTATTTTGTAAATCCACCAAAAGCTAGATTATTTTCTCTGAAACTCTTTCTTTGTTATTTTTTAATATACTTTGATATTATTTATATCATATTAATTTGTCATATTTACTTCTGTAGTGGTTATACGGAGTAACGTTCACAATTTCTCAGTTGTAAATTTAAGGAATAACTTACAGAACCAATAATTTATAATTGAGAAGGAATGAGAGATATCTGAGCTTTTTTCCTTCCAAATACATATTTTCAAAAAAGAAAGATATTTCATTTATGAGTACAGGACGTGAAGGACATCACAGAAAGGATTTTATTAAATATACTTATCCTTTTATGTACTAAACTACTTTGTATGCTTTAAACCAGGGATGCAAATAAGCAACAACATTTTTGTAGCCCAAGAAAAATGTTACTAGCCCACATCTCACAATAGAAATCATTTTCTTACTTTAGGTATTTTATTAGTCAGACCTATGTTTTGCTGTGTTAACCAATGCTGCACTGCACGTAGGGGATTGAAGTCTGTCACTGTTTCAACATTGAGACAAATATTTAAAAGATCGCTCATACTTTTTGGTGTCAACAACGAACGGTGGATTATTTTAACAAGTTTCATACAACGAAAGCCACGTTCACATGAACTTGTTGATACAGGCAGGCACAGAACTGCGGACATCAATTGACCCAGTAATTTAAACCTCCCGGTGGTGTTAAAATTAATAATGGCGTGGTGACACATGTCGAAAAACGGTAAGTCCTTTGTTAACTGCTTCAGGTCGAACCACTCATCCAATAATGCTTCTGACGGTATTTCGTTTTCACCTTCACAGCAGACAGTTGTTTTAAAATGTCTTGCCACAGTTAATTTCTTGATCTCCAAAGTTAGCTAGTTGTCTACCAGTGAGCCATGTGGCTGTGTCAAAACATTTTAATGGACTGAGAATGGGCGAATCTTCAGTTGAGAACCTTGATTTGAGATAGTTGATTGCATGTCTAATGATTGCTTCACGATCAGCTTTGAAGGCTTTTTCTCCCAATGGTAACATCTTCGAGTTTCATATTCTGAAATTCACATGTATTTTCGTTAAAATTTCTATGGAACTGTTCCTCCATTGTTCCTTTCTCTTGCAATAGCTTTTCCAATTTCAGCAAACCACTTTCCACTGCATGGTTGACTTGTGTGAGAGATATCTTCTCTTTCTGAAACGGCTCAGAAATTGGAGAAAAAATGGTAAGAAAGTTTAATAAGAAGTGGCAGAATTTGACGTATCTGTACTTCAACATAAAGTTGAGAAGTCCTTTTGCTGTTAATGCATCCTTCACCCTTGCAGGATTGTTTTCAAGGTGGGTTGTTAACTGCACATCAACTTCTAAGTAGCGCTTCTAAAGTTCTTTTCTTGCTTGCTACCCATCGCACACTATATAAATCGGGAAGTTTCACAATTTTCTCTTCTAGTACTGCAGCTGTTACTCGAAGTTGTCGAAGCTTTTTCGGTGAATCATGGTAATATTTAAAAATGGCACGAATATTTCTTTCACACTGATGATAAATTGAACTTTTGAGCATGCATCCAGAACAGCTAGTTGCAAACGATGCGCAACACAATGGATTTGCATTAGCTGCGGGCATATAGCTCTGACTTTCTTGCCCAAACCACCCTTCTCACCCATCATACTTGGAGCACTATCAGTTCCGATGCCTATCAACCAACCAGGTTTTCTATATGGCAACTGATACCTTTCAAACACTTCGATGAGGGCATTGTAATATCCTTCTGGTGTTTCACTTGCTAAGGGTTCCAGAGAATTTTTTTTTTTTTTTTTAAGTACCTCATATACATCACAACACATGATTCATTAGACACGTCTGTTGAACCATCAAGCAATATAGAGACACAGGGAGAGTTCCGAATGTCGTTGAGCATGTCGTCCCTGATTGTGGTTGAAATAATTTCAACAGTTCGTACACTGCGTTCTGTTGACATACTTTTCATTCACTTTTACATCCAATTTCTTCAACAGTTCAAACTGTTTCTCATAGTCCGTAAATGGCTTCGCATGATACGCTATGTAATACGTTGCATTGAAATGGACACATTTGATTAACCAGTTCCGAGTTTGCTTTCAAAATTGCTTGGCCCATTGGTGTTAAGAAGGGTGCGTTTTTGGCTTCATTTGCTTCAGTGGCTTTCTTATGCTTGTCACTTTTGTCATGGAATTTCAGACTTTCTACTTTACATGGTGGTGAATAACCCATAACAAGCTTGGAGGTTGGATCAGAAATATCTCTGAACTGTGTGCACACTTTGCAATAAAGTACATTATTCTCACTAATAAGCCACAAAAATTTTTGACACCAGTGAGTCTGAATCAGACGAGGCCTACCTTGATGATGTTTTACACAGTTTGCTGAGGGTTGTAAAGCACTACTTTCCCTTGTTTTGTCAGAACGGACGAGTGACTGCTGGGTTGACCTACTTCCACTTGTTGATGTTTCACTGCTGCTAGAACTAGCAAAAGCACGCGGAGTCGTCGGAACATTTACTGAAGACGACGGTACAAAGTCTGCCTGTGTGTTACAACTGCCACGCCTAAAAAAGGCTGAAATTTTTTGCTGCTTCGGCATTTTGCCGGGCTTTTGCCGACAAAAACATGTACAACACCACAATCGACGAAAACAATTGTGCGTAATGCAAGACTGACTGTGTCTAATGCCGTACACAGCTCAGATGTATAGTTTTCAGTATCATTCGCTCAGTAGAGTCACTGTGCTAATTTGTCGAGATTGCGAGTGTTCGCCCGCTATCTGTACGCAGATTCTTATACTTTTGGCTCCGTGAGCACAAACTAATAATGTATACTTCCGCATTTCAATAGCAAGTACAAGCAGACGAATTTTCACAGCCCTGCCAATTTTCTTTCTTCCTTTTTTTTTTTTTTTTCATGCGAAATGAAACAAAGAAATCGTGATTTTTATAGCCTTTACTGTTTTAATTAAATAATACTCATATTAGAAACTCACCCGCACCGATGAACCACTCGCCTCCCGAGTGGCGAGAGGTTATTTGCATCCCTGCTTTAAACCCTTTCACTACCAATTTTTTTGTTCGGATTGAGAAACTTCAATATATGGTTCTTTAAGTTGTTTTCAAAAGAGTATATATACACCAGCATTTACAACAATACTGGTTCAGTTATTTAAAGGTACTCGAATTTCATTTGTTAACTGGATTTCCATATTACCTTACTCATTCTTTGGTTTCGAGCAATGACTATTTCGCCATCATAACAGTTATCACACTTATATAAAACTTCTAAGTATTTATTTCTAAACAAGGAAAAAAACACTTAATGACTAAGATGCATTGAATAAAGGAAACGATTTCACCAGCACATATCTATAAAAGTATTACTATATGGACTGGTAAGTCACTAGTTTATAGTATGTAAATGATTAAGCTGTAGGTCTAACTGGGCATCAGTTCGTCAAGGAACCCTGATGTCCTAATTTATTTTTAGACCGTTAATCTTACAGTAAACTTTAACTACTGTAGTCTGCGCAATCAATTTCACAGGGAATCTACCCCTTTTTCAAACTCAAACGATAAATAGTTTGTGGATTATTTAGGGAGCACAGCACATATTTGTTAAACCGTCCACCATGTGTTTTAAAAAATTGTTCTTGTGGATATTTAGGGAGCACAGCACATATTTGTTAAACTATCTGCCATGTGTTTCAAAAAACTGCTCATCCATGTCACATCTACGCTACTTATATGGTGATTGCTGTAAATAATCTAAACATATATACACTGAGCATCATAACGTAAAAAGTTAATACTTATGATAAATTTTATCCAATCAACAGAAGGATGTAGTCTACATACCTGGAATAAGGCCAACGTAAGTAAGGCAAATAAATAGCGTGCCTACAAGAATTTTGTCTGCCATTGGATCAAGGAAGCTCCCCATTTTCGAAGACTGATTCTCAAAATTTCTTGCAATCCAGCCATCTAGCTAGAAAAGAAAGATAATGCTAATTTCAAATCTGTGGACAAGTCAACAGCACGAGTTGTTACTTCCCGCATGTTAATAATTTTAATTCTTTAGATGTTTGATTTGTATACATTGGTAATGTATAAACACCTTCCATATAAACATCGACAAATATGTTTAGAGAGAACAATCGCAGTACGATTCACGCTTAACGCATTCTGGCTCTAGTACGAATAAGTACACGGATTTTATATAATATATATATATAAAGAAATCATTCGAGCATGGTCATATTTTGTTATTTTGTAAACTATCGTCACTCCCTACTTTCAATGTGGCTCTCCTCCCTTTCGTAGCTTAGGAATAATTTCAATTATTATTATTATTAATTTTAAGATCATATCAAGAATTTCTCTATTTCAACTTTTGGCCTTACCCAATCTTAACTAAATTTACTAGGGCACCTAACTAGACCATCATATTACTTACCTAAATGCTAATTTTGATCAAATCGAGCAAACTGACCCTTTGACACAGTCACCGACGGACATATATCAAGACGGACAATATAATGACTCACCGCGGAATGCACTTACATAGGGAGATAGATCCTTCTGTTGATTTTAATGATGTCCAACGATTGCCACTGCTTTCACTCTGAGATCTTAACATACCTACTTCTATTCACCATTTCTAGTGTAAACCACACAAGAAATTTACATATACCCGCTTTTCCTTGCAGTCTAATATTAAATATATTGTTTGGCAAAATTTTCTACCGAAATCATGTCAATTTACTAGTTATGGTTGAGATAATGAAGGCTGTTACACATATAGTCTTTTTTCAGTGTTTTTTTCTGTATTTTCATTTTATTTTCAGTTTCCGTCATGGTTATTTCTCCATCCTTCAGTACATTGCTCTTTAACCTTCCTGGTTTTAAATTTCTCTTAATCTTCTAATATAATAATAATAATAATAATAATAATAATAATAATAATAATAATAATAATAGTGGTGATAGTGTTGCATAATGGCATCCATGACTATGAAAAGACAAAACAATGTTGCAAAAACTACTCATCAATTTCTGGCATTACCATGCAAATAATTACCGATATTACATCATACTACAATATCAGCCAAAACAGTACTTGAAAGTGATAAGAACTATCCTGGAATCAAGAAATTAGAATTGACGAAACGGTACCTGCAAGCATTCATAACATTACTATCATCAATAAAATAGATCAAGCAGAATTCTCATAGATGTACCAGTGGCACTTACAGTAAACGTACATCTAAAGTACAAAAGTTAGAAAGTGTAAAGACGTGGCAGACGAAATCAAAAACACATGAAAATGTTAGAAAATTACGATAAAACCAGTCAGCAACAAACATTGTCCTTCAAAGCACTGTGACGCAACTGGAACAGATAAACGCAAAACATATTTTAACAAACCTACAAAAATCAATAATTTTGGACACCTGTCATATGAACAGGAAACTCTTTGAAGGACTATTTCAATATTCTGCATTTGGTAGAGACGGATATCAGGTTATTAAGATAAAACCGGTTTAATTCGAGATATAGTTTAGTGATAATATTACTACTACTACTACTACTAATTATTAGTATTATTACGAATATCATCACCACCACCATCACAACAACAATTCCCTTAATTTATCAAGCGAAGCTTTATTTAAACTCATTCGAATTCTCTTTCTTTTGTTTTTTTTACATTCTCACCAAAGAAGAGACGAGTCTGGAAGGTACAAACATGGGTTGACTGAGCAAATTTAGAGTTGTCCTCAATATTCAAATAATATTCTATTGTGTATTACATTTTCTTTAAACATGACTATTAGCGGCAAGAAGTTTGCGAATCAGTATTGTAAAATGCAACTAATTAAAAAAAAAAAAAAGTCTGTATTCTACTACCGTCATATTATTAATATGAATGAATCCACTCCACTCTATAAAGCCAAATGAAAACTAAATTGAGTGTTACGCAACCTGCAACACACGCAAACAATTCGAAATTATTGAGGCAATACAAAGAATTAAGAACTTACCAAATCTGTGACACCAGCGAAGGCAAAAATACCCAAAGCTAAATCGAAGTTAGTATGAAGAATAAGGTAACCAACGTATGGAGTCAGAAGCATTCGTGTCACACACAATACATTGGGGATGGTCAACACATTCTCTCTCTGAAAGTGTATAAAATAACAGATATGTACAACCTTATATTACTTACTTAATGAAACCAGTGTCCAAGTTCCAAGTATTAATTAAAGTTCCAAATGATCTATTATTTTCTTAAACTGATATTTATTAATTAATATATACATACATAGACTTTGAAGTCGCTCGTCAGCCCCTTTCGAACTTTAATATTTTTTTCAATGTATTGCAGAAGTCACAAGAATATTTAAGCTTTTCTGCGTAATTGCTTTTATTATGTACAAAATTGTACTAAGTAAACTATGCAGTGTTTTTGAAATGATCGTCATTTAAGCGTATGATGTTACGATTTGCTTGAGTGTGTATTCTTTGGCAAATGGAGAATGTATGCACAATATAAACTATTTCTCTATGCACAATACAAATTATTTCACTAAGTAATGTTTTCTAACTACTAAATAATTATGGAATGAAATTTCAGAATTATTGTTCGATTTCCGCAATACTTTAAAAAAAAAAAAATGTGGGCAGGACAAATGAACATCCTCAAAGTTGATTGATCATTAGCCGTATATATTCCTTAGTTCAGAAGTACACCCTGTTTCAAAAAGAATATACGTATTTCGAATGCATATATTTATTAAACTTGAAGACATACGAATATGAAATTTTACACACATAATTACGAACCTCTCAAGTTCAAATTACATATGTTCAATATGTCCTCTATCAGCGACAGGAACAATATCACATCGATACTCAAATACCTCCCATACTCGGGCAAGCATGTCATGTGTCACTGATGTTATGGCAGTACGGATCCGGCTCTTCAACTCTTCCAGGTTCTGTGGGAGTGGTGGTACATGAAAGCTGTCTTTAACGAAACCCCACAGGAAGAAGTCACAGGGTGTCAAATCCGGTGATCGTGGAGGCCAGCTGAGACATGCTAAGTCGCCAGCTCCTTGACGACCAATCCAACGGTTTCGTAGAGTTCATTCAGATATTTACGCACTTGGCGACTCCAGTGAGGGGGTGCCTCGTCTTGTTGAAAAATGAAGTTGTCTTCGTGCAGCCTCGGAAACAACCAGTTTTGTACCATAGCGAGATACTGCTGACTGTTAACCGTGGTTCCATTAAAGAAAAAATGGGCCGTAAACAGATGATCGGGATATCGCACAAAACACATTAACTTTGGGCGAATCTCGTACATGTTTAATGACTGCATGTGGGTTCTGTAGGCCCCAAATTCGAACATTTTGTTTGTTTACCTGACCACTAACACGGAAAGTCGCTTCATCACTGAACACGATGCGATTGTCAATAGCATCCAGAATCTCGTTACAAAATGCCACATGTTTGCGTTTGTCATCAGGACGCAGAGCGTGTAACAGCTGTAACTTGTCAAAACACGCCAAATTGTTGTTCTCGGTACTTGTAACTCCCGACTGGCACGACGAGTTGATTTTGAAGGACTACGTTGGAAAGGAGTTTGAATTCGTGCAACATTTTATTCAGGAACACGAGGACGGCCAGGACTCTTTCCTTTACATACACATCCTGTATCTACAAACTGTCGATACCATCTACGAATGTTCCACCCATTCGGAGGATCAATTTGATACCTCAACCTCAAACGTCTTTGCACTGTAATCACGGAATTGCACTTCGCAAACTGAAGAACGCAAAATGATTTCTGCTGAGGAGTAGCCATTTTGAACATATGACGGTTACCAAGCAAAACAAAAGACAACTGACATCTAGCAGCTATTAATATAAACTAGACTATATATTCGTTTCTCCAATAGCCGAGCCGAGGCGCAGCGATCGATAGTTTGGAGAAAATAATTCTTCGTAATACTATATTCTTTTTGAAACAGGGTGTATTTGCTTTACATTCGCCCTATAGTCAATAAGAAAAAATCTTTATTGTTTTATATCTTTTTATATGTTGTTGTAGTGATTTATTCATCTGTTATTTTCGTATATTTTTCTTTTCGTAAACCTAGTTACAAAACGTATGTACATACAAATTAATTACTAGATTTAAACTCAAAAGCCCATTGAAAAAGAAACTGAACTATCACTGTAAATTTTGTATTTAAATAGGAAGAAGAGAACTGGGCTCATAGATAGCTTATACAAAGATTCACTGCCAATTAAATCCATAACAATGGTAGAATTCGAACTTGCATTGATCAAATTATGAAAGTGCAAGATGCAATTTCAGCCGCAACTCGAACTTAGAAAAAATAGCAGATTTTGAACATATGTAAACTTTTTTTCTTGTTTTTATTGAGCGTATATAAACAGCTACCTGTGCGCAATATTCTTTATGTAATTTACAAAGTATTATAGACTAACTATTAGTTTACTAGGTGAACACAAAATAAATTGTTGAAAAAGCTGAAGAAAGATCACCAAAAGGACATTATAAAACATCATAAAAACCATCGTTAGAAAATTAGCTACACTACCACCATTTGAAGAACAAGTGAAGCCCACTCGTACGATTCTGTACCTTTAAAACAACAGTTTTAGTTTTAATGATAAAATTCTGAATAATAAATTGTACTGATATAAACTTTCGTCAAGTTTGATTTGAAAAAGTAACTAATTTTGTTCTTTTTTTTTTTAAAAAAAAAAAAAAAAACTACCCAAACCTTCCACTATAAAATAGGAAGACATTACGGCTAGTAATCAAAACTCTGAAAGATGGAGACAAGATATTCCTTTGTTTCATACAACAACCCTACAATTAAAATGAGATTACAGTACTCTTGAAAGATAGGATGATTATTACTTCGAACGTGACAGATTTGCGTATCATTTAATCAAACTCAGCGTGTTAATTTCTGCTGGAACGTCCTACTGAATAACAGAATTGAAATTCCTAAGAAGTTACAATTGTATCGCATCAGTGTTTCGACAATTATTAGCTCTAGCAATGGCAGATCTGGTCGTAACAGAAAAAGACTTACTTAAGACTTTTCGCTAAACTCAACCTCTACTTCCTTGAATTTTAATGAATAATTTGAAAACAATGAAGAATCTTTAAAAAATTACAAATGAGCCAAATAATATTTAGAAAATGCTATTATATGAATTAACAATTGTTTTCAAGACCCGTAATTATAAATTTAGGTCCCCAACATTATTACATCACAAATTTGTGGCCTATAATGAAAGATATGGAAACAATTATTAGTTTATTTAACAGTACTTCATAGATACTACCTGGTTCACTTTCCCCATTTTTGATACCATACTCTTCATTGTCTTTAAGCTATTTACTAAAATTCAAAAAAGTGATCTTCGTGATGAGCCTTACTAAAAAAATGTTCATATAGAAAAAAAAAAAGAAAAAAATAGTAAAGTATAATGAAATACATCACTGATCACTTCCTCTGTATCAGTGAATGATGGTAACACTCACCTCAATTACATTTTCCACCCTCTCTTTCATTTTCTCCTTGGCTTCCTGTATGTCTTTCAACAAGGACTGTCCCGTTAGCTTGAGTCTTTCCTCAGTCTGTCGGAGTTTTTCTGTTTTCTGTTGAATCATGTTGCCTAATCTACTTCTTTTCTTCACTTCAGAAACAGATTCCTCTCCTTCCTGATTGCTACTGAGCATTCGACTATATTTCACATGATAAACTAAATAAGCCGAACTACGATCCAAGAATCGCAACCTTTGCAGGCTGCATGCATATGAAAAATATCCCTTCATTCTACAGTTTGACAAAAAATCACTAGACGCACTTTTTACTTTCAAACACATTTCACAAGGTCGAAGGAAATGTCTAGAAGTAAATGACTTACTCAACCACCAACTGTTTTGCCAGTGAAGTATAATGTTCCTCTCTTTTAAACAACTGGAACAGGTCAAATCAGTTGTATATACGAACACATTTCGTGCAAACGTTAGTAGTCCAACTCTGGGTCTTAGAAAAATCATTTTACAAAATATAGACCCTGTACTTCTAAAAGAACTCTTGAATTAAGTATATACTTCAACAGACGTGCATCACGCTCATACCTGCAATTACAAACCACATACCAATCTGTTGATAAATGAAAATTACAATTGATGCAACATTAATAACATGAAGTAAGATTAACAATATTTTAGAACATTTTTCGAAATGAGTCAATCTACTAAAAATATATAGTCAATGAGTGTTTACATTATATTTTAAACGTTCTCTGGGTTTATAGTGACATATTTATTGTTAGCTGAAATTCCCATTCTGTGCACGGAGCGAATATATATATCTATGGCAAGTATTGAACCTCTCCCCCCTTAGGATAAGCAGGGGATGAATCTGGACTTAAATGACATTAAGAATGTGGCTCTTCATTTTAGCGAACATGATAACTATGGATTGGACACTAATACCGATCATTTTCGACTGTTTCTACATTGCAATCACCTTCAAGTAAGTACAGGTTTATATAATTTAGTGATGGATAAACTTATTCATTGCTCCGAATCGATTTAGGTTTCTGTACTTTCGATTATGAATAAGAGTTATTTCGAATACAAATATTTACCGAATATTATCTAAGTGGTGCACGAATAACAACATAACGTAAATGCAATTATATATGTATAAGAAAAAGATTGCCATTACATGCATTTTAGAGGATACACAAACTTCAGTAATAAAAAACGTAGCAAGTTTTCGCGGCATAATATGGTCACGCGAAAAGGTTGAAAAATATACACAGTACAGAACAAGAAAGATTAAGCCGCCAAATTCTGTCATGTCTACGTATATGTATAGATGGATAACAATGGAATTTAAATTTATTATGCTTCAATCCTTTCCGGTTTCTACGTGAGTGTTCTACACCACCAAGGAGGTATCATGCCCGGCGCGTTGAGAATATTTTTTACATGGTCTCTTCAATTATATCTTCAAGCGCCGGACCTACTACCATGCAGCGATCTTCCGTAATGGAGTTATGGCTATCAAATGTTTCTTTATGGTTTCTTCAACCACTTCTTATATGACTTTCATTTGAAGTTGTTGAACTGCCGAACATAGTCGTTATCCTGTTCTCTTAGGTCGGGTATCTTCGCACCCTCGATTGAAATTTTCGTCAGTGCGTTCACATGATCAGGGGAAAAGTCGAGGCCGCCCAGAACACAAAATTCGGCCCACCGTGGAAAATGAGCTCTTCACAGATGCTCTGCCAACAGGTAAGAGTAGGATCAATTTAACTACGGAGGACAACAATGGGAACATCGCTTTCTTCTGATAATCAGAAATGAGTTTACATAGAAATTGAATACACGAAAAACCTCCTGATAATCACCGTAGAATCGTGTACGAAAGAAATGTCTTCCAGAGATATGTCCAATAGTAGGAAAAGCTTTTTAAAGTCTGGATTTTCCTCTTTCTCTTTACGGATCTTCTGGAATGACGTCAGAGTCGTAAAGTCATCATTAAACCTGTCTCTAACATTTTGCACCGTTGCCTCTCTGAACACTTCGCAATCTTGACCATCTGTTGTTTGTTGATTTCATCACAAAGAGTAACACCTGTTTCTCCTGCAGAGGCCAACACTGTTTTTAACACACCAAGAATGTCTTTCATATATACGGTAGACTGCACTATCGTTATAAATCTGTTCGAAGGATAAGCAGAAGCGGTCAAGTGTTTGCAAATAACGACCACGCCACTTTCGTAAGATAACCAGCTGGCTGAACAAGTTTATCTGGTAATTTATCAAGAGCCATTTCAACTTCCTGTAATATACTCATCCTTTTATTCTGTGTCGAAATAAAGAAAATAGGTCGTTCTTGCACTTATTACTTTCTTGATTACCGACAAAAAGATTCACAAACTAAGCAAAGCAAGATGTAGCAAGTGAGCTCTGCAATGAATGAGTATCATTTTGGGTGGATTTCCGTTGCAAGAGATTTCATCACAAAGAGTAACACCTGTTTCTCCTGCAGAGGCCAACACTGTGTCGAAATAATGAAAATAGGTCGTTCTTGCACTTATTACTTTCTTGATTACCGACAAAAAGATTCACAAACTAAGCAAAGCAAGATGTAGCAAGTGAGCTCTGCAATGAATGAGTATCATTTTGGGTGGATTTCCGTTGCAAGAGATTTCATCACAAAGAGTAACACCTGTTTCTCCTGCAGAGGCCAACACTGTGTCGAAATAATGAAAATAGGTCGTTCTTGCACTTATTACTTTCTTGATTACCGACAAAAAGATTCACAAACTAAGCAAAGCAAGATGTAGCAAGTGAGCTCTGCAATGAATGAATATCATTTTGGGTGGATTTCCGTTGCAAGAGAGCATGCACATCTTTATGTTTGCCACTAAAGTTAGAAGAAGCGCCATCAAATGATGCTTCAATCAATTTTTTCAGTGACAAAATAATATCCTGCATTTCCTTCACAATAACTTCCGTTATATCTTCGACCTTAGCGGAGCGTAAAGGTACAGTACACACGAATGTCTTTACAATAGAAGTATCCACGATATGGAGAACACAAACTTAAAATTGCTCTCCCATTAACGACAGTACATTCGTCAGCCATCAGTGCAAATTCCCCGGAGTTTTTGAAAGATGTCTCTCTGAATGGAAGTGACAGATACAAAGCACCCAAATATGTGTGAGATTGGTTTTGCAGACAAATGGTGAGCGTTCTGTGGAGAGGACACTATGGACGATAGAAAACTGGTGTTGTTTTCCATCTGTGCTGCAGCACATACACGTGGTCGCCAATTTATAGTATAGGGAATTTATGAATGAACAAGAAAGTCTTTTGTCAATGCCTCATTCTTCGTACTTATAGTATTAGTCAGTATGTTTATTAGTTCCTCCACAGTTTTTGCTGTTGACAAACACAAGTCTTGATTTTCACAAGCGATTCGATGACACTCACTAACAGCATGCTTATTAGCTTTTTCTCAAAGTTCCTTACTTCTAGCCAATGGAATGAGTTCCGTTACCCACGGACCCTCATTCTTCGGACTGTAGTTAATACACACAGAAGTAGGTGTTCGTTTAAGCTATTGTTTTTTGAGTAAGTTCTACTTACTGTGCTACTACTATGTGCAGCACAATAAGCTCTCAGGTTTTGTGTCATTTACAAGTGATGAAATTACAGTACAATCTTTTGCTGCTGTGACTTCCGCAAATTTAGTTTCAGTGTGATCTTCATCTTCATTGTCATTTACATCTTCCTACGAAAAATAAGAAACGGAACCTCCAACACAAAGAACATTACATTCGAATATCGACCCCAAAATCCTCAGAAATTTAGCTGTGAACTTTTGAATATTAACGTCATAAGGCCCTTTAATGGCACATACAGCAATTATTATTTTTGATGTTCAAACAACTTTATAAACGGTCACTTGAATTTCGTTGAATTATAGATAACCCAAACGCAAATGAATTGCAGCCTCCCCCTCCCCAAACGCAAAATTTTGGTTTGAAAATATCTGTATATGCCTTACTTATAAAGGAAACTTCCTGTTTCACGCAATTTTTATGCAAATGGGAAAGGTAACATTCAAATTTGAGATACCTCTTTGGTATCTAAGATCCTGAATGTTGCAGTTACAATCAATACACAAAATTTTCGCTCTAAGTTTAAAGAGATTCAAGTTAAGTAGGAACTCATTTCGTACCATTATTATTTATTTATATTTTTGTCATATTGTATACGATAAATCCATAGAGACCAGTAACAGAGAGCGAATCCTCCCCGCGATATTTGAAGCTGGAACAGCGCAATGTCTAGAATGGATCACCAATCGTGTCGCGATAGAAGTTATGTATAAATAACGAAATAAATAAATATAATATTTTAAAAATAAATATAATAAATAAATAAATATATGATAATGTCTAGGGAGGAACCATTTCTTGTTAATTAGTAGGTTTAAGAGTGTTTTTTTTTTTTTTTTTTTTTAATTCTATCCATGAGTCACCCATCTATCCTCTTCCTGTGCTCGTCTAGTGCCCCTTGTCAGTGGTTCCCCATGTTATTTACTTGGCGCCCCCTGTCCTTTTTCTCGTTGGTCATCATACGTAGGTTTTGATTGACCCCTTCTGCACCTTCAAATACAGCTTTGAATTTGCAAATCTTTAATAATAATAATAATAATAATAATAATAATAATAATAATAATAATAATAATAATAATAATAATAATAATAATAATAATATCCTATTCTCACCAGTTTATTTGTTTCCAGCAAGAATTCTGCATACTATTGTAGTGCATTATTATTATTACCAAACTTGGTCTTTATGAAACCACAGTTCTTACTCAATAGTTATTTTGCATTTGTAAGATATTTAACGCCCCTTTGTTACAACACTTGTAATATTTGTAAGTAAATAACCGTAAGAAAAATCGTAATTTAGTATAGCTATATATATATATATATACACGTACACTTTTAAACACTTCCGAGAATTAAAAACAATAATGAACTGTTAGCAAACAGCTTTGAAAACGAAAAGTTGCGAGTAATGTCGAAAGAAAGAACAGCAGCATTTACCATTTAGCTGCGGCACTGTTGGTATACGAAAAGCCTACATTACTTAGTTTGAAACTTATTAGAGATCGATTGAAACTGGCTTTTCCTTTCTTGTTTTAACAGCGTCGTTATTGTGCTTCTGAATAACAAACTTAACGCAGATTATCTACATCTGCAGTATTGCTACCACTCACAAGCTATTGTTCGTTTCATTCATCTTTCAGGCCGATGTTATGATCTGAGAAATTTGGTGCTGTGAATGTTATATTGACTCTGTAATTTCTCGTTTGTGTCAGTGTGTGTGTGTGAAGTAAAATGACAGCTTCCAGTTCAAAGAGAATATCATATAGTGCAGATTACATCAGGTAAGATTCATTTAAAAAGAGAGATTCAAGCTCCACTTTTGGTAAATAAAATAAAATTAAAAAAAAAAAAAAAACACTCATACTATTCGTGGGACTTATCAAACCTTGCATACTTAAGGCAGCCAAAATTGTATTTTGGGAAAAATGTCAGAAAAAAAATGACAAAATATTGCTTTCAAAAAATACTGTAAAACAGAATTAATGAAATGGTCTTAGATTAAAAACATCGGGTAGTTAAACAGGTATTAAAAAAATACTTTGTGTGCTCCCGAGAATCGAAGCCGGGACTATGTATAAAAAAGACACACGCGCTAGCCACTAAACCAACCTTAGCCAGAAATATTATAATGCCTCAGAACTTCTTATTCCATTAGCAAATAGCAACTATCTATGTATTACCAACGGTTATACAGGTAAACAGTGTCCCCACAAAGTTCCATGACCCCTAATTGCATAATATATATATGTAACTGCATTGCAGGCCCTATTAAGCAAATCATGGGTAATAAGTTCATTTAACACTATTGAACAGCGCGTTATTGCAAATTGTTGGGTGCATGAGAGAAATCAAATAGGAAAAGACTATGGCAGAAGTGTTAAGTGATTTTGTAACACAGTTTTAACGAGATCCTCTTCCGAAACAAATCCTTTTGACATGGAAACAAACTCTTGTCCACAGATTATGTCAATTATAAAAAGAGAAGTGACAGACTTTTCATTAGAGAAACATATAGTCTCGTCCAGGAGTTCGTAGAGCAATAGCTAACAAAGTCGACGCGTAAACAATCTGTGGAAGTGGGTATACCCCAGTCGACAGTGTAGAAGAATTTGAAGCAAGATTTACATATGCATGCGTTACTCTCTACACCCGTTCAAGAATTATACGCTATAGACACGGATCGGAAGCATGTGCGGTCTTCTTGAGGTGTTCGACACAACACTAAAGCGCGGCCAAGTGATCTCTTCAGATGAGAATGCAATCTACCAGAGTTCACTATCACGGAAAACTCATCCACTTTTACGAAGAGTTGGAAAATAACGCCCCACATATGATATGAGAACCCATGGACAGCAGAAACTTGTTTGCACCGTGATTTCTTGAGGATTCTCTACATCGGCACCTGGCCATATTGAAGAACTGATTTGTCTCTTTTTTAGTAAAGTATGAAATTATGGAAACATGCTTATTTCAACAAGATGGGCCATCTGCTCATTATGCCTTTACAGTACGCGAATATATCTTCATGGAGTGTTTCCTGAGCGCTTGTGCTGCTAGCGCCTCTTTCTTGGCCACCAAGAAGCCCAGACCTCACGACATGCATCGGCGCAAATCTGTCTTCAGTGTGATATATATTTAAATATAGATCAACAGATATATATTTAAGTGATGTTCAAAATATTTATGAAGTTGAAAACCAATGCTGTGCTGAATCAGAGGGGCAGAGTTGTCTTCAACATTGGCAGGTGGGCACATTTGAGGCTTATTCTGGGGGACACGAGACTCATATTGCGGTTGATGAACCTTATTTCTGAGGTGAACCTGTTGTATATTATACAGCAAGGAACAGCAATTTCATTTTCACTTTCCTTTGTGGCAGTCGGACACAGATCATCACATTTCTCCCCAAAAAGCACATTTCAAATCAGATTACTGGAGGGACAGTCCTCCAGTTCCAAGATTGGGGAACGTATCCTGCCCCGGGATTTGCGCAAGTGACGCATCATGACAATCAACTGTGAGGATTTATAACGGGTATCGTGGCAAACCAACGTTACAATACCATTGAAAAAAATACCAGATGCTGTGTGGCAAGTTTTGTCTCATCCTACACCAGCATTGCTCTCCGAGAAAAGTCACAACGAAAAAATGAAATCTTTGAGTTTTACGTCCCACGGTTATGCCGGTTAGGCTAAAGGAGACGGTGATGATGAGAGAAATGAAGAAAGTGGGAGGAAACGGGAGAGCCCCGAGAAAACCCACGAGCACGGTGTTTGTCCACCACAAAGTTCACTTGGCGGGAGCTGGGATCGAACCCGGGACCCCAAGCGTCAGAGGTGAACGCTCTACCACTGAGCCACCGCGCCCCCCAAAAGTCACAACGAATCCGGCAGAACATTATTATCTATTACCATGAGAATGATGGTGCACAGACTGAGCCCCTGGATTTATTGGTTAATTTCACGAGAATATCACAAATTCATCGTATACTATCAGTAACAACTGTTTCAGAAAACATTTAAGCTTATTTTGTTTGCGTACGATCAGGCTTACCATACGTTCAGGATTCAAATTTTTGTTCGAAAATTATCCGGGAATTTCCAGTTAGTCAATGGAATACCGAAATATGAATTTCGCTCTGTTTGGTCATGCATTCCTTGGAAAAATAATTTCATCAGAAGGACGTCTCTGTATTTGAAATTGACATTTTTAATCAGAAAGTAAGGTGCAGATGCACTGTACGGATCTACATATATGTAATATTTACAGAACAAATTTGTAATAATATTTTAATAACTTAGACTAAGATGTAAATTATCTAAGTATGTTGTTTTCTTACCTGTGAGATGTATATCTACATTAATGAAAGTCTAACCTGTTAAGCACGGATTCGCCCGTAAGATAGCCATTAACCCCAGTAAACAAACTGAAGTGAAATGAAGTATCTGAAGTGAGTGCGCAATCAGAGAAATATCCGAGAGTGAAGGGATCGACATATTTCTGAAATTTAGTAATGTGTTTGACACAAATATGCAAGCAGCGAAAAGATATCGGGATATTACCTATAACGTCTCTAGTAGCATACAAATACATAATCAAATATGCAAATAGGCATGTTTTATGTTATTAACAGTGTTTCGCCCTATTCTTGTTTATGTGTACATCCACCACCGCTGACGTGCCTGTTCCTAACGTACGACTCCACTCGTTATTGCTCAGACCCCTCTGCTGTGCTCCTGCCTTGACTCACTTAAAGAGCATTTGTGCTTTTTAGTGGGCACCCATCACAAGTTGGTTGCTGTCTTTTGCACGATAGTTATCATGTACGTACACTGAAGTCCTCCTAAAGTAAATCTGCAAAGAGGAATGCAAGTCACACCCTAGAAATGATTGTTTAAAACAAGAAGAGCAGATTTACTGAAAAAGTATATATGTAATGAATTTATTTATGGATTCGTACCGTAAATAATAATTTTGAGTTAAGACAACTGAAAAAAAAAAAAAAACTAAGTAAAGAAAATGAATTGAAACATTTTTGAAATTTAGCCTTTTTACCTTCTCAAAAACCATCCCACCACATTATTAAAAAATGTTCGGGATTGGTGTTCAGAAAGTGTGGCAAGCCTGTGTATGATAGGGTAATGACTAATGAGAATTTGCGGAAACCTTTATAAACATAGTTGCCAGATGTCCTATGCATCCATACAAGTTTGTCTTATCCTGGACATCTTGTATTTATATTGGAGAAATATGGAACCTTAAACAAATATAGATCTTTTTTTCACAAAGCGTTATGACTTTTCCATGTGTATCAGAAATGTTTTAATAACTAGGAATTCTTTTCATGACCTATTACGGAGTGTAAGTAGGAGCTAGAGCGATAAGCACATAAGATTAGAGCCGAGAGATGAGTGTTATTCGCAGTCATGGGTACAAAGTAGGTAAGCGAGTAGTAGTGTTAACACGCAAAAGTTGACGTTACTTGGAACCACTGTTACACTACATCTACAACTGTAGCCTGTTTCCAGTGCGTATGGTGTGGAGGGGCTAATTGTCAGGGGCTAATATAAAATATGAAGGTAAATACAACATAATGTAACCTAAACTTGTGCTGGTTTACTTTTGGCGCACCACTCGACATAATTGTTGAAAAATTATAATTCTTTCACCAATTTCCTTCTTATTGTCTCCTAGAAGATTTGCGCTGGGCGACATGAAAATATAAATTCAAGGAGTCCACCAGAATTGTTGAAAAACTACAATTCTTTCACGATTTACATGTAAATACGGTTTCCGGATGTATGGTATAAGAACCACAGTGCAAAACACAAACCAATCTGTGCTACGTGCCCACTAAAAAGCACGAATGCTATCTAATCGAGTCTGTGCAAGGCGAAGCTGGTGGATCCTTGCGGGTGTCAGCAAGGATAGTGAAAAAAAGTGGGTTTTTGGCAGAGATACGAGCTTCAATAGCACTTGTTATGGTTTCATACTAGTAACGCTTCACTTGTAAACATAAAATACAGCTTCTCCATGTCGTGTAGAAATACACTGTCGGTGGAAAATAACATTTAATAGAGTCATTTTTTTATATGCACTGACTTATTTTATCCATTGTAAAGCACTTGTAATAATTTCACACTAATAATCTTATACATGTAAACCTAAAATACAGCTGTATTGCTTTGTATAAAATTCGTTGCCTGCAGAAATGTGTTCCTTATATATATGTCTTTTCACACAAAGTATTCAATTTTACTTGTAATCTTCCAAAATGTGGTGCGCCAAAACTACACCAGCACTCCTCAACTAGCCAAAATAAGGCTATAGTTCTCAAAAAAAGTATGAATTCTTAGAGAATAATTCTGGACCCACATAATTAGAATTTATCCGGAACATTTGTGTGTCATCAGAATTACTTCTGAACATATAGTACGGAACTAATGCCAAGTTATCTCTACCTATTGTTTCAGTAAGAAATACTACTCTTCTTTTGATGTCCCTGTACAGAAACACTTTGGGCAGTTCAGTAGCGAGTGTATGAGCAAGTAGTAAGTATGCTGCGTTTATAAGCAAGTTCTTTACGCTTTTATTATGAGTGTGAAGTAACATTTTTTAACCATAAATGTTACAAACTTTGGTAACTCTTATTCTTAGTGTGCACCGCCCGAACTTCTCTCATGCCCTGTAATTGCAATCTGTGTTTACAAGATGAGGTTTCATACCTCAACCGGTATGTTATTTTAAATATTTAATATCCCATCTGAATATTAAAAAAGATAAAAACATAAATACTATGTACAAAATAAGATTTTAAAATTAACTAAAACCTGCCTACCATCTCAAAACCTCTACTAACAAGTATGTGTGGAACTACAGAAAACAAAGTCCACCCCATAAGCACTGCATTTCCAACTATTTATATTCCCAATAAATTTCCCTCTTTAAAAAAATCCCTTCACAACATAATAGCAGAACAAACCTTGGCCTAAAGCCAAATACCAGTGATGCCAACCTGAAACAATATGAAATCCCATCTCGAGAGGCAAAAAATCCCATTTTACGTGTGAATTTCCCACGTTATATTAATTAAAAGTATGCTGTAATATTAAAAATTAAACATCTTTGTGTTAGTCACTTTTTACAATATCTTAGTGAATAAGCCGTAAATTTAAATCTTCTCGAAAAATCCCATATATGATGCTTATTATCCCTTTCCGAGAAAATAAGGTCAAAAACTCCCACGATATGGGATTTTTCTCACAGGTTGGCATCACTGCCAAATACTGATTGGTAATGAAAACACAAATTTCTCCTTACGTTACATTACGTGAGGCACTAGCGGCTCCAGGGAAGAAAGACTCAATTTTGCCAACCAAAGGAAGGAAAAATATCTGTAACTCATGCACTCGAAAATTTCAGTAGATATCTTAAAAATTAATAAAACATCGAATAGCCAATCTATTAGCATATTAATATAATTTCTGAGCTACTTAATAGAATAAATTTGCACCATAATGCTTAAATCCACTGCACCCACTTGTACCATGTATTTTATTCTAAATTAAAAGTCACATAACTTTTTTGTTAGTAAGTAGAATTTAGGATAAAGTTTAATGGAGTGTGGGTAATCCGATTTACAAGTTATACCATCACACTTCTTCCCCGTTATACCCATACATTCTTCATTATTGCTGCTGTTTGTTTATTCCTTTTCCATGTTCTCCCCATTTTTTCCTCACTGTCGTACGTAAGCCTACATACAGGGGCGTCGGAACCAGGGTGACAAGGGGAGCAGCTGCTCCCTGAAATTTTCATGAAGGGCAATATACTCGTTTTGCCCCTCCACTTTCAGACTAAAAACATCACACAACAGTGATTGAATGAACTGTATATTAAATGATAATGTGAAGAAAATTCTCTCGTCCAGATTCATCTTTCTCTTTGAAACAAGAGATCAAGCAGTTGTTTCTTTGACCTCATGTTAGACAGAAAGATTTAGGAAAAATAATTGAAAAGTCCATATCCATTGGTATACATTCTCAAAACACTGCAAATTCTTTAAGAATGGTTGTTTAAGCAATCGTAAATCTGTAATATGAAACGAGTCGTCGAGCAAATTTTAAAGTTTAAAATATATAATAGTCTAAATGCGTAACAGGACATTTAAATATATACATGTTCTATAAATTTAAATTATTCTTACAAACAATATTCAGAGTGCAGTGAGGAAAAATTTATCCCTTGTGAGCACTAACGAATGACAGGACGTTCTTGCTTGAAGAGGGAACAGGGTAGGGACATGTTCACAAACGTCAGTAAGGACACTTCCGACAGGGATGTTTGCAGGGGTGGGTCCTGGGATCCGAACCTCCCCGAAATCCCGACTTTCTGTATATTTAATTAATATAATCTATCCTCGTGTTGGATTTTGACCCTGAAAACATTTGGACCCCTTCCGAAATAAATTCCTGCGTACATACCTAACTTCCGAAGAGAATTTTTATTGCAAAAGCTTGTTTTCGTGAAAGGGGGCGGGCGGGGTTTCGCATGTTCCAAGTCCCGTACTTCTGTGAAAGCATTTACTGTCAACATCTAGACCCTATATCAACATCGTAATATTGGTAATGATGTTTCATTAGTAATTATTAAACATTTTTATATTAAAAGTGCAAGCATGAGGTGAAACTTAGGCCTATGATATATGACTTTTGGACAAAAAAAGAGTAAAATAAAAATACAGAACTGAATGTAATTATTTTCAGAAAAATGATGACCTATATTCATTCTCAGGAAAGTAGCAACAGTCTATTGTGGCGTTTGTGCAAAAGATTGTATTTAAACAGTTATTGTTATCTCTTATGACTTAATTATGTACAAGTAGTATGTAAAAATATCAGAATCAATATTTTTCATTATCATTGGGTAACGCCAATAGAATAATAGCAATAATCATACCAGAATACGAGAGTACTATATTTTTTAGTAAAACTCTATAGCATTCTTGAACAAAAAAAAACAACAAAAAAAAACAAAGGGTGAGAATCAGAAATTGTCATGGCATAAATATATACAGTATAGATTTGGAAAGAATATCGTAACATTTAGAAATTATATAGTATACCTGTTAGTAATTGAGTTATTGAGTTAGTGCACCAACCGCTTTGGTATAATAATACTGTTTGTTTTTGTGTTCCTCTTTTATGAATTTTGTTTTCCCCATGTTTGTGTGCCTTTTTTAAATACAAATACGGTATAATATTTTGAGGCACAGAGTGCCCTATATATAACAATCAATTTATTTTCTTTATATTACTCAAGATACACAAAATCAGCAACCTTTTTTTAAAAACAGAGATGCGACAGCTCTTCTAAGTTTTAAAGCAGGGTAGAAATATTTCCTTTCATGTTTAATTTCTAGAATTAAAAATCAAAATATATGTATTTCTCTACATCTTGATGTGAACCCAATGATTAGTGACTATAGAATATTGCAACCATTAATATTATTATTAGTTTATCAGCCCCACAAAGTCGATAACGAACAACCTTGGAGCAGTGGTAGCGTTACGGCTTCGCATTCAGGAGGTCCGGGGTTTGATTCCCGAGGCCGGCCATCGTGACTGAGAGTATTTTACGTTGGGATGGTACGTTCTTTAGGGGCCGTGACTTTTTCTAATTACTTCCTCCTTTCTTTCCTCTGTTCCTTTCCCGGGTTTTATGTTCGCCGAGGAATGTCATCTCTCAGTCACGTGAAAGGCTGATATAGCCAAACCTGCAGAAGGGCCTATAAAAATTCAAATCCTATCCCATCCACAAAGTCGATGGTCTAATTACTAGTTGTCGAGCCTTAGCAACGATTTTTCAGTGTACAATTATTATTAACCGAGTTGAAATTTTGATCCACGTGATATTTGGGTTTGGGTTCTTTTATCGTTGCTTTACCAACACAACAAACACACTGATTAAATTCTCGAAAGGTGCACTCAGTTTACGCATTAACGATCGCCTGAACTCCTTAACTACCCAAATCACATAACGTTCACTTAGGCTTTGTAGGAAAGATTGCTGACCTCTCTGACATTGAAATAAAAGAATTAACTTTGCGTTACTAAATCGTTTGCTGTTTATGTAGGGATGCAAGGAAATGCATATATTACACATATGTTTCTTACTTTATTCCTTAATTTATATCTAACCGAAAAAGAACTCTTTTTGACACATCATCAACAAAGAAAGTTTCGAAAAATACAAGTCTTCCTGGGTTTATGAAAAAACTTCACCAACAACTAGTGCCAGTATTGGTACAAAAGTTCACAACAAAATGCATATAAGAATTTTCTGCAATGTGCCTCACTTGAAGTACAGGATTCCACGAGCACTTCCAAGCAGCAGCAAAGCGTCAGGCAAATTGCGACAAATTCCCCCAACACTCCCACACAGGATTTGTCTAAAAAACTTGATGAAAGATTTTGTGTAACGGATTACGCGGAAAAGTCCTGTTTTAGAAAATAAAACAGCCGACTAAGGGTTTCAATTTTTCATGAACTGCACGCCGATCTTGTCGCGCGGAATGGTTTCATAGTTTCCCTAGTTACAAGTAACGGTTTGTCTTTTGATTCTATAAGGCATATCATTTGACAGGTAAGATGCTGATGCAAGGACCTGAATTGACTTTTCTTGTCATAGGGCTCAAGAACTGGAAAAAGTGCACAGACAAATTCAGAGCGCATTAGAAAAGCGAACTCCATTCTCCGAATAATGTCCGTGTGGGCATTTCCAACACAGTTAAAAATATGTATATAAGATGATAAAAATTGTAGATACAAACAGCCATTTTTATGTAAGTAGTGCAATTTTTACTATTTTATTTCTTCTTATCTGTGATTTAAGTAGTGGAAAATTTCTGTGCCGTACCAAAATCCTTTGTTTTCTGAATACGACACAAAAACTTATTTCCATGATTATTTTTTAAATTTATTTTTTAATATCAGTTCTATAAGTATTCTAACCTTCGACTACGACACTTTCTCACAAGTTAACTGATAAGAATTTAAACAACACAAGGGGGAAAAGAGGGAAAATAAATTGTAGATCACCACATTGACCTGCTGTAGCCACAAGAAATCAAAACATTCACATGGGAAGAAAATAGTCTTTCGAATGAGAATCACTCAGGCCCGTAGCCAGTCTGATTTCTTAGGAGGGCAGAAGTGAATACTGATGGTGCAATGATTAAAACATGACACAACACCATAAAATTGCATACTTATTTATTATTTACAGAATCTGTAACAGCTATAGTTTCTTTTATACTTACTATCCTGTATTGACAATATTGCAGTACACAAATTCAAGATTAAGAACATTGATCATTAACATACAAAGATTTAAAAAAAAAACTGTGATGCAATACAATTGAGGGGCAATATAGTGCTATGGTAAACGTAGATGAGGAACGTCATTGTACGCCGCATTTACACTAAACAAAAGCTAATTAACTGAATGTTAGAGTGAGCACACGTCCTAATACTCAGCATTGTTTCATTGCAGAAAACAATATATTATAAACAGAATATTTTGACATAGACTTTTTTGTCACAACAAAACACTCCAATTAACTTTTATTGTATAATGGCATCATTATATGTTCATTAAAATTGATTTATTTTTCTATCTAAATAAAAGGAAAAAAACTATTTTCCTTCACATTCTCATTTTGTAGAAGGCAACTTGTTTGTTTGTTTGTTAAAATTTAGCATCTTATTTTTTCAGTACCGAGGCTATAAAAAACGCGAAGCTTGCAGTTTAACATGGAATACGAACCACCACATTGCTCTCGACTTCAAGAATTCCACGGGTATCAAACCCGGAGATCACATTCAAACACGCGCGCTCTGTTCACTAGATCAGCGGTAAGGGCTATTTTGTAGTATTGTTTACAAATTATTAATTTCTCGCAAGCTTTTACTGCAGCTTTTTGTTTGTATTAACTCATAAGAATGATGAGATAAAAATACTGAGACCAAGGCGATTGCATTTATTAATAGAAAAACTTAAAAGAGAATATTGTTATATATGTATAATCGAACGTAATTTTTTGTTTCATTTTTGTGTGCTTAATACGAGCTCTTTGGGAGGTACTTTGTTTCATATTAATTAAAATCGAAGTATTTATTTTTTAAACATTAGAATGAAATTATATTACAGTAACTTTACATTATATCAAAACAAAATAGAAGTATATGTTTTATTGAACGTTTGTACTCAGTTTGCTACCTTCCAAAATAAGAGAGACATTACAGTTTATTTATATTCACAATTAACGTTGTAGACTATGATACTGTTGTTTGGAAGTGTACCTGGTATTCTTGGATGCTTGTCGTGGTTGCAATAACATGGCATGCTTTCAAATTCTTGAAATGGGTAAAGGCAGTTGAAAATGTTTGTTGCATCTAGCAAAGAAACATATAATTTTACACAAAAATGGGTAGAATTCGCAAAGTTGAATTTAATTCGGTAATTATAATAGCAAGAATTTCACTGGTTTTGTGTCAGTTTGAAAATTCTTTTCAGAGTGTTTTTTAGAGGGGGATGTGCCCCTCTAGCCCCTTCCTGGCTACTGATCCGGAAGCACTTTTTGACCATTTTCTTTCTCTGGCAGATTTTTTTTACAAAAATAAAACATTTAAAACAAGTCTTAAAAAATACAGTGTTTAAAACAAAATGTTAAAATGTATATAAAATTTGTTTTAAACAATATCAATTGTTTAAAACAAGTTTTAATAATTTGTTTTAAACATATTGTTTTAAACAAAACAACCTTGGATCCCAGCCCCCGCAAAGTGAACTTTGTGGTGGACAAACACCGTGTGCGTGGGTTTTCTCGGGGTTCCCCCGTTTCCTCCCACTTTCTTCATTCCACCATTTCATTCATTACTCATCATCACCGTCTCCTTTAGCCTAAACGGCATAACCGTGGGACGTAAAACTCAAAGATTTCATTTCATTTCAAAACAACCTTGGTTTGTTCTAGTTAAGATTTGCGTTTGGTTCGCAAATCTTTTCCGAAGAGAGATATGGAATAATCTTCATATACATATACACTGGCGCAAATCCCGGGAAAATAAGGACATGTCCCTTCCAATCTTGGAACTGAGGGACTTTTCCCCCAATAATCGGGTTTGAAATGTGTTTTGGGGGGAGAAATGTGATTATTTGTGTCCGATTTCCACAAAGGAAAGTGAGATGAAATTGATGTCCCTCCGAAATAAGTCTCAAATCTGCCCGCTTCCCAATATTGAAGACAACTCTGCTCCCTTGATCTTCCACAGCATTGTTCTTCAACTTCATAAGTATTTTGAAGAACGCTTTTAAAAAATCATGGCAAATGTCTTACCCGTTACCCCCAATGTTGAAGCGGGTATTTATTTACGGTCACAATAATTCAATCAAGTAGGTAATTAGGAAGCATTTGACATAGATAACTAAATTTGTTATTATTGCTTGTCGGTCCCTATCTGTAGGGGTTTGTATGGATGTAACGCAGAATTATCATCCATGAACGATTAGGCTACGGTATTTGCTTGTTTCATTTCTTTTCTTGCGTTCCAACTCGCAAATTTTGGGAATGCTGATACGAAATGAGGCTTTGTTGTCATATATTTGTTGTTAATATTATTTTTCCCACCAAGGGATATTTGCTGTTGTCTTATCTAAATTATTTCCCTAATAAGGGACTACAGATCGGAAAGTGATAATTTTAGGAAATAGTTTAATAATTTTTGTTCCAGAGTTTGCAATGCTGTACCACGTTGCGCTGATGTGGACATCGCATTGATTATAACAGCTGTTTACTTAGTTCGTCTGTCAGCAGACAACAGAAAGTTGAACTTATAGTTTGCAGATCTCGGAAAAAAGGATTGAGTAACATGGGATTTGCGGATGAGGTAATGTGTTTCTTTCTATATATTTTAAAATTTCTGAGAATATGCTGAATTGTTGCCAAGTTCTCTTTTTAGCGTTATATTTGCCGAATGCATGTTCTAACAGAATGGTTACGGTATATTATTATTTGGTGATTTGTGTTTGCGTGTGTAAGAGGGACAAGGTGGCTCAGTGGTAGAGCGCTTGTCTGGTGCGTGCGGTTCCTCTTCGATCCCTGGCCAGATAAGTATGTGGTGAACAGCATCATGTCTGTTGGTTTTCTCGGGATACCCCCGTTTCCTCCCGCATTGTAATTCCACAGATTTTTCCGTCATCATTCACATGCCTTAGTCATCCGTCTCCCTTAGCCTAAATGTCATAATTGTAGGACGTTAAACTAAAAGATTTCAGTTGATTGCCTGTGTAGTATCGGTTTTCAACACTGTGGATATATATGACATGGAACTACAGTTTTCTCAGATCAGAACTTCATAAACTTCCACCGGAATCGAACCTAAACAGCATTTCTTTCCAGGTCTGTATCCACGGGGGCCGGGACCCTCCTATATTTTTACTGGCCTCCGTAAAATTTTCACGGTTGACTTGCAAGTGAACTGTAATATGGTTATATTGTCTCCTCTAACTTCTACCACCATCGCTCCAAACATTTTTGGGCTGGCTAAGAGCCTGTTTCTTCCTGTCTGGAGTTCGATGAACGCCCCGAAATTAAAATAAATTGTAGCTCAAGTGGTACAGCGTTGGTTTCGCATTCGGAGGAAGGGGGCATAGGTTCGATTCCCGTTGCCGACCATCCTGACAGGATTTTCTCAGTCCTACTAGGCGAATGCCGGGATGATTCCTACTAAACAGGCCCTGGCAGATACTTTCCCAAATCCTTTTCATTGTTATTGTTGTTAAATATCCAGTATAAAATGGCCTCTGAGCTGTATCTGGTAGTTTGTTAAATAAATGTATAAATTTAAATAAATAAAAATAACTAACTGCGATTACAGGTCACTCTTATGCAGGATATAGCATTTTATTACTCCCAACGCAGACCCTCAGGTTTTGATTTTGTGCTCCAGTAAAAAGATCTGTACCCCTGTCTTCCTTGCTTTGCAAATTATGTTCCATCCAGACAATTTATGAGTATGCTTCTCCTATGCTGCTTTCTGTTTAAATAGAACTTACTTTCATTTGTTTTCCATCGTGTGCCGAAAAGGTATGCATTACAAATTTGGTTCCAGTCCTTGTAGCTTAGATCCAGGATTCGATCTATATAACATTTTATGGGGGCATATCAGGGGTAAAAGTGCATCTGATAAGGTAGGGGACGGCAGGTAGCGGAATTACGTCATGGCGTTCCCTGACTATCTCAGCACATTGTATTTTTTAAAAACTGGGAGAACGCCGTACATATTTTTGGAGGTGAGGGGACGGCGTTCCCCCACACTTCTATGTTCCATTTCCTTTCTCCAGCTATATAAAGAAGAACATTTATTTATTGTTGTTCAGCACATTGGGAAGATTAAATTCTGCAATCTTTCTGATCTCACTCGTGGCTAAGTGGTTAGCGCACGCGCCTTTGGCATGGAAGACCCGGGTTCGGTTCCCGGCGGAGCTCATTGTGGTTCGGATCCCTCGTTAAAACTGTAGGTTAACGTCTCATATAGTCTTGTTGCTGAAAGGGACGCTAAATTCAAAATCAAATTGCAAGCTTTCTTCCATTAGGACGTTTTTTTTTCTAGAGTATAGCCTCTACTTCCCTCTTGTGTGTTTTGTTCCAATCCTTTTAAGCTAAAACCAGGATTAGAACCATAGCATTTTATGGTGACATAGCACATCTGATCTCTTCAAATAGACGAAGGAAAACATTTCTTTCTTATTTACTAGTAGATTGCTCGTTCTTCGCACGGGGAGAAAGTTTCATTTTGGACATAAAGGGTAATGGGGGCTGTATTTGGATTTTTACGTCATCAGTAGTGTCACTGTTCGTCTCAGCGACACCGAAAACTGTGGATTCAACACTAATATCGGTCATTTTTTGATCATTTTTATATCTCTCCCCTTCCCCTACGCTACACCATCAAAGTGAGCTGATAAAAAACTTCCTAGGCCTAAACCTTATCTGTGTTCAAAATTTGATCGAGATCGGTTGGGTGGTTTATGAAGTCACAAACATAGTCACTTTCATTTCTCTCTCTCTCTCTCTCTCTCTCTCTCTCTCTATCTATCTATCTATCTATCTATATATATATATATATATATATATATATATATATATATATATATATATATTCATGAGTTATTAAGTCACAAAGATAGTCAATTCATTTATATATATTGATTTTTATATATTTTCTCCTTCTGCCACTTCCCTAAGTTCTCCCCGTCAAAATGTAATGATAAAATCCATCCCAGGCCCGAACCTCATCTATGCTGAAAATCTGTTCAAGATCGGTCGGGTGGTTCAAGCGGTGAGAAGTCACAAGCATAGTCATTTTCAATTTTATAATAATAATAATAATAATAATAATAATAATAATAATAATAATAATAATAATAATAATAATAATGTTATTTGATTTTCAGGGCATTAGGAAGATTAAATTCTGAAAGTTTTGTTTCATTCGGACAAATTTGCTGGCGTATGCACTCCGTCGTCCTATTGGTGTTTAAATAGAAATGTTATTTTCCTGTTTTTAATTTTTACCGAAGAAGAGTGAAAAGTTTTGTTCCCATCCAGTCTTCCTAGGCTAGTACTGAGATAGTGACTATGCATTTTATGGGTCAATGTGGTTCCTCAGTTCCCGCGAGAAAATGAAGGTAAAAGTTTGAATTTTCGTTTTCAGAACGTCAAGGGATTAGATTTGGGAGTTTTCTTCGTTTCCAGCAATTTTTATTAGTGTATTAGTAAGCCCCTCCCGAAATCTTACTATAGTAAAGTATATGGAATATCTTGCAGAATTTTCACATTTTCAGGCAAAGCCCCTCCCGAAACAAGATCGTAAATACGCCACTGATATATATATATATATATATATATATATATATATATATATATATATATATATATATATATATATATATATATATATATAGGGTGTTTCAAAACAATACCGACAACGTTTGGGAGGTGATTCCTGCCATCAAAATAAGACGAAAAGTATAGACCAACCTGGGTGCACAAATGCTTCCCTTCGGAGTTATAGGCTGCCGAAAACATGAAAAAATGAACCTTAAGGGCCCATAGCTCCAAAATTATGGAGTCTACCGTAGTCAGGTCAAGACTTTACTTAGGAGCTAATATGTGCTCTATCCAAAAATACATGTTTCAGAATCCTAAGGTACTCACGCAACAATTTTTGTACAGACAGTTTGGTTACGGGCATATAATCTGAAGTAATCACTCACTACCTCTATAAAAATTGTTGCGAAAGTACTGCAGGATTCTGAAGTATGTATTTTTGAATAGAGCACATATTAGTTCCTTAGTAACCCCATAAGCATTCCGCCAGCGGGCCGCCGTAGGCCCATCGACGTGCGAATTGCGAGCCGCTGGCGGACGCCGTCGCCGGGCCACCTGCTCGATTACACTAATTACGCCTTCGTCCTGCCGGCGGAGTATCCGCCATAATCCCGCTACTCCCCGCCGTTAGCCGATACCCAGCCTCTGAAATCCTCCCACGTATTTCCCATGTGCAAAACGTAATCGGATCTACCGCAAACCACGGCGGTTTGCCCCCAAAAATTTGTCTTCATGCCGCCTTTAATCATCTACTCTCAATTTTGGCAACAACATATTGGCACTTAAGCGCTGAAACCTTTATACCAATACATGATTAATATACAAAGATTTAACACCATTTTTTTTTTTTCAAGAATTCCATTCTCATCCGGGAATGGGTGGGTTGTAGACGGGCAGGCAGGCAGGTCTTGGATTGTATTGAGTTGAAGTGTCGAGCTGTTGCTCATGCCTTCCATTTTAGGTTGTTCCATGGCTTGTGGTGTGAAGTATTGGTTGGTGGTCGGAACCGCAACTGTCGCTAGCTCGCTACGGTTTGTTGTGCACTACGGTGGATGAGGCATTCTGTAGAGTTGACGACGGGGTTCCTATATGTTTAAAACAAAATGTTTAAAACGAGGGCTGTTGTTTTATTCAGTTTGTTTTAAACGTTTTAAACAAAATGTTTTAAACGTTTTAAACAAAATGTTTTAAACGTGTTTTTTTCGATGGTGGTTGAACATGTTTAAAACAACTAAAATATCAGATTGAGTATGTTAATTTAATTTTCTAACAAACAACCCATCCTCCGCAGGATTTGTGCATGGAGTAAATTACAAGCAGAGTTATATTCTTATTATAACAGCAATTACTGAACGAAATTCTGCACATCAATGTGCGTATAACTAAACCAACAGAAATTCAAGTGAAGTATTTGAACATTTCTTAATTTCCAAGAATAACGGAGGTTAAACACACTATACACTATTCTAAGATCCAAATTCACAAATTCAAAGCTTGGGTATTTTTTGATCACTATCATTTCCATAATAATGAAGAATTCTCACATCATAAGCTATAAGAAATGCTTTGACAAATACAATACAACTCATAGAAAAGAGCAGTGACTAGCCTACAAGGAGCAAATAACATATTTTAACTAAACAGTTTTCAAGATATATCTCTATCTGCAACATGGGTATACATGCTAATAATGATTAAAATCTACGGCATAACAACACAATTAACTCTAGACGCCCGCCAGGAATTTTAACAAAATAGTAGACTCTCACGTTCGGGGCTCTGGTGACCTCCCTAATTATCACAGAGTCATGAATTATACACCATTGGAAAGCTTATGGGCCACAAATTCCAATGAGGTAACATTCGTGAAATTCCCGTCGTATTCGTAGAAAAAGAACAGACATAAAAATCATTAAAAATATGAAAATATTGACTTTGCGGGGCCCTGGCAACCTTTGCAGCCACCCTACGCTGACAAAATGATGAATGTGTAGGCCACATACTTGTGACAATAATGTAAGAAATGGTAGCCATTGCTGCCATTGCGTAATGAATTCGTTTTATGTAGGAAATATTTACAAAAAAAAAAAAAAGCGCAGAAAACATTCATTGAATTAGACATTCTCTCCCCTCCCCCACTAGTACCACGTCCATATACAAATCATGTTTGCCGCACACAGGTATACGAACAAGAATTATGCTTCTAGACCACTTCAGTGAAATATATCTTGTGTTATATGGGACCGTCCCGAAAATAAATGTAAATTAACCAAATTTGACCCCCTCTTCCTCTATAAACAACTAGTACACATACAAGTTACTATCATGTAGGGAACTACCTCATTGCTTCACACATCAATTTTTATGGATGTATCACAAAGGGGGGAGGAATGCCCGCCAAAACCTGATGAAAAAAAATTGATGAAAAATTTAAAAACGAACTTCATCTTCCCTTTCTCGGCCGTACATACGTACTCCCTATATACATAAAATGCAACTCACAGAAAGCTTCATCCCTCAAAAATACTTTGGTACTAAATCATCTTTCTAGCTTAATTAGAGGCTGGGCTATTGATGTTTGTTGTAAAAATAAATGTAATTTACGTCAAAACACTTAAACTCCAAAAAATGGCTAACTTTGCCCCCTCCCTTCTCCCCCATATAAGCAAGAAGTACAAATACACGATACTACCATGTAGTGGCCTACTTCATTGCTTCACGTAACAATTTTCATGAATCTATCCCCCAAGAGGGGAAATGACCCCCCAAAAAACGGTTGAAAAAAAAACAGAAAAAACACGATATTTACTATCCTCCCACATACATAAAATGCACACCAGCAAAGCTGCATCTTTAAGGAATAAATTGATACCAAAACCATCTTCCAGCCTTAATTTAGACTGAGGCATTGAGGTTTAAAGCCCTGACACAGCAGTTGCGTCAATGGGCGTTTAAACATTAAGAATGCAGACGACCAGTAGAACGTAACACAAACTAAACTACATATTCTGAGAACGGAGATCGGGAAAATCCCGATTTCTTTCTCCGGAATTGAACATTTGGGCGGATCGAGATTAGGGAAGTTCCCGAAATTTGATCTAGCGGTTGAATATAGATGACAAGCAATACCTAAGAGTGTAAAACTGTAATATATATGCGTATTTAGATTATTGTTTTAAACAAAATAAACATTTTAAACGTTTTTTTTGGTTTAAAACAAAGTACTTTGTTTTAAACGTTTAAAACGTTTTAAACAAAAAGACATGTTTTAAACATAAAAAACGTTCTCTCTTTTTTTAAAAAAAAAACATGTTTTTTTTTTTAACCCTGGTTCCTGCGTCGCAATGTGCATGATGTGTGGATGTGTAGAGCTTCTGATCTGGCGCCAGAAGAAGACAGCCTGTTGATGTCGGACTTTTGCTAGGAGAGGTAATTGTAGATCTTCATGTATCTGTGCCACCCTGGTGTCTGTTGAGTGTCCTGAGATTCTTTGGCCGCCCTGTTCTGGACACACATAGTACATGCTACACACATAGTACATGCTTACTTAATGTCACTATTAGCCTTTCTTCATGTGGTACAGCTCATAGATGTTCATTTTACTCCGACGTCACTCACCCTCGCCCTCGCAGTGGCAGTTGGCCCTCGCCCTCGCAGTGATAGCTCTCACCCTCGCCCGCCCTCACCTTCGTGCTGGAAACTTATCCTCGCCTTCGCGAAGGAAGTTGTCCATCACTTTCGCACGCCCTCACCTTCGCAGTGAAAGTTGGCTCTAGCCCTCATTTACCCTCGCGAGGATGGTTGTCCATCGCACTCGCTTGCCCTCGCTCCCGTACTGGAAACTTCTCCTCTCCCTTGCGAAGGGAGTTTTCCATCGCCCTCGCCCTCATATCATTGTGTATGTGTCTTTGAGCATATAAAACTTGGTTTTGGGTGGGAGAAGATAAAAAAAAAAAAAAAAAAAAACACACACACACACAAAGAAATCGCACCGAGGCTATACCAGCCGGGTGTTCATGGATGTATCATGTAACTTAATATCTATTTTTACAACAGAAGTTGGAAACATAAAGAAATAAACTAGTAGTACTCAATTAACTTCACGATCCCAGCCCCCGCCAAGTGAACTTTGTGGTGGACAAACACCGTGTGCGTGGGTTTTCTTGGGATTCAACCACAAGAAGTAAGAATGATCGGAGAGGTCAAAAGAAAATATAGAGTGTAGAGAGATTTTGCACATTTCCGTTAGATTTTCAAAACGACAGCAAGCGCTAGCTGTCAAAACGCTAGCTGTTTTTTTTTTTTCATATCTCTGACGTAAGAAGGACCTCATGAAGCATTGCAAGTACTTAATGCGTCGTTACATATACTCATTTTATATAAATCATTAGCTCATGCATATGGGCTGCTACTCCGATGTTAACATTTAAGCTCTATGTTTAGAATATTATGTTATAGGATATGATGAAGAACTTTCCTCTGACAATACTTCTGAAATGAGAACAGGGAAGTGCGATCAGGGAACCTCAATTTTAAGATCTTTTTTTTTAGTTTTTTAATGAAATTCATAAAAAAATATATATATTTTTTAATGTCAGTATATTGGTCGATGTCGAGAATCAAATACAGAACTCACTGATTATGAGTCGAGTACTAAGGCTATTCTGCACTTCTCGTTTCTTTTTTCTTTTTATTCTTTTCTTTTCTTTTCTTCCTTTTTTCTTTTTCTTTTTCTTTTCTTTTTTTTTGCTCATAATAAAATCCATATGTCGTCCTTGAGTGTAATTATAATAGCTGTAGCTTGACTTTGGTTTTGTATTTTTGTACTTATAATAAATTAATTTCAGTGATTTAACGAATCTGCATTTGTGGCATTTAAAGATAAGATAAAAACGGTTTCACATTTATCTGATTCAGTGGAATTTCAGATATGGAATACATCTAGAAGGAAACTATAAAAGTGATAACGGTAAATTTTATTGTACTGTACAACAATGTCAATGTACGTATAAATAGCAATGTTCGTGTTATAAATGGTCATTGCTATTTACGGTGACTGACTACAGTTTCCCAACCAGACTGACAAAGAGCGATACTCGATTCATATCCGGTGCTTGACATAATTTTAGTTGGTCACACACTTTTAAGCTTCAGGGGTGAAATATTCGGTTAAATCATTCCTCATCATTCGGTTAAATCATTCATAACTGTATTTGTGGTAAACAATATCGTGTCCACGGTTTTTCTCTAAATGCACCCGTCTCCTCCCTCATTCTTATTTAATTAATTCAATTCTAATAATTAACTTTCATTAATCATCTGTCTCCTTTAGCCTACAGGGCATAAAAGTGAAATGTAAAGCTTAAATATTTCATTTAATTTTTATTTATTTATTTTAGTTTCTATATATGCAAACGTTTTGGAGGTCTGGTGAATATAAATAGAAAGGATCAAACATTTTCCCCTTGTAAGCAGGGCCGGATTAAGGGAGGGGCTTAGGGGGCTATAGCCCCGGGCCTCTAGGTGGGCAGGGGCCTCTACTCTGATCAAACTCTCAACTTGTTATCTAAAAAGCATCATGAAGATACAATCATCATCATAAAATAAAATATGACCAAAAATATGAAACATATTCCCTTAACTTTACTAGTGTACTTTCACAGAAATGTATTAGGTGAAGTCAACATGAGTCACATATTTTTTCTAGCCCCGGGCCTCTAGATAGATTTATCCAGCCATTCTTGTGTCACATTTCATAAAATTACATCTTATCTTCGACTTAGGGTTGAAGGAAAACAACTGTACAAAATATTAAGTGTGTGCGTCTAGCAGTTCCGGAGCTCTAATGAAAAAAAAAAAAAAAAAACTAACAGGCTTAAAAACAAAGCTTTTATAAAATGCATTAAATAGGAGAATATATTAAAAAGAGTAACTCAGTGTTACTGTTTTGTTAAAAAAAACGTGGTTATATGGTTCAGTATCCGGCTTCGATTCTGGGTAAGAGTTCATGTGGTTCGGATCCCACGTTAAGCTGTAGGTCTACATCTTATATAGCTTCGCTGCTAAACGGGACACTGACTCATATCCAATCCTATTCATATTAAGAAAATAAAAAAAATATAGTAAAAGATTTTTTACTGGGCTTAAATGAAAAGGAATAGATCTAACCCGGGATGTACTTGGACCTGAACCCACAAAGTGGGGGTGTTGTATATATTTCCCGAAAGCTTGGGTCAAGGTAAGATCAAAACCGGTTACCAAAATTGGGGAGGTCTCATGCATTCCATTTGGGGCAGCACTTTACTCATTTTTATTAAAATTTTTAAGCGTGACCATAAAGTCCGTTGCAACCAAGAAAAATCCGAAACGATGATACAGGCATGGAAACAAAAAAACCTGTCATCATTTCAAAAGTACGACGAATCAAAGTAAAATAAATTGTCCCAGGGTCCCAGACGGGATCCAACTCAAAATTTTTAAATGGATAGGAGTCATCTTGCATATCGTATGAAAGTTATTGTTAAATGAAAGAAGATAAATCAAGTCTCGACTCTCTATGATAAGCCTATGCAAAATAGCGGTGGGTCAAAATATCGATATAATCTTCATTGTAAAGTCTATGGGCACTGGTATGAATCTAATATTTTGTTTAGAAATTATATTTTGTTTAGAAAATAAATCACGTCGTTGAAATAAGTACAAGTAACATAAAATTGTAATGAATTTACTCGTAATATAATCATTACGAAAATAGAAAAAATAGGCTATTGTAATCATAGGCGCCGACTTGAAGAAAATATTGGGAGGGCCAAAACAATGAATAAATATATCATCATATTCAGCTGTTTTCTATCAACTGCTTGATGATCCCCCCCCCCCCCCAGTTCTTTGTAAGCTGCATTTACTCCGCTGCATCCAAATTCACGACCTAATGCAAATTTTCCTAAAGGCTTTAAAACAAATTCAAGTTCAAAATTTGGGAACTTCACTGCAAGTGGCGCTCACATTGATCTTCGCTTGTCATATCAGTTCTTCCTACTGTTATAAAATTTCCGGAAATTTTGAACCGGCTGGTAAAAAAACGTTTTATCCGGTTTCTTTTCGGAAAAATTGGGAAAATAACAAAAATCTTTGTACGTATTAAGTTAGTTTTACTAGTAATTGAACAGTTATTTTTTGAACGCGTGAAAAATGTAAATTGGGAAATTTCAATATTGTGAATATTTTTTAAAAAAGAAGCATTCGAAAATAAAACTTGTAATTATTCTTGAAAATTAATAGTATGCACTCATTTCCTTTATGTGCCTTTTAGTCGTTTACTACTGGTTGTGCATTAATTACAGAACTTTTACAATTGCATACACATTTACCATCATGAAGCGTTTCTGTTGCAACAAATAGGGTTCTTGAATGAAACTGAGTTCTTAATGTGCTCTTTGATCTGGTGAAATTTTGTTAATTTTAAGCAAGTTCCTTCTTAAAAGAAAGAGCAGTAGGCAAATTTCACTAATACTCATGCACTAAGACATATAATTACTATTATTTAGTATTCAAATACAGACATTAATATAAACTTTATGTACAAAACTTTCTATGTAAACAAATATCTGTTTTCTAATGCGAAAAATTATCTACATATATAAAATGAAAGTGACTATATTTGTAACTTAACAACTCTAGAACCGCCAGACTGATCTCGATAAAAAAAAATTCAACATAGGTGAGGTTCGGGCCTGGGATGGATTCTACCATTTCACTTTGAAAATGCAACTTGGAGGAAGGAAGCGTGGATATATATTGAAAATTACCGATCTTAGTGTCGAACTCATCGTTTTCGGAGTTGCTGAGATGAACAGTGATATTTCCGATGAAGCTTAAATTCAAATTCAACACTGCAACTTGGGGGAAGGGGAGGGAGATACATAAAATGATCAAAAAGGACCGATATTAGTGTCAAATCCATAGTTTTCGTGGTTGCTGAGATGAACAGTAACATTTCTGATACTGTTTAAATAAAGATTCAGGGCCGCAACTTAGAAGAGGGGAAAGGGGAGATATGGAAAAATGATTGAAGATGGCCGATATTAGAATCGAATCCATAGTTTTCGGGGTGGCTGAGATGAACAATGACACTTCCGATGTCGTTTAAATCCATATTAAGCCCCCATTAGTTACTCTTAAAGGGGGAAAATGACTGATACTAGTATCGAATTCATAGTTTTGGGGTTTCCCAAGTTCATTGGTAACAGTTTTCGTGCTCTTTATACCCAAAATGAAACGCATTCTCTCCGTGCGAAGAACGGGTATTTTGTTAGTCTTTAATAATAACGAACGGAAATTTCACATGTTAAATTCTTTAATATATTTGTCTCTGCTGAAATTTACGCGTTTGTGCGGTGTATGTGTATATGTAAATAAGATCATCTCTCTTTTTGAGTTGTTCAAAAAATATAAATACAAATAATACAGAGGGATTTTTATCAGAAATCAGAAAACTAAAAAGTAAAAGTAAAAGCTGTTACTTTATAAAAACTACTTCCTGCTTGCGAGATACGTTGTATACATATATGCTGCAGACACATTACAGAAAATAAGATTAGTATCAGGCGAAGAAATAGTTTTTCAATTATATTTTCCGGGTTTTGCCAATATTTCCGAACAAAAGATTTTTTTCTAATGGGTTCAAAATTTCCGGAAATTTTACACAGCACAAGGACAATACGTATCTCCATAAAATATACAGGGTACAACACCCACAACGGGGAGGTGATTCCTGACACCAAGATAAGAAAATAAAGTATAGACCATCCTGGGTGCACAAACGCTTCCTTTCGGAGTTATAGGATGCCGAAAACATGAAAAAATGAACTTTAAAGGTCCATAGCTCCAAAAATATGGGATCTACCGTAGTCGAGTCAAGACTTCACTTAGAAACTAGTATGTGCCCTATCCAAATATCCATGTTTCAGAATCCTGTGGTACTTCCGCAACAATTTTTATAGAGGCAGTTGGAGAGTGCTTCAAATTATATGACCGTAGCCAAACTCCCTCTATAAAAATTGCTTCGTGAGTACCCTAGGATTCTGAAACATAGATTTTTGGATAGGGCACATATTAGTTTCTAAGTTAAGTCTTGACCCGACTACGGTAGGTTCGACAGTTTTGGAGCTATGGAGTTTCAAAGTTCATTTTTTTTCATGTTTTCGGCGGCCTATAACTCCGAAAGGAAGCATTTGTCACCCAGGATGGTCTATACTTTTTGTCTTATCTTGCTGTCAGCAATCCCCTCCCAAACGTAGTATGTGTTCCGTGTTCTTTTGAAACACCCTGTATATTTGATTTTAACACACTGGTGTTAACTAGAATGATTCTGGCGCTGTTGTTTAACATTTCCCTGCCATAAAACGGTAACTTTATAAGATTACTTAAGATAATTTAATACATCTATATTAATTATTCTAACTAGGATTATTTTTTAGGATCTTTTGTTGCCATGACTTCATTCTATCACGGTGCAAAGGAATGGTACAAATATATTTGTTGCCACAAAATTTCCCTATTCTAATACAAGAAACATAACTACTCAATTATCTTAACTGTAAACTACTAAATATAAAATAGTTTTCATTTTAAAAGCATAATGTAATAAAATATTCGAAAATTTCAATTTTTTCCAATTTTTCCGTTTTTTTCCAAGCTCGGGAAAAATCGGTAAAAAACTTTTTTTACCCAAAATTTCCGGTTTTCTCCAGGCCTTTACAACACTAGTGCTGCCAGAGTGTTGGTTTAAGCTTCAGTGCTCCATTCTACACAGTTCTGAAAATGGCGTTTTCTATCGAATAAAAAGGTTCTTCTTATATTGAATTAAAAGCACGACGAAATCTACGACAGAAATTCTTGCTCCTCTTTGTTAATTCTTCCTCGACTGGATTGTATTGGAGGGGCGAGGACCCCATTATAAATATTGGGGGCAAAAAGTGTCTTGCCCCCCAAAGTCGGCGCCTATGATTGCAATGCATGTTAACCAAACCAAATCAGTCTTTTAGCATCCAATTAGGCTGTCATCAGAAAATAAGGTTGGGATGAGATTTCATGGAGGAAGGACTCTTCCGGTTTCATTGATTGGAGGGATTAATCACAAGTTTGATTAGGAAACATAAATGATGCTTAACTACAAGTTTGATTAATGAATATATATGTTTTTCAGAAAACTATCAAGTGCATTGTCATTTACAGTACAAGAATGGGACTGCAGATGTTTCTCAAAACATTAATTAGAACTTTCATGTTAAAATTCTTGATCAGAGCAGAATTAATAAATAATTTAATTTTTTTCTTTCTTTAGCACATAGAGTCAATGATTTTAGAAGATTTCAATCGGAGGGGAACTCGAAATAAACATTAGAGTCTAGATAAAACTAATACTGCGACAATGCTGGTGACCGTGGTTGAGCCCGAACTGAGAAATACCCTGGGGAATTTCTTTGCTTTGTGGTGGACAGAATTTCTCCCAAGGCCATTCTCTGAAATCATCACGGTTTATGATTATTCCTTTACACGATATGGTTTAAATAAATGAGTGATTAGATCCGTAATTGTAATAGGTTCCGAGGTTACGTGTTCGCTTGAAAGAAATTAATGTCGAGATTATTATTGTTAACAGATATCAAAGCAATCTATAAATACACTTTTGTCTCTAGTGGCAGATTACCTTAGTAAAATCAAGAATTACTACTACACTGAAAACGCTTGACAAGATACAACGATGTATTAAAGCACTTACTGCGCTTGTGATAGCCTTATGCATTAGGATACTGCACTTGGATAACTTTGGGATCAAGTGGTTAAGGTATTTGGTTACATCTTTTAGATTAACGTCCCACGTATATGCGCTTTAGGCCAAGAGAGACGGATGATTAAGGCAAGTGAATGAAGATGGAAAAATTGGTGGAATGAGAATGTGGGAGGAAACAGGAGTATCCCAAGAAATCACACGGACACGATGTCCGCCACAAACTTACTTGGCCGGGGATCGAACAAGGGACACTACGCACCAGAGATAGCGCTGTACCACTGAGTCACCGTGCCCCTTGGCTAGGGATGCGCATGAAACGAGTCGAAACAGGATTTTCGTGACAAAATTCGAGCGAGACACGGCTCTTCCAATAGTGAAATATACATTTTTCGAGTCGAGACATCACTTTTACAGCACATTTTCGAGACGAGACAGCAACAAATCTCGTCTCGTGCGCATCTCTACCCTTGGCATTTGGTTACGATTGGATTTGTCAGTACCTGGGCCATATGAGACGTGGTCCTATAGCTTAACGTGGGATCAGAACCAGAGTAGTAGCTCTTACCAGGAATCGAACTCGAATCTTCCGCGTTAAAGAATCATATGCTAATCATATATACACGAAGGAGCTCTGTGTTTGGCTATGACTTTGATCCATGGTGGAGTGTTTGCTTCTAGTACAAATCCGGCAATCAATTGAAGATACTCATATCAAAGACGCTGTTTGATGCGTATTTTTAGTGCATATTATTTTATGCATCATGATTAATGCATAGACACATTTTACTTATATATTACACTTTAATAAAATTTTGTGCTACTTTGGTTTTATCTAGATCAACTGGAATAAAGTAGAAAATGACAAAGATTACAAGCAGATCAATGCGTAATTTTATGGTTTCAATCACTTTGTGATGTGCAAATATTTTTTAAAAAATCACTACATGGTTTAATTAATAATAAACAGTGATTGCTATATTAAACATGTTTATGCCTTTCTGCAACCGTACATTCCACTCTTGGTCTTTCTTACACATTCTGTCACCTAATATGGCGACTGTCACCAGAGACGTACGTATACAGGAATTTATTTCGGGGAGTCCAAAGTTTTTCGGATTATCAAAATTCCATATGAGGATAAATTGTATTAAAATTTGTAAAAATGCCTTGAAATTACATCAAATTTATAGAAAAATCGAGATTTGGGGGTGTCAAACCCCCAGGATTCACCCCCTACGTACGCCCCTGACTGTAACTAATCTTCAGTAGATAAATTATTAGTTGCTTTGAAGTTTTCTAGAGAATTATAGTCCTCCCTTCTATATTATTAAAATAATTCGAACTTTAGCTTTTAAGACAATTGAGCAGTGGTGGATCTAGAAGGTAAAAACTGGGGAACAGCCATAACCCTGACTATGAAGATATATCATTAGTTTATCATAATCTGGAAGGGCCTAGGCCCCCCGCTCCGGGCTAGACCCACCACTGCAATTGAGCAAGATCGCTGCAGTTAGACAAACCAGAAAGTGGGCTACAATAATAGCCTTCATTTTAAACATTAACATACTTTTGCAGATAAATAATTTTCCGATATCGAAGGATATGTGTAACTTGAGCGTGAAACAGGTATCGTTTACTCTTTTAAATTTCTCTACAGCGATAAACCGCACAAAAATTAATATATTCGTCCAAATAAACGTCATTCATAGCACATAATTCCATGTAAGCACACTTTTGCCATACACAGTGTAGCATATAGAAACTCGGCGCCCCTAGATACTTTTGCTCTGGGCGTCCTCAATAATTACGTGTTTCTCCACCGCTTCAACCCTAGCATAAAAATAAAACTTAACTAAATTATGGTTAAGTAATGAATTAACAATTTACAGTATTACAGTTAAATACCTCTCACTAGATGCTACAGCTACAACTACGTAACAAAAAATAACAAATGGGAAACATGTTCTAAATTATTTTTAGATTTCTTACTCTACTACGTATTCATTACTGCATAGATTCGACTATTTGCTCTTGATTTTGTAACTTTCTCACATGAAAAATCTAAAAAATAGTATTTAAATATTGATTTTTTCGCCCTTCAAAAATTTTGCGCTCTAAGCTTGGGCCTAGTCAGCCTAGTGGGACATGCGGTACTGGCCATACACCAGTGCGGTTGAACCAGCGTTGCCAGACTCACAGCTCGGAATTATTCCAAAACCTGATCGAAATTATGCTAGATTCGGTCAAATTATGCTAGATCCTCATAATTACTAATTCAGGAGTTTAAAAAAAAAACGAAGTTGAGATACGATAAAGTAACTTAAAATACGCAGAGCGCAAGAATGCGTGAATAGAATTTAATACTTCACGCACCAAAGCTTTAACTCAACTAAACTAGTGCAGTCGTTGCCAGACTCAATGGCGTATATATCGTATAAATGAATGCAAAGTGTTTGTTTACATATTTTGAAAGAAAATTACCTCGCAGCATAAGCGGAGTTGAGAAATGTCTGCTGGGGGGCAGATTTTGGGTCGGTTTCGGACCTTTCATTTCAGGAATAAAGATGGTCATGAAGTCAGAAATAAAGATGGTGAAGTTGTCAAAAAGTTTGGAGGAGAATGGTTTCCATAGCTCCGCCCATGCCTCGCAGTTAAAGGGTTAGAAAACTCTGGGTGGAGCCACAAAAAAAAAAAAAAAAAAAAGCCCAAACCCGTTTCCAACTTACTTCGGAAAATAAGACTGCTTGTATGGTTTACCGACTGTATGAATTAATGGAAGAAGATACATTTCTCCCGTTCTTTTTCTTCCCACGACCAACTTCTTTCTCATCTCCAGGTTTTGCGGCCTTTTGATAAACTTGCTGAAATTATGCTAGATTTGGGCAGGATGCTAAAAGCACGATGCTAGATGCTAAAGACATGCAAATTATGCTAGATCTAGCATCATTATGCTAGATCTGGCAACGCTGGGTTGAACAGCCAATGCGATTGCAGCGCCAGTTGTACCTCTAGTGGCTATTTTACAACTCTATGGTGAAGTACTAAACAATCATGAAATGATGTGTAATGGAGGCGTCTGCAGCGAGGCTATTTTTCAAAATCGTCATAAAGTAAACTCCTAAGGGAATTGAGTATCTGAGCCATTTTTGCTTTTTAGCCCATTAGTTTATGTAGAGAAGCATTTTTTCTTTGATACGAAAAGGGAGTTTAATAATTCGATTTTATTGGTTTCTTTGTAAAACGAAATTAAATGTCTCTTGGTTTGTTAAAATGCATTTGTATTATAAACAAATTTAATATTACTTAAATAAAATTGATTTATAAATGTTAAGATTATAAATTAGAGAATTCAATTTTCAGAAAGCAAGGAACACTTAAATAGATTCAAAGAGAAAAAAAACAGCAAAATCAAATCATTAGAATTCTCTTTTATTTCAAAAAGGGAAAAATATATTTCTTTATATAAATCGATAAGCTCAAAAACAAAGATAAATCAACACATTTAATTGTATTATAGACGGCTATTTATTTATTTATTTATTTATTTATTTTTTGAAACGTGATTTTGCCCTTTACTGTAAAGGAGATGACGAGTTGATAATGAATGGTGAAGGTACTGTGTAACATCCCTGTCCTGAATGGATTCCAACAGACGGCAGATACGTTTCCGGATCACTAGGATAATATCTTTGATTGCTTGACTATGCTAGCTGGTTTGTAGACATCGAGTATCATTTTAAATTCATCCTCCGAGTGCAGCTCAACAAATGTCAGAATAAATAATAGAGGAGACCGGGGTCACTTGAGTCAAGAGGCTATTTGTGTCAAACTGTGCATTTAATATGCGCAACTGTCAAAAGTCACTGTGCATTTAATATGCGCACCCGCACACTGAACCTGAGTTCAGTTATGAGTTCGTTGGCAAAGAGAAGGTTGTGTGTGTCGTTGATCTCCTGCGTTCTCACCAGTTACTGTAATGTGAGACTATTCTGAGTAAAGTAAGTTGCAATCAGGGACGTACGCAAAGGGTGGGTCCTGGGGGTCCGGACCCCCTCCGAAATTTCGACTTTTGTATAAATTTAGCCTAATTTTAGGGGCAATTTTAGGAATTTTAATATAAAATACCTTCATATTGAGTTTGGACCCCTCCCGAAATAAGTTCCTGTGTACGCTACTGGTTGCAATACTTCATATTTTGCTCTGATACAAAATAGTGCCTGTGTGATGCATATTTTTGTAAAATTATTACCGTACGCGTAAGACAGAACGTATGAAATGAAATGAAATCTTCAGTTTTACGTCCCACGGTTATGCCAAAGGAGACGGTGATAAATGAATGAAATGGTGGAATGAAGAAAGTGGGAGGAAACGGGAGAACTCCGACAAAAACCTACGAGCACGGTGTTTGTCCACCACAAAATCCACACGGCGCGAGCTGGGATCGAACCAGGAACCCTAAGTACCGGAGGTGAACCCTCTACCACTGAGCCACCGCGCCCCCTAGCCACTCGTATGAATCTGAAACTGTGGGATAGGTGTAAAAACAAAAACACGGATATGTCATGATTTCAAAAGTATAATGATTCAAAGTATATATATTGAAAAGTTATTGAAAAGCCTATGGCCTTTCCTATTAATCTGAAAGGGTGAAACGGTGCAAAAACAAGAAAGAAAATAAAAACAAACTAGAATGTATAGCTGGACTGAGCTTGAATAGTTATTTTGTTAACATATGAACCATATTGTCGTTGCATGAACATGTACTGATTAGTAACCCCCAGAAAGGTTTACGTCTGGGACATTTCTTTTTTACTTTGATACATTCTATTCTTTGTTTTCAACTGTCTCACCGTTTCAGATTAATAGACTTTTCAATGACGCTTGTGTTTACATTTTGACCCACCACCATTTTGCACAGGCTTATCATCAAGAGTCGAGACTTCTTCCATCTTCTTTCACATACATCACACAGTAAAAAAAATGGTTATGTTAATTCAACTCAATTTTAACACAGAGCAGTGGTTCCGGCGTGACTACCACTATGCAGTGTTAGTTCAACACAGACCCCGCGGTGTTGGCGTTTAACACAGGGGGTGTGTTACGTCTTTCAAAATCGGTGTTAAATTCGGATCTGTGTTAGTATTTTCGGTGTTGATTCGGCACCATGTAAGGGTCGATAGTGTGGAGAAAAGTGTTGAGTGTTACTTGTGGCGCGGTGTTGCACCAACACGAATAAAGTAACACAGTGTGTAGTATGTTAATTATTTTGTGTTAATATTACACCATGTCAAGTATCAATAGAACACAGTCCCTGTGTTACTTCAACATTATTTTCATATTATTTCAACACACGATCAGTGTCATAATTCAAGGTCAAAGCCTTATAAGTAACACCGTTTTGGTGTTAATTCAACACTCCCTGTGCTAAAATTCAAGGTCAGACCACCAGATTAACACCGTTTTTGGTGTTAGTTCGACTCCACTTCTGTGTTACTACGACACCTAGTTCGGTGTTGAAATAACTCTGTGTGTGGTGTTGATGTAACTATTTTTCTGTGTTGGAAAACCATGTGGTGATCATGCTTACGCTTACCGGAGATTCTAATTTTAAAATAAGATAGTAAACTACAAAACACTTCATACAGAAAATCTTCATAAAAATTATTGTCGTCCTCCCCAACATTTATTGTGAAGTATTTCTTGATGGTGCGAAACACAACATACACCAACATCTTGTTCAAGAATGATAGGAAGCTCCTACCTATATCCTTATAATATGTTTGCCTCTTAATCGTTTGACCCTTTCCGATTATATGTTTGGCCCTTTCCGATTTCAGCATTTTGAGTTGGACCCCGTCTGGGACCCTGGAATATTTTTTATACTTTGAATCATTATAGGGCCTACTTTTGAAATAATGACATATCCGTGTTTTCGTTTTTTACACCTATCCCACCGTTTCACATTCATACAAGTGGCCATAGACTTTGCAATAAAGATTGTGTTGATATTTTGACCCACCACGATTTTGCAGGCTTATCGTAGAGAGTTGAGACTTCATTTATCTTCTTTCATTTAACACCAACTTTCATACGATGTGCAAGTTGACCCCCTTTCCATTTAAAAATTTTGAGTTGGACCCCGTCTGGGACCCTACGGGGGACCCTGGGACAATTTATTATACTTCGATACGTTGTACTTTTGAAATGATGAAAGACATGTTTTCCTGCTTTCATATCTTTCTCGCCGTTTCAGATTTTTCGGGATTGCAACGGACTTTATGGACATGCTTAAAGATTTTAATAAAAATGAGTAAAGTGCTGCCCCCAAGCAGAATGCATGAGACCTCCTTAATTTTGGTAACCGGTTTTGATCTTACCTTGACCCAAACTTTCAGAAAATATATACACCACCCCCACTTTGTGGGTTCAGGCTCAAGTACATCCTGGGTAAGATTAACCTACACATGTAAGGTATTCTGTAGGCCTAACAGATAAAATAGTCCATCTTATTTTCTTATGAAGTTGTGTTTTTTTGACGATAATTTAAGCATATACATGAACGCTAATGTGATTAATGCAAATAATGCTAATAAAGCGAAAGACCCAAATCCTCCCCTCCCCCTTCTGAGACCGAAATAGCCCCGTAAGTTTTAGTAATCAAGAATTCCGCCACTTTTGTTCTAAATTCGTTTTCTGAATTTTTGTGATTTAACAGGTTCTTTATTCTTTAATATGTTTAAACTCTAAAGTACTTCGATTTTTTGAAATTTTGACTTTTCTCTTACTATATTCAAATAACACTGACCTCTACAACTATATTCAAAAATACACCCTGTTTCAAAAAGAATATACATATTACGAAGAATTATTTTGTCCAAACTATCGATCGCTGAGCCTCGGATCGGCTATTGCAGAAACGAATACATGTATAGTTTATATTAATAGCCGCTAGATGTCAGTTGTCTTCTGTTTTGCTTGGTAACCGTCATATGTTTAAAATGACTACTCCGCAGCAGAAATCATTTTATGTTCTCGAGTTTGCGAAGTGTAATTCCGTGATTAGAGTGCAAAGACGTTTCAGGTTGAGGTACCAAATTGATCCCCCGAATGGGTGGAGCATTCGCAGATAGTATCGACAGTTTGTAGATACAGGATGTGTATGTAAAGGAAAGTCCTGGCCACCCTCGTGTTACTGAAGAAAATGTTGCACGAACTCAAATTGCTTTCCAACGTCAACTCGTCGTGCCTTCAAAATCAACTCGTCGTGCCAGTCGGGAGTTACAAGTGAAGACAACAACAATTTGGCGTGTTTTGAGACGTCGGTTGGTTATGAAAGCCGTACAAGTTACAGCTGTTACAAGATCTGCGTCCTGATGACAAACGCAAACTTGTGGCATTTTGTAACGAGATTCTGGATGCTATTGACAATGAAAACACTTTTGCACAACGCATCGTGTTCAGTGATGAAGCAAATTTCCGTGTTAGCGGTCAGGTAAACAAACAAAATGTTCGAATTTGGGGCCTACAGAACCCACATACAGTCATTGAACACGTACGAGATTCGCCCAAAGTCAATGTGTTTTGTGCGATATCCCGATCATCAGTTTACGACCCATTTTTCTTAATGGAAACACGGTTAACAGTCAGCAATATCTCGCTATGTTACAAAACTGGTTGTTTCCGAGGCTGCACGAAGACAACTTCATTTTTCAACAAGACGGAGCACCTCCTCACTGGAGTCGCCAAGTGCGTGAATATCTGAATGAAACTCTACCGAACCGTTGGATTGGTCGTCAAGGAGCTGGCAACTTAGCATGTCTCAGCTGGCCTCCACGGTCACCGGATTTGAACCCTGTGACTTCTTCCTGTGGAGTTTCGTTAAAGACAACATTTATGTACCACCACTCCTACAGAACCTGGAAGAGTTGAAGAACCGGATCCGTACTGGCATAACATCAGTGACGTAGGACATGCTTTGCCCGAGTATGGGAGGAATTTGAGTATCGATGTGATATTGTTCGTGTCGCTGATTGAGGACATATTAAACATCTGTAATTTGAACTTTGAACTGTAATTTGAACTTTAGAGGTTCATAAATATGTGTGTAAAATTTCATATTCGTATGTCTTAAAGTTTAACAAATATATCCATTCGAAATATGTATATTCTTTTTGAAACAGGGTGTACGTAAGCACAGACCAGGAACAGTATACTTTAAATCACGTTTGGTGCCAAAGAAACTACAGTAAAAACGTAAAATATTATTGTTGCATATATAATCAGGCTTAGAGATTCATAAAGATCTCTTGTTTCTTTTCACGATGTAAAATTTACCAGGAAAAGTGTGAAGAAAGAACTGTATACATACTTACCTGTCAGGGACGACTCTTGAGGAAGGTCACATCGTATAGTTGAAAGCTATATGTATTGTAGTACTTCTCGACACAGTTTTCTGAAACTGTATAAAGCTTTACATATACACTATGTGATCAAAAGTATCCGGACACCCCAAAAAACATGTTTTTCATATTAGGTACATTGTGCTGCCACCTACAGCCAGGTACTCATTATCAAGACCTCAGTAGTCATTAGACATTGTAAGGAAGCAGAATGGGGCGCTCCGCGGAACTCACGGACTTCGAACGTGGTCAGGTGATTGGGTGTCACTTGTGTTATAAGTCTGTACGTGAGATTTCCACACTCCTAAACATCCTTAGGTGCACTGTGTCTGATGTGATAGTGAAGTGAAAACGTGAAGGGACACGTACAGCACAAAAGCGTACAGGCCGACCTCGTCTGTTGACTGACAGAGACCGCCCACAGTTGAAGAGGGTCGTAAAGTGTAATAGGCAGACATCTATCCAGACCATTACACAAGAATTCCAAACTGCATCAGGATCCACTTCAAGTACTATGACAGTTAGGCGTGAGGTGAGAAAACTTGGATTTCATGGTCGAGCGGCTGCTCATAAGCCACACATCACGCAGGTAAATGCCAAACGACGCTTCGCTTGGTGTAAGGAGCGTAAACATTGGACGGTTGAACAGTGGAAAAACGTTGTGTGGAGTGACGAATCATGGTACACAATGTGGGGATCCGATGGCAGGGTGTGAGTATGGCGAATGCCCGGTGAACGTAATCTCTCAGCGTGTGTAGTGCCAACAGTAAAATTCGGAGGTTGTGGTGTTATGGTGTGGTCATGTTTTTCTTGGAGGGGGCTTGCACCCCTTGTTATTTTGCGTGGCACTCTCACAACACAGGCCTACATTGATGTTTTAAGCACCTTTTTGCTTCCAACTGTTGAAGAGCAATTCGGGGATGGCGATTGCATCTTTCAACACGATCAAGCACCTGTTCATACTGCACGGCCTGTGGCGGAGTGGTTACACGACCATAACATCCCTGTAATGGACTGGCCTGCACAGAGTCCTGTTGGATCCTATAGAACACCTTTGGGATGTTTTGGAACGCTGACTTCGTGCCAGGCCTCACCGACCTACATCGATACCTCTCCTCATATCAACACTCCGTGAAGAATGAGCTACCATTCCCCAAGAAACCTTCCAGCACCTGATTGAAAGTATGCCTGCGAGAGTGGAAGCTGTCATTAAGGCTAAGGGTGGGCCAACACCATATTGAATTCCAGTAATACCGATGGAGGGCGCCACGAATTTGTAAGTCATTTTCAGCCAGGTGTCCGGATACTTTTGATCACATAGTGTACAATATCAGGTAGTCTAAAAATATTGTACCTTTTGCGAACGAGATGGCTTTAGTGTTCCAAACCTCACAGTATATGAATGAACCGCAGCGGGTCATGCTTATCATCATTTGACAACTGACAGTTGAAGCTAATAGATGTGCAAAGATTGTTGGCATTTTGTGATCAGACGCAAGATATTGCGCCGTGAAGATGAATGAACTTTCTACACACTACAAAACTGCGCTACATTTACAATTTTACTCCGATAAATGCGCAAATGCTGCACAGGCCCATGAAGAAATTTATGCTGTGTATGTCCAAGATACGTTATCAAAAGCACGAGTCAAAAGATGGTTGAGGCACTTTCATTCTGGGAATTTCGATGTCCAAGATGCTCCTCGCAGTGGGTGGCCAACCATAGTGAAAGGAGATTACATTCGGGCAAAAGTCGAGCAAGACCGGCATGTAAGCAGTGATTATATTGCCAACGACCTAAACACCAGTGGCGGATCTAGAAGATAAAAACTGGGGGGCAGCCAGAACCCAGACTATGATACGTATATCATGAGTGAAATGGTATAAACTTTCAAAAATATATAAATAATAGCTTAAATTATTTTTGTCACTTAAAAAAATGGCGGGGCCTAGATTCGGTCCTGGCCTAGATCCGCCACTGCTAAATACCCATCACCAGTGTTAAACCATTTGGAGAAAACTGGCCACAAAAAGAAGCTCGACGTTTGAGTGTCACATGGTGTGACTCAAAAGTATTTACTCGATCGAATTACTGTGCACGAATCTCTACTGAAAGCTGAAACGTTACGATCTTGAACCATTTCTAAAGTGGCTGATCACGAATGACGAAAGGTGGATAACCTACAACAACGTGTGAAAAACATCGTGGTCGAAGCGAGAAGCTCCACCAACCAGAGGCCCCCAGAAAAGGAAACTTTATTTTATATATAAATAAAGTATATAGTTTATTTTTGGAGCTCTTAAAAAGTAGCTCTAAGTAGCAGTATTACAACCCACCGCCCCCACAAAGTCTGTCCTGGATCCGCCCCTGCCACCAACTGTGGCAAAACCCACACTGGCGCTAAGGAAGGTTATATTATGCGTTTGGTTGGATTGGAAGGGCATAGTTCATCACGAACTACTGCTCCGGGCAGAACGATAGACTCGAACCTATACTGTCGAAAATTAGCTCGACTACATCTAGCAATTATATATATAACGGAACTCGTAAACAGAAAGTGTGTTGTATCCACACTGACAACACCAGACTGTTCATCTTTAAAGACTTGTCGGAAATTGAAAAGAATGGGGGTAGGTTTTAGTGCTTCCATCATATATCGCGGTCCTGGCACCACAAGACTATTGTTTGTTTCGGTATTTGCAGAACTCGCTTAATGGTGTTAAGTTACTTTCAAAAGAGGCCTGTGAAAACTACATGTCGTAATTGTTGACCAGAAATCACAATTTCTCTAGCCTTGGGATTATGCTATTGCCGAAAAAATGGTAGAAACTTAACGGATAAAATGGTGTATACATGGTTTTATAATGTTATTTTCAAATTATAATAAATGTATTCTCAATTTTGACCTCCAAGGGCTCAATACTTTTTGGACAACAGGGCTTAGGTTTACACAAATTTCACCTAAGTTAGAGATAAATCTATTTACTTATTTAAGTTACTGAAGTATCACTTCTGTGTCTAGGTACTTTAGTGGATATAAAGCATTTGTCTTCGAGCTCATGTTTATTGCAGAGTAATTTCATTGCCAGTGGTGTCACGCAAGTATTGGTTGGTGTTCAAATTATGCAGTAATAAATAATGTATCTGATGCACTAAATTCTTTATTTCGTAGTACTATTTAAATGTTATACTGGTAAGAAGCACTAATTTTGATATTGTTGTCATCTGCTTCTTTTTTAAGAATTGAAACTTAACATTCACAGACTTTTTCTCCAAAGTTTGGCATTAAAAAGATCAAGCAAGTCACCCTTCGATAGGTTAAATTGACTGCATTGCCAGTTTTCGCATGATCAGCACTGAAATGGTATTTGAATAACGTATCTCGATTCACACTTAACTGTATAATTTATGTTCTTTTCTTTCTGAGAGTAATATCTAATATATATTGTATTTTTCAGAGCTGTGTGCTAGAAAAAGATGAACCTTTGTATGATCCCAAAATTCTTGAGCGTTTGGACCTTGCAAAGTCTTCTGTGAGTTTTGAACCACAAATAACTATTCAAGAACCCGGAGATGGACTTGTTGTAAGACCATTATGTGCTGGCGACTATAGCAGAGGTAAATATTCCGTTTCATTCACGATTTACCTTGTTATTGACTATGCATATTCTGATGCCTAGATTTCAATCTTACGACTTGTTTTGTATGAGTGCCTTTATAACGAAGCATAAATTCATAAGCATACTGACCTTAGCCTTTGCGGAGCCTAGGACAAAGGATCCCCGCGGGAGCCCTTCCCAAGTTAAATGGCACAGTATCAAAAGGAAAATTCTCGACGCCGGAATGTTGTCAAGATTTTTTTTTTTAATTCTAGATTTCAACGGTGTCTTTCTTTACAAATTACATATTACAGAGAGGTGCTTAACATATGCAATATCTCACGTATAATCAAGAATAATGAAGTATAGTATTTAATTTTTAACTTTTCTTAAATTTTTGCTCTTGCTTGTCATGAATTTTGCAAATTCATTTTAAATATATATATATATATATATATATATATATATATATATATATATATATATATATATATATATATATATATATATATATATATACCGTTTTAACATTATTAATAATCACCTTCGTGATTAGTTTCATGAATGATGAATAGTTTCATTATTAAAAATTGATTTTTTTAAAGATCTTATAATAACCTAGGATCTTTGTAAAGGCGTAAGCCTAACGCGTCTTCCACCATGTGGTTATATTTAAGGTTTATTTTAATTGGTGTATATTGCGAGAGGATTTGTATTTTAAATATAACCAATCTTTTTATATACTTTTGATAGAAGAGATAAACATATTAATTAAATTAGAAAATTTTAGGCATGAATAAAAGATATAAGTTTTAAATGTGTGATTGCTTTTAATGTTTTAGATTAGTTATATAGTGTTTGTGAATTGGTTTACGTGTAGAGATATTTTTGGCAGTTAGAGTTTTTAAGTACATACCTGAGTTTTTTGTTGAAGATATTGTTTTATGATTGAGGTTTAATTTTAGTATAAATTTTTAATTTGGTTGGGATTGACAAAATAGTAATTTTTTAAAACTTTATTTGATGAAGATTATGATGTTTGGAGTTTGAAGACAAAATTTGTTTTTAATATTTTAGTTATATTGAGATTATTAATGATATATGAATGTCGGGTTACACTTTCTATTTTGGAAATATTGTGAGATTATATATATTATTGAGGTTGTTACCTAAAGTGATGTAGAACCACGCCATGATCCAGAAAATTGGGTTTATGTATAAGTTGGAATTTGGTTTAGACGAAGAAATTTGTTAATGCAAGATTTACATAATGAGGCAGTTTATTATGTAAGTTAAACTGTTTTTAGCACATAAAACGAATTTATAGACAAATGATATAATAATTTTAACATTTTATTATAGATTTTTGATTTGAATTTATGTAAAGGAGTTTTTTCGTGTTTTGTTTATTTTTAAGAATTAAATTTGAAATTAAAGTATAATACAAATAAAAAGTTTATAACTGGCCGGTTACAATATATATGTATTATTTGTATTTACCGTCTGATATACAGGGTTTTTCAAAACAACACCGAGACAACGTTTGGCAAGTGATTCCTGACACCAAAATAAGACAAAAAGTATAGACCAACCTGGGTGCACAAACGCTTCCTTTCGGAGTTATAGGCTGCTGAAAACATGAAAAATTAAACTTTAAAGGTCCATAGCTCCAAAACTATGGGAACTACCGTAGACGGGTTAAGACTTCACTTAGCAACTAATATGTGTCCTATCCAAATATCCATGTTTCAATGCCCTAAGGAACTTCCGCAACAACTTTTATAGAGTAGTTTGTGACTGAGGACTTCAATTTATATGCCCGTAGCCAAACTCCCTCTATAAAAATTGTTTCGTGAGTACCTTAGGATTCTGAAACATGGATTTTAGGATAGGGCACATATTAGTTCCTATATAAAGTCTTGACCCGATTACGGTGGGTCCCGTAGTTTTGGAGCTAAGGACCTTTAAAGTTCATTTTTTCCATGTTTTCGGCAGCCTATAACTCCGAAAGGAAGCGTTTGTGCACCCAGGTTGGTCTATACTTTTTGTCTTATCTTGGTGTCAGGAATCACCTCCCAAACGTTGATGTTTTGAAACACCCTCTATATACCAAGGATTTTATAACATCCTTGGTATATACAATAGGGATTTAATCATTTTTTCGAGGTTTTACAATGAGATGTTAAGGTGTTCATCTATTGTATAAAATGTGTTGTGATTTTCCGTATGCACATGTTCTATGATACACAGAGATAAGTTATCTTTTCCACGCGTAGAAGGTCATCGAATTTTTATGAACGTTAAATTAAGTCCTAACAAGAATACAAAGACATTCTAATAAAGAAAGACATCCCTTCTGAAACATTGCAAATACGAGTGAAGAACCGATCCATCTCCAAATACTTAGAAAATGAATAAGACATGATTAAGAACAAAGAACTAACCAAAATTATAGAGATTAAAGGAGAAATTCCAAGAACAGATAACATATCGCATTGGAATAAATAATGGATAAATTCAAAAAATGGCAGTCAGTGGCGAGGCTTGAGGGTAGACAGGGTAGACAGCGTCTACCCTTTAGAATTTTATATGTATTAAGCCAAGCGTAAATTACTAACTTTAAATTTTGTAATTTAAAGATACTGAACTTAAAATTTCCTATAATTTATTCTGATTTTTTTTTAATGCTTCCATATGAAAGACAGAAAGCAAAGTGTCTCGCGAAACCTTGAACATTATTTCTCTGTTGCATCCATTTAGCTTGCATCAACCTATAGAAGCGTAGGGGAAATAGCCACATGAGAAGTTTAAGTCCAACGACTCGCGCTGTGTAATAGTACCTGCGAAAAGACATTTGCTGTTTTGTCTACGTTTAGAGGGTTGTCTATCTTGTTTGTTTTAAGCTGGATTTGTAAGTGAAAGAAACAGATCGCCATTTCTTCTTATTTTAAACCATCTTTCGAGCTCCCTCTATAAAATGTTAAATTTATATATATATATATATATATATTGTCCCTATGTGTCTCCAACATCAGAATAAAAAAGACCCCCCCTAACGAAAAGTTGAGACGTATTGGCAATTCTATCACTTTTATGATTTTCGCGAGAGTGACAAGTACTTTTACATGTCCCGGTAAACGCCCCCTCCCTGAGACCACCTGGTCCGAATTAAAAAAAAAAAATCGTTTCGTCTTGGTCTGGAGCCTAGACCAAGGTACCCGTGACCAAATTTTGGTAACTCGGTCCACTGGTCTGATCCCCAGACTGCACACATACACAAAGGCAGACAAACATACAAACAAACTCTCTTTTATTTATATTAGATTCTTCGCTCAATAATTGTGCAGATGAAAGATTTGAAAAATACATAAATCTGGTCATTGTAGAACTAATAAATTATAGAAAATTTAGTATATATAAACAAATTCTTCCATACGACAGGCAAACTGAATGACTTGATATCCACCTTTCCTAACACTTTTTGCTCAGATCAGCTTAAGAATTAATTTATGAACTTATGTCCCGATAGTAACCAACACATTTCTCTTTCCGAATGCTTGAAATATATTCTTAGTAATGAACTTCAAAGCGTATATCAGGGAGACAACAAAGCTGCTAAATATGGTATTGAGCATTCCATCAACTTCAGTTCTTTGAAAACATTCAGTGAGTGCCCTGAAAAGAGTGAAAACTTACTTAACGAACAGCATGACAAATTACAAACACTTCCTGAATTACGGACACTTACAATAACGAACTTGGTGTGGAAGCTTTGTAGGATATCTGAATCCAAAGAAAGAGTTATTAATATTTTCGCCAAAATGAAGAACAGGGTAAGGAGCTCATTTACAAGACTGTAAGGCTGTAAGGTATTAGGTAAGGTAGGCCCTATTTGGTATTAGATTAGTTGTAAGGTATTTACTTCTATCGTTTTTTTTTTTTTGTTGTTTTTTTTACTTTGCAGCTCATTGCTAAGGTATTTAGAAATGACTATCCCTAAAGAGGATATGGGGAACTAATGCCCCATTTCTAGCAAATGTGGAACCATTCAGAAATCTATACTTCGGAAAAAGAAATACTATACACCAAATTTCATTAATTATAAAATTTTATACTTAAAGGAACAGAGTAAACATTTATTGCAAAGAATATTGAAAACTCAAACATTAATACTATATTTATGAATTATCAGGGGTCATCTTACTTGGAATAGTGTATATACACTGTATGTGTGTGTTTGTCTACACAGTTGTTTTTACAGCACGCTTCGCCACTCTTGGCAGTAGGACAAAAAATATTATTACAGATTTAAAAACTAGGGAAAAGATTGACGAAATTAACACAGAAGTTATGTTCTGGGCATTCGGAGGCCATCTGAAGAGGTTGAACATAATCGAAAATGATGTGTGTAATAGTGGAGAACAACACACCGCGGAATATATTTTCTGGTATTGTGATGCATATACGTATATCAAAACTTAAAAGAAATTAGAGACGAACTGGAAGTAGATAAAAAAAGACACTAAAAGATGAAGAAAAGTCCAAAATTTTATTATTGTGGCAAGATATGTTTCAAAAAAATAGTGGAAAGAAAAACAAAAGGAGAAAATACGACTTTTAAGGCCTGTAGCCAGCCTGATTTATTAGGGGTCAGGCCTGTATCCAGGGGGGTCTAGGGGGCAGAACCCCCCAAACTTTTTGCTGTCCCCCTATAATTTTCACGGTAGGCTTGCAAATGAACTATAATATGGTTGCATCGGCCCCCCTACATTTTTGGGCTGGCTACCGGCCTGCGGGAAGGGGGGGGGCAGAAATGAAGGCTACGGGGGCAATCACAGTCATCAAAGAACACTATAAAACTGTACATTTTTTAAAATTATTTACAGAATCTGTATTTATTTTTGAATTATGGAAACCGTAAATTTTTGTTTTATTTTTGCGTGTTTAATACATGCTCTTTGCGAGGTACTTTGTTTCATATTAATCATTAAAACAAGTATTTATTTTTTCAACATTAGAGCAAAATTATATTACAGCAATTTTAGATTATATCAATACAAAATAGAAGTGTATGTTTTATTCAATGTTTGCACTCAATTTTCTACTTCTAAAATAAGCGCGACATACAATTTAATATTCACAACTAACGTTGTGGACTACGATACTGTTGTTTGAAAGTGCACCTGGTATCCTTGCATGCTTATCATGGTTGCAGTAATAGGGTATGGTTTGAAATTCTTGTGAAATGGGTAAAGGCAATGGAACATGTTTTGTGCATCTAGCAAGAAACATAGGCCTATAATTATACACAGAAATGAGTAGTATTCGCAAAGTTGAATTTAATTTGGTAAATATAATTGCAAGAAATTCACAGGTTTTGATTCAGTTTGAAAATTCTTTTTAGCGTTATTTTTTAGTGGTCAAAAAATAATTTAGGGGGCAGTGCCCCCTTCTAGCCCCTCCCTGGCTACGGGCCTGACTGTTTTTAACACTCTAATTAGATAAATAAGCAAATAAAGCATGTGATGTAAAAGTAATTAAGCTCTAAGGAACTACCGAGAACTTAGAACTACATGTTTTTAGTGTTTCTTGGGTTAGTGCAATGTAATGTGTTTTTATATTGTTAAGTGATTGAAACCATGCAAAATTTAGATAGGGAATCTGAAGAACAGAAAAAAAAAAATGAGGTGAATTTTTTTGATTTCCTATAATAAGAAAGCTCTATCGTATTTTTTCAGCTTGTTTGTTTCTTTTATTTTTAATTTTAAAAGTGTTTTAAATATACATTGATGAGTTGAAATCACATTGCATATAAGAAAATAAAGTGAAATATAAATATTAAGAAAGAAAAGAAAGCAAATACGAAATCTGGATAACCGATTTCCAAAATTAAAATTCACAAAGGAGACGAAACAAATATAAATGAATTATAAGGTAATGTGAGAAATTGACACCTGGTTAAATATGCTTTTAATATTTTAACTAATCAATTATATTTAATTTCACATCTTACAGTCAGCTTGTTTCTTTTCAAATCACGTCCATGTGTTGTTTGTCTACACATATATTTTTGTAAAATAAATAAAGAAAATGTTAAATAAGCGTAGTTTAAATTTTTAGATGTCATGCCATAGAAAACAGTCTCACCTCAATGTGCTGGGAATGATGAGCCGAAAGAAGAGTTAAGACATCAGCTAAGGCAGGAAGGGGGAATATGGAGGCCATTAAAATAAAATGAAAAGTCTCCATTGATGGTACACTCAGAGCACCTCTTGCCAATAACTATAATCAGCAAACAAGTTTAGATTTATGTAATGAATTAAAATGGATAGCTGCTAATTTCTTAACATGCTGATCTTACACTTTTCCACATTGTAAAACAAGCAGCATTTCTGCTTGTGCATGTGAAAATAAGATACTGCCAATGGTTTCGTTTTTCAGTATAGCTAATAAGACTAAAATCCATCTAATAATTAATCTTCAAATAAAAATTAGTAATTAAATATACCACATTAAATTGATACTCTCTTTTCAGGCTTCATTCAACTTCTTTCGCAGTTGACGAAAGTGGGAGACGTATCGGAAGAGATGTTTCTAAGTAAGTTTATTCCTTAATAATTTTTGAGTGTAGCTTTAAACAAGTAAACAATCTCTTCAGTTTGCATTGTTTTCTTTGTTTCTTATTATTATTAGCATGCTCATATGAGTAACATAGTTGCAGTAATAATTTGGTAGTGAAAGCATAAGTCGTATTCAGTGTACAATTTGTATTGAGTGCAGGCACGCACTCATGTGGGATGGGGTCCAAGATTTGGATGGGACCCAATACTACAAGCCACTATGTTTATATAATATTGAATGGGTATTATTCTGTACCCGAAAAAAAAATAATAAATAATTGTAAATTATTCTCAGCAATATTTTCAGAATAAAATCATAGAGCCAGATTGTTTTTATAAGAGTGCAGATGAAGTGTAAGATCATTTTTTTTTTTAATATAGTCAGTTTTAATATAGTCAGAGATTCAGAAAAGAAAAAATCATATTGAAGGAAAACTCAAAAAAGTTTTGTTCAGCAAATTTTCATAATTGAACAACTACCGGTGACGGCACTAGTATCGCCGATAAACAGAAATGGCGTCGGCAGTTGAAAAGGAGCAATGCGTGTGGTAGTTTGCAGAGACAAAAAGTGTTGTTCAAGTTCAACGAAACTTTCGACGTGTTTACCACAAGGAGCCTCCATCATGCAACAGTATCCAGGCGTGGATTTATCAACGGGGAATATAGTGAAACAACACAGCGGTGGTAAATCGCGTGTAAGAAGAAACTATGGAAGTAATAAGAGAGTGTTTCTCACGTAGCCGGAGGAAGTCAATTCGCGCAGCGAGCAAACATTTTCCAGTCAACAGTGCACAATGTGGTACACAAACGATTGCGTTTGCGCGCATATAAGGTGCAATTGTTGCAAGAAATTAAGCCTAATGATAAGCCACAGAGAGCAATATTTGCTTCTGAAATTCTGAACAGGATTGATTATGACAAAAATTTCCTATTGAACGTTGTTTTCTCTGATGAGGCAACTTTTCACTTGTCTTGCTGTGTTAACAGACACAATATTAGAATATGGGAATCTGAGAATCCGCATGTGTATATAGAACATTCTAGAGACAGTCCCAAATTGAATGGTGTGCTTTAACACATAATGCAGTTATAGGCCTCTTCTTTTTCATAGAGCAAACCATAACAGGAAATGTGTTCTTAGACATGCTTCAACACTTTGCTGTTCCCCAGTTACAACATTTGCAACCTCAAGTGATATTCCAATTGGAGTTCCTTGATACTGAATTTCCTGGCCGTTGGGTAGATCATGATGGGCCAATTAGGTGGCCTTCACGCTCTCCTGATGTTAGGACTCTGGACTTCTTCCTGTGGGGATATGTGAAAGACCTTGTGTATTCTGGTGAAAAGGTAAGTAACATTCATGAACAGAAGAACCGTATTAGGAATGCAATTGCTTCATAACACTTCAGATGTTATAGAGTACGTGCGGAGAGATTGAGTTCAGGCTAGATATTGTAAGAGTTACAAATGGAGCTCACGTGGAGTTACACTGAGTCAGGGGCGTCATTTAGGGGGGGCAGGAGGGGGCAATTGCCCCCCCCAAGAGTTTGAGGAATGCATATACTTTAATAGATTGTCTACTAATATAATAGTACAAACCGTGAAAGTCTTATGTCGGTGGTGCTCTTGCCCCCCCCAAGCGAAGTCTGAAATGACGCCCCTGCACTGAGTGTTGAATTAGGCAGTTTGTTAGGGGACTCGGACTGGTGGACCAGCACGTGGGTGCGCCCCTGATTAAATGGTATCAGTTTTGTTGATAGTCGAAAAACAATTTTGACGCAATGATTGGTTGTAGAAGGAATACTTTTTTTTTTTTTTTTTTTTTTGTTGTTGTTGTTGTTAAGTTTATTTCTCGCCTTCATTGCTATTAGTTGATGGAAGTAGTTCTGATACGGCCAGTACCGGAATCATAATTTAAATATATTATACACATCGTGCTATCATAAGTTGGGTAGTAGATTTTAGCCAATGGAAGTAGAAGAAAAGAAGCTAAAAATAAAAATAAAGGTTTATAATCTCGAAGATGCAACAAAATTTTACGCTACGACATTAAAGGCTATGTTAATAATTATTTTTGTTCCTAAAATGCGCAAAGTAGTTGTAATTTATCTGAACAACAAGCAGAGGCATTTTAGAATTTTATTCCCTTATTAAAACACTTTGAAAGTCCTTGCTTTTAAAAAATATTATTTATTATTATTATTATCGTATGAATTATATTTTTTGGCAAATTAATTTGCATACAAAAATTTCGTTAATGGTGTCTTTGGAGGTCAGCATTCACTTCTCCAATCAATGATTATTCACAGCTCTTAAGTCCATAGAAAATTACTACCGAAGGAATAACGGAGATTTTCATATATATATAAAGTTCACAAATTAATTTAAGAATAGTAAAATTTAAAATATCCAATTTGCACTCTTCATATGGACATGCAGAACGGCTGGCAATTCCGGTTTCTCAGTATATACAACAGCTGATGGGTACAATATATATCAATTCAAATTATTTTACTTAGATGTAAATATGTATCTGATTTTCTATTTTGTCTATCTTAAACTCAATTCTGTATTATATAAAATTATGAGTGGCTGAACAAAGCAACCAATTTGAAATTTTAGTGTATTCACATACAAATAGATGCGAAAAATAAAACTTGTTGCTGATTGTCTGCATTTTAAAACCTCTAATTAGATGTTCTGCTTATAGGCATTTCATAAAAAATATAAGTGTAAAATATCAATTAATTCCTTTTTGTGTATATTGCGTATTTTGAATCAGTAATATATAAGTTAATGCAGATTACGATTGAATTTTAAATCGAAGCAAAAGAAGGATAAGTATGACAAATCTCTCATAGAAATGAAATGAAATCTTTAAGTTTTACATCCCACGATTATGCCGGCTAGGATAAAGGAGACGGTGATGATGAGAAACGAATGAAATGGTGGAATGAAGAAAGTGGAAGGAAACGGAAAAACTCCAAGAAAGACCACACACATGGTGTTTGTCCATCACAAAGTTCACTTGGCGCGAGCTGGGATTGAACCAAGAACTCCATGCACCAGAGGTGAACGCTCTACCACTGATCCACCGCGGACCCAAATCTCATATATGGGTTGAACATTATATGTATATCAAGTATTATAATTGAGAAAAAAGTATTATCATATGAACGCAACACAATTATATCGAAAAATTAATTCTGATCTTTTTTCTAAGCTATTTTATGAATAAGGATTAGAAGTCTTGGTTTCCGAAGAGCTGAGTAATAATTAAATTGTCAGGTAAATACCGACAGCCGAAGGAAGTAGAAGTTTCATACATAAATAAATAGCGAAAATGAATGTTTCTGAGACAGTTGTTGTTAATTTTTACATGAAATTATCTGTCGGAGGTCGACTATTACTTACCCATTTATTTAAAAATAGGGCAATATTACGAGCGAAGTGTGTATTCAACATTACAATATGAGTCGTAAGTCTTGCAATATTCGGGTACAAAACGTACCTGTATTTATTTCATCACGATAAAAATAGGTTAACATTCAAAGTATAACTCATCGCGTTGGTCTGTCTGAAGCCACCTTCCTGCTAGTTCATCGATTCCACGTCGATGTCACGTCTTGTTCTTAGAAGCAAAGAAGCCGGTCACTGCGCTTTCCATTTCTTGTTGGTTGGTCAAGCATAGTTATTTCAGGAAGTGCGCGGTGGACCAAGGCAGGTAATAACTCGAAGGAACAAGGTCAGGACTGTGACATCAGTTCAATACTATCTAATTCCCACGTCTTTTGTTGCATTTTTCGAGCTCAGTGTGGTTTTGCACTATCTTGTTGTAGTGCGGCGTGCTTTCGGTTTACCAATGCAGAACATTTTTGCGAAGTGCAGAACACAGCAGCAACCCATCCGCATCCGCTCTGCGATTAAAGGCCGGCATTGATTTTACGTCCGTTCAGAACGAGCTCGAGGTGAACTACCCCCTCGTCTCCACACACACAGAGCATGACTTTATGCTCGAAGTGGCCCTATTTGACGGCCGGTCTTGGAAGTTGGCCTGTGGTTAACCACTGTTTTTTTTTTTTTTTTCATTCAGATTTCGGGAACACTCCCACTTTTCATTGCATTTGGCAATCCTTTTCAGAAAATACACATCACACGGAATATGCAGCAATTGTCGGCACATAGATCCATAGCTCCAATACTATGAGACCTACCGTAGTCGGGTCAAGACTTCACTTAGGAATTAGTATGTGCTGTATTCAAATATTTAGGTTTCAGAATCCTGCGCTACTTGCGCAACAAATTTTATAGAGGTAGTTGGTGAGTACTTCAAATTATATGCCCGTAGCCAAACTCCCTTTACATAAATTGTTTCGTAAGTACCTTAGGATTCTGAAACATGTAATTTTGGATAGTGCTTATATTAGTTCCTAAGTGAAGTCTAGACCCGGCTATGGTTGGTACCATAATTTTGGAGCTATGGACTTTTAAAGTTCATTTTTCATGTTTTTAACAGCCTCCGAAATGAAGCATTTGTGCACCTAGGATGGTCTATACTTTTTGTCTTATCTTGGTGTCAGGAATCACCTCCCAAATGTTGTCGGTGTTCTTTCGAAATACCCTGTATATGCAAGAGCTGTATGGATAAGCATAGAGCTACTTCAGCATGAAAAATATTTACCTCAATCATTTGCTTCAGCATTGTTCTTTTTTTTAAATCCAGATCGCTTCAAGGCCATGAAATCTTGTCCCGGCACTTATTACGTGACTGTCATAGAAGACACGAACAAAAAGAAGATTGCAGGTGCTGCGTCGCTTGTTGTGGAGCAGAAGTTTATTCATGGGTGTGCTGTGGTAAGTAAACATTTCATAAGAGAGAAAAAATCATTTCTTCCGAATTATAAGGCAATGATCACATATGGGCGATTCTCAGCGTTACGCACGGGACATTTGTACACAAAAACTGCTTTTTAAAACAAAAATGTATTTTCAAATAAAATAAAATGTATGTAAAATTAGGGAGAAATTATTAGTGCATAGCTAAGTAAAATGAAACATTCAAAACAATTGCATATTTGAGTTATATGCCAAAATTAAGCGTTACGCACGGGATTCAGACAAAAAGCTCATTTGACAACCTCAATTTCATTGGACATTCTCTGCGATTTATAACAGCATTTCCGTTTTATATGCCATCACCTATGTTCATTCTCCTTACTGTGCATTAAATTTTTAAACTGAAAAATAGAATTTAATGAGCTTTACATTATGTTTTCTTTTTCGACTCGCCGTTACGCACGGGACAGAAAAGTAACCATGCAATTGTTTGGTTGTTCTAAGATTGTTATTACGCAATATCCTTACTAAAGAGATCGATATTTTAAGATTAAAATTTGGACATTAACAAGCATAAAAAATTGCATCCATAATTTAATTTAAATGAATTAAATTACATTCCAAAGTATCAAAGTCGAACTTTGCGAGGCAATTGGCTTAGTGTTATTACCATATCTGTGGGGTATTTGTCTGTGCGCTGATTAACAACTGTTGAGCTGTCGATCTCCTATGCTACCTACCAAACGGTGAATCGTTTAAACGCTGCCATTGTCAGATGAAATGCAGGAAAGTGAATTGAAGGGAAACAGTTGGTTTTTGGTTCTTTGGTATAATTGTTTGTTACTTTAGAGTGAAGATTTGCTTTACCGAGTTTTTTTTTTTTTTTTTTTTTTTAAATAATATGAATTCACAGGCAAGTAACTCTGTTCCAAGTAATAGTGTCAGTGATGAACTGAATCGATCAACAAAAGTAATGAATGGCACAGAAAGGGCTAGAAAATTTAGACTTAAACATAGGAACAAGGTGAGACTGAAAAATAAAGTAAGGATGCAGCGTTATAGGCAAGTTAAAAAATTAACTCTTTTCCTCTCACGTTCCTTTTGCAAAACTCATTCCGCATTGTTTCGTTGTTGACCATTTAGAAGAGGAAAACACTCTAAAATGTGAAGAACAAGATACCCGTAATTCAAATTAGATTGGTTCAAGGAAAATACGAAAAGAGTGCGTGTACAGAATGATATATTCATCAAGAGATGAGACATTAATTCAGAATACAACTTTGAAGACGATGTTCATAATGATATTCCAACCCTCCAACTCTCGAGCTCAGAACGGACAATATTAGATCAGGTGTATTTTTCCTAGTGAAATTTGATTGTGGTTCTTCCAGAAATAGGATTAAATATCGGTATGTATGTGTGTCTGAAAGTGATGTAGAAGATGGGGACATTAGAATAACAAATCTGAAATGCATGGACAACAGTTGTACAAAGTTTTGCATTGATGAAAAGAACAGATCTTATGTCTCATTTGATCGAGTTTTAAATATACTTCAAGCATCTAATTTTCGGATAAAGGGTGAAAGAATATACTATAAAGTTCCAGAAACAATAGCCATTTTTGTAAAGAACTAAAGAGTTTTGAAGAGAATCCATTTGCCCCCTACAAGACTGTCAAACCAACTTAGAACCTACCTTTCTAATAGAAAGAAAAAAAGTGTGATTTATCATAATAATTTGTTTTTAAACCTCGTGGTAAATACTTCTCTGTAACTTAACGTAGACGTTTTTAGTAGTTACGTTTAATTGTGTTTGGTTTAGTTTCTCTCAGCAAATTCATGTTTCTTTGAGTTATATAAAAGTTTATTCTTCATTGCTTAATCTCAATAACAATAAACACTATTCAAATCTTAACTCAATTTTATTCACTTCCTTGCATAAATCCGTAAATGTCCCGTGCGTAACGTTACGCACGGGACAAGAAGGATAATAAAGAAATTTAATAAGTACCACTGACAGGCTAATAATAATTCTACTTTGGAGCAAAAGTTTCAATACTTTATCTTCTACACTTACAAAGGAAAGACGAAAAATGCATGTTTTCCGTTACGCACGGAACAGCAAAACATGACGTGAGAAAATACGATTTTTGCCTACCAGAATAAACATTTTTAAAACAAAATTGTAAATCTTTTGCCAAAGGTCCACTTCTTCTTCTTCTTCTTCTTCTTCTTTTTTTTTTTTTTTTTTTTTTGCTATTGTTCATATAATTACAGATTTAGAATTTAGTTCGAAAATTATTTGAAAATTGGGATATGTGAACAGCATTGAGCATGGTGTAGAACAGATAAAGTTTATGTGGTCAAAACGTAGTAAATATATTTTACAAAAAGATTTTAAATGTCTCAGTATATAGTTACACTATTTCTTAATAGAAAAATATAATCATCATAGTTTCAAATTAATTTTGAAAATTTACTGACAATGGACCACTTGCCAGAGAATCGCCCATATTGGCTTTCACTTTGAAACATCCTTTTCTGAGAAGGAAGTATGCTGGAGATATAAGCACACCGGATAAAATAATTTAAAACGTGACTCCTTCTAGAATAAACATAGGACCATTTCTATTGTTATTGAAGACATTTCCCTGCTACCATGTGAATAAATTGTCCCTTACCGCTCACACGACTACTGCAGTTAATTGTATGGAAACAGCTTCGTCAAGATGAGTCGAAGCAAAAACGTACCGTAACAGAATAACAAACACTTGGGAGTGCCCATTGGCGCATAAAGAATTATGTTGCCAGATTCATGCCGAATAAAATCGTTTCGAAACCCGACAGGAATGAAGATTTCCACTATTTTTATATTTTAATTTGCAAGAACTGCATGCGGAATAAATATAAATTTCTTTCTTGTATACATGGACGGAGTTATGGGGGTATTGCCCCCTTTTTGAGAGAAAATAAAAATGCCACATATAAGAAGGCCATCTACCAAGACCTCTGAGACCGACCAAAAGGTCTGCCCCACTGCCCCTTCCTCCCAGCAGACAATTCCTAGCTCCGCATATGCTTGTATATACAGTATACAATATTAACGAAGGAAATTTACTTTCAAAAGTCCTTTAATCTCCGCCCACTGGAAACGATCCCGCGCACCATGTTTCTGCGGAAATGACGTTAAGTGGTACTTAAGAGTCTATCGGAAGTCTAAGGGGTTATCTGGATATAGAGTAAATAGAGATTTTTTTCTTAATTTGAGGACGTATTGTAAAACTTTACGTATAATATTTTTTCTACCACCTATGTTAAAGCAAAGTTATTCTTGCAATAAATATTTTATTATAACACCCATGATTGAGTTGGGTGAGTTTGATAGAGTACTCTATAGGCGCTACAGTCGTAATAGTAGGAGAGCTTGAGGGGAGGCAAGGAAAATTTTGGAGAGGCGAAGCAACCACACTTGTTTTACTTTGAATATTATTATTATTAGTTGTATCATACATATTATTATTATTCACCGGTTGTACATAGAAAAATGAGGACAAAGGTGGGGGGCGAGAAAAATATTGGGGTTGCGGTCGCCCCTCCTCGCCTCCCTGTAGCGTCGCCACTGACCGCCTATTCTGTACGATTATAGACAGGCTTAAATGTTGTTACTAGTTATTGAACCTCCTTACTATATGCAAAATTTAATTATTCCAGATAAAAACTGTAAAGGTGCCGTATCAAATTTATTACAAATAATTTGTTAAATTAGCTTTCGACTACCACAGCTAATGGGTATTGGCTTCTTCTTTAATCTCTTATCTCATAAAATATAATTTAAGATAACTATTGCAACTAGTATATGAATCATTCTATTTCAATGATGAAAAATTCATGGTCTCAGATTTTGATAATTTTTTGTACATTGAAAGACATGTTTGCGAATAGTTATTCCCCAAAATAAAACTTTCCCAACCATTATAGTCAATTAGTAATTAATTACGCATCAGCTTCAAGATCTCGACTCAAAAACGTGTGATTTTGCATTTTATTGTTTATTTCAATAATCATAGGAGCTATGAAGCTAAAACTTTACACCTGCATGTAATTTTGCCTGTAGATTTCAAATCTGCAATCAAAACTGTCGAATATTGTATAGGTGTAGAGTTATAGCAGCATTTATGGTTCCAAGTTCAGGTCCCGAAATGAGCATGTGGTGAAAGTTGTACATGTGTAAAATTGTAGCACAATGTTAAGAAATACCTATATTTCAGTGAACCAAATTTGGTTTTGGATATTTGAGCCTAAGGCTCCTCCAAAAATCTGAATGTGTCTTTTGCCTCATAACGAGCTCCTGAAATAATGATATAAACTATTTGATATTGTATAACTTTTATTACAACTATTCCACACAGTAGCCCACAATTAGTTTTGGTGAAATTATTGTGCGTGTTGCATACCCAAATCACTATGAAAACTTCAAGATCGATGCGCGCCAACTAGACGACCTCTAAAAGATCTTACAAATCAGCCGTCTTTTTGGTCACAAATGTCCACTTTTCCGCACTATAGTTTTTTTTTCTTTCTTTTTCGATACACCCTAATGATGAGATCAAATATTCCTTGCTTCATATGTAATTGACATGATAAAAAGCAACTTAATACACGGTGTCTAACTTCTTGGGTCAAATTTATACAGACTATCCACTGTTAAGTATTTTGAGATAGGTAACTAAGGTCGGAGAAGCTTATTGCAAGCCCCACACCATCTGGAACAAATAAGAAGTTTCAGTAAGTATATTGTTTATCGTGTTGATACTACCTGTTTTACTTTGCACAGCATTACATCTGACTACTTAGTTTTTATTACAAACAAACCACTACTTCACTGTACGTACAAACAACTCACAACTGTTCAAAATGGAGACCACCAACCTCGATACATTTTGCACAACGCTGCATGAAATTTTGCCGCATTTTCCGGTATACGTTGTGCAATCAGACATGTAATTAGAACCATAGCAAGCAAATCCTCCTTGGAGTCTGCTGGAGTTTCACACCAATGACTTGACGTGTCACCAAGTAAACAAGGGGAATGAAGGCAGGCGAGGTGCTGACCACCTGACAGGACCTTTCCTTCCAATCCAACGATTAGAAGTTGGTACTCAAATATCGGCGATCATCAACATTGGAGTGAGTAGGTGCACCGTCATGTTGCACCTACGTTCTCTCGCAGACATTCAGAGTTGCAGTCTCCAATAATTCAAGCAGTGTATCTCGAGGGAACAGCAGATACTGTTGTGTATTGAAGCGTAGCGGCAAGAGATCCTATTAATTGATACTGTACAATCCCAGTCGACAAGTTGATACACAATTGTTGCTGCTGCATGTGGATTGTAATCATTTTATATACGGTGATTACATGTACTGAAAGTATCGTCAAGGGTAAAAGAGCCTTATCCTGAACGAAACACTTGGAAGTTTCACTCTGGGTGTGAAATCATTTGGCCTCATTTTTTGCACCCGTTGTGAGATAGGAGTGCAGTTTTCTCTCTTAGTATTCATCACATATTCCATATTCTTCATATTATATTATTTTTTTAAGTGTGTACGTGACAGACAATTTGATGGGTGTTTGTTAATGGCGATTCTTCCACGCGACCTAACGCCATTTTTTCGTACTCTGGTGTGCGAAAAGTTGGTCGTCTAACATCTTGGCTATCTGTTGTTGTGCTGTATCTCTTGTTGAAGACACACACTCTCTCAAGTTCGTATCTACGAAAAAAAAGCCTTCCAATTCGGATGACGTCTGTTTGAAAACTGTCTGTACACCCATTCAGCTTTCCAACACAACAATGTGCTGCAACATACATTAAATGCATGTTTGCAAGCTCGTAACTGTAATTCTTCATCTTTGATTACCAGAAAGACACTAAACAACTATCGCTGTGTAAACATCACAACTCGATCGTGTGTTGGTTCACTGCTAGCGGCACCAAAGTTTGAGAAGCGATTGTTTCTCGTATGAAAACTTACGCAGACAAACGTGCGTTATGAAAAACTGACCCATCAGATGTATTGGATCTGAATCTGTAGTAATTTCAATGTTAGTACAATAAAGCAGGTTATATCTACACGATAAACACAATTAGTGCAACTTTTTACTTGCTCAAAATTGCGTAGTGGAAATAGGAGTTTCTGATCTTAGGTTCCCTATCTCAGAATATTTATAATAGACCCCTCTATCAGTATATAAATTTGACCCAAGAGTTCAGAAACACCCTCTATAATAGGGAATAAAATGATGTAAAATTGAAAAAGAAAAAATGCTTCGAAATCATTGTATAAAATTTTCTTTAAGGAAGAGTTAACTATTTCGCAGAATGCTGCTATTTCAACCATAATCTGTTTTAAAATAACATTTGAGAGCTGATAGTATAAGAGGTGATAACTCTAGGATCCCTTTCGACAACAAATCGACCTTTCCCTACCTTTTGAAAAAAAAATGATGCGCAACGTTAAAACCTTCAAAATAAAAGAATGGAACAGTCAAGTAATTCTATACAAAAATAAATAAATGCAATTAATTATACACAAAATTGTGAAAAGAAATGCAGCAGATGCTAAAAATATTTGGGAAAAGAGTACTCTGAAACAGATCTGTGTTGGCAGTCCAAGAACACATACTACAGTCTATGTCGACACTTACATTCAGTCACGAGTTACAAGACATGAACATAGGGGATCGGGTTACACAGGCGAAACGGCTAAGGGGCCATAACGCTTTAGCATGACGCCAGTAAACTGGCAATATTGATTGCTGATGACTGGAAACGTGTGATATGGTTGGATGAATCATCGTTCACCTTACCTCAGACCACGCGTCATATTTGTGTGTGGCGGACGCCCATAGAAGCGTCCCAACCGTGAAATATGGAGGCGGCAGCTCTGTGATGCTTTGGGCCGCAATGTCCTGATTATGTCGTTAGTTTACAGAACTATGGTTCAGATGTTCTTTGGGCGTAGTTAGAGAAATATCAGGATGAAGTTGAACACCTCCCCTGTCCGCTCCTGAAAATAATTCAACATCTGTTGTCCTTTCGGAGATACGAATCCGGCACAATTTGCTCCATCCTTGCTCACGGAATTGAGTGATACTCTGCACGCGGAATGTTATAATATACTACTTGCTTCCATTTACAACTCCATTTCACATCGCATCAGAGCTGTTCTGAGGGCGACAGTTGGTCCAACGTCATAAAACCTGGCTAGTTGCACTTTTTTTCAGGTGTTTCCATTAAATTGGTAAGTACTTATACTTAGCAAGTGATAACGCTCTTCCCCACCATTTACTTTCTGTAGAGTTCACAGAATTAATTAAACAGGAGAATAAGTCGAATGTAATTCAGAACATAAAAAACATGTTAAATGGAGGGAGATGAACCTTTGGGTTTTGGGGCTGGTAAGCATTGATCTATACTATTAATTTTTAAAACACTAAGTAATATAATTATACATGAAGTTGAAAAAATATAAAATATATTGATACTGTCCATGCACTAATCATTCGTTATTTTTATTGTATCATCTTTTTTAGAGAGGGCGTCTTGAAGATGTCGTAGTTAGCGACGAGTATAGGGGAAAGCAACTGGGTAAACTGTAAGTTCTTCGAATTTGATTATCTCAGAAATTTTCAGTGACGTAATAGAACAGATAAATTTAAAGAAACGCATATGTTAGTCATAAGATGTTTTTAATATGAGAGTTTTTTGTACGTTATCGTAATGTTGATAAGATTCATGTGACATTTAATACGATAAAAGAACTGTCAAGGAAAACTACCATAAGAGCACCTGCTTTATTTACATACATTTAAAACTTCAAACATAATTACTTTAAACTAGTATTACAACAACCAACATAGCAATGATACCACGACGAACAGGACCGGGCTTAGGAGTTAGAGAGCCCAATCGAGAATCATTTTGGTTGATCTTACGCTCCCAGCCAAGTTGTGCTAATGTCCGTAGAATCATAAAAATATTTTTAAAACGTCTGTTTTATAAACTTTATCTCCCTGTAGTAGAGTGAAAAGTAATCAAAATGTGCGCTTAGAAAGTGCATGCGAGTAAAAATGTTTGTTTGTTGTTTAAGTTTATCGTGCTTTTTCTCGCTAGGCTATATAAAACATGGTACCTACATGGTACGGTTACCAAACGTTGTCTTTTATCCAGAAATTTCCTCTTTGTCGAACCCTAAAAATGTCTGGACGGGTTTTGGGGAAAATGTTCTCTTCTTCAGGAGTACAGATAACTGTTTCAACTTTAAGATTCATAATAGTTATAGTGTTTATTTATTTATTTATTTTACTACTGAAATACCGAATATTTTTAAATGAAAAGTGAAGTATGACATAGTTAAATAAATTTTAACTCAAAATTATACAGTAGATATTGACTTAAAACATTGCTACTCTAAAGAAGTATTGATCCTTTTACTTATGCGAAGGCGTATGAGTCCAGCGGGTCAGGCTTAACATCATTTGATAGCTGTCAGTTGAAACTAGTTGACCTCAAAGCTTTGCGCTACATTTTACAATTTCATTACGATAAAGGGCGCAAAATACTGTGCAGACCGTGAAAATATTTGCGCTCTATCGCCAAGATATGTTATCAACAAAAACCAAAAGATGATTCAGTCGCTTTCGTTCTGGAAATCTCTACGTTTAAAATGCTTCTAGGAATGGATGACTAATCACAGCAAAAGAGGATATTCTGGCAAAAGTCGTGCAAGGCTGGTAGGTAAGCAGTTGTAACATTGCCAATGACCTAAACATCCATCATCAAACAGTGTTAAACCTTTCAGAGAAGGCTGGCTACAGAAAGAAGTTTGACGTTTGGGTGCCACATGATTTGATTAAAAAACATTTACTCGATCGAATTTCTATGTGCGAATCTCTACTGAAATGTTACGAACTCGAGCCGTTTTTGAAGGGGTTGATCACCAGTGATAAAAAGTGAATAACGTACAACAACAATTTGCAAAAAAGGTTGTTGTTGAAGCGAAGATAAACCACACAGTCTGTGGCAAGGCCCATACCGACACCCAGAAATGTTATACTGGCATATGTGCATCACGAACTACTGCCGCGAGGCAAAACGATAGACTCAAACCTATATTAGCGCGAGTACACTCAGTTATTCAAAAGAAACGACCGGAATTGGACAACAGGAAAGATGTTGAATACCACAGACCATATACTCTTTAACGGACCGTAAGAAATTCAGTGAATTTGGCTGGGAGGTTTCTATGCATCCAACACATATCCCAACCTGGCACCGTCAGACTATTATTCGTTTTGGTCTCTACAGTATTTCCTGAATGGTGTTACGTTCGTTTGAGAAGAGGCCCATGAAAACCACGTGTAACTATTGTTGACCAGAAACCAGCGTTGCCGGAAAAATGGCAAGGGTCATAGAACAAAATTGTGAATATATGAATTCATGTTATTATTTTCAAATCACAATAAATATATATTCAATTTTGACTTTCTAAAGGTTCAGTACTTTTTACACAACCTGATATTTCCGTAAACGGTAGTGTTATAGTTGGTTAAATATTTTCTCGCTGTGTCATTAAGAGGTTTGTTGAATATTGGTATATTTGTGAAATCTAAAAATGTCCTCAAGTCTGTCTATGGTAACTAATTTAAGATAAAATCCAAACAAAAATATGATGCTCAGATTTTAATGATCTCTCACTGGGATCATGTGCAGCAAAGACATGCTTTAGTCGCTAGAGTAGCGGGAAGGACGCGAGTTAATAGATCAAATAGAGGTAAGCTTCATTTAATATAAAATTGTATACATATAAGCCTAAACAAAATGTGTATACCATCTCCGAAAAGTATATAGGAGAGATGGGAAAGAGAATGAAAGAAAGGATAAAACGACATAAAGATGATGTGAGAAGAAAGAAAGATACCTATGCGATATACAAACATGTTAAGAAGACTAATCACGAAATTAACTGGGATAGGACGGAAGTATTGAAGAGAGAAAAGAATGATACTAAGGAAGTGGAAAGAAGCAGATTGGATAAAGAAGATAAGAAGAGATAAGCTGATGAACTGGACAGGGGGCTTCCCTATTAATGAATTATGGCGAAGAATTTTGGATAGCGTAGACAAGGTGACATTGAAAAAAGGCCCTTATAAAGACCAAAAATGGTGAAACGTGATTGGTTGGAAAATGAACACGGAGACCTACGGGATTGGCCGAAGGCTTCAGCCAATAAAATTTAGTCTTTTTCATAACACGGACTATATATATATGTCTGTATCTTCATTTATGTTCCATAGTGTCTGATGAAGGATATGTTAGATATCCGAAACTGTAATACAATATAGTTTAAAAAACAGTGTGTATTGAAGGTTTGGTCAGTGTTTCTTTTGTTACAATATCCAATCCAAAGCCATGGATAATGTTGTGGGGGTCGCGGTGGCTCAGTGGTAGAGCATTCACCTTTGGTGCTTGGGGTCCCGGGTTCGATCCCAGCTCCTGCCAAGTGAACTTTGTGGTGGACAAACACCGTGCGCGTGGGTTTCCTCAGGGTTCTCCTGTTTCCTCCCACTTTTTTCATTCATTACTCATCACCACCGTCTCCTTTAGCCTAACCGGCATAACCGTGGGACGTAAAACTCAAAGATTTCATTTTGGATAATGTTATATAGCCACACCACTACTTGTTTTAGTGGCTGTGACATGATTTATTAAAAATATTAATTTGTTTTTGTTTTCAAAAGAAATCAGAGTTTATGCACTGTTGGAAGCTTTTCTTACTTCTAAAAATCACTTTTCATTCATAAGTAATAAATTAGTCATATTACCCATATTATTGCTTTTCAATATGCGTAAGTATTTTATTTTCTTTATTTATTTGCTTTTATCTCTGCAGAATCTTTTAGGATTTTATTTAAGTTTAAACATGACTGAATAAAGCAGAAAACATACAGCCGAATCTTTTGACCAATAGGAGCATGGTAAGATAATTTGATATAAAAATACAAAGTAATAATATATCATAGACGTTAAATGACGGCACTTAAGGGGTTAAAAGATAAAAATGAAATGAACTCATCTCGGATAATTCCTGCATCATCGGAACACATCTCTGACCTCTATGAAATGTTGCGGGGAAAATATATTTATTCTTATATATTATCAATATTTAAAGCATACAGCGGAGAACATAATTAATTATTATTTTAATTTGATTTTCTCTGTGGACATTGGTAACTTCGACAAGAAGAAAAATGAGACTCAGTACGCTATAAAACTTTTCCTTTGTCCAAAATAAAATCTTACCAACTTTTGTTATGCTGTAACCGTGTATAAATATGACTAATTTTTGATCGTAAGAAACATTTATGAGATACAGATTTTAGTTTTCACAGCGTTCCTACTTTTCTTAAACAAAACTTGTTCACATTCAATCCCGGTTTCTTTTTTTTTAATGTGGTTTGAGTTTAGCACCCCTTTTAGCTGCGAAGCTATATGAGACATGGACCTACAGCTTAACGTGGGTCCGAACCACATGAACTCCCACCGGAAATTGAAGGTGGGTCTCCCACGCCGAAGGTGCGTTGCTAACCATATAGCCACGAAGGATCTCTAGTATGACTTTGTGTTGTCTGAAAAAACGCTTAATCATGTCAAAATGTGGCTAATTTAATCTCTTTTGTATGTCACTTTAGTTACTACAGAGACGTTTTAAAAGCATGGTAGTAAACTAAGAGTAATAACATCGAATTTTGTATTGTAGTTATCTGCATGACAAGTGAATTCCTTCGTTTGTAATGTTCGAACTTTTTTTTTTTTTCAGCATCATTTCCACAATCAATTTACTTGCTCAAGAACTCAAATGTTACAAAATAACGTTGGACTGCAGAGATCAAATGATCCAGTTCTATGAGAAGCTCGGATATACACTAGAAGCAGGTAGTGCCAATTACATGACAATTCGATTCGAATCGTGAAATCGAAAAAACTACGCAGGAATTGGATCTGAAGACAACTTGGCAACGTTCCGTGGCTGTCGCTGTGACAGTGCAGGCGTCTGGTGGAGGGAAATCACTGTGCACGCAAGGAAGACATGAGCTATTAAAGCAAATCCCCCTCAATAACAGAGGAATACATTTTGCGACATGATTAATTCGTCTGGTATTATAACAGTATTTTGTAACAGGGACCACACTCTCTTACCTGTATGTAAAAATTCAGTCGACCTTCGAATGTCACAGTATTATAATTTGGTATTTTTATTAAGTATTTAAGCCAATTCTATCGATCTGCTCAATTGTGCTCGAGGATGAATGAGAGACGCCTCGAATGTATTGTATGTACTTGACCAAATAAATTATATTGAGTATTGCTATGTTTTATTTAAGGGGAAATTTGATCAGTACCAAAACGAAATTTTATATATATAAAATATGAACTATACCGACAAACTGTAGGTGATTTCTCACATCAAAATAAGAGAAAAAATCCATATGGACCTATGGCGAAAAGTACATAGTTTCAGAGCTAGGGTTGTCCAAAACCAAGAAAAAGTCAAATTTCCAAAGGCCCTAGTTCGAATTCCAGAAGCTGTGAATGGTGGTTCTTATCAGCGTTTAAAGGAGTCACGCATACACAATCCAAAAGTGTATATTTCATCCATTTTCAATAGGTGTACAGGGTATTCTTCACAGGGCATAATTCTCAGACATGCCATCAACTGAATTTTGAGATATGCTCTGACTTTATGATTGGTCCAAGTTGGAAAACAATAAGTCGTGACAGTAATGAACACGGAATCTTTTGGCGGGATCTCTGAAACTGATTAACCATTGAATTCATGCAAGTGACTTATACATTCATAGTATCTGTAGGAAAAAGTCTCCACATACCAAACTTTCAGCTTCAACATGTAATAATAACGAAATTTCCTTCCTTCCGGGTGTAATATATATATTTAAGATCGTGAAAACCTGTCTCTACAGATAACCTGTAATCATATCAAAATTTATTGATCCACATTTTTTTCCCGTGATGATACCGTTTACACAAATATTTTTCACCCCCTCGATTGGTTAGCATCTCTTTCAGCACCAAGGCTTATGTGAAATGTTGACCTACAGTTTAACGTGGGACCTGAACCACATGAGTTCTTTCCGGGAATCGAACCGAGATTTCCTGCGCTACAGGCGAGTACGCTAATCAAATAAGAGAGCTCTTAACTCCTTCGAAGATTTGATTATATAATCCACTTCAATTGTGTTCTACAAAAGGTAGTTTACGTGGAAAAGCGAATTACAAAGAATACTGAAAATCGCTTCTCTCCCTCCCTCTGCATCTGCTATATTACATTCACACAAGTAATGATTAGTAATCTAAAATCCCTTTATGACATATATCGTGCCAATACATTGGGTGGTTCAAGTCAAATACGTGAAAATAATAAAATGTCCCACTTCCGGGATGAACTCTGCAAAACTGAGATCACGAAAACCTACTCCAAGGATGACCTACCCAATCAAAACTTATCCCTGTTCACAAGATAATACTGAAACAATTACCAGAATTCCGACGTTTAGAAAGTTTCATTTTCAACGGCACTTTAAAGAACATTACCTACCTAAGTAATCTATACCCCTCGTTACATGATCAATATAACTGAAACTCCAACATTATTCTTTCCCTATTGGATTTGGTGTGTAATGTTTCAAACTTGAAAGCAATTGTTGAACCTATAACCAACATATCAAGAGATGATGTGACAGAAATTAGCCTTATAGTGTTTACTATTTATTACGTCTGATACGTGCTTATTTCGGATTTAATCTATATCACAGAACGTCGTTTGAGTATCGCTCACCATCTGCATATAAATTTAGTCACCTAACAAGAAGACTAATAAAGTAGAAACCTCTTATTTTGGGGGAAGGGGGGCAGGGGCCGCCAACTGAGGGGAAGATTAAGCTCTTCTTTTGGGGAATGTGGGGTATCATCTAGTCAAACAAAACATCAGATCACGTCTTGATTATAATGATAAATTTTGATTAATAAAAATAATGAAGGGCTAATGCCAAAAATCAAAATCTTACTTTCCCACAAAGCAGAAAAACTGACTCTGAGATTTATCTTTATTGGAGGAACATTGCATTTCAAACGATAGTTTCAATAGAGGATGTACTGTTTTATGAAATCCATTCATCTTTCGCATTTATTCCCTCAACCTCCATGATTTGTTTTGAAATTAAGACTTTAAACAAACTAATGAATTTCAAAGCTGTAAACAAAAGGCAATTTTTTTCAATATGAACTTCGAGCTAAGATATTTAAACATTTTTCACACACTCGTACCCAGGCATTTCTTAAAGAAAAAATGAATACGGAGTTTATTTCCGGATTGCGAACAATTAACGGCATAAGAAACCAACGTACATCTATACACACACACGAATATCAACATTTTAAAGGATAATTCAAAAAAATATGTAAATAGGGGTTACTGTTCTTTTCAGTCATGTGGGGAAAAAGACGCTAAGTCACAAAAACGAACTCAGGTACAAGTAGTATCACTAGACTTTATCTAGAAGAGGCTTAAGACCCATAAACAAGTTTTAAGCTCAATCAGAAGCAAGCTGGTAGTACATTTTTACTAAGCTTATTTCGACACACACAGAATTGAAGTATAAATTTCCACTTGCAATTCTGCAAGAGCTAGTATATTATACAAGAAAGAATGATGCTTCAGATATATTGTGTACTGAAATATATATATATATATGAACGAGAATCGTAATATAAATTTATATACAATGTAGTTAGTACGAAAGTTTTATTTTCAGAATAAACGCAACTATTCTGAAACGTAGACTCATCTCACTTATCATATAATTAGGAGGAAATACTTATTCAGGGTCCCTGCCGACTTGGAAATCCCGGTAAAGTCAGGGAATTTTGTGAAAAACAAAAAACCTGGAGAAATCCAGAAATTTTAAGTAGAGATTTTACCTTTCAGAACCAATTTCTCTTTGTGCATTACCTATTTGGTAGGGAATATTTTATAAAATAAATTGTTTTCCAAAATTTCTCTACGCATATACTATACAATCGGCTTACTTAGTAGATGAGGAAACCTTTGGGGGCAGAAAATATAGTTGCTTTTTTACATGATATATGGACCTGGAAATTTGTAAATTGTGCCTGGAGAAGTCAGGAAATTCGTGCTCATCAGAAACAAGTGGGAACTATGTTATTTTCAGACCAGCTGTTACTAATTCGAATAGTAAAATCCAAAACGGAATTCCTGACGATGCTATAGTGCCTCCCACTAAAATATGGCCATTACTAAGAGTACCCTGTTTCCCTTCGAATTCGTTTAACATCCCCTTTCTAAAAGTTCTCCTGAAAATTTGTTAATATTAAAAGTAATCTCAGAGTAGGCATGTGAAAATAAATAAATAAATTTTAAAAAATACGATTTTGAGTTGTAGACGAACTACGAATTTAAAGTTAAAAGAACAAGCTGGTGTAACAAAAACAAACTAATTAGGAGTATATGATAATATACAATCGTGGTCCCAAAAATTCAGTACAAGATCATCAAAAGTGCTTTGTTTTACATCCAGAAAAATATACAAGAAATATACACTTATTAAAAATTTCAAAAATAAAATCAAACATTTCCAGGAAGTTTGTCATTAAAGGGTTTTGTTTAAGCTTTTTCGCACTTCCATCTTTTATGCCAAACTGGGAAGCTTTCCTCTGTTTTATATGGAAAACTACGGAATATCTACTTCCATAATCGCAAGTCAACTAGAATGGCTTGTTTATGGCATCTGCAGTGATGTATAACAGTGTTATATTCTTTTCTATAGTTACGTTATTTTTCCATCTATACAAATAACTAACCAGTGTTTTGACAGTCACATTACGCAAATACTAAAATACGACCGAGTAAATTCACATGTAATCTTCATACATCATATACTTCTTGTATCCCCAAAGCAAGAAATGGAACGGTAACTTATCCTATCTTTATCTCCTAACTTCCATTATAATCTTTCCTCGAGTCAGGCAAAACCATACCCGACAAGCACGTGGAATTTATACCTTGTGGTTGCGAAATGAGTACAGTACTATTATTTCTGTTTAACAAAAACATCTAAACTAGTGATGAGACGCATCGTAGAAGCACCCATAAGTTTTTTAATTGCAAGAAACAGAAGAAAATCGTGAGAAAACACACTTATCTTTCTTTAAATACCAAATTTACCCTAGTGCATTTGCTCTCGCGCCCTGTCTAATGTGAACTAAATGCAATTAGGCTTCATTCGGAAGCCTGAAAAAATTATATGCAATATTTCATTAATTTTTTTTTTTTTTTTTTTATATATATATATACGGAAGTTATCATTGACATATTTTCATTTTCCTTTTAGTTTAACGTTCCACAATTGTGCTCCAAGGTTTAAGGGAGACGGTAATGATGATGAATTAAATGGTGGAATGAAGAAAGAGGAAATAAATGGAAAAATCCCAAGAAAACTCAAGCACCAGAGGTGAGCATTTTACCACTGAAAATGAATAAGTTTTACGTCCCACGGTTATGTCAGCTAAGTTAAAGGAGACGGTGATGATGAGAAATGAATGAAATAGTGGAAGGAAACAACCCCGAGAAAACCCACGCATACAAAGCTCACTTGGCACGAGCTGGAATTGAATCAGGGATTCCATGCCCCAGAAGTGAGCGCTCTATCACTGACCCACGCCCGTTCTACCACTGAGCCACCCTGGTCCGACCAATAAGTTTTCTGATGAAGTAAACGCGCAATATTTAACCCACTAGTCATCACTGAGGATAAAGCAGTAATAAGCACTGAAGATTGTATTTCGAGGTTTCAGTGCCCAAATCATTTTAAAGTATCCTGGAAGTACAATAGATTTAAAAGCAAAATATTCGGTTAATATGACAAAATTCCTGGATAACTTATACAATAAGAATGGTAACGTGAGTATTAAGCTATAAAAACTGCACATAAACATCATACAGGAACTTCAGAAAACAAAGCAATCTCACAAAATCGTCATTTCATACATATTACTTACAACGAACAAGTATCTATACATACCGCTTCAAATGTCGAAATGAATTAAGTCTCTTTACGATTATGAATTAATATATGTAAGTTTAAAAAAATATACAAATAAGAATATTTCATTTATACAAACATATATGCAATAACTTTTGGATTATTTTTATACAGAAATAAAATGAAACAATTATTAAGGTATCGGTATAAGCTGTTATATGTATTTCTAGGGAAAGGGGGGGGGAGGAATAAACCTAAGCTTGCAATTGGCATTAATTAAGGAGAGAAGAAAAGCGAATCTTACTAGCGTTATAATTCATTTACCTTACATTCTTACGTGCTTTTCTTTAAAAATTAAGAATACAAGATCATCTATGCATGATATGTGTTACAACACCATTAACACTACAGTGAAAGAATTCATAAGGAACAGATAAAGAGCAACAATACGGAAGATTTCAATGTAACATTCTTAACACTGTTACTCACACGCCAACATATTAATTACAAATAAATACTCGCAAATATTCTATATCATATCTTTAATTTTTTTCTCATACTTGTAAGTCTGCGAACGTTGTACCTTATCTTTGAAAACACTCTCTTAGGAAATGCTGGTAAAAATAACACACATCAATAACACTAAAAATGCATACACAAATAGAAAGTAAGCCGACAACAGTCACTATATTGGATCTTATAACTCGGGAAAATGTTGTCTTGTATATTTTCGTGATTTTAAAAGTATATACAATATGTCAAATTTAACACTTTAAAGTTAAATTTATTTTTTTTTCTCATTTGATCTTCAAGTATTTTTTATTTCACTGTTTTATATTCCCATTGACTTTTATTAATAAGCCTAATTTAAGACCAACCGCAAAAGATTTCAGAAGCCAAATGCAAATAATCTACCATTTCCACCCATTATCTGCATTACACGGAAACTTCACTCGTCTTTAAACCTATTAACGAATAAGCTATTAACCTCATTTTCGGAAACCAAATGCCTTTTGGCTTGTGAAGCGTTCTACTGTTTGAGAATTAAAAGAGTCCGAAGGGAACAAAATCATTTCCCCATATTCCACTACGAATACTGATTACAAGAAATAATTATTTGTAGACTCCGCAAGTAGCGGAATAGTTAGCAAGCGTTCGGTTTGACAGCTGAAAAGTTTCAGTTTGGTGAGTCAGAAAATAACAATGGAAACTAGCGTGCTCACAATACATCACCAAAAGCCATCTGCCTGATCACAGACCGCCGCAAGTTGTTCAAGATTTATTTTAATGATATGACTATTAAGCACACTTATTGTAATATTTATTCGCGTTATTTTTTCTTTCTTTTTCTCTAGGAAACAAAAGTGATGTATTTTTACACTCTTTTCTTTAACTTCTTAACCCGATCCCTTTGAAATCATACTAAAATATAAATGAAAGCTATTACTCTTCTAAAATCAATATCAGAGGTCTTGACAGTGATTTTTAGTAAGCTATTTTCCTTCGCTTTTGTACTGTTCATACCTCCTGGTGAGACCCTGTCAATCTTGATGCAACACAAAGCATAGATCAGCATCGGTAAACATGAAACAATAAACACGGAGTGAAATAAGTCGCAAACCGTGGGGACCTTGATGTACTTCTTTAAAAAAAGTGAAGGCTGCAGTCTTTGTTTTCTTATTATTAATAAAATATTGGTGATGACATTAACCAAGGTTCACCAAACTTATGGATTTTTTTTTTTTTTTTTTTTTTAAGAGAACAGAAAGTCTGGTGCTAACTGTACAATCATATTCACATATTTGCCTATACATTCTACACTCTATGTTAACAACTCGATGTACTTATGCTAAATGAATCACCAGCTCCAGATAATACAATCATCCAAACGTAACACGTCTTACATATCAAGATAAGTCAAGTGGTAGCATTACTGGATAGGTGGGTATTTTTGATTAAACAGACAAAGATAAAACCATGATATTTGCCCACCTTATAAAAATATTGTTCTTTTGCTGACAAGAACAACTATTACGTTTTCCAGTTGATATCAAACGATTCGGCAATCTCATTGACACGAGTCAAGTAAATATGCTGAAGTTGCTAACTGAACTCACGTTGAAATATTTCTTCGCCTGCTTGTTATCACTAGTATTTCTCTTTTCTTTCAAGGGTGCTAGTCTCAGAGATGAAAGAACTGTACATACATTTTTTTCTTATTATTATTTCCTTTATAATGCAATTTTATGTTTTAGCAATGAAAGAAGCAATCAAAACTTAATAAATTAAGGTAAGCGATTCATAATTAACCAGGTGATAGGAAGAGGGAATTGACTTGCTGTCGTAGAGACGGACAAGCTATAAAATTTTTTCATTTTCCTTCTCTAATTATCTTGTGAACTTGCTAATAAAACCATGGCAGAGATAAGTTATAAACGTACAATCAACATGAAACATCTTTGACCATCTTGTTAACTGAGGTAACTGATTTGTTAACAAACACATGCACGCCATCCTCTGAGTTGAATACAACTTAAGTTTGATACAGATCTAGAGGCGTCAAACATACGGTGTATCAAGTGATGTAATTTTTTGCCCTCCCCGCTGGTCTACTGGCTGGCGCGTGCCTTTGATGCACGGAGTCCATCTTAAATTGTAGGTCTACATCTTATACAGCCTTGATGCTGAAACGGGTGGCTTAATTTCAAACCAACCAACCAAGTCATTTTTCCTAACTCCAATTTGTGTATGAACTAACGTGCAGAATCGGATCCAACTTTTAGGGCTACATACCAACATTACCCTTTAACTATCGCTGCACAATGTGACTAATGTTTAGCCGCATAATAGCTACTGTTAGTATGGAAAAGCCTCATACTCAAATTCTTTATTGCAAGTAACGGTATTGGATATATTACGTTTTATGGTATATTGTACTTAGAAAAATTACAGTACCTAAATTGTTTAAAATGTATTTATTTATTTCCAACTTAACTACTGCCATGGCCTATGTAATCTCAAATAACACGAATATGTTCTCTTTCAAACGCTTACATTAGCAACACCTCAGTTATTGCTACCTCAGTTACTATATAAAATTCTTTATACTGTTTCTTGAATACATCATACATTTCATGCAAGCTTCGGCGAGGTGACGTTAAATCGTTATCACAAATGTTTGACACTTCACGATACCTATTCCGACAGTGAGTTCTTTTGGCACACACTTATCACGAAATCTTACCCAAAGCAAATCATGACAAATCCGAATTAAGTGGGGATCCCTACAGATGTCAAAACTACAGGAAGACGACTACCGTCAAACGTAATATTTATATAGGGTTATTACTAGAATTATACTGGAATTACTGTTTTATCTTGCAGAATTATATTACACTATAAAAATGTGCGATTATTTGAACTACAAGACGAGAACTTGCACCCTTCATTATGAAGGAAACCTCACTGCTTTGCCCAAGACGCAAGGCATTACACTGTATGCCAATTGTATAGATTCCTTGTCTTAATGACAAACTACTCATTCAGTCGTTTGTTAGCAAAATACAATACAACGAATAAAATTCATTGTATCAAACGATAACTAATTTTCTCAACTTTCTTAACCTATCTCGCTGTACGATCCCAATTACAAATGTCTTCTTTTCAACTATTGAATTAAAATGTATCAAAATGGATCGACAAGCACTTAGGTGATGAATTTACAAAAAAAATCAGCTTGTTAGTGACTACGATCCTGAATAATTAAGAAAGAAGTTCACACCCCAATTGATGGTAAGTCAAGGCATGTATTGAATAGTTTTCATCACGTTGTTGTAAATTATTTATAGGTGTTGTGTATCAGTCTTCTCAACGTAACATGTCTGTGCATATTATAGTTTCTTGGCACCCAGCTTCATAGGCCCTCCTGTTAACCGGTTTGCACGGCGAGCTTCCAATTCCTTCTGGCGCTGGAGTTTTCGTTGCTCCCTTTTCTTCTTTGCTTCAGCCATCTTCTCGGAGGCTAAACAAAAACAAAGGAAAGTAAATGTTTGATTATTATCTCCCACTATGTCGTATGACTGTAGGGACGCCAGGGACTACTGCCACTTCTGCAGGCCAATAAATGTTCTTAGATTTTTAAGTTTTAAAAATGCACTTATAGAAGTTATATACGTTTTCTTATTCCCTTTCGTACATATTATCTATTAATGTATTAATAATATCATCACTAATTAGGTCTGCATTATTATTACTAATTCTTCAATGGTTGGAGTTCTTCTAAACCAGTGAGCCCGTGGGTCACAATCTGTTCCGTAAAGCTTATTTCCAACCAAAATTATTTTTTCCATTGAAATAAACATAAATATAATTCATCCATTTCAGTCATATAAACATGACACTGCCTTTTGCATCTTTCATTAAAGTGTTTTTTCGGATATAAGTGAAAAAGAATATGGAATGAAAATACAATTAGCCTTAATTAAAAACAAATACATAACACTGAATTAAATAAAAGAGTGTTGTATGTATTTTACTCTTATCCTGGTTGTTAATAGTTGCTGGCATAGGTGGATGGCGGGGTAGGAAGCTATGGTTTCAAAGAAACTCTGGGCAATTCTGCCTCGGAGGGTTTTGAACACACACCACTCTGATAAATAATGTTTATGGCAAACATGCGAAAGTACCAATGAGAGAGACTGTGGATACAGGCATGTGTGTGTGCATTCGTACCCCGAAATATCATTTGTGACACAGGGAAAATCTGATCATAAAACTTGTTTATGAATTGATTTGTTTGCAAAAAGATATAATATGACTCTTGAGTCCATTGCAGATAAAAAGTAATTTATATATTATTACCTAATGAGATTGTGACAGCAAATGAGTGAATAGCTAAAATAAAAATGAAAAAAATCTAAAATATCTCTAAAGAATAAAGAGAAGAGAAGATATCACATGAAATCTTATCACGATTATCTTGTGATATGTAAAGAAAGGTTACATTTAATTCTTCTTTGTGTGTATTACGTTAGTCGGGTTACATTTTGATGGTATAAATAAATTTTCCATTTGTATTGAAACGTACCTGAATTTCGAAAGTTTTGATACGAGTACACTACACGAAAACTTTGGGGTTCTTAAACTTATGACATATCACTGTCAATATGAACGTAAATTAACCACTTAATTTTGAAATAATAATAATAATAATAATCAGTCACACTCTTGTTTGATATCTTTATTGGCTATACGAATATAGTGTTTTTGCAATCAATATCATTCTAATTCGATCACTATCAATATAATTCTACCCATGGCTCTAAAAATATGCTAAATAAATTGTTTAGTAAGTTTAGGGATACTGGTGAAACATGAAATGAAGGTTTTGGACAAAATGTATAATAAAATTAATAACTCTATTTGTTACGACTTAGAAAGTACCCCATCGAAAAAAATATTTCTTAGATGTTCAGATCCAGTAACACTATAAAATATTAATCACCGTTATTTATTTCAAAAACACCTCATTCGTGTGTTAATATTTTTAGGATATTTACATTGCTGACCTTTCAAAATTTTCACTCTATTCATTTCTAATTAACACTGTCTCCCCAAGCACTTAGAGTAGTGTTTGACGTAAAACAAATACTGTATTTACACAATTGTAAGACGCCCTCAAATGTAAGACGCACCCCTAATTTTTGAAGGAAAAATTGGGAAAGAATCTTCGATGTAAAACGACCCTTGGCGAAAATGAAAAAAACTACACTGCATTGATTTTAAAGAATGAAATAAAATATTACTAAACACGGGAAAACAAATAATGTTATGGGAAAATAAAGAAACATTGAACTTACTGCAGGAATTTACGGTATATTCATGTGCATCTGCTGGTACCTTTTTTTCTTAATGTAATTACGGTACAACATTTACTTGCGTCAGCTTTATAGCAATCCATTATCGGTATCATATTATCATATTATACCAGTCACGGTATGTGGGAGAGGAAGGAACAAAGCCCCGTTGTCGTAAATTCAGAAAAATGATGATTCATCTCTTTCATTTGGCATTGGTTTGCGGGCTAATTTTAAAGGGTTTTTATTTCGCATAAAATGCATGATTGTAGTTTTGCATTCTGTTCGTACACACGAAATACACATTTTTTACAGAATCGTGACTAACGAGATTAGCAATTTTTTCGCAAAACTCCATCTAACCTAGCCTAAATTTGCATAACCCAAATCTAACACACACTTTGATTTTGGAGGGAAAAAACTGACAAAAAATGTGCATCTTAGAATCGCGTAAATACGGTAGTGAGAATAAATGCTACAAAATTAAGAACAATTATACCAACTCGCCAACATGACTGGCGGAAAGACTGAGAATAGGTTACATCGGTCAAACATTTGGAATTACAAACTTAAAACGGTAAATACTTCCCAACGTCACTCTTTCTCCCTGGTCCACTTTATAATAACAATTTATAAATACTTACGTGAAGTGATCTCATCAACGGCCTCCCATTCGGCATCGTCCCAACCTTCCGTTCCTTCTTCCTTTGTTGGAGTGCTCTTAATGTCACCGATGGCACCAGGAATTGGAGATCGCTTAATAAAAAATAACAATATTTGTAAGTTCACATCATTGTGTACATATAAGTTATCTATCTGGAAACAAGCAATATAAATACTTAACACAAGCATTATTAACATTCACGATCAGAATGGCAAAAGCAATAGAATAGCATAATTATTCATGAGACACTATACAACACCTTACGAACAGAAGAAATATAGCGGACTGTGAAATTTCTTTATATTTAAAGGACAGTGGGAGCATGCAGAAAGATTTGCACTATAATATTGGGAGAAGATTTTCAATCGATATGCATAGACATATTTACATGTGAATCAGACTACAATCCATTTCTCACTTACAGATACGAAGACACTAGGGTACCATTCCGTAAGTACTTGCAAAGCAAATGAAAAACTGGTGAAAGCATGCTCTTCCATATGTTAAAGTTAATTGACAACAGAATTATTAAAGCAAGTTATATTACAAAAATGGACAATTTCAGTGTCATTTCCATAGGAACTGCAGAACACAAACTAATATCCTTCAAAATCTTAATATTCCTATCCGTCTACTGAAACATCATACGAAATATTTCTTTCTCGTAGTAGAATACGAATCGGAATTAATATAAAATTTTAAGTAGCTTTAAGCATTATAACAATTGCATTTACGTATAATCGTTTCTTTTTATGCTTATTACGCATAGTACTGATAAGATTGAAATAGCAGATTTTTGTAGAATTTTAATTAGATATATGTAAATCGGCATAATATCGTGAGATTCATTTTTTATCTAAATTATTCATACCTTAAGGAGACAAGCATTTATTTTGACTCTGCCTTGAAACTTTTATTTACGACAAAATATGCAATAAATACACGATGATTTCTTTCCTTATAAACGACACAATATAGAATGACAAGACTAATTTACATCACCGCATCGTCTAGGAAATTAGGCATATTCCTATGTTGGATCACATTTGGACAGAAAATCGTTGACACAATATAATAACACACTTCACAATAATCTCCTCCAATAAATTGAATTATTTTTCAACTTCCACTATAATGAAGCTAGTAGAGAAAGCATTCAAAAATAAAACGTCATTAACTACAATGCGAAAGTTGATCCGCTCTAGCAAAACTGTGCATCTCCTCTTCCTATTACGAATATTATGTACTAAATAGGATAACAACATTCAACTATGACAGTATCAATTTGTAAACTTATCACGCTGTAAATGTAAAGCCTTTTCCCGTATATGAGTCTGTCAAGACATGTGATACCTCTAAGACTTGGGTCATAAATTGTCCAGAAATACATCAAGACCAGACACAAGTTACATGGAAAACAATACTAGAAGAAACACGTTACCGCTGTTAATATTAAAGAACCATGCGAACAAGGAAGATCCATTTGTCAGGATACAAGCACCAAAGCACTACTGGAAAAATATTACATCACAAAGACAGTATCATTAGCAAGTGCAAAAAATATATGAAGTCATTATTTCCAGTTCAGCGGAAGAGAAGTAAAGGAAACAATTTGAACATGTCTGCCTGACACTCACTTGCAACCTTCTCATTCCATTGATGTCATCCTTGGAAAGGTCACCCCAGTTGTATGAGCTAATTGATTTTACCCCCGGCGCTTCCATTGGAGCGAAATCTGACGGACTCCAGCCATCAGATGGAGCTGCAAATTCCGATTCAACACCTGTTGCTGGCTGTAACAAGGAAGAGCCCCATTATCAATCTCTTCACCCCTCCATTGTTGATCTGTTGTTCATGGTCCACGATGGATGTGTGCATAACAATAATGTTCGAAATTCTACGGTAGATGAACTACACCAAAGGATACACTGCATTCACTTAACCAACTCCAGCTTTTCTCTCCTATTACTTAAGCCATCAGCTGCTAAAATGGCTAAGATGCTCATCAATGCTAATAACTCGAATACGATAACTCAATATCAAGATTGTATATAAGGTAGACAATTACGTTAGTTTCATTCAAATAAAACGTATGAACACTAGTTTCTATTATTATTACAATCAAGCCAGTAACAATCACGGACAAGAAATGTATTCGTGTAATGCGATTATACATAGAAAGAAAAATATGGCACTTTCGAAGAAGAAGTGGGTGTTCAATCATATATACGTAGATACAGGCTAGATTAATTTATTTTGATACGCTCTTGTAACTTCTAAATCGATAAAAAAGTTGGCATTTTGTACGAAGCAAATATCAACAGGAAGAAATCGTTTGATATACTCTACAATATCAACGGATGAACAATTTTGCCAACTCAGCATAAAGCGTACTTTTTCAAATGGCACTACATATGATTACATAATTTATACCTACATGCTAAACGAAAACTTAAAATGCCACATTTATTATTCAGTGTTGCAAACTAAAGACATACAGTATCATGAACATTTTTTCGTGGTTGAAGGCCTCTACAACAGTATTAGCCCAACTGAGACGAACAGGGCGATGTAAGTCCGAAGTACCTTCATGATGAATACTATGATCATGATATGACGCACTTGGAATCATCATCATCATCATAGGTATTCTGCCATTATTGGCAGGTCACTTGCTGTAACTGAGAAGCTTCCGTGCTCCACGGTCTTCCGCTAACCTCTTCGTCTTCACGTACGACTTCTTTGTTTTGATAGCGTTAATTAACTGGATACTTCTTCGCCCCTCCCTCCCTTTCCTGCGACCATACCCTTTAAAAAACGTTCCTTTTTTCGCGCCAAGTGAACTTTGTGGTGGACAAACACCGTACGCGTGGAAATTCTCGGGGTTCTTTCCTCCCACTTCTTCATTCCACTATTTCATTCATTTCTCATCATCACCGTCTCCTTTAGCCTAGCCGGCATAATCGTGGACGTAAAACTTAAAGATTTCATTTTTAAAACTTTCTTCACGATACAATTCCTTCTTATCCAATGTCCCAATCAATTTCTCTTCCTCTTCTTAATAATATCTAAAATTGTTTTTATCTCCCCATCATTTCTAACACCCTCTCATTCGTTTTCCGCTAGACCCAGCTAATTCCATTCTTCTCCACACCCACATTTCGAAAGCTTCCAGTCGTTTTTCGTCGTTTGTGCGTAACGTTCATGTTTCTCATCCGTATAGTAAAATACTGCACACGAAGCACTTTATGAGTCTTTTTCTCAACTCTTTGTTCAAGGTCCCACAAAATAGTATTTGCAACAGTGGTTAAAAAAGACTAATTTGTAGGGTACGTTTAAAATGATCGTTGCTTTCTTTAGCATTAACGTATATTATTACAGCGATAGTATTTGGTAGTACTATCGCTGTAATTACTATAGTTTTAAGCAGTATTGCAAATCTTACCTATGTTTATCATATCTCAGGAACAGTTTCAGATATCAAATTACTGTAAATGGCATTATGATTATTTTCAGTTGGAAACCATCCAACTCCTTACATACAATAATTATGTAGGCACGTTTTCGAAATAAAGCCTGTAAAATGAATAAATAAATAAATAAATAAATAAACTTTCAATTTCTTTTGACTCTGTTTCTATTTGTTCGAAATGTATCATATTATAGTCATAGCATCCAATACTAAGTTACTTTAGATATGTACCGCCTCGTTTATCTCATACTCTATTACTGTCGTAGAGCCCTCCGAAATATGGATATTTGTGATACTGTAGCAACCTTAGTTGGAAACACTGAATAAAAAATGTGGTATTTTATTATTTTGTTTTACATAGATTTGAAATATGTAATAACCTGACGTAGTGTCAATGAAACCTTTTGAGATGGCAACACTGTTTACCTGGTGATATTGTCGAGTATGTTAAACTTTTTTTCCTTTCTGATATTTGCTTGGTACAACATTTCATATATTTCTATCAATTAGTTTAGAAGTTACAAGGAGGGGGTCACTTTACGTGGTTCACCCTATATACAGTATATCACCAGAGGAAGTGGATACACTTTGGGTGGGTGCTGATAATGTGGGAGATTCTAAGCAAAAAAAAAAAAAAAAGTTTTCATGAACATAGGTTCGATTCTCAATTGTTTGCAAGCCACAGGTCGTTAACCATTTTGGAACACCTCCGTACAGAAAAGTATTTTTTTACTTGGTATATAATTGCTATTCTGAGAAGTACTATGGTGCGCTGAAAAGGTAAGGAAATGACTTTCGATTAATGTATAGTACGGTATTGTAGTGCAAATGATAGGGAAACTATAAAGGAACATTTCTAGAATTGTCTTGAAAAATTTTCCCTTTTTTCGAATAATATGTGAGAATTGGATGGCAACACTATCGCCGAGGCAGACAAAATAAAGAAAGAAAGAAAGAAAGAAAAAAGAAAGAAAAGAAAAGCACAGAAAATCTGTTGTAGCCAAACATCGATGAAATGTTTCAAGTCGTTAGCTTCCATAGTGAATGATATATAGGGGCCTATCTCATTTTCTTAATTTTTCCAGGAGATAACTTTAAACCTTTTCTCATTATTTATTCTATCGTCTTCTTTTAAAATTTAGTCTGATCTCATAAGTTATATACCTGAACGCAGGATATCAAACGAAATTTTAAAAGACGACGATAGATAAACAATGAGAGAAAGTTTAAACTTGTCTTCTGAAAAAAGTAAGAAAATGAGATACGCCCTTTTGTCTCGAGAGGGATGATAATATATAATCACTAATGACTGTTATTTAAAAAAAAATATCCACTAGAAATACTGAAAATCAACTGTAATAGGGAAGAGGTACAAATACGGAAGTGAATAATCATAATAAAATCGATGACAGAAAGTAAGCTTATAAAAAATGTAGAAATAAGAAAATATAGTGTAATTTAATCCGAACGAGGTCGGAATTTGTAACAAACTACTAACACTAATGACTACGACGAATGTTATGTTTATTCGGAATGACCACAGTGTATTTTACAAAGAAGGAATATTTGTTGTTTACAAATATTCAAATGGCAACTAAGTGTACTTTCAGATGCTAATGATCTCGAGGGAGAAGTATCGATTTTTTAAAATTACTTTAAAAATCTTCCTGCCTTTCCATGGTGAGTGGCTAACAACACTGATACTGGGAAATGCAAAGACTAGGCAAAGTGTGGCGATAGGATGCAGCGCTAGCATAGTTCGTTACAACAGGTTTGGATAGCCCTGATTCATACAGCAAGTGGCGACAGAGAGCAGTACTCATTCTCCTTTAACAGCGACCTGCAACGTGTCTGAGAGGTTGTCGTGATTGATGAATAGAGCGAAGAAAAGTGTAAGGAAAATGCCGCACACTCTTACACACGAAGAATATGTGGACATGCTTTTCGTGTATGGCTACTGTCAAGGGAGAGCAAATGCAGCTAGCTGCTCAGGAATGCAGAAGACCATATTTCCAGCCCAGAACGCCAGATCGGAAAGTCTGCACAAACGTATTTCGTCTTATGTGAAAGAGGTTCATTTTCCAGTGTGATAGTGTCATCAGATCGCGCTGTAATGCAATCAGTTGAAGTACGAGAGAATATTATCGAGTGCAGAACGAAGCCCGACCACTAGCACAAGACGAATTGCGTCACGTCTCCATGTTCCACAAAGTAGCGTCTGGGGAATATTTACGTCTGGATGGGCTGTATTCATTCCATCGTCAACAAAACCAACATCTTGAACCGGGAGATGAAGCACAAATATTGCAATTTTGTCATTGATTATGACATATCAGAGAGTTGCAGCACATTTTGTTTATCAACGAGTCCACGTTTACTCGAGACGTTATAATAATACTCATCATTGATCACTGAATAACCTTCATGCTACTATCGAAATCAATCTCTAACGTTCCTCTGTTAACGTGTGGTATGACTTGGTAAATGACATGTTGATTGACCGTCATTTTCGCAGAACGAATTACAGGCCCCCGTTATCTACATTTCTTAGAAAACGACTTACCTTTACATATGGAAGATGTACTCTTAGCTACAAGAAGACGCATATGTATACAGCATGATGGCGCATCAATCAATAACAGCAGGACTGTCCGAGACCATCTTAATCACGTCTACCCCAACAGGTGGATTGGGTGGGGGAGTCTTGTTCACTGGCCTGCACGTTCCCCTGACCTCTCACCTTGGACTTTTGTGTATGGAGGTGGGTAAAAGGGGAGATGTACAAAACCAAAGTCAATACAAGGGATGAACTTGTCGCTCGCATCAACAATGCCTGTGCCCGCTTTACGGACAAATGCGATGCATTAAGATGTTCTACCCAAAGTACCCTAAACAGAGTTGACAAATGCATTGAGGTTGGTGGTGGTGGTATCTTTGAACATTTGCTGTGAGAGGTATGATACGTCAAGGGGAAACAGAAATTTTCGAAATTATTTCTCATCCTTGGAAAATTAAATAGGTGTATTTTGTAGTTACTATTTATTGTTTAGATAAAACCTGTATTTTTCAAACATTTCGCGTTTTATTCTTTTCACATTAACTTCCATGAAATTCTTGTGTGTCACTTTCTTCTGTTTTAGGATTATTATATTTCTTTCATAAAGTATGCCTCCTGTCTTCGATTTATTATGATTATTCACTTCCGTATTTGTTCATTTACTATCAATTGGTTTCCAGGATTTCTGTAATTATTTTCTCGTTCACTATGAAAGCTAACGACTTGAAACATTTCATCGATGTATGGCATACAAGCGTTTTTTTTCCTGCCTTGGCGACAATATTGTCATCCAATTCCCACAAATTATTCGAGGAAAGGAAATTTTTCGAGTTAATTTTGGAAACTTCCCTTTATAATTTTCCTATCATGTGTAATAGAGTACCATAGTATACACCATTCGAAAGGCTGCTCCCTCACCTTTCCAACGTGCTATAGCACTTCCCAGAACAGCAATTACATACCGAGTAAAAATACTTTTCTGTAGGGAGGTGTCCAAAATGGCTAACAACCTGTGGCTCAGAAACCGCTCCCTCGTGAATCGTCAACATTTCCTAAACAGAGAACGATATGTAAGGAAAAATGTTATACCAAAGCACATATGTTTTTGCTGTTTCTTGGTTTACGGTGCTTCTATGGTGTTCAACCAGTAAAACATATATGACAAGTTGTATATCTTTCAAGCACTTGGTACGTCACTAGGCAACTGAAACCTGTGATATGTTGATCGTATAACTTACACTGCTGGTTACCAATGCAGTGTCAATTTGAAAACTAATCAAAATAGCCAGCCCCGGATTGAAGATAGATCTCTCAAGTACTGAATGTAGTAGACACTTTTGCTTGTAGAATTCACTACAGGAAAGCAAGGCTGGTACTTTAATAATAATAATAATAATAAGTAAAAAAAAGAGAAAATTTCCGTCCACTCCCCCCCCCCCCCCAAAGCCGGCTTTCTGAATCTCTATTCTCCTCTCATTAACTATATTAAAATTTTATCTCTCGACTCTTTTCCAACTTACAAGGATGCTTCCAAGCTTCTACTTACCCAGTATTTTGATTTTCATATTCTATTTTTTCATATTTCCTCATTTTATTTTTTTGTAATTCATATGACTAATTTCAACATGAAACTCTCCCGAACACTTCACATATATTTTTCTGTCCTTTAATGAAGTTCTCCCTACTTCTACTTCTGCCTATCTCATGAATCGATTAGCGAAAAAGTGCCCACAGTGTACTTTATTAGTGTGTATGAATGTAAATGTGTTTCTTTAATTATTCTTATTCCAGACCAACCTGTACTGCGGATTTTATCTTCATTCACTAAATTTTCTCCACTTGTAATCTGCCAACATTTATTACTTGATTCTAAACGTCAATACGGTACAGCACCGGATGTTCCTCAGTTTCTTTAATGTTTCTTCATTCCCCACTGTCCGATGAAGTGTTAGCGAAGACCTCACAATGTAGCTTTCTTTTATGGTTTTTTTTTTTTTTTTTTTTTTTTTTTTGGTGATAGCATTTTAACTAATTTCTGATAAGTATACAAGTGTACGAAATACAGAATAGTGGAAACAAAGGAATTCCGAAATAACCATGGACAAAATTACAGAAATAATAAAAAAACATCGCAATAACAATAACAATAATTATAATAAATAAATAAATAAAAGTTAATAAGCTTTTCCACAAATATTTCATTAAACAGAGAAAGAAGTAGAAAGAAAGAAAATGTTCTATGTAAGATCAATCACCGAGAAGGTTTCGAAATGACGCCATGATGGCATCCACATAGGATAATTCTAGATGCCATAATGACGTGACTCACAATTTTTTAATCTTTTATTTTATCTATAACGTTCTTTTCTTCCTAGTTCTTCTTATTTGATCAAATATTTTTGAAAATCACAATTTTCTTTATTTTTATCTATTTTATTCTCTCTGTGTGTGTGTGGAATAGTATTTGTTTAATTTTTGGTAATTTATTTATATGTATACAGATAGATAGATAATGTGAATCGGAATAAAACGAAAATTAATTATACTTAAGACAATGTAAAACCACGCTCAGGAATTCTATCATTCTACTTACAAATTTCTGTAATTCTTGAATGTTATTTGTACTTCTGAGATTTCGACTCTCTTTGGAGTCTTGGTCATGGAATGCAGAAAAATAACATCAGAAAATTATTTTTCTTTTTCCTGTCTTCATCTTCTGTGACCAAAATTCCAGGGTGAGTCGAAAATTCAGAAGTGCAAATAATGCTCAGGAATTACAGAAATCTCTAAGTAGAATGATAATGATACTTACAATGATAGTTATGGATAATAACATCTTGAAAAGACTGCAACCACGACGCTACGCCAGACATTATTTTTATTTTCTCTTCTCTATGCCCTCGGGACGAAATAATAATAGCTATTTAGACCTTTAAGAGTATTTTTACTCATGGATGTCATGTAAAGTATCTGATTTTTATTTTTACTTTATTTCGACGTAGATAGATAGGTAGATACGCGTTTTTTGATAGATTTTTTAGGTGGATAAATCCAGATAAATAGTTATGGATATATAGATACGTCGAGTTACAAAGAAAATATATTTATGAGAAATAATTGTTTTTCACTCCATGTACTCTATGATAATTATATCAATAAAAAGGAAGAAAATATTACTCAATAAGCTTTTAAGACGTCCTACGAGTTTGTCTTTGAAGATTGGAGATAATAGGAAATAAATTATGACAACGAAATGAACAGAGAAGGGAAACTATATAACATCTAAATCTGAGCGGGATTCGAATCTGCAACAACAGCCAGCCTAATGTCTTAAAACGTTCGATCATGCCAGTCGGAAAAAAAGGGAGGGAGAGAGAGAAAGAGAGAGAGAAAGAGAAAGAAAAGAAAAATGCCCGGTCGAGAATAGAGGTTGGTAATTTTGAAGCAGCACACGGTCGGATGTATGCTAGACACATAGTAAAGTACGTTGCTGTTCTCTTGAGTATTTCTATTATATTTGCAGCGAAAATACTTAATATGGAGGCTATGTATACTTACAGGGCTAGAAGGATCTTCTAAACTTCCCCAATCGTCAGTATCCCAACCATCTGTTCCCGCTGTTCTTGTAGCATCACCTGCAGCCCCTGTTGCGATGGTAGATGCTTTCTCACTTTCTCCTTGGTTCTGATGACCAGAAGTCTACAATTAAAACACACAAAATCTATTTACTCATCGTACATTTATTTTCTTAGAACACAAAATGAGACACATTAATGTTCAAAGTAATCTTTGTACGAACCGTGAAGTTTCTAAAAACAAATTAGAACTGCCATAAAAATATCTTCACTAAAACGAACTGTAATTCACAATTGAACTTAGAGTTCAAAATGTAGTCAAATACTTCAATTACGTAGGAACTAATAATTTTTATCAACAATTTAAAATTTTAGTTGTGACTTTTCAGTTGACATTTGAATACACAGCAAAGAGACGATCCAGTCTTTCCTCCAGGGCAGATCCCATAGAAACGAAATGTGGTTCGATTTCTATAGCTTTCGACCAGCATTACACATAACAAGTTTAAATTCTAATAGCAAGTACCTCGTTATAAATATATGCTCTGTAGGAGTTGAATTAAAAAACTGCAACAAATCTTTCGAACGTATTGAATATTTCTTGGCTTCGGTAGCTCTAAGAGCTTAGTTGAATACCTGCATGCGGATCCCTATCCTGCGAATTGTACACCAATACATAATAAATAATACAAATTTCTCAACAGATAATTACCTCTATATCGCCCCAATTCTCAGTATCCCAAGTTTCGTCATAATCTGAAACGGATTCCGCTCCTTTGCTTTCTTCTTGTTCCAGCGATGTCATCGAGGTAACACTGGATGTCGTGGTGGAGATACTACTACTTGATGGTTGTTCTGAGAGTAAAATAATTTTAAAAAATATTTACCAGGCATTGGAAACACTCACTACAGCCAACAAAAAGTAACTATGGAAAATATTAATTTTCGTAACCTAAAACCTGAAGAAAGATTTAAAACAAAACAAAATAAAACAAAAACAAACAAACAAAAAAAAAAAAAAAAAAAAAAAAAAACGTAAATCATACTCTCAAAGGAAAATGTTTCGACGCTATGTTTAAAATCGTATGTAATCTAGACAATACTGCAGAAAATTCACTGTGAGTCAAAGTTTTGAGAAAATGCAATCCTTAAATCTGAACATTCGAAAACGTAACAAGACATTAATTTAAGTTATACTGATACAGGAAACAAAGCACAAAGCTGTCGGGAAGCTACATCTGAGACGGTACGTAATTCAGACTATACTACAGAAACCAAAGACATACTTGTAAAGTATTCCACACTATCACCGTAAGCACCCACAGCTTTGGAGAATGTGATATATGACGAATCTGATATATTACACAGTGAGGAAACTAGGAAACAAGATTGATTTTATTTATTTATTTACTTTTGCTGTGAAGTTAAGTTTTGGCACGGAAAGTCTTCTTAGTGGTGAATCTTGTGTGTGCCCTTGGGAATACGTACAGGTATTTTCAGCTCGGCTACTCGCAAGTGTAGCGGCTCAATAGAGACTAGTGTTGTGATACCCCGTCACTCTTTCAATAATGGAACAGTGAATATCAAATTAAGTGCGCGCTTCAGGAGAACTCTAACAGAAGAGGAGATATTGAAAAAGGATTATGGGGACAACTGCCGTTCTCGCTACCGTATTATTGAATGGCATAAGAGATTCAGTGCTGGCAAAGAGAGTGTGGAAGATGGCGAGCGCCCAGATCCAAGCACGTCAGATAGAACAACTGAAATGATTGGCAAAGTTCGGGATATCATTTTGAATGACTGAAATCTGTCTCTCCCAATAATAATAATAAACGATTTAAAGAAACGGAAGCTATATGCTCATTATATATATATATATCTGGGCCATCTTCATTTGTGACCTGAATTGAGATAATGTGTATAGTTACTGTGCTCTGATACGCGTCTATACTACGCAAAACAGTTGATTATTTCCAAGAACATTCTCGCTCATATATTAAAAACTGAAAATTTAAACATAATATGTATCCTACGAAGCTTCTTTTGATTTCTCCGTTCTCATTAACATGGAGGCAGGCTACTTTCAATCTTCAACTGTTATTGGAGATAAAAATACTTTACTTTATATCTGAAGAAAGGAAGACTCATCTTAAATTTTTATTGCTTCATAAGGGCATCAACTGCAAGGGGTCATAAGGGTCAACTTCATAAGGGGCATCAACTGCACTGTTAACATAAGTTATCAATACTATGGTATTTCCTTTCTACCCGTGAAGCTCCTTTCACGTTTAAGAAATGCTCCTCGGATAGGAAGGAATCAACATACACGGTAAAAAATATTTTTATATCCAGTTTTAAATATGTATTCTTATAGCTATCATTAGCAATTACTTCGATTTTGATGTTATCTACGCTTGCAGGAAATTTGGTGACAAGGTTAATAGATCTTTGTATCTAGTAGAAATAAAAGTAAATATCCTAGGTCCAGGCCCGTATTTATATATTGTGCGTCCCTGTGCTCTAAATTATTTGCCGCCTCCCGCACAAAAAACCCTCTTCCCTCGAAAACGACCAATATTAGTGTTGAATTCATAGTTTTTGGGGTCGCTGAGATGAATACTGACAGTTTTAATCCGATTCAACTTAAGGTTATACTGCACCCCAGGGAGAGAGCGAGATTTTAAAACTAACCGAAAACGTATTTTAAAACTAACCGTATTAGTATTCAATTCATAGTTTTCGAGGTCCCTAGATTTAACAGTATCAGTTTTCATGATGTTCAAGTTTAACCTTACCCGAAGTGGGGTGGGAGAGGATGATTTTTTTTTTTTAATAATCAGATAAGCTAGCTAATTAGTAACAACTGTAATTAGAGCGAATTAAACACGTTAACATTTTCTCGCGCTTGCGCGGGACTGTGCGGGTTGCTTGTTCAAATTTTTGACGGCCTGTGCTGAAGCACAGAATAACACTTACCTAAATACGGGCCTGCCTAGGTCTAACGAAGTGTATTGACATGATACAGTAGTCATAAAAAGTAATTTCTCTTAAAATCTTTAAACCCACAACCTCTATATATTATTTCTCTGGGATCAGCATAGAAATGTTTCGAGATGTAGAACATTTTGGTGATGTAACAATGAATTAACTTCGTCTAAACAAAAGATGATGTCACTAAACACTAAAGAATGTGGAATCCAGACAGGACCAAGAAAGAGCAATACTTGTAGAAAATACAGTAATAGATCGTTTTTCATAACCATTATATATAATAAACCTTGTCTGTATGAACGTTCCAATTAATGTCCTGTATACAAACAAACTCCTAAGATTTCTAAAAAAGAATACAAATAAACTCCTAAGATTTCACACACACACACACACACACACACACAAAAAAAAAAAAAAAACGAACTACTCAAGAAATAAAGTGAACTTTTTTGTATTGATTTAATAATAAGAGAGCATTTCTTCCATTTTCCCTACAGTTTCAATTCACTATTTACCTATGCAAAGATACGAGGTACAGATCTTTCTTCTGTTTCAATCTTAGGAAGCTGAAAATTACGAAACATTGAAAGATAATACTTACCAAGAGAGCCAGGTTTGCTAAGACTTTTGCTAGTGACACTTGTGGATCTGACAGTATCTGAATGACTCCTGTAGAATTTTGACGTAACGGCGCTAACTGCCCATCCTGCCCACGTCGCAGCTGCATTGGATAAACTTGGTGTCGCGGTGTGAACATCAGCCTCTGGAAAGAAAATACAGTTAATAATGTATTTTCACGAAAATTTTAATATATTATGTACAGCAGAGATAGCACAAATAATCTGATGGAGGTAATTCAATATCTACGGCCAAAATAATGATAACTATGTCTGATAGTCGAAAACAGATAGCACATGTCATTAAATTATATCAAAATTCGTACTTACCCATGGACTCTCTGAGACTTGGGTCTTCTGATACTTTCTCCATTTTTCCTAGGAATCCTTTTATAGTACGAAAAACATTATCTCTCACTGACTTTTCCGGATCAATAGTTAATTGACAAAGGGCAGGAAGTATCCGTGCTGCTACTTCTGACAAGAGGAAATATTGCTGAGTTGCTGCCAACGCTAAAACACCTGGAATATAGAAATAAATGTAATCAATAACAAAACCCTGTTTGTCCATCTAAACCAAATCTTCAATATTATTTCTGTCCTGTAATTCGTCGTCATCTTTGCTTTTTTGCATTACATGAAGTACATAGTATCCCACCAGTTTCGGAAGCTATACTGAATAATTTCCTAGAAATGGACGCTTCTTTCGGTGCCGCTTTAAGAAATCTCCTCTACTGGTCTTCAAACCTTCAACTCTCAGTGTAATGTTTAGCATGTTTAGTAGCCTCGGTCTAAAGACAGCCAGTTGTTCACAAAGCGAAGCCGCTGTTGAAGAGAAAGAAGGAAAGGAAAAAGTATAATTGACAAAGATTTGGCAACAGTTTGGGTTCAATTTATTGCTTTTCAGTTAGTTTTCAAGGGGGAGAAAAAACAAACAGGACAATATGAAAAGAAACCCCGGCTCACATGGCGGCCGCTTCCCCTTTGTGAGCAAGTGGCTGTCTCTAGACCGGGGCTACTATGAAGTAAAACTTTCGAAATTATCAAAAATATACGTATATATTTAATTATAACTCCGGATATTACTTTTGACTACAATTCAACTGGTCATTGTTTAACAACAAAATTGTATATTAGCTCGATATTGTCGTTACTTCAATTTCAATTTCAATGCCTTAACTTCTATTGTTTGATGAGTTATTATGTCCTTGATCCTCAACGAATACACATTGAAGAAAAACAATCCGGGTAGGAAAGCAACTAGGAGATATGAAACTGAGGCAAATCCAATCTGAATGTTTGGACTTTGGAACGTACCGATTACAGAAGACTAGCACGCTATTGTCGAAGTAATCTTAGAGATGAAAAATGAGGGGTTCCGGATAGTAACAGCAAACTCATCATCAGCTCAATTACTTCCATTTATCTAAACCAATAACAGAAATTTCAATAATAATAATAATAATAATAATAATAATAATAATAATAATAATAATAATAATAATAATAATAAATTGATAGAGTAAGGTTTTGTTGGGTTTGTCCTTAGTCTGTCCAATTAGCAACGCTAAGCTGTCCATTTGCTAACATATACAACCATGAAGGAAATAGGGGGTGCGGTGGTTCAGAGGGAAACGTTCACCTCTGGTGCATGGGGTCCTTGCTTCGATCCCAGCTCGCACCAGGTGAACTTTGTGGTGGACAAACACCGTGTGCGTGGGTTTTCTCGGGGTCTCCCATTTCTTCTCCTTTCTTCATTCCACCATTTCCTTCATTTCTCATCATCACAGTTTCCTTTAGCCTAGCCAGCATAACTATGGGACGTAAAATGTGAAGATTTCATTTTATTTCATTTCATGAAGGAAATAATGAATCGCGAATCCACGGAGCAAAATTCATTTATCACTTTTAATTGAAGTTTGTTTGAAAAGACAAAAATTAGTGCTCACTGTACATACCTGCGCTCCGGGCTGGTGGGAAGGGATCCTTCATAGCACGAATAAAAGCAGATATCAATACCTTCTGTCTTATTTGGGGATGTAAGTGTTGTGCGATTTTTCCAAGACATACTGTTGTATTGGTACGTATGCCTCCCTAACGAAAGAAACCAGAAATTAAATTAGACTATATGCTTTACCATCAACTAATACGGTTCTCTTAAGATCAATCTTAGCTTTATGTCTCTACAGAGACTCCGTATTTGAGATTTTTTTTTTTTTTAAATCATAAATAGAAACAAAAAGCAACATAACTTATCCAGCAATTTAACGTAAGTGATTTATATACATGTTGATCCACGGAACTCATTATAGCAAATTCAAACTGCCAACTTTACCTGATAGGGTTTAAGTATGAAGTGAACCTACTGATATACAGAGAGCATTGCGCTATGGATTTTGGTTATGATTGGCTAGCCTTTTAGCAGAATTTAATGTATGAAGAGCGATGCTAACTCCCTACCGCACTGGAATACCGCTTCTCGTGGGATCAGCGAAGTCAAGCAGTCTCGGATTTGTTTGAAGGAAAGATGCGATGGCGAGATGGATGAGAGTTCACTATCCCTTTTAGCAGCAAGATTATATGAAACGTGGACCTACAGGTTAATGCAGATTCTGACCCATATGGGCTCCCATCTGGAAGCGAACCCAGTTCTCCCGCGCCAAAGACGCGTAGGGTAAACATATAGCCACGAGGGAGCTCCAAGGAAAGATAGGTAACCGTTCGTACTCACCAAATGGTGTTGGCTTTGTGGTATCCAATCAGCGTCGTGAGAATAATTGGGGAATTATTTGAAAGAAGGAAGTAACTCCGGTTCAGAAAGCCAGCATTAACGGCGACAGGAGATCATGTGTTGACCACACATCACCCCAAAGGCATGAATGCCCCAAGCCAGCTGGTAGACCCTCGCCTCTCAAGGCTTTTGTACCATGAGTTTAAATTAAGTGAATGAAGAGCAGATAGCCCTCTATACCATGCTACTTACAAACTCAGATCATACCCTTAATAATCGCCACAATTACCTCCAGAACTCGCTGCACTTTCGTAAGAGTTTGCAACAATCAGAAGACTAGGAACTGAATATATTCACTGAAATTATGTTAAACAACAAGTAAAAGAGCAGAATCTTACTGAACTTAAAACTTTATTATTCATAATAAGGGAACGGAAATGCCATCGTCTGTTATTAAATTTTTAATCTGTTGTTGAATTTTCGTTATCGATATTAATGCTACCTATTGGTTCAAGTAAACGTGTTTATCTGAGCTTTTGAAAGGAAATTCTCAGTTGGGTACCCCGTAAATGATTAGTTTACCCGACACAAAACTAAGGAAGAAAATAGACGAAACTGAGCAGCAAGAAACTGTCAAAATTTTTTATTATGATTGGCCCTTTACTGCTTGTTCCACTAAGCTGAAACTAATTTTGGCTAACTTTCACATTATGGTAGAAATTTACTTGTCTCTTCTAACTTAGAATAACCAGGACGTGTATCAATTTAGAAATCAAATTTCTAACTATTAATTGACCTGGTCACTAAATTTCAGATCTTTAAACAGGAAAGTTACCACGGTAATAACGTTATTTGAATTGTTTCTCGTGTATCAGACCTCTAATATAAAGTATACTTGTAAAAATAAAGATCTTGAAATTGTTAGAAACAAAATTACTGCATAATCAGTATTAACGATTTCTGCTGTTATAAAGTAAACGCATCTTCACTTCTGAAAGCTCTACTCCTCATTTATAATAGTAATCCTTGCTATGTAGGCAACATTAAAAAGGAAATAAGAGTAACTCTTTCATCACTTAAAGACAGATTTCCTTCATTTGAATCATAGAAACATTCACCTTCATACGGTTCAAATAGAATTCATTAATTCATTCTAAACGTTTCTGACTTGTCTTCTCTACGGATTAAATAGTAAGTAACTCAAGAGCTAAATTACGACTTTTTCTTGACTTTTAGGATCTTCCTGTAATTTCTTGACTTTAATAAAATGGATGAACTATTTTTTCTTTAACTACCTCTTTTCCTCCCTCCATATCCTCTTCAACTCCAAACCCATCATTGCTAACACTACGTTGTTCAAGCATGGCATTAATTGTGGTATAATTCATGAGGTCTAGATGACTGAGTAGAACCCCTACAAGTGAAAATGTGTGTGAGATCCAGAATCGGACTCAGTAATTATTGTTAGCACTCCTGCATGGTTAGCCAAAAACCTGAGTTTGATAACATTCCAGTAGTCGCAAATATCATTAAATATATTACTTTCTTTAGTTCAAATTATAATATCACATTTTAATATTTCCCTTGTGTGTTTCCCTTAACAGCAACTAAACCACAACTTAATAGTTTTGGGGCAAAATTTTACATATAATACAGTAAAGAAAATCCGACTAATGCAAACACAACTAACTCACCTGATCATCTTTGGACTGCAGCCTCGCAAAATGTCTGAGAACCTCAACATTGAGATTATTATAATTTAATTTTGGTGCTAGATGTATCACAGACTGTAAGAATATGTAGAATATTCTTCATTAGAAAAGCACATAGAATAAAATTACATGAATAAACAAATACACGAAAGACAGAGGATTATCATCTTTTATTGGCGGAAGAAGAATTGTTAATAAAAGTACAGGTTATATGATACATTAGCTTCTCTTAAAATCCTTAGCGTTAATTTTCTCATATTTTCACAATTTTAATACAAAATTAACAAATCCTACTGCTTATTTCTTACTTAGATTATAGTAATAGAGTCCCTCCAATGTAAGTGTAATATTGTGCATTAAAATTAAACTTCGACTTCAATTTCTTCAAATTGAACGCATCGAAAATATATTTGTAGTTCCTTTCATTGCTTCATATTTAAATAAACATTTTTTCAATACTAATTGAATTTCAGTATTCGTATATTATCAACAATTTAACCTCTTTCTATAATATTTTAGACTTATTTAACAATACATTTGACTCCTAAAATTCTGTACATTCTAATACTTAAGAGAGGACGGGCAGTCAAATCCAAGTATATATTATTATGAAATTATAGATTATTATGATCTTATTACAATAAATTTCTGACAATCGTAAAAATGAGTAGAAAAGTCGGGAGGTCAGTATTACTTTTATTCTGTATTGATCAATCGGTTTTGGTTTGCTCGTTTATAATATTCGAATTACGTGTTCAGACAAATGCTAGTTTTTGCTAAATCAAAACTAAGTGCATAGGTCGATCCATAAAATGGTAACATGATCATTTATGAAAGTGGAATAAGTAGAATTGCTTATACAATATATATAATACATGTCCGTTTGCAGATTCTATCGTCATGTGAAAACTATTCTGTTGATCGGGATTTTTAACTGGCAGGAATTCATATGGCTTATACATAGCACAAGGGCAGAAAATATTGTCCAGCCTGCACAGAAATTTACCATATTATAGATATGGACCAACTTGAGAAAATAACTTATGTAGGTGCTGAAAAGCTCCCAGGCAAGAGTACTTTATGCCAAGCGCAGATGGTTCTTCAACTTACGAAAATGCTTCCCTCCTCACTGGAACTATAGATTCCAAGCAAAAGTTCTGCGTAAAATTAACAGCATCACATACTTATTTTAATCTGCATGTTTTGTTTTCACTTTCTACTAAGGTATTATTTTTCTTTCAGCAATACTTTGTATCATCTGACTAAACACGCTTTATTTATTTATTTATTTTTTGAATCGCATCACATTAGTTAGGACAACATACTTACTTTAACAGTTTGCTCTCGAACAGTTGGATTGGTGTCCATAAAGCCGTTGGCAACTTGTGGGAAGATCTGATCATTCACCGTCGCCGCTTGCAAATGTCCTGTACAACAAAATAAAAGATTGAAATATCACTAACAATTACGTATTATAATCCTGGTGGTTTCTACTACTAGATACCATCAGTGTTAGACACTTCTAGCATTAGGTACTATCATATTCTTGTTAGATATATCAATATAAGTGATATAATGAAATAATTCACTAATTCTCAGGTTCAAAGCGTTTTTTATTGAAAACTTCCTTGTTGTCTATTCGGCATAAGATATTTTAGATGAAATTATGAAGTTGAGTGAATCCTTTATTACAAACTAATGATAACAGAAAACTTAAATAAAACACGAACTAGATAAATGAAGTATTTACAAAACAAAAACCAAAAATAACGTCTAAATTTGCTTCCAATTCGTTTATAAAGCATACTTGCTTAAAAGTGTCCCTTCCCCCCCTCCTTTTTTTTTAAGTTCAGTTTCTGACCAAATAGCCAAGGCTTGTATATAGTACCGACTTCATAGCTTTGGTGACCGTTTCAAATACCTTTCTATTAAAGATGAGGGTTTCATTTATTTTTTTTATTACCTTAGTAGACTGTAATACTCTCCCTCCAATATTAAGAAATCCAGAAACAGGATTGGGGAACATTGTATTTGGCATTTCATGTTTAAGTTTGATATGAATTCTTTTTGGAGCAATATAGGTGTGAGAACAACTGCACATGCTTGGAAAACTCATGCTGCATCCAATGGCTTCAACAAAAAGCTTTTGTACTTTTTTCTCCCCTCAGGAGTTCTCTCTCAACAGTAAGAAAAAAATAGACTTAAATTTCAGAAGATTTTTAGTTTTCTTCCTTCAGGGCAATTTAATTCTTGAGTTCTTCATTGTAATAAAATCATAATTAATTGTATGACTAGTTGGTAATATTTTCAACGAAAAAATCTAGATATTTTCAAGTACGATGATTTCCGTTCACATCAGTTGGTACAGGATCTTGTCATCCTAATGAAATAGTATTTTACATGGTTACATAGTGTACGAACCTGCTATTAATTCTTTTTAATTGCTTTTAATTTTAACCAGAATCAGTAAAGTACATATAAAGAAATTTTGAAATGTAATCTTGTCGCAAGGTGATTGATGAATAACACCAATTTGTAATGGTGAATAATATGATGCAATCACATAATAATGGCCTTGAATTTTACTTTTGTTATATCTATGAGTGGATTGTGATATTTTTCATGAGATATCCAAGTATAAAAATCTACTAATTAAGTTATCCTAAAGAACAAAAACCAAAAGGCTTCTGAAATTATTAGCAGTAAACAAACTACTATATAATTTTCGGATCACCTGAAGGTGAGGATTTTGTATTTACAAAATGTAATCCTTGTATTTCATATCGAATTTATTTAAACCCGTCTCATATATTTACGTCATGTATTGTATTAATAATACTTAGACAGGAAGATGTATTGCAAAAAAATATTCCAAAGAATGCTCAGCGGGGATATATATACAGGGTAGATCATTTATCTTGATACGCCCTTGTAACTTTTAAACTAATAAATACAAAACACTGACATTTCGTACCATGCAAATATCAACAGGGGGAGATTGTTTGACATACATTGCAATACAACCAGATTAATAATGTTGCCAATTCAACATAAAATTGTATTTTCTTCAAATGATAATACGTCGGGGTATTACGTATTTCAAATCTACATACTAAATGAAAACTTACAATAGCAACTTGTTATGAAGTGTTGCAAGCTATGGATGCTACAGTATCACGAACATCGAAAAGCAACCAAATTTTGGGGGCGTCTACAACAGTAATAATACAAGTGACACAGACGGGATAATGCATATCCAAAATATCTTAGAGTCGAATACTACGGTTATCATATGATGTATTTCAAACAAGTAGAAATAATGTTAAAAGGAACTGAAAATTTGACTTTCTTCAAAGGACTTTATTTTTTTTTTTTAATATATATTTGTGTCACATCCAATTACGTAGATGGTTCTAAACAGACATAAAGATCATAATGCCGTTTACAGCAAATATATCTGAAACCATTCCTGAGAAAAAAAAAGTAAAAATTGCTACATTGCTTAAAATGGAGTATTTGTGAGAACTTTTTAAACCAGTTGTTGCTGCTTTTCTTTACTTCTATCACACCCCAACAATAGTTTTTGGCAGATGCAATTAAAACAAGTTCTCGGAATTACGTAGTTTTGAGTAGTGTTGCAAACTTTTTCCATTGTTTGTCATATCTCCAGAACAGTTTGAGATATCAAATTCCTGTAAACGGCATTATGATCTTAACAATTATTGAAACACACCTCTGTGATTGGATGAGGTATTTATGTAAGCAGTTTTTCGAAACAAAGGATTTTAAAGTTGTAACTATGTTCCTATTCATTCGAAATCCATCACTTTATGTTCATAATATTAGATACTAAAATATTTTACATATGAGTCATTCATCTCATGTGCGTTATTACTGCTGTAGTGGTCAGCAAAAGTTGGATGTTTCTGATACTGTAGTGCCCGTAGTTGGCAACACTGAATAACAAAGGTGTTATTGTAAGTTTTCGTTTAGCATGTAGATTTGAAATGTGTAATAACCTGACGTAATGCCATTTGAATATATATATATATATATATATATATATATATATATATATATATATATATATATATATATATATATAAACTTTATGTTTGGTATGAATACTGTCAACCTAGTGATATCGCGCAAATTGTGAAACAATGCCCTAATGTAGATATTTGCATGGTACAAAATTTCGATATGTTTTTCCTCTATTAGTTCAAAAGTTACAGACATATCAACATAAGTGGTTCACCTTATACATTGTACTTTATAATGGACTAAATGATACACGTATACCCACTGAAGCGATTGAAAATTCTATACATTTGCAATCATAAACACTAGGTTAAGGCCAGGAAGGAATACCCAGCAACTGCGTAACCCAGCAAGTAAGTTAAAAGTACCAATTTCAAATAACAACTAATATTACATTACTTCATTAATTTGGATTTCACTATACATATTGTCTTACAGTGATGACTTCTTAACGTCAGTTACCTTCGCACACAACAATCTACACCTAATATATAAAAAATTACTATTGCTGAAAACATGTCAAACAATCTTATATCTATAAATATATATATATATATATATATATATCTATAAATATATATATATATATATATATATATATATATATATATATATATATATATATATATATATATATATATAAAATCAATACATTGCCTATACAAAGCAATCCCGAAATCTTACCAATATCAACAATGTAACAAATTACGAACAGTAAAATTTTTTTCTTGTAATCGGCTTCTACATTACTTCTAATCTTTTCTGTCTACACAATTTGATCTTTCCTGGATTTGCGTTTGTGTACTATACATCGAACAGAATATTCACAATACAAACATTGTTTAAGATCTCACCATGCTCATTTATGATTAAAATAAGGGGATTCTGTACTTCAAAAAACATTTGAGTTGAAAGAGTTTGAACATCTGCATGCTTTACTGAACGGTGAATTTCAAATCCCTTTACAGCAACAGTTTCTTTAACCATCTTGAACAGAAAACGTACATTCTCTACTGTTCGCAATCAAATTGCTTACATTTAAACTTCTTTGATTTTTATGAAGTATCACTCACGTCTGTGTCCAAATAAAAATTATTTTTTTTAATTATATAACGTTGGTTCTTTCTGGAATATTCTTCAATAACACTAGTAAATACTCTGATCTTCATATCTACTTAAGAGAAGCCATAGGCCACATATTCGTAACAAAAGTGGTTTATCTTGTGCCTCCGTGTTCATTACTTAAATTGAATATTTCCTTTCTCTCTGAGATCATCATCCAGTAACATTGTTATTACTTTGTCATAAGATTCTTACTTTTAAATCTCCTATTGTAGGTTTCGTTATCTTTTAAAGAACAATTATTACAGACTATTCCATGACTTAATTTCTGCTTTTGATTACATTCTTAATAATTGTTCCTGTACTTCCAGTAAATTCACTGTTTTCCTTTTTTTTTTTTAAAAAAAAAGAAAAATTGATTTGATTTTAGCGTTCCTTTCAGCAGCGAGGCTATATGAGACGTGGATCCACACTTTAACATGGAATTAGAACCACATGAGCTCCCGCCGGAAATCGAACTCAGTTCTGCCGTGCCAAAGACGCGTACGCTAACCGCTTAGCCACGAGATAGCTCCACTATTTTTACGAAAATACTTTTTACATTAATAATTTATACGGAATTCCACAATATGTGTCTAATTTATTACTTTATGTAGTCGTACCTCATTCATTTTTGGCTGTTGTAAACACTAATTTCACTGGCATATTTGACACTGAAAAAACAGGGGCGGATCCAGGGGGACGACCCCCCCCCCCGAAGATGAAATTTTTTCTCATTTTATATATAAATAAAACTCATCCGAGTTTGGAGCTCTTAAAAGTAGCTGTAAGTAGCAGTACTACAACCCCACCCCCCAGAAGTCCGTCTGGATCCGCCCCTGCTGCAAACTTCGTGAATTATTTAAAACGAACCGTTCCACCACCTGTCCTAAAATTATTGTTTTCGAAAGATAACAAAACTTAACAAGATAATAGGAGATGTAAAAGTAAGAATTCGGTGACACAATAATAAAAATGGCACTGATGACGTTTCCAAAGAGGAAGGAAATATTCAGTGAACACGAAGGCACAAAGTAAGCAACTTTTCTTACTTTGATCGTACGTTTACAATATATATATATATATATATATATATGAAATTCATATAGACATACTGTGTGTGCACATTGATGAATATAAACAATAACTTACCTATGAAATTTTCCAACTGCTGAAGCAAACGTATTCTTGTAGCCCGGTCGTTTGACGCAAAGAGTTTCACCACACAAGGTACAATTTTCTTCTGATATTCAGTCTCATCCAAAAGACATCCCAGCTGTTGAAATAAATTAAGACTGCTCTTAACCTCACAAAACTACATGCACATCACAGAATTGTTATGCGTAGGTCTCAAATGGAGTTATCTCTAGTAAACTTAGTGAAATTTCAATTGGCAGATTTTCTTTTAACTTCATTATATTACATTTCAACAATCTTCTGATACACCTTTCAAATTTAGACCAATTCTCAAATTCAGAATTTCACTCAATGCGAAAACAGTGGCATCAATATCAATTAATTTTATAATTAAAAGCTTTTCTTGTTTTATTAAGGTGAGAATTCCGACTTCCATTTTAAAACCAACTATCTCTTGTTAAATGTCTCATATTCTCACTAAAATAGTGCGGATGAACGATGAATACTAAAATTCGACTAGTTGGAACTAACATAATAGGTTATTTGGTATTGGTATATTGCTCAAAACTTCCAATTCCACATTGACCAATCATAAATATGTTATAGAAATATTTCAAGAAGTTTCTAAGACTGTATACGGGCATTTTCTATACAAATTTCCATTTTGGAGAGCAACAAGTTTACAATGAACCAAAAAATAAGATTAACCTCCAGCATGGAATATTTACTTAAATGTAATTGAAGCACAGAGAACAACTGTTTTGCTTGCAAAAACATTTATTAGTGAACGAACAAGCCACTGAAAGAGTAAAGGTTTTTCATACTGCTAAAACACAAATTGCTAACTACTATTCTTGAGCCACACCATATTCTTATAAAGAAATCTCTATTACACTTCAAATAGAGCAACATTTAAAAAACATAATATCATTATCAGATACAGACAAAAATTTAAATTGAATGAAATCAAATTTCTAGTTTTACATTCCACAGTTATGCCCTTTAGGCTAACGGAGACGGATGATTATTGAAAGCTAGTGAATATCAAATAATTTGTGGAATGAAAAGGTGGGAGGAAACAGAACCCCGAGAAAACTTAGGACACGGTGTTGTCCACTACAAACCTGCATGGCTACGGTTCGAACCAGAGACTTCGCGCATAAGAGGTGAGTGCTCTACCAGTAAATACAAAAACTTACCAGTAAATACCAGAAATTACCCTTATTTCAGGACAAGACTGATTACAGGAAGAATAATATACATTGATAACACGCTAACTTGAGGAAAAATAAAAATAAGACGACACAAGAAGCAGTGCCGATCTTATAAAAATTGTCCGTTCCGATTATTAGGCATATTCAACTACCTATCCTAACATGTCCTCACAATAACAAACTGTCTACCTTCACATCCGACTTGCGAGTGTTAACCCTAAAGCTTGTTGAGTTGATTTTAGTTTAGCGTCCCTTTCAGCAGCAAGGCTATATGAGACATGGACCTACTGATTAACGTGGAATCCGAACCACATGAGCTCCCGCCGGGAATCGAACCCGGGTCTCCCACGCCAAAGGCGCGTACGCTAACCGCTTAGCCACGGAGAAGCTCACCCTAAAGCTTGTGAGTTGGAAGCTTTAGGGGAATTGAAACCAACAAAAAGGTCTGCAACAAAACTTAAGGTTTAGTTTGAAATTAGCTGATTAAGAATCACGATATATAAATCATGATTGAACTTTCTGTTCATTTAATCATGAAATCCTGAAATATTTCTAAATCTACTTTGTGTCACCTGATTGGCGAGCATGCTTATATTTCTCTGCTGTGGAAATCCAGACTGGTGTCTACCTATTCTGGAGCTTTCAAACAATGAGAGAAGCCTCGAGAACCAAGAGAGGAACAAACTGTAACCAAAGTCAATTGCCCGTACAGGCTGCCACTGCAGTATGCTTTGGTCCAATGAATGTTATAACCATATTATTTCTCTCGTGTATTGTATAACGAAATAGACTTGATTTCTGTGACTCTTACGGTACCAGAACTGCTTTAGTAGTCTTTTATAGTAGTACCTATAGTATTTTAAACAGTAGTTGTAATAGTCTTATACATTTCATTAAAGTATTGATACCAATGAATTTTCATAATTAGTAATTTATAAGTATTATGAAATATAATTGAAGAAGGAAAGAAACGACTACAGGATTGCTTGGGTAATCTGTTGGATCATCGCACGTCTCTGCTAAAATGCAATTCATTAGTAAACGATGTAGCACACTGGAAAAAATATTATATTCAAAAAAATGTGGGCAATAAACACATTATCCTTCTCTTCAATATATAGAAAAAATACATATACAGCAAGCAGTTCTTGCAATTTTACTATTCATTATTAACATTCGATTTCATTTAGCTTTATAACGAACATAGGACCTATCTTAGGCGATAAGTCGATAAGCCATACACACTACAAAATTCTTGCAAGTTTAAAGGACTTGGTGGAAATGCAATGTGAATTAAAATAGGCGCTATATTCAATCAATTTTCTGGCAACGACGAATTCCGAATTTTAAATGTTTCTGTTTTCTTATCTCTTTGGTACATTGAAAATACTCAAATGTGTGTATCTTCTGTCAAACTTTAGAAAAACTAATAAACTTGAAAGAAAATTAAAGTGAAGCGTGAACAGAAAAACTAGAGAATAATCACACAGGTTCGATGGTGTCCGACAAGCTGGCGTATTAATCACACAAATTAGTATTTTTTTTAGGTGTACCTAACTAATAAAATATTTTTCACAGCAAGAACAAATGTATAGGTACAAATCCCTTTGATTAAACTAGTTAGTAGTTTCAGAAATTAACATATGTCTAACATTTGAAACTAAAAAATAACCAAAAAAATCACTCAACAAATTTGGAGACTAACAGTGTAATTTTTCAAGATAATAATCTACAAAATATCTATCCTCAGGGAACACACAGGTAACGTGCTGAAAATATGTTCCTTACGTACTTCAATTAAATAGTAACTTTTTATGTGTACAAAACGGACCTGAAATAAATTCCACCACTTAGATTGAACAATCGACGAACAAACGGACTATAGGAACCTCTTCCTGTACTGTCTACCACTACTAATGAGGAGAAGATAATCTTCACATTTTACCTAACATCCTTTTAACTCCCTGCTTACTTTAAACATTGGAGCCAGAACTGCTGATCCTGCATCCCCGTACTCGAATGCTGTTATTAACTGTGGGAGAACTTTATGGCGACACACATTCTCTGGAAAATTGTCCAATTGTGGTGTAAGTCCACTGAAAAAACGGTTCTTTTCATTTTTGTCTTTAATCTGTATTTCTTCCAGAAATAATAACGTGTCAACAAGTTCATTTTTAAAATAACCACCAACTTTTCGACATCTCGTTATAACATCCGCTGGATTTGGACGAGAACCTGGATTAGCACCGACTAGTTCACAGTAAACTGGTGTTAGCTGCTTCGGAATCTGAAAATATCACAAATAACTTGATCAGATGGATGTTTATTTTGTACAGAAGAGATTCTATTTTTAAAAATATTAATTAAAAACAGAAAATGCAAATTAAAACCAATACAAATTAACATATTTATACTTAAACTTACCTACAACGTTTAATATAATTCTTAAAACTTGTACATTGATCTGTATGAATTTGGAGACGCAAAAATGAGTACCTTTGAATTCATTACTCAAAATGCCTTTTCACTATTTAATATTGTACCAGGCTTTCGTCTATTCTATACAGCAACCCAGAAGATGAATGGATACGTTAGTTTTTAACTTAGAAAGCAAAATTATTGTGTGTAGAGTGATGCTGGTTGATTGATCAGGAGCTTAACGTCCCTTTCCAGCAGATTTACAATTTAACGTGAAATACGAACACACGAGCTCTAACCAGGGAACAAATGAAATACGAACACACGAGCTCTAACCAGAAAACAAAGTCCAAGTCTTCAGTGTTGGAGCCGCCTATGCTAACCATATAGCCATGATATATATATATATATATATGAAGTTGCCTATGATGGAAAACAGCATGTGCTTAGATTGTTTTCGTGATTTTTTAAATGTTGGATTAGTAGTTTGAATGTGTTAAGCCTCGTATGTGGTCATCTCTATTTATGATTTCATTTAATGCTCTTTTTTGATCAAGTGGGCCCGTATGCTTATTGCGTACGTGGTCCTGCCTGCGATTTCTGCGGAGGTTCTTGCTTCAGGTACAATTCAAGTGTTGGTTCAGATCCCCTTTAAGCAGAATGGGGATTGTTACGAAAGTCTAATCCCAATTAAGAAATATTATAACTATATGTGTAGAGCTTTTCGGACATATTTAATGAACCTTTATTGTGTGAGTAATACCAAAATTTGTGTTAATGTCTACTTTTTCTGTGCTTTTACAGGTAAAAAGAGACAGCAGAGTGAGTGATTTTGACTTACTAGAGACACTGAAAGCAAGCGCTGTTATTGAATATCTCTATAAGAAGAGTTTCATGCTGCAGGAAGTCCACGTCGACATAGGTGATAGTGCCCCTTCTTATCATACAGTGAAGAAATGAGCGGCCGAATTTAGGAGGGGAAAAACCAGCAGTGAAGGTGACCCTCGACCAAGCAGGCTCGTTGAAACACTAACCCAGGAAAATATTTGACTAAGTCCCTAAAAGTACCATAAGTGATCGTTAACTGCAAACGTATACGAAAAGTCTCCGCGAGATGGGTATCCGAAAATGATCAAAAATGGCCAAGCGCAAAACTTCAAGGGATAATTTTCAGTCTTCCCGATACAATCCATATTTCTTTCTGACTCGACTCATAACAGCAGATAAAACCACCATTATCAACTAGGGTCAAAACAAAGTTCCTAACGATGGAAACAATTCTTATCCTCACCTCTACAGAAGGCTAAGTCAGTGCCCTCAGCAGGAAAGGTAATAACTATTGTTCTTTGGGATTTGGATTATCTTTCAAAGCACAAACAGTAACTGGGGATTATTATGCAGACCTCTTATGAAAGCTGCGTGATCAATTTGGGCAGAAGCGCCATGTGAAACTAAAGGTACTTTTCCACCAGGGTAACTACAGGCTAGTTGTCACCATGGCATCACTTCACGATTTGAATTGGTTCCTCACACGCATCTTATTTGCTCCTATTTGACACATTCTGATTTTAATCTGGTCATAGATCCCAAAAAGAGTTCGAAGATGTCCACTCAGACACCAATGATGACGTCATAATCGACATTCTGGGCGGCTTCGACAAGACTTTACCAGCGGCATATATGCACTTAAACACACACACACACACACACACACACACACATATATATATATATATATATATATATATATATATATATATATATATATATATATATATATATATATACATAAACATATATATGTACACACTTTGAATTACCGTACATTGGTGTTATGTTGAAGAGTAGCACTGTAACTCTCAACTGCTCCCTTCACACCTAGGTTTAGAACTTTTGTAACACCCTTCGTGAGTTATGTCTCATATAGCCTCAGTACTGGAAAGGAATATTTAACTTCAAGCAGTCATTTTGATATATGTATAATTTTATATTAACTATATTATGTCGATTACGTATATAAATAGACCTAAAACTATATATAAGTTTAATGTGTTCTTTTTTTCTTTTATTTTTACGTTGCTTTTTGTAATGCAATAAAATTATCTTTATCATTACATTCACAAATTGCTAGATTTTTCATGTAGTTTGAAGGTGTCAAAACAAGATTAAATTATCTGTTTGCTAGATTAGGGTTTAACGCTTCTTTCAGCATCGAGGTTGAGTTAAATTATAATGTTCGAACATCTATCCTTTTTTACTCTTTACAGAAATTGCAGTGTATGTACAGGCTTTCTAACCATAAAATAAAATATCACAATCTAAAACACAAATTCACACGCAATAGCCCTCGGGATTTCATGAATCATATAGAATTATCATTAAACCAGTATCCCCATTGTACCTCATATAATATGTGTCTACACGAATTCTATGCACAATATATACACACAAACAAGTATGAAGTTACCGGATGGAATTCACATTTGTTTCTCAATGTACAACCTGAAAACTTGACAGTAATTTTCCGCGCTCTACCCAGTATATAAAATTAAGCCACAGAATTATAATCCTCTCACTTATCTCTACTACAGTAATCAGTCACTGCTGTTTGCGTTTCAGGAATACCATGCAGTATCTGATATGTTTCGCATTTGTTACAGTTCTTATGTAACATTTTACTTTTTATTCTTAAACTAATACGGAGAAAACGCTACTAGTTCTCAGTGACGTGGATCTCTAATTAACAATAATGTCACCTTTTAGTTAAGTAACTCGTGCGTGTGGTTTCTCTGTACCCCTCGAAGAATACAAACACTCATATAGCTTCAATAATGAGTTAACTGCAATCAACTAATCGTATTGAAAATATATTACTTTTAAAAATTTAGTAGAGTGACAGCCAACACCCCAGCCGCACTGGAATACCCCTTTTCGCGGTCAGCAAAGACAAACTTCCATTTACATGTATAATGTATAACATCTTTGTATTAAAGAAAAATCCTTTCAGTTGAGATAATTATAAGACCAAAAACATAACAGAAATACTGCTTACAGTAAACGTAAAGTTGAAGTGTGTACAGTGAACTAATTCCTTAAATATTATACAATTATTATACGAAGAGCAGCAAACCAAAGCTGAACTCCCCCTTAAACAAACACACAAGGCTACTATTTATCTAGATGTTTACATGATGAAGACTGTCTCCAAGATGTGACGGTAATATCATTCACCGTAATCATAGCTAATAAGAATACGAACAACGAAACGAATTTTAGTTGAGGTTGACATGTTATTACTACCAAGTATTATTAAATTTCATTCTTTAGGACAAGAATAGAGAAGTGGAGAGATATATAGGAAATGCGTAAGATGCGTGACGCAACACTAATTTAGCTAGACATCGTAATATAAAACCTTTGCATATTTAATCGAGCTGGTTTTTATCATCACAGTTAATGCTCATAATAGTACGTCACTATGGTAATGTTACTGTTGTAGCCCACGAGGCGCCATCTTAGGTTGGCAGCTTCAATCTTGGACGACTAAAAATAATAAATTAGGTTACCTGAATGGCAGCAAATTCTTTTAAAAAAACAGGTACCAGATTTCGGATAGAACGAGCTTCCACATCCGAGATTCACAAGCACAGCTGTCGAGTCTCCTTGTAACCGGACTCCCATCACTGCATGATTTCTGTTTTCACAATATGGCAGACTGTTAAATATGAAACGTTTTCCTTGGTGGCAACCTAAACGGGTTATTACGAAATTTTGATGGAGTCCTCCTGTTTTTAACACTAAATCAGATAATATTAAGGTTTGATCTAAAATTCAATTTTGATCAGGTTACAGTCTGATGTAATGCATTTTTACGTTTACTTTTCAAATTACAGGAGGCTCCGCCACCAGCAGTCTGCTACTTGTAACTTTTCCTTCTTCTTCTTCTACTAACATACCTACTTGCACACGATGCTCTTTTACGATAATTATTTCGAAACACCTATAAATTATTCGTTATTTCGCACATATATATCTTAGTATTATTATTTACTTTGAATAATTGCTTTTCTACTAAAGATTTGTACTTACGAAGATTTCTGAAATAATTTCCTATCACTCGATTATTTAGGTCAGGTAAAAGCAAACAAAGTAGTATATCCGACAACTACGAATCTTCAAACTTTTGAGATGGTAAGTAATTAAATTTAAGAATTAATTATTTGAATGTATATGGTTCCTCAATTAGTAATTTACGTTATTCTGTTATTTAAATTTAATATAACTGGTGATATTCAATAGTATCAAAGTAATAGTATTATATGGGAAGTTTACAAAAATGACAAATTGGCTTGTTTAGTTTCACCCAAACAATAATAAGTTATCAGTTACTTACAAAAACAAACATAGTTAAAGGGAAAATTAATGAAGAATCAACCTAACAAAATATGACTGTTATAGCATATTGACTATATCAAAAGTGACAGATTAACTATACGGGTGCCACCAAACAATAGCATAGACAACAAAATAATTAATGTACGGTTACCGGCACACCGGTACGTTACACAATATTCCCCACTTGTGAAAACAAGAAAGAAAGAGCAACAGTTACAAATGGACTTCATTACTGCCTGTCAAGAACAAATTTCAATCTCCTCAACTTCGCTTCTCTTAACGGCAATACCAACTTGTCTACCCTCTGGGTTCCTAATCGATTCTTGAGAAGAAATTAAAGCAAAGAGGTAAGAAATAAATGACTCGAATTTCCATTCAATGCACTTTCGCAACATATTACGAGAGTTGGTTGAATTTCAACGGATTCTTTCAATTTATTTTTTTATGTTTACTACCTAGGTAGAAAAGTATAAAAATTAAGCCTCCAGTATATCCTTTCAGCATCAGTAAATGTAATTTCTTCAAATATTGGATGAAAATAGCCTATCTCTTCTTTTTTTAGCATCTTTTACTTCCCTCGCTGTTTCTATTTGAGTAATATCACCTTATACTGTAATGGTCTTATAGTATAGTATAGTATATATGTCTTTGTTATATAAACTGACGTTGTGCATCTTCAGAGCGTATAACGAAGTATTTTTTTCTTTTATTAACATTCTTGTTAAAAGGGCACAATAATTTATTAATATTTTTACTATTGCTAATAATAATAATAATAATAATAATAATAATAATAATAATAATAATAATAATTATTATTATTATTATTATTATTATTATTATTATTATTATTATTATTATTATTATTATTATTATTATTATTATTATTATTATTATTATTATTGTAGATCACTTACGTTATCTACATTTCTGAGAGCAGAAGGCTGTGGTAAAGATCCATTAAATGCTTCCCATATCAAGCAACCTAAACCCCACATGTCCGTGGAACTGAAAAAAAAAAAAGCAACACGAATCAATATTAAAAATGCTTTATATAATACTTTATTTTTAATATTAATAATAAACAGATGCTCATAGATGAATGTTTTTTACCTGTTGAGTCACAGTGTAAAGTGAGTAAATTACTGCCAAAGACATTTATAACATACACAATTAACACTGAGCTATATACAGTATATTTGATATATCAACAAACGAATAAAACACGGAAACGGTTTGTCAACAACACTATTTATTATATCTTTAAAGGAAGCCATAAGAAAAATAAGCCACGGAGGAGGTATTTTCAATAATCTACTCAGATGTGCATATGCTGACGACAATAATAATTTCGAGGACAGATAATGATCAACTCATGTCAGAAACTAGCAGATGCCCGCTTCACCTGTTACTGTGGGCAATATTTTGCGTTCTTCCTTCTGTATCTTTCATATAGAATTCGTCGAACTCCAAGTCTCTCACGGAATTCGAATGCCTCGTATGAACATCTTAGTGAACTTCCCCCGTCCCTTTTTCTTCCATTTTAAGTCGAACATAGAAAGACGCTGAAAAAGTTTATATTTCCTACCACAAATACAAAATTTCTTGTCTCTAAGAGCCGACAAGAAGTCCTTTCAGATTTACACCTATCCTTCTGACTTTTTTTTTTTTTTTTTTAAACACACATTAACTTCTACGGTGGGGCACATCAACAGTCCAGGCAAGCATTAGCAATGTCTAATGATAATGGCAGAGCTATTATTGACATCGTTTTTATAGTCCATCTTTCTACAACGGACAACTCTGTTAATGCTTTTTCCGTGGCTCTTGTCATCGCTCCCCTGTTCTCCACAACTACTGGCAATATTCTAAACTTCTTGCCTTTCGTGAAGGCCTCTAACTTCCTGTACTTCTCGATCTTCTCCGTACTTGTTCTTCCTAACAGCCTTTGTTCTTCGAATCTATCTACGGCGACGATCACAATATATCGCTTTAGATCTGTCTCCACTATTAGCCCCACTAGGAAGGTTTAAACTTGTTATTAATGACTGAATTCTCCTTTAGAGATTCTAAATCCCTTCTTCTTATTCGGTCTCGGCGAGATTGACAATCTCCTTATCCCAGTGCATTTTTGCTTCGGTTTTAGGTGCAAGCCTATCTGTCCAGTAGAAGGGATACATATTTCTCCGTTAGGTGGATGTACTTACAATTTTTGAACGTAAAGATACAACCAAGGTATTTAAATATTTCGTTCACTCTAGTAGTATTTACCTTCACAGGGCTGATCCAAACTACTGAATTGGTACACTACCAAGTCTTCATATTTAGTCCACTTAAGAACACTTCTGCAGTTCGTAATGCATCTTGAAGTTGTTTTGGGGACTTATCCGCTAGATCATCTCTATACGCTAGAACGTACACTTGTCATTCATCAATGCCAAATTCTCCTTCAGCTCCCTCTAGTTTTTACGAATGGATTTATCTTTCTTCACTTATTAATTAAAAAACTTGTATTACGAAATAGTATTAACTTTTTTCTGCATTTCTTGTGCTCGTCAAGATATTTATTCGTGAAAAAACACCATGTTCAAATCACTGACGCTATAAATTTAGATAAGCTGCTGAGAGCGAGACATTTAAAATATCTGAGTAATGATGAATAGCATGTAACAGTTTGACTGCTTAACTTGTGGGGATTCGAATCCGATCTCCCGTTTGCTGGACAGTACCTATACAAATTGAGCACAATACGATGCGACTCGTCTTTTCGTGTTTTGATGTTTTATTTTTCAAGCTTACTGATCAGCCATCTGACGGTACAAGTAATCCAACATAGAATTTTCAGTTATGAAAATATTGGCATGATACATAGTATACGTTTACTTAAATTACTTCTTATCCATTAAATACCAGTACGCACACTACAACGGTGTAATAAGAGAAAAATATCGTCATTTGACATAATTGTTCCGTATCTACTTTTACTTACTATATGACACATGATAATAACAATAATATATTTGTAAATACTTATAATTTCACGAATTAATATTGTTCAATACAATAAAATTATTGAGAAAAATTGCAATATTCTGAAAAATGTGAAAAATTGGAAGCGAAACTAGTGGTCATTCTTTCTTGTGTATTTTAATTACTCTGACTTACCACTTCGTTATAAATCTTTGTTTGCTGGGATCTGCTTTTTCTGGTGGATCATATTTCTCCAGCACTGGCAGAATTTTTATAGGCAGCCCAGTGCCGTCACTAGATCCAGCTACATATTCCACCCCACCCAACTTCCATTCACCAGCTGCGTTGACAAAAACAGACGAAAGACATACATTGTTGTGTCGAAGATTCCCGTCGTTATTCAGGAAGCTTAGAGCTCTCTGAAAAATGGAAAGTATTCAGTAATTTTCCTAACTTACATGCACATGCCATTTAAAAATACAAGTAATGTCTAAGTTATTCTAAGTTGTCAATTATTATTCCTACCTAATAAATTATCACAAGATAAAAATAACGAAAACAGGTGCAATTACGTTAACATATAATGGAAAGAAGATACCACTATCAAGTCACACTCATTATTACATTTAATTTTTTCCATTCTAGTCTTTACAAAACATTTTGAAACGAAGACATCAATGTCCGAAAGTTTGCTTATTACTAAGGAATTTCTGATTTCATAGTTGAAAAGAACTTCGTTTTCAATGATAAGTAGTGTCTTAAGAACACAGATTCCTTTTCGTCCCTGAATACCATACACAGTGTGTCTACTAAATTTTAAGACTGACAACAATGTAAGATAACCGCTGGAGTCGCCAGGCATTATTGTGTGTATCAAATGTGATGTGCAATGTGTCAGAATTCACAAATTTATGTTTCGAATTTTGTGAGTTACAGTGATTTCAGTGTAGTGTGTTTTCTTTCTTCGTCATGGATAGTAAAGTGGAGCAGAAAGTAGCCATCAAGTTTTGTGTAAAACTTCGCAAAACGGCCACGGAGACCGTGGTCATAATTCAAACGCAAAATAGCTACGCAGATCGTGGACATAATTCAAACAGCTTACAACAATGATTCTCTTTCTCGAGTGAACATTTTTGTGCGGCATCGTAGTTTTCGTGAGAATCGGGAAGCGGTCACGGACGACCTTAGACCTGGTCGTCCGGTAACTCTTCAAACTGACGAAAATGTTGAAAAAGTGTGGGGAAAAGCTGGCTGAAAATTGTAATCAGTCCCTCAGGATGATTGCAGAGGACTTGCACATTGGGAAGGATACTGTTCAGAACATCGTGGAACAAGATCTACAGAAGAGGAAGATTTGTTCCAGATTTGTGCCCCACAGCCTGACAGCAGAGCAAAAAGAAGACGGTGTCGTCGTGACAAGAGTGGGTCCAACTTGCTGAAAATGACCCAGAATGGTTTACGAAAATCATAACTGGTGATGAATCACTCTTCCACGTTGAAAGGCTAAAATGTTGACTCAATTTCGGATGAGTTCAACAGAACTCATCAGTTATGAATCAAACTTGGTATAGTGATAGATACAAGCATGTGAATCATTACAGGATGAAGGGTTTTGGTTCACGATTTATTACCCATCCAATGTGGTGTGTGATCACTGAAATTTTCGGAAAACAATTTTAATAAAGATTTGCATAAATAATCAATGAAAAGACGACTTCCTTGTGCAGTTGGAAAATTCACATTTATTCCTCAGAATTTCATATATAACGATTGCTATTACCAAAACAATATGATATTGTTCTTAGTTTTCTACTTACTTTTTTAAAAATGGAAGAAGTGTAGGGATAATGGTGCTTCTCATTAAATCCTACGTTTGTTCAACAGCTATTTCCTGTTTAAGGGGAGGAGGAATTATACTTAACTTACTACATATTAAGACGACTTAAATTAAGCAAAAAATTGTTAATGAACGATCTGGTTTATTTATACTAACTGTGGAGTATTGCGTTAATGTGCAACACAAATACCACGCCCCAGGTTAATCTGCACCACTGTCAGACAAAAGTTCCCCCACCTATAAACGGAGGGAGGCATAGTCAAGTCTAACAGCAATGAATGTTAAGGGTGACGCAGATGAAGTAGAGGACAAGGTTCTTGTGCACGACAAAAGTTTCATTCATCTAAACTATTCCACTTTAGTCACTAGATTCATGAAGCTTGTGATGGACACACTGAAAATGAACAAATGGCTCGAACGAAAGACACTACCCACTACATCTACGTTATTTCCAAAGCAAATGCCAGAACTACGTTGCGACAAATAATGCTTAACATATATATATATATATATATATATATATATATATATATATATATATATATATAATAACAATAACATGTAAAAGCAGCTACTACAACTTGTAGTAATATATGCCTATTCTTAAGACGGCTATTTCAGGACTCATAGTGGTCAGGTCTTTTATAAGTAGTTGAAAAGTGACCAAAAGCACATGAAAAAGTGACCAAAATATCATCATGCCCCTTTTTTCCTTTGTCAATTTCTCCATCACTTCTCTCTTTGTTTGTTGTTTTGTTTCATCTTTTCTTCTTTACTTCTACTTTTTGAGCTTCCTCCTTTCTTAGGTTTTCTAAGTATGCTTTGTAGTTCGGTAAGCAGACTTGGCAGATGTAAGAAGCTTCTGAGTAAGTGGAATCAGTTCTGGCCTATTTCCGAATTTCTTCATCCCAGACATTATATTTAACTTAGCATATAGAGCCCTCCAAGCAATGAAATATTTAAATTCATCACCTACTCGTAAGAAGAACATACAAGAAGCATAATACAAGACGAACATGATGAACCACACAAATACACACACACAACGTTGAGCGGAACGTTAACTACTACGAGAGAAAACTAAAAGACCATTATGATAGAAGAAAGAATAGACATAGAAGGGTTCTCAACTCCACCTTGAGAGCTTAAGCATCCACCAAACATCCACTGTGCTTTAGAAAGAATAAAAGCTGAAGTGGGAATAAAGCTGACTGTTTCACATATGGCAGCAAGTACTGAAGCTTTCAGAAGAGTAATGAGTAACAAGTTTCTGCCTTTTTAAATTTATTTTTATAATATTTTTCTTAGAAAACTGCCAATGCAAAACATAAATCACACGAAAAAGCCACTTTATCTCCCAAAAAAGTAACTTTTAGTGACAAATTTGAAAAAAAAAAGTAACTTTTAGTGACAAATTTGAAAAAAAAAAAAAAAGCAACTTTTAGTGACTAACTTGAAAAAAGTAACTTTTAGTTTAAAAAGTGACTCGCTATGAGCCCTGCTATTTATATGTCCTTGTTAATGAACTTCTTTTCATGACAACTGTAAATTCCACAAAATACTATAAGTGGCACAATAATGCAGTAAGCTGCAGCAATAGATTAAAAATAAGTTAAAGGAGCAGAATATCTCATTCATAAGAACACTCACAAGCTTTGTAAACATGTAAACATTTGATAAATGCAAGTGGCTCCAACAGAATGTAACTGCTATTTCGTAGTAACATATCAAAGTTTCAGACATTTTTGACAAACAGGTAAGAGCACTATCATTAACATCAAACAATTAGAGAAATTCAATACTAATTTGCTACACTTGTCTTGCTCCACCAAGCGGAAACAGGTGAGGAAGGAATTACGTCATTCTCACCTCCGCCATCTAGTGGAGACTTCAATAACCATTACAACGTATTACACAGGCCTTCTAAACAATACGGTCCATCTAGCGGCTGTTTTAATAACGTTTGGAAGGGTAGGTTCATTTACATTTTTATCACACAAAAAATATATTATTTGAAGAATCGTAACCGCGAAGTAAATACCTGCCATTAAATCTTTCTTATTATTCTCTCTTCACGGTAATAAAGGAATATTCATCCCTAAATACGTATACTAATGAGTTAAAAACTAAGTTAACTCTTAAATTATAATTTTATGGGTAAGATTAAGAAGAAAAAGATTCCAGATTTTGGCCAAATTATACTGAGATAGACCGTTTATTTTTAAAGTGAAGACTTATCTAGATCCACTTCCCACACTTCTAGTGCACTTATGGGCTACTGACACTTTTGACTAAGACGAAGAATGAACATATTCCTGGCATATTTACTTTCTTGACCTCACCATACTTATTTCTCACTTCTTCTAACTTAACAAGTGTAAGCAGTTAACTTTCAAAGAGGAGAGGGGTTATGAGGGGTGCGTGAGTCTATTGCTGGGATTAACAGTAAGGTGCTTAAACTGTATAAAGGTGATGAAGTTACCATTCCAGCTGTTAAATTGTACTGAAGTTCCCATCAACAAGCAAAAGCCTACAGGTATGTAAAGACAGTTCTGGGAAATGTACAGATGATAAAAACTCGAATCAATTTAATGACAGCATCTCTTCTAAATATTCCATCTGTCGTATGAATTATTTACTTTTAATATTCTGTTAATATTTTATTTTCAATATTACTCTTTGCTTTTGTCAATAACAGATTAACTTCCAAATACCAGGAATGAGTAACAATTGCATAATATGCAAGACACAAAACCATATGTTTAACGATATACTAAATACTTCTTTTTCTTTTAGACACGAAAAGTTTGCTTCAAGAATATCAAGGTAAAATTGTAGTTCTAATTTTAAATTGCAGGAATTTTACATATAATTGTGGTTACTCATCGAGAAATTAAAACAGATTGTCTGTTATTCAACGGACTTTGGTTTTAAAGTAACTATTTGTAACGTACCGGTTTACCGGTAGCGATTACATTATATTAATACCGGTATGCCTATATTGAAACTCGTTACATGTTTGATGGCTCCCGTATTGTGCATTTGTGCCATTTTATTTTATTATTGTTATGTTCGTGTGTTTGTGTTAATTACATAGGTTAGTTGTTGTTAGGTCGGTTTGGCACACCTTGGCAAACCTTTGCTTTCTCTGATATTTCGTAATTATATAGATTTCGGCTATTATTCTATATCTGAGCACACGTTTGACTTGTAAAACCTATATTGTTAGGCGGAATATAATTATGTATAAATAAATTAACCGGTGTCACAATGTGCATTGTGCTGAGGAAGAACTGCATTACGGTAATACAAATATAATTACGATAATAATAACGAAACATTACCAATGCACTTCAAAATCATATTAAATAGTTGAATAGAAGAAGGGGAATTTGTATTACACACTTTATTAATTTGAAAATGGTATTATTATTACTCACCAAGATTTTCAATCCAAAATTCTTGTATTTTTATACTTAATTATCAATAGAGCATTAGGCCTAGTGTTAGGCCTAATAATAATGACAATTCAGTGAAGCTTTAGTGAAGTTTTCTGCTGGGTACTACCAAACTCAACTGATTAATAATATTAGACGTATTAGGATTATATTTATAAACAGTAAAATCACTAAATTGGGATAAAGCAAACATAATTCTAATGATAGTTGTTGATATACTGATTTTTCTAAATTAATGCTATTAACAATAGTGTGAATTAATAATTATACATAAAATAGGATATGCACGAGTAGTTAGGTATAGAAGAAGAAGAAGAAGAAAGCAACACACCAGCAGGAAAAGGGGGTGAGAGAACTCGATGTCAAAAATTTAGTATATTACGAAATTATTGGATTTGTGCCATTAACCTATATACAAAAAGTGATCTGGGAATAACCTTAATAATCTCTTTCGGTTGCCGAGTTCTCACAAAATTTTTATTTAACCTTTTCTGATCCACCCCCGCTGGTCATTAATGTTTGCAAATCGCCATGATAGAAGCAGACATATAACCTCAGTTTGAGAAGACTGGTGACGGCCGAGATTCCCGGCTTTTGGAGAAGGGAAAGTGGGCTGTTATCGGGCTCCTTAAGACTGTAAGTAATTGTACCTGGCTTCCAGGTAACCTGATTTTTCTTATTTTGAACAATAACATCTTTATGGAGATAAAAGTTCGTCTTCCAAGATGGCGTCGGTGATGTAGGAGTGTATTGTGAAATTCAACAGTTTGAAAAATTTTTATAAAAACTAATAACTCTTGGAAGTAATCTTGCGAAAAATGATCAATATAAGTACTATGGATAGCTAAATTTCATTTGCGTTACGCATCTCGCTTATTTGCCATAAATGTCTCCACGTTACTATTAATCTTTACAGTCAATTCAAAATTTTGCATGATAGAATGAATCTTAAGTCGGAATGCATTTAAATATAAGCGAATTTACCCTTATTGCGTATTCGGTACATGTTCTTAGTTACTGTAAACTCACGGTATGATTAGCTTAGCTCCGGAATATTTTATGAAGGTTGATTTCACCTTGTGGCTCTTAGATTTATATGACTGACAAACTAATGAATTGATCCACCACATTAGTATGAATTTTCTTGCATGTTGTAAAAAAAGAAAAAGTAAATAAATAAAACAATAACGTTCCATATTAGTATTGAGAATATCCTGTCACGTACTTACGTTTCTTATCATCAATCATACCATATGTACATAATTCGCTGTCCATTATTTTTTTTCCTTTCTTTTCTTTGTAGTGCATAAATAAAATATTTAATGTGTTGTCCGAGGGCGGGCTAAATGCTTAAGCCATATCTGATATATGCTACAGTTTTAGAACTCAGTTGGAGTTATACAGTAGCAACACAGATTGGAGGACACTGTAGAATATGAGTGACAGTTAGATAATTATGTCTTCAGAGATGGAACGTTCAGTTTTTTTTTTTTCATAGATAATTAAAAAGGGGATGGATCAGTATTTGGTAGATTTTTTTTTCCTTTTCTTGTCTGTAAAACCAGTCATGATACGAATTTAGTCGAAGAGCAATTATTGTAAAGTTCCGTAGTTGGCTACTCAAGATCAATCCTTGTCTGATATATTGTAACTAATGTACCGATTCGCTGAAACTGTCTTGTGATTATCAAATATGTCAATTGAAGTATCGATATGCAATTTTATGAAACTGTTATAAGATACAATTGTTTTAAGTTATTAATCAAACTGGATTTTTTTTTTCAAACTTGTCTCCGTTTTGTAATGATAAACCGACCTAAAATAATAAAAAATTGTTATCCTAACTTGAGCTTATGATTTCGAATAAACTAATTTGTTAAATAGCAATGTGAACAGTGATATATATAGAGGTGGTAATAATACGGAATCTTACTGCTGGTTTACTGCTTAAGCAAGAACCTAAATGTCATGTTCTAGAACCGAGTCAGTTGTGCGTTATTTCGTTGGAACAAAGCAGTATTACAGAACTTAGTTTTTTTTTTCTTTTTCTTTATTACCTATTCAAAATTGGTAAATTATCATAGTGTATAATATTTAGAAATATTCATCACTCTGTTTTATTGGATTTTAAGAATCTTTAACGAAGTGGTAATCCAATTCAGGAATTTTGATTTATTTTCGAGATTTTCTCATTCCTGGAAAAGAGCGTATTTACAAAGTGGCGACCCAAAGCCAAGGATGATTATTAACTTCGCTGTAGTATGTAATACTGGTGTGAGATTCTGTAATTACAGTGGGGATAATTATGGTAGATATTGGAGATGCGTGACCCAATTACTATGTAAAAAAAAAAAAAAATGAGTGAAATATCAGTGAGACGACATGAACCAGAAAAGTACAGTTGTTGTGATAGCAGTAGTGCTAAAGACAATGTAGCTATTTGTTGTGAAAGCTGTGACCAATGGTTCCATATAAAGTGTTTGAATATGTCATCAGCTGAATTAGAGATTCTAAGACAATCGGAGGACAAATGGTATTGTGTTACATGTAAAATGCAAGGAAATAGAGAAGTAAATACTGAAATGAATGTACAGGCTGAAATCAATGCTGTTGTAGGTCAGGATGACATTGTTGTTACTGGTAGAAAAGAAAAGCCAAAGAAATCTGTCCCAGAAATCGAAATAGGGGGTGGTCCTCTTTTAGATAAGTTAACAACGATTATTGCAGGGTTGAGATTAGATATGTCTTCATTTAGAGCAGAAATAGCAACAAATATAAGTGACTTAAAAACAGAAATGTCATCTATCAGAACGGAAATTAGTAATGAAATGACAACTAATATAGGTGAATTAAAGTCAGAAATGTCAAAGATGGGTAATGACATTGTATTTCTTAAGGAATCTTTTTCGTCTATGAAAGGGGAGTTAAGAAATGAAGTATCGCAGCTTAAATCTGAAATTGAAGAAACAAAAATTAAGTTTGGAGAATCTGTAGTCGAGGTTCAGGAGAAATTTTCTAGGGAAATAACTGATATTACTAAAGATATGGATAAGGTTAAGTCTGATGTAGGTATTTTAAAATTAGATCTTAAAGAATCGACTGAAGATATGGATTGTAAATTAGAAACTGTTACCAAAGAAATATCTGCATTGAAAGTTCAAATTAGTAAAGTTAGTGTAACTGTAGAAACAGAAACAAAATTTGTAAAAGAGCAACAAGCTGAAGAAACCCGGAAGTTGTATGAATTAAATGAGAGAACAACGAACATGGTGAAAGTGTTAGAAAAGGACGTAGTTGATGCATATCGACATGGGCGCGATTTATGCAAACAAAACACTGAAAGTTTAAAGACCTTAGTATATGATCACCTAAATAAAAATAATTCAGATCCGTCGAGCCCCATTGACCAGAATTTAATTGGAAAAACATCGAAGCCTGTTAGAATCGAGAATAACATGTCTAATGAAAACAATGAGACTCCGGTATTCATGTTAGATGGGACGCGAATTAACCGAGAAGAAAACAACGTACACATAAATCTATCTTCATCATCTGACTCGGATGAAGAGAGAAATAAATATAAAAATAAAAATAAACGGCTTAGGAATAAAACCGGTAGAAAGAGGACGTCGTGTCGCGAACCGTGCGTCATGCAATGTAAAAGGGCAGACATAGTTGTAAATGATACTGTAGAAATGGAAACTTCAGATCTAGATAAGACAAGTAAACAATGGGAAAACAGTCCCTCATACAAAATGGGTGCGGGATCTTACCTGCGCGAATTACATCACTTTCCACGATTTGACGGACAGTTAACTCAGGGAGTGGTACAAATTTTTTTAGATGATTTGATGCAGACAATGAATATGTATGTACTAACCGATAGGGACCGCCTATATATAATTGCAAGATGTTTAGAAAAATCAGCAAAGATATGGTATAGAAGTATAGTAAATCAAATCAAAACATTTCAAGATTTTGTCAGATTATTCAAATTACAGTACATATCGGAGCGAATGGAGAGAGCACAAAAGCGCCATCTCTATTCGTTGCGGTATGACAAAAGTAAACACTCTTCCTTGTTGGGATTCGTTCGGCATATTGTAGAGAAGTATAACTCCATTGTGACATCGCCTTCTGATCAGGAATTAAAGGATCTAATATTAGATTGTCTTCCAAGCGAAGAATCGAAAATTTTAAAGTTAGGATCGGTCACTACCGTGCAGGATCTAATACTAAGGATAGCGGAATTAGAATGTAATCCCAATTCTTGTCCAGATTTCAGTGGGGTAAAATTTCAGAATAGGAAACCACAAATAAGAAAGACTTTTATTTCGCAGTCTAACTCGACTCGAATCGATAATGCTGTTCAAACAGAACCGATGAAAAACGAAACTTCAGGAAACGAGAACCATTTTTGAACTTTAACTAGTCAAAATTTTAGAAACAATAATGGACGACAACGTCAAAAATTGGAGGAGGAATCGGAATTTGAAATCAAGCTGGGGGACGAATGGAGTTAACAAATTTAGACCTATGAATGGAGTCCAACCTTACCCTTTAGTGTATGGAAATGGACCAGTCCCTTATGCTGCACCTGGAATGTATAATTTGAAACCACCATATGGCCAATGTCCTCCGGTTCCTATATTTAGTTCTCCTTTCTCTTCTAACATGCCGGTGGTAACTTCGGTTACTTCAACATTACACGCGCCGTATCCTTCTGTTACTGCCGATTCGATGAATAATAATAGTACTTCTACGTTTATGAACAACTCCGTTCCTGTTTCGGAAAATATCAAATACGTCATATATTGATTTCTCTATAAAACCGGTGGGCTAACGGGATTCTGGAACGTTCGCATCGAGAATTGAACCGAATAGTAAGATTGTTGTGCAGCAATAATCATTCAAAATGGAAAACGGTGTTGAAGACTGCACAAGACTTACTTAATTATTCATATAATAGTGCCATTGATTGTACGCCTGCTGAATTGTTTATTTCTTTTTCGGCTGTTGACAGATTTAGGGAAAAATTTCATTGGCCTCCGGAATTGCAGAATATGGAGAATTCAAGACGTCATATTCAGGTTGAACCAAGATTGTTTTCGAAAAGAAAAAGAAAATTGCAAAATAACATGGTAGAAATTAAAGAAGGAAATTTAGTAATGGTTCGAACACATTTTCTATCTGATGCGTTCTAAAGAATTACTCACAAGTACATGCCTGTTTACACCGGGCCTTATGTTGCTACAAAAGTGCATCATAACTCTGTTTCGTTAAAAGATTTAAAGGGGAGAGAAGTACCTACACAAAATTTACAAAATGTGAAACTTTTCAATTGTTCTAATGAAAAACGGGAGGAGCTGTTAAAAGATTATAAATAGTTATATAAAAAAAAAATTGTTGAATTTTTTTTTTTACAGGCCACTGGGAAAAATGTAACGTACCGGTTTACCGGTAGCGATTACATTATATTAATACCGGTATGCCTATATTGAAACTCGTTACATGTTTGATGGCTCCCGTATTGTGCATTTGTGCCATTTTATTTTATTATTGTTAGTTCGTGTGTTTGTGTTAATTACATAGGTTAGTTGTTGTTAGGTCGGTTTGGCACACCTTGGCAAACCTTTGCTTTCTCTGATATTTCGTAATTATATAGATTTCGGCTATTATTCTATATCTGAGCACACGTTTGACTTGTAAAACCTATATTGTTAGGCGGAATATAATTATGTATAAATAAATTAACCGGTGTCACAATGTGCATTGTGCTGAGGAAGAACTGCATTACGGTAATACAAATATAATTACGATAATAATAACGAAACATTACCAATGCACTTCAAAATCATATTAAATAGTTGAATAGAAGAAGGGGAATTTGTATTACACACTTTATTAATTTGAAAATGGTATTATTATTACTCACCAAGATTTTCAATCCAAAATTCTTGTATTTTTATACTTAATTATCAATAGAGCATTAGGCCTAGTGTTAGGCCTAATAATAATGACAATTCAGTGAAGCTTTAGTGAAGTTTTCTGCTGGGTACTACCAAACTCAACTGATTAATAATATTAGACGTATTAGGATTATATTTATAAACAGTAAAATCACTAAATTGGGATAAAGCAAACATAATTCTAATGATAGTTGTTGATATACTGATTTTTCTAAATTAATGCAATTAACAATAGTATGAATTAATAATTATACATAAAATAGGATATGCACGAGTAGTTAGGTATAGAAGAAAAAGAAGAAGAAAGCAAAAGACCAGCAAGAAAGGGGGTGAGAGAACTCGATGTCAAAAATTTAGTATATTACGAAATTATTGGATTTGTGCCATTAACCTATATACAAAAAGTGATCTGGGAATAACCTTAATAATCTCTTTCGGTTGCCGAGTTCTCACAAAATTTTTATTTAACCTTTTCTGATCCACCCCCGCTGGTCATTAATGTTTGCAAATCGCCATGATAGAAGCAGACATATAACCTCAGTTTGAGAAGACTGGTGACGGCCGAGATTCCCGGCTTTTGGAGAAGGGAAAGTGGGCTGTTATCGGGCTCCTTAAGACTGTAAGTAATTGTACCTGGCTTCCAGGTAATCTGATTTTTCTTATTTTGAACAATAACATCTTTATGGAGATAAAAGTTCGTCTTCCAAGATGGCGTCGGTGACGTAGGAGTGTATTGTGAAATTCAACAGTTTGAAAAATTTTTATAAAAACTAATAACTCTTGGAAGTAATCTTGCGAAAAATGATCAATATAAGTACTATGAATAGCTAAATTTCATTTGCGTTACGCATCTCGCTTATCTGCCATAAATGTCTCCACGTTACTATTAATCTTTACAGTCAATTCAAAATTTTGCATGATAGAATGAATCTTAAGTCGGAATGCATTTAAATATAAGCGAATTTACCCTTATTGCGTATTCGGTACATGTTCTTAGTTACTGTAAACTCACGGTATGATTAGCTTAGCTCCGGAATATTTTATGAAGGTTGATTTCACCTTGTGGCTCTTAGATTTATATGACTGACAAACTAATGAATTGATCCACCACATTAGTATGAATTTTCTTGCATGTTGTAAAAAAAGAAAAAGTAAATAAATAAAACAATAAAGTTTCATATTAGTATTGAGAATATCCTGTCACGTACTTACGTTTCTTATCATCAATCATACCATATGTACATAATTCGCTGTCCATTATTTTTTTTCCTTTCTTTACTTTGTAGTGCATAAATAAAATATTTAATGTGTTGTCCGAGGGCGGGCTAAATGCTTAAGCCATATCTGATATATGCTACAGTTTTAGAACTCAGTTGGAGTTATACAGTAGCAACACAGATTGGAGGACACTGTAGAATATGAGTGACAGTTAGATAATTATGTCTTCAGAGATGGAACGTTCAGTTTTTTTTTTTTTTTCATAGATAATTAAAAAGGGGATGGATCAGTATTTGGTAGATTTTTTTTTCCTTTTCTTGTCTGTAAAACCAGTCATGATACGAATTTAGTCGAAGAGCAATTATTGTAAAGTTCCGTAGTTGGCTACTCAAGATCAATCCTTGTCTGATATATTATAACTAATGTACCGATTCGCTGAAACTGTCTTGTGATTATCAAATATATCAATTGAAGTATCGATATGCAATTTTATGAAACTGTTATAAGATACAATTGTTTTAAGTTATTAATCAAACTGGATTTTTTTTTTCTTTTCAAACTTGTCTCCGTTTTGTAATGATAAACCGACCTAAAATAATAAAAATTGTTATCCTAACTTGAGCTTATGATTTCGAATAAACTAATTTGTTAAATAGCAATGTGAACAGTGATATATATATAGAGGTGGTAATAATACGGAATCTTACTGCTGGTTTACTGCTTAAGCAAGAACCTAAATGTCATGTTCTAGAACCGAGTCAGTTGTGCGTTATTTCGTTGGAACAAAGCAGTATTACAGAACTTAGTTTTTTTTTTCTTTATTACCTATTCAAAATTGGTAAATTATCATAGTGTATAATATTTAGAAATATTCATCACTCTGTTTTATTGGATTTTAAGAATCTTTAACGAAGTGGTAATCCAATTCAGGAATTTTGATTTATTTTCGAGATTTTCTCATTCCTGGAAAAGAGCGTATTTACATATTGTTTATTATTTCAGTGAATACATGACGTGTGAAGCTAAAATAATGGTACACTAGAGCTTTGGATTGGCTCCTACTCTTTACTTCCTTATTCTTATTGCCATATTGTTAAATTAAATGTATTAAATTAATGAAGCTAAATTTAAAACGTATATACAAATCTTTCCACTCTGACACTGAAATTATACTATGATATCAGACTATTAGAATGTAGAGAGTATATACGGACAGCAGATAATTGTACTTGCCTGAACAAATAATACGACAATATTCTTTATTCATTTATGGTCACGCTAATATGTGACATCTTGTGGCTCTCTTTTGAAGATATTCTCGATGTTATTTGTGTGCTCTTCGTGAAAAAATATATATTTCGGCATTGCTTGGATCTGGGGAAGCGGACAGCGTCTGATAATATGCACACCTGTAAGCACGCTTCGTAATGATATTTAATATAATCGTCGTCAATATTCTGTGTTGCTTATGTGAAGTAAACCTGCTGCCGAAGAATCACAAAGTTTCTGATATCTCCTATTAGCACTCATCGATGGTTTAATGAATGTTGTTTCCTTTGAATTTGGCTTCGCAAATTATTTTCGGAAGTTATTATTTCAGCCATTGAATACTTTTTAGCAGTTTCATGTTGTACGATGTTTCCTTAAGTAGAGGACTCATTCCGTGCCTCCGTCACGAGAAGTACGATCACTTACAATGATGTCCTACAGAGCAATGGTTCACACAGATCCGGGTATTACCCAACATCTACGAGATGACTTCCCTGTGAATAACTCATGCTAGAGGACATGTAGAAAACACGGTTAAATACACCATAACCATGAAGGAAACAAAGTGTTCGTATATTGTAATGATTTATAGGTAGAGTCAATAATGGACCGAGATTTTATCCCTTCACCAATTTTATTATAAAATTAAGTCTTTTGTGTTTACAAAAGTTGTAACAACAAAGTGTCTCTATAATGACCAAGGTTTGCAGCTTATAATGTTCTGTACGGGTAACCTCTTAGCTTCATAGCAGCCTCCAGGGTTTTCAAGGATTCGGTTCTAGGAAACCTCCGCTTATAGCAGCCTCCAGAGTTTAGGATAGGTTACGATCAGTTGGTCGACTAATGCAAGGTTCCTCGGTGGTAGGGCTTTTATTTGTCCTCTTCGGGTCCTTTCGTGAGGTCCGTCTTCTTTCGGCTTTCCTCGGTGTCTTTCATGTCGGCTTCTCGTCTGCTATACTGTTTACAATCAATAACACATGTTATATTGACATGTGCTTTTGTCATGATGTGGGGATCCTTACACTCCCCACACTGGAAAAGAAATAATCTGCCACATTATTTTTGAGAAGAATACTTGTTATTAATGAAAGTTATTTGCACTACAACACTGATACATTTGGAGATACTGTTTACACACTATAAAATACTGTAAAATAACTAAGATACTTTGTTGTGATATTTATATGTGTAGCGGTAATAACACTATAGTTCCGTCCCATCTAAGCAGGACCAAAGCAGCCACTATCATTTCCCTCAGAGTGAGTAGAAGTGTCATCACTGCAATTAATAAAAGTACACTAGTTCACTAATTGTTATTTTCTATGTTTATGTTAAATCCGGTGTTTATAGTCTATATCGGTTGAGTCTCATTTTCGTAGTAGTAGTAGTAGGCGCCAGGGAATTGAGTCTTTCTAATGGTGAAGATATGTTTAGCCAATTGGTTATGTTTTTGTTTTGTAACGGGGCTTATGAAAGATGAGGCATCAATAAATTATTATTAGATTTAAGAAAAGGAAAATTGTTGGTTTAGTATTTGGAATATTTTCTATTTTTAAAAAAGAAAAAAATAGAGAATGTAAATTTCTGGTCACTCTGTATAAAGTTATGAAGGGCCTGTTTTTATGAGCATCCTGTATAAGGAGAAACAATGACGTATTAAGCATTCATGTATTTCGTATTGAAGAAACGATGCTAAAAACAAAGCGTCGTATTTCGACCTTACAAGGATTAATTACTTTTGAAACTAAAAAAGAAAGAGAAACAAATGTTGATCTTGCGTTTTGCTATAAGAACGGAAATACTAATGTACCGAAGTTAAATAACATAATGAGACAGCTTATAATTAAAATAAAGAAGTGCGATGTTATGTCAGTGTATCTTTTTTTTCTGTTGTTAGTCCCTCTTCTGTTCCCGGTAAGTACTTTGAATTTTGTTAAATTCTTCTTCTTGAATTTATGCCTCTTTCTTCTTAATTTTGTGTACCCTCAGTTTGGTCCGCGTAGAATGGCTTCAAGCGATCGATCGCAATTTCTTGAATTCTGTCGCGAAATTTAGGATGTAATTCCACACGATATAAGTTTGAATTAAGATTCTCCACAATTCGTGCTGGCCCTTCATAGTGAATAGTAAAGTGTTGAGGTAACCCAATTTTTCTTGTGGTGTAATATACTAAAACAAGGTCCCCTGGATTATAAGTTGTCTGTCTATGGTGGCTGTCATAAAACTGCTTTGTCTGTTATATACCTGTTCCAGGTTATTTTGTACTTTCTTCCTGATGGTTGTTAATTTATCTCTGTCAACTTGTATATGTTGTTTTGATTCAAGTGTATATTCTGTCGGGATCCTAGGTTCGTATCCGAATAATAAGAAGCTTGATGAATATTTGGTCCCTCTTTGTACGTAAGTATTGATGCCAAAAATGGCATGCGGTAACCATCTTTCCCAATCCGTATGGTGTTCTTGTACAAAAAATTTGAGACAATTTTGTACAATTTTGTTGGTTTGCTCTACTAATCCTATCGAAGCATGATTATATGTGGGTGAATACTTATAGGTGAAATCGTACTTCTGTGCTAAATGTTGCAAACGAGCCGCTCCATTTACTGGATGTTGGTCCCAATACAGCGTTGTAAATGCTCCGAATTTGAGAATGATATTATATTCCAAAAATTTCTCTATATTTTCCGCGTTTATTGCGTCCACTGTTTTTGCAATAACATAACGTGTAGCTAATTCCATGGCTACTAATATGTATTTATTTCTTCCTTCTTTACTTGGGAAGGGCCTGAGTTCGTCATATACCCTGTTGTTGCTATCTCTCCCACCGGGTGATGTAGTAGTTCGGCCTGTTTCTTTTGTTGTAGCTTCTTTAGTCGTTGGCAGTCCTGACACGTACGTATTTTGTGAGAAGATAGTTTTTGAAATGCGGCATATAAAATTTCTTTATAGCGGTTTTATACAATTTTGAGAAACCGAAATGTTTGCCACTTGTTTGGCGGTGGAAGGTTGTGAACCACAAGTTGGCTAAGACTTGGATATGTATAGAAGATATAATAAACCATAATCAAGATGGTTTTGTTTTCTATATAATATGCCGTTTTTAAGACAAAAAAATCTTGCTGATTTAACTGTAGAAATCTTGTCCGGTTCTTTCCCTTCTAAAACAGAAATGATGACCTTGTAATTGTCGTTCTTACGTTGTTCTCTTGCGATGTTTGGGAGAAGGTTATTATTTTCTATCTCTAGAGTATTAACTTGAAGGCTATGTGATCTAAAGGCATGATACTCTTCGCCTTTTTCGTCGCTATTTTCTTCTTTTTCTTCTTCCTTCTTGAAATCTTGCGTTTGTTCGACCCTACTGATTATATCTGCTGGATGTTTGAACCCTGGTAAATACTGTATATTGAAATCATAATCGGCCAAGAATAGTTTGTATCTGGTATATTTTCCGACCATATCAGGTTGTGTGTTCATCGTAGCTATGCACTTTGCGTCTACGTATAGATTGAATCTTCTATTTAGCAAAAAATAGCGGAATTTACGCAAAGTATATATGAGTGCGTATAATTCTTTTTGCCACATGCTAGCTTTCTGTTCACTTTTCGTCAATCTTCGAGAACAGTAGGCAACCACCTTCTCAGTGTCAGTTTTTCGGTCATAGCAAGCGAGTATTTCAGCTATTTGTATTTGACTGTTATCGGTATAGATGCGGATTTGTAGCGAGTCGTCAAAATGAACTAGTGATGGGGCGTTTAATATGTCTTTCAATTGTTCGAAAAGAACATCATGCTTCTCTGTCCATTTAAATTTAGATCTAGAGGTTACTAATTCCTGGAAAGGCTCGATTTTTATCGTAAAATCTTTGATATGCGCTCTAAGATATGAACATTGTCCGATGAAACTTTCAAGAATCCGCTTTGTAGTTGGTGTCTTGAAATTTTGTATTTTCTTGGCTATCTTTGGAGATATTTTAATGGACTCTCCATTAACGAGATGTCCTAATACGTTAAGCTCATGGTAACTTATGTGTGTCTTCTTGGGTGATGCCTGAAAATCGTGTTTTCTAAGCTTCTGAAACAGTAATTCTAAATCCTGGAAATGCTGTGGAAAGCTATATGCACAGCTGACAAAATCACCCGCAAAACTTGTAATCCTATCGGATAGTCCCTCCAAAATCATCCTCGTCGCGACACTGAGACTTTGAGAGCTTGTCTTATGCCCCATTGTACACCTCAAAAATTCGTATGATTTTCTGTTATGATTGAGCTCGAAGGTAATATATTTTCGGCTATTAGGATGCAGCAAAATTTGGAAGTATTAACTGAAAAGATCAATGGTTGTTATGAAGGCTTTCCCCTTTATAGAGTTAGAACATCCTCTGTTGATTGAAATGGCACCGATAAATACTTGATATAACTGTTACACTTCTGCAGATTAAGAACTATCCAGAATTCTTGCGTGTTAGGTTTCACGCAACGTTCCAGTAACCCAACCTGTCATTCACAACGGTCCACACTGTTTCAACGCTGGTCCCACCATCATTGCCAACATTTGTATTGTGACACGCCGATCACTTCTTACCAGGTTGTTCACCTTGTCGATTAGTTCGGCCGTGATTATGTTTGCCTGGCCTGGTCTGGGGTCATCACCCAAACTCTCCCGGCATTCACGGAAACGGGCATTTCACTTTCTCAGTGACTTGTCGGACACACACTCTCCCCCGTATACAGGTACCGTCTGGTGATAAGTATCGACTGATTTAATCCCTTCCGCAGTCAGAAATCTGATAACACCTCACTGCTCCTCAATCATCGAATTTTTCAAAGTGAACGCCATGATTTCCTCACACGCACTGCCGCGTCAATTGGAAGAACATACAACTGACTGATTCTCTCCTGCGTCATGTGAGAAACGCTCGCGCATGCGCACAACTACGCCGGACACTACATTCTCTTCCCTCGATGTTGCACTACGTTATCCCAAAGCGGCATATTCCTCGAGGAATTCCTATTTCAACCGGTTTGGTTTGTATGATGTTTCGTACCTTTTCATTTGAACACTCCTTATAATGTCTATGTTGTGTGACGAAGATGGAATAACTTTTGATGATTGAAGTAAAATATTTCACTTTATTTTTCAATGTTTGACTAGCAACAAGAATATAATAATTATTCATTTATTGTAAGCTTCTTATTTCGTGTGTAAGTAATTATTATAAGACATGTACTTTGTTTTATTAGTAATTTTCCAGCACGTCTTTTATAGTAAACTAAAAATGAAACATTTTATCACTTGCTGCAAATAGCTAAATTACTTTAAAAAAAAAAAAGATCTTTATGTGGACATTAAAGAATAAGTGTTTCGTTTTGATCATTAGTTTAGTCGCCAAAGATCTTTTTCTTTCTCCTTATGTTTCACAGAACTAAGGTCAGGTGGAATCTTTCCCTTCTTGGTCTCACCCATTCAATTATTTTTTCTTCTTATGCAATTAAAAAAAAAATACAAAATGTGCTACAATACAACCAAGGAGTAGAAACAAAATGAGTAAATAAATAAATACATAAATAAATCTGACATAGGAATAGGAGATTTCAATGTTCAAAACATTAATAAATAAAAACAGCCCACATATTAACATGAACATTCACGCAGAAATAATTAGAAATTTCATTTCTAGATTATTCTTACCGTTATCTGGAAAATTCCCCATGACAAATAGAGGTCTCGTTGACAGCCTTCCCTGGACAGCTGTTTCAAATGCTGCTCAAGAGGTTCCACATACTCTGTAGCCAAATACAGTACTCTTTCGGACTATGAAAATAACATTAAAATAATATTTAGACGAAAAGGGTATTTTTCTTTGTTTTTACCGAAGTAATTTATTTCTAACATCGATACCAACCAATTGAGGGAGAATTACACCAAAATACAGATTTACGGTATACAATCAAAAAATAAATTTAAAACTATGTGATTAATGTTATAGTCCCCGTTAGAAGTGTCAAGTGCTAACAGATTCATCTATTTGCTCCAGAATATGCTATACATGTAGACGAACTTCCTCACACTTCCAATTCTTTACACTTTTTATGCTTTTCCTACACTCTTCCCGTCTCCTTAGTCCTATCTTCCTCCACTAAACTCTCCCTACCTTCGACTTGGCAACATTACTAGTTGCCCTGCATTTCAACATGGCATCCAGCTAGACGCTTCATAGTTCTCTGTTCTTTTAGTTTTTATTTTCTTTACGTCTATCCTCTCTATGTGATGATGCAATCAGCGAAAGTGCTTATAGTGTACAGTTTTAGTATGAACTATTTTCACAACTCTGACAGAATGCGAATTTCTGTACAACATTGAATTTCATTGCATTTCATGGCAATACAAAATGAATGTGAACAGCCGGTGAGTATGACTGAGGTATTTGACAAATGGTACGAGAATGCAAACACTGCAAGTTAACAGACTTCATCCGAGATCGCATCATTTATACTGAGAGTGTGGTAGAAGTCAGACCATCATTCGCACTATGTTACGTACTTCATTAACAGGATGGGTCGGAAAGATATGTGTATAACCAAGATTGGGTTGAGTACAGGTATCTTCGCGCCTGAAACGATCGGTCGCCTGGAGTGCAAGGACCAGCCATTCAAACCTGTCAAGGACGTAACCGAGGTTGATAGACCAACACGAACCGTCTACCGGTATTTTCATTGTCTAACAAATGTATCGATTCGTTGCCACAAAGAAACCTCTGCTTCCAAAACCATCAATGACACGTCTGCAATAAGCCCCAATATCCATGTTGCACTCTCTTACGAAAACTGATTTTTCCGATTCCCAAACAGTGGATGTGGAGGCGACTGACAAACCACAATTTTACCACCATATGGTTTAATATGGCGAAAAGTGTCATGGTATTGTGTGCAATCTTGATTTTTTTTTTCGATAGTCATCAATGCCACAAAATACATCGAAGTATTACAAGGTAAATTGCTATCTTTATTGAAAAAGGTGAATTGTCACGCAAACTAACGCAATTCATGGATGAGGGCAAAGCTATCAACCCCTTGGAAGAGATAAAGTACGGTTCAAACTACAGTGGTATGGAAAACTCGCGGCCATGAAAATATCTGGTATCTCGTATTACTGAAATTACACAAACTGTCTCACACCTACAAACAAACAATGGTTTCTTAAGATACTCTATAACGAAAAACACCATTTGTTACAGGATACCATGGATGACTTACTGGATACCAAATCACGCAGGGTTGCAACTTTGCGTGTTGCCAAAGGGGGGTTCCACAAAGCACTAACTACAGCATTAGGAATGGCTCCTTTCGTGTGCTGGTACGCAGCAATGGCCAAAGAAGACTAATATTTTTGATGTCTACTTACTTGTCTCATAATTTTAGTAACTCTTCTCGGGCTACCAGCCAGGTGATGGTATTCACCTGGCCGATAGCCGAAGAAAAGTTACTAAAATCACGTCGCCAGGAAAAACTGAATTCTTGTCTTATAATTATTCATTTAATGCCTTTTGAATCATCACGAGTTACGTCAACATAAATTTCGATCTTTGGGATACGCATTTTCGTTAAAATGACATGGTAAAAACTCAAGTTACCTGTAGGTTAACCTTTTTCGCGTTGTAATGTAACAAACAATGTCTATTTCATTTTCATAATGTAAAATAAATTACACTGGATTACAATGTACAGTACTATACTATGCTTAAAAAAATACAGTAGAGTTCCGATTAACCGAATCTAGTGCGACCAATGGTGCTTCAATTGAACGAAAATTCGGTTAAACCGGGATAAAGATTTTTTAAATACACAGTACTGTATATTTGTATACAAAGCTCAATTGGCAGGTGTCTCTTGACCTTTACAATACTGTATAGTACAGTGCAATACGTATGCTATAAAAATAGACTGGGATGGGGAAGTGGGTGAGTAAGCCAACGCATAACAATGAACTTTGATATACGTATAATTGTTAGTCCAAAACAAATTGTTGGTGTTTTTGAAGAAAAGTCGTGCACGAATAAAGCTTTTTTCTTTTAGCGATTCGTTATCCCGGGGATTAGGCTGAACAGCACTGTATTATAGTTGTATTTAATTACTATTCTTACTTTTATGAATTATTGAAACAAAGTTGAAATAAGCAAAATAAATAAATAACACAATTCATTCTTCTTAACAGTTGGTATGATAGTGTACGTCAAAATCTTTGTATTTCTATTTATTTATTTGGAGTAACACGAGAGGAAGCACCTATATTAATTTTCGTCGCGGGGAGAAAGGGAAGAGAGGAAACAGGAAAGTGGCCTCTGAAACTCACATGTGTAAGTCATTCTTTATAGTTGAAAAAGGGAGCAAAAATATGCGAACTTCTTTGGAAACACATTAAGTTACAATGTCACTAGTAAGAGGAGACGATTGTTTGCTCAGTTCCGAAGACCACACATTGTGCCCATCGTGATGTTACTGCCACTAAACAAGAAATAATACTCAGAAGGTATGTACTATCACAGAAGGAGCGATGTAGATGAAGGGATTAACAGAAATTTTACTGGAAATATGAAAAAAAAAGGTAGAAATGACACAAAAAAGACGAAAAAATAAAGGAAGACGTAGAGAAGTTCCATAGTTTATAAGTACAGATTGGACACAGCACAATAAAGTTGAAGAAGGAGAAAAAGGAGAGAAAGAGAGTAAAAAGAATAAAAGATCGCTTGGAATATAAAGGAGAAAAAACAGAAGTCCTGAAGAAGCTATTGAAGAAAGGAGAAGTGAGAACATACAGGAAAGGGACTACGAAAAATATTAATTTACTAAAAAGGAAGAAAAGACAAACGGAAATTCAACAAAGTGAGGAAGGGATAGAATATAGAATTAGGTGCAAAGAATGCGAAATGAGTTAGATAGGAGAACAAGGGAAGAAGTTGGAAGAAAGGTTTAAGCAACAAACGACATGATTAGAAACAGATAACGCAGTATATAAGCATGTGAGAGTAACGAAACACGAAATAGATTGAGAAAGTGCGAAACAGAAAGAAGCATTATAAGGAAATGGAAAGAAGCAGGATGGATATGAAGAGAAGAGAAACTAATGGATCGGAATAGTAGACTGAATATTCATAATTTGTACAGAGATTTCGGATAAAATATAAAAAAAGAAAAGATAACAGAGGTGTTCCAAAGTGTACGTGGAGCGGCGCAAGTGTCCAATTAAAAGTTTTTTTTTTTTTTTTTTTTTAATGTGAAAGTTCCATCATAAAAAGTCGAGATCTGTATGCAATTAAAAGTTGTTTAAAATAAGAGGAAGGATCTTATTGGTTCTTAGAAATGAGCTACTTTCATTTTCTGAACTATATACGCTGTAGCATTTAGATTTTATTTCATAATGTGTGTGATGAAGACAAAGACACATTGCTCAAACTGTAACACTATTATTTAATAAAAGTTAATTTCTTTTGGTCAGATTTTAGTTTTAATTAAAACAGGGATCTCCAGAACCTATATATATATATATATATATAAAAACTGACGTACTTTGACCATAAGTTGCTGGTGATATTTTTTGTATCCAAACAAGCACATGAGACGGATCAGCAGAAAGTTCAGTTAAGTAACCGAAATAAATGCCTCGAAGAAAACAACTGACGCGAAGACATTTTTTTTTATTATTATTATTACTTATGGGGCATATAAACACATTATATTGTAACGAAAAGCTCACTCACTTGTGTTTCTATGTCAATTGTTTTATCTTATATTTCGAATACTAGTCTTTGCCACTCCTCTTCAGGCTTAAGTCATATTATACAATTAGATCCTCACATAGGAGCTTGCCAGTAGCATTCGAAATATAGAATATAACAACTGACATATGAAGAAAGTAGGCAAGTAATTTTTACTTTTTCGTTTATTATAGAATGCGCACTATACAAACTTACTATTAGACAAAACTGTTACATAAGCAAATAAATCACACTAGCTAGAAATATCTCATTCTATATAAACAGTACAGATACAGTATATCTTAACAAATGTAGCACTACAATTAATCCGATCTTGAAAAACTCCTCTACCACCTAGATATATTTAGTCTAGAGATATGTTTAGCCAAATCTGCATTATGAACATTTTAAAGTAAACAAATAACAATCCAGTATATGATCCATTTCATGTTCAATTAATATAATTTTCAAACAAACTTTACCTTAATCATATACAAAGAGCGAAAAAGTGGATGACGACCGGGGCTGGAACCCGGCATCTTCAGCGTGCCGTGCCGATGCGTTAACTATTACGCTACCCAGAACAACTATATACTTTCTCACTCTTGAAGTCGGTGCTCTTTACTTCGATCACATGGCCTGTACCAGAACCTAGTTGTTATGCTTGGATAATCCAGTGTCCATATTTAGAACACCTTTGGCGGTTGTATTAATACTATATATTAATGAAAAGAGGAAACAACGGATCCGGACCGTTAAAAAATCCTGAAATCCTTTTCATAAACTTTAAAGTAACACTTTAAGCAATGTCCTAGGTCCTTTAGATTAGATGCAAATGCCAATCCAACAAATGTCATTCACACAAATTTTGGTAAATTTTGAGAACTTTGGGAGCCTGTAATTTTTTAAACCGGTTCACAAGTCAACTCGAGCTTTGCGTTTGTTTCACACATTGATGATGACCGTCAGAATATAAAATATCACTGCAATCCATAAGGGTCGATCTGGAACCGTGTATTGATTTGGCACAGAATGGCTCATATCTGCTTCGTACAAATAAAAGATTCAGGAATTTACAAAATCTATGCTACATAGGTTTAATTTAAACATAAAGTTATACAATGAAAATACACGAAAGATGAAACTTACCTCTAAGCTATCAAGATACATAAGAATGCTTGGATGGCGCAAGGTTTTCAACCTTTTAACCGCGGATTTGGCCACATCAAACTGTGTTTCACTTCCATTTTTAATATCAAAAACAAATACCGAAACTTCTTCACCAGTGCCCTTAAAAAAATTAAAATATATTTAGTGCATAGTTATGTGAAACTAGTATCAAAAGTATGATATGTATAAAATATATATAACTGTATTTATAATGAATTAACCTTATCCTGTATTACATTCAGCTTTGTTTGCAGTCCTGCCAAATGGTAAACCATAATGGTTTTATTATTATTTTAATTAAAAAAAAAAAAGGTGCCACATTATCCGATCTAATTACAGAAGACATACGATACTTGCGAATGTATTATGAAATTATTGGTAGAATGAATAGAGAACTCCCACTAGAAAAAATCCACAAAAGCGACACTGTACACAATCTCATGTGGCTTCAGAATAAAATAGGACATTTTTGTACGGGTAAACCCTTAGTTGGTTTAAGTAAACAAAGGTTGAGACAGACTATCAGAACAGTAAAACAGTAATGTGCAATTACCTGTTCTGAAAGAAAATCTCAAAAACTGAACCCCCGCTCGGAGAGTAAGCAACAAATGCACAAGGTTGTATAACGGAATGGCGTCAAGTTCCTACTTCTTTACTTTGAACGTTTCAATTCACACATACGAGGCATGTGCCGACGAGGAATTAATGCAACGGTCCTAATAGTTCTGTTATTAATTAACATAAATCATTCAAACTGTATACTGATTGAGTAAGGCTTCCCCTGTACAAGTATTTTTATTTTTTCATTGCAGATAAAAAATACGTATGAAGCATAAACAACGTGCTATTATAGTGTTTCTAATGAAGAATGGGTGTGAGTGGTTTCTAATGAATTCCATAGAAAACTGTAAAAGATGTACGGAAAGAAAGCGACAAGAGCAATGTGGGGAGATGGAGGAATAAGTCTGAAGCATAATAAACCAGTATCGAAGACGATGAAGTGTGACATTATAAATCAGGGTTCAAAAAAATATTTTTCGTTGTTTTTTTTAAAAATTAAAATCACTTACTAGAAACGGCATAAAATTTAGATGATTTTCCCTTTTCTTAATTGTATAAACTACGGGTGTTTCAAGTTTCTTTCTTAAAAGATATTGCAGTAAAAGTGAAATCAAGAATTTCCTGATATACTACTTTTTTTTTTTTAAAGTTGTTTCTCAGACGTGACAGTATAATATTGTTCATCCAATATCAAAGAGTGATCGAGATCATCGTGAAATTCAGAATTCAATTCACAATAATTAAAAGAAATATAAGGTAATTTTATTTTTTTCTTTTTAAGCATGTTAATTAGTAAGCAGCTAAAGTAAAACGTGCAGCGTACAGCGTTTCCATTTTGCAAATTGCAAAAAACAGTTAGCTACTTAAATCAGCATGAATTATATACGATTATAAATATTGATTTCAAGTTATCTATACTTAGATATACTTCTCAGCTGCGGCAAGTGACCTGCCAATAAAGGCAGAATACCTATGATGATGATGATGATACTTAGTATGAAAAAGATAATAGCATGGTAGGTAAGATGTTTTAGTAGTAAGATTTCTAACCAAAATATTTTTAACTCCTTCGTATTTATTTTATTTAAAAAAAATGTTAATTCTTAGCACGGAAAGATTAGGTTTATAGCAAATATCTGAAAGGTATATTTGAACCTTCTTTCCCAGCCCCTTGAGACACATATTTGTATCGAAATGAAATAACAGCAAGCTCGACCCAAGTGTTAACTATCTTCAAAAATTCATTTTAAATGCTGCAGCCGTTATTGTCTGCGGAAAATCTATCGCACTTCAATCAAAATGTAAAGTTAATGATAAACACCGAGATCAACACAGATGCTAACTATGTTTAAAAATACATCTTAGAAGGAACCGTTCTTGGAGCACGCGTGTCAATTTATTTTGGATGGAGAATTTCAGGGTTGGCTGGTTTAAACCAGCTGCTTAAAAAAAAATAAAAAATAAAAATAAAATTAAAAAAAAAAAAACGAAATATGCTTTAAATCATGTGAACTACATGATGATGGTTGTACATACCAAACCATCTACATTAGTTTCAGCTCCTTTTCACCTTTTAATCAAGGCGTCCCATGTCCTATTCTCGGTCGAATCGCAATCCTTCTTTCAAGTGTAAACCAAGTAGCGGTTCGGATGTAACTACGCGAAAGTCTTCTTGGTATCCTCGGTAAACATACGAAATGAAACCAAATTGTACATTTCTGCTTGCCTGAATGTCTGTTTTATAAAGGCCAGATTGCTTAAATTATATTGATAGAAATATGGTTTTTATGTTGCTATCATAAAACATGGTTTTTGCCAACCCTGGAGAATTTATATACAGAGTCTTATCTCCGTAATATGAGAGAGTCATCAGATGCTCAAATATTTGGTGTACTTGATTAACTCCTCTTCCCCATTAAGATACTGATACACGTTTTATTGAAAATGACATAAAAACCCGGCTCGAGTCAGATGTTTGTTCAAAAATGAATTGCAAATAGTTCAGCGGTTTTCTTGATATAGTGGGAGAGAATGGCGATGTTATTTTAATATATTGACAAAACCATCAATATATTACAGTAACATTTAGGACACATTTACGAAAGCGACATGATAAAATTCTCGTTCAAGCCAAGTTCAAATTTCAAACAGTTGACAGCCGTTTTCTCGTAAAGACGAGACAGGAAAACGTGGATTTGACTGTGGAAGAAAAATATAGAAATTTCCCCCTTCACCCCTTAGAAGCGGAATTTTCGAAACCGCTGAGACACGAGTCAAATTCTTTTTAATGTTGAGCTTATATAACGAATTTCATCTTCCTATCTTGAAAGGTTCCTTAGACCCTCTATTTCTGGCATAAATTTTAAATCGCCCTGCCTCCTTAGAATACGTATTTTAAATAAAGTGATGATAAAAGCCCAGATTAATATAGGCACTAACCGTGTTCAAAAATTCATTTCAAACAGTTCAGCCCAGTCATATATACATTTTATAGACATTTCAATTACGGTGAAAAGGCTACTAATACATAAAATTCTGAACTATAATTGTATGCTAAATGGAATTAAGCTTTCTCCTCAATTTTCCTGTACAATATGGAACGTTCCTATTAAAGTGTCAAAAATTCATGGGCCATTAACTTAAATCCAAAGAATTAGACGATGTACTACAGCATTAGGAAGCTTCAAGAAGCCATTAAATACACAGGAAATTTAAGAATAAAATCAACTGCTCAAAGAAGGACAAATATTAATGGAACTCAGTTATGTAACAGAGGTAAGTAAACCTAAAGGAATAAGCTACAAACAACATACATTATGTAAGCCTGACTATTATGCTATCCTCCATAAGAGAAGTCCTTCATACAACACTTGCACTGCAAAACCCTGCTGTGCATTTCCACGTCATTTTAAGAAACAGTGGCACTAAATACTACAAGTCTGCCACTGCCTTCTGATGTATTTCCCCTGTCCTGATTCGGTTATATAGCATTCGTCTTTTTTAATGGTCACCTAGCACAGATTGGCTTATTTTCTGCACTAAAGTTTTATGGCACATATCTGGACTTCGTATTTATACGAAATTCGTGAAAGAATTGTAATTTTCAACAATTACTTCTAGTGGACCCTTGAATTTAATCTATCCTAAGTCAGATATTGTCATGACGCCTACCGCAAATCTTTTAGAGGATAATATAAAGAAAATTAGTGAAAGAATTATAATTTCTCGGTGCTGGTCAAGTTTTGGCATACCACATTTTGATAATACAGGTAAAATTCAATACTCTATATGAAAAGACATATTTATACTGAACAAATTTCTGCAGGCAACAGAATGAAACAGGAAGTATTAAAGCAAACAAAAGCGAAACGAATGCAACAATTCTTGGCTGCTTAGGGAGAGATTGAGACACAAGACTAATTATTGTGGGAATACAAATGCGAAACGAATTGAGCGTTTGTGATATTAAGAATGCAGTGTTCGCGCGAGTTGAGTAGCAAAAAATTTAACAAAATGAACTAATTAACTGGTGTTGTCTTTCAGCACCAAGTCACATGAAAAGGGAACGAAGTTCTTCCAAATGTTGGGAAAGGCTAGTACATTCGAAACCAAGGGATATCAAACCCTACTTGGAGAACCGTAAACCAAAGTCTTCAAAAATACAACAGACATAAGGATTTTCCCCTATTCTTAGCTCAATTCATGTTCAAACGTAAGGCCGTAGCGCAAGAAGAACATATTATGACCAAGTTTCTTAACATCGTACGAAGGCGAGGTTCTACAACACAGGTCCCCCTTCCCATTGAACTGTAATAAAGAGAGAAAACAACGTACCCTGCGGGGTTCTAATCGAACTTCACTCGCTCGGCAATACTAGCTGAATTAAATATTAAACTTTGGTACAGAAAGGACACAACCTAACTACTAACCTATATGGGGGTACCTGTGTTCTAGAACCTTCCCTCGTAGGAGCCAAGGGGTTTAGCAGAAGGGGTGAACGTAAAAAATACAAAATTTACAGGAGAAATGGATGATGCAAGTACTTAGACGTAACATAACGTAACCAAATCTAATCTAACCTAACCTAACCCGAACTACCCTAATATTATAGAAATCAGCGAAATTCATTTTCTTGAAAATTATGCTGGATCCCTCCCATAATCTAACACAAACTAACCTAACCTAATGTACACAGAAATTACCGGTAAGTCTTTACTTTGACTCCAACTGTGACTTTAATCGGTTCTTATAGGTTCAGTTACTTCCTGGAACTGTATGTGCGTGAGTCACTTGTTGGAACTGTTCGTGCCTTTGGTGTGACGTCTTAGTTCATATTTTTCCCACTAGGTGTCTGTGTAGTCATATGGTAGTTTGTTAGTGTGATGTCACATGCTATGTGATCTGTGGTCACATATTCTGTTTGCATGTATGTGTGTGCTGCATGCGGGAAGCGCGTAATTGAATTGGTTGAATTGAGTTAGAGAAAACCTATCATAGTTGTGGTCTAAAGCTGAAGATATTTTCGACCTATTGTAAAAGTGGACGTTTATTGGTTTCTTGTTTGTAATAATAGCAAGTGTGCTCAGTTTAATAAAACGACGTGTGTGCGGAAAGGAACATTTTTGAGTAATGTTGAGTATTGCGCATGTGTTCTTGGTATCTTATTTTTTCGTGTGTGGAATCAGCAGTTATGAGTTCATTATTCATGAGTGTTCTCCTATGGCGAAATGGTGAGTGTTTTCTTTTTTTAATTCATATTATTTTTATTCTTGATTTGTTTTGCATTTGAGTATTAGGCAAAGTATTTGGTTTGCTGCTGCTTGTCCTATTGTCTTGTTGAGATGTAATTTTTTTTTCTTTGTCATGCACTGATTTATGATTAGAGACGAGTGTTTTTTTTTTTTTTTTTTTTTTAATTTTTCCCTTCTTATCTTAGCTTTATAGTAGTGGTGTGATTATTTATTATTGTTTTGGATGTTTTTATGGTACTTGAGCGGAGGGTTTGGGGGCCGGTGGCCCCCCCATTTAGATCTGAAAATTCATAGCCACCGCTTCACCTGAATTGATGTTTAGTAACATTGTGGCCCTTGTACTTATAGTATAATTCTTAACATTGTATAGTAACATTGTGGCCCTTGTACTTATAGTATAATTCTTAACATCGTACATTACTTTCACTGTGTTAGTAATCGTAATCGATTCATGTGATCCGGTTCCGGGAGCAGTTTAGGAATGATTCCTAAACTGCTCCCGGAATCGGATCACATGAATCGGTTGAAGTCACTGTTTGGCTCAAAGTAAAAATTTGCCAAATTACCAAAATGGGTTAAGTTTAGAGTTACTTCTTCGGTTTTTATAAAAATCAGGAAAATTTACATGAGAAATGAGTTAAGAAACGATAATTTGAAGTTTTCATTTGATGTTTAGGAATGTAAGTTCGGCAGGAGAGTTATATTTAATACGAGAAAAGATATGTGGAAGTTTGTACTATTTGCCGGATGCGGAAGGTTTCAGCAGCATGGTAGTTGTAAAATATGGCGAACAGGTGTAACGGATGCGCAAAAACAATGAAGAAAACCTTTTAAATTTTTGTGAAGCACACGGAGTACTAAAGTTAAGTGGAATGTAACAATTTTTAATACTTTAAGCATTGTTTTTCGTATGTTGCAAAGTCCAAGGGCACCTTCAAACTGGAGGGTCAACTCTAAACTTAAGCCACCTTTTTTTAAGAAAAAATAGCTGGACCCCTTCTGTTAAACATAGGCAGAGCCAAGAACTGATAGAAAGTAGCTAATATTCGCCAAGAGAGGCACTGAGAAAGTTTAAGGTAAGTACATAATTTTTATAGCGGTCACCTAGGGAGGTTAGTGTGTGCTTTCCGCGTAATAGTCGTTTAACGTGTGTCCCCCATCGCCGACGCGCTTGCTCTTTACCGACAGAAACTGCGAGCTTCGCTCTGCCGTTTTATAGCATTTGTACTTTTTCTGACCTAGCACATGTTGGTTTTGTGCTTTTCAGCAATTTTTTCCTGTGGTCTCCTTGAACTTCATTTATGCTAAGTGGGGTATTGACATGTCGGCATTAGTGCTGTATCGCCGGACCAATTTGAAAATCGAAAAAAGTATGAAAATGTACTTCATTTGGTTATATTTGTTTGGATTATATTAAGTGACGTTAGATTACGTTACATTAGGCGTGCAGTTTTACTATACCGATCCACAGTATAAGTAGTAGTAGGGCTAGTAGAAGTAGTAGCAGGAACGGGTTATAAGCCCCGCAGGGGTTAGTTGGACTCTGTTCTCGACATGAAATGGGCAAATAAAAGACTTGCCCAAATTTGTCTTGCCCCTTTTACAATTTATGGATCCGTATAGTAAAACAAGTGTACCTCTCCGCGAAATAGTCCATCCGCCTACACATACACTGCCGCTTATAATATCAAAAACAACCAAAAAATACAACCATTTTCTTAACTTTTACTATTTCCCTTAACTGACTTTCACTCATTCTTCCTCACAAACTTAAATAAATTCCCCAATCGACCCGGTAAATTTCCTAAAATTGGTCCGGCGATACAGCAGTTAACCCATCATGTCTCCCAGCGCAAATATTATGAAGAAGAGGAAAATCTGAAAAAGTATAAGGGTTTTTGAACAAATATTTGTGGTGGCGCCGTTGAATCTCGTAAGAGATATTTTCATGTCGCCCAGTTCAAATCTTTTAGGGGACAATATGAAGGAAATTAGTAAAGGAATAATTTTTGGCCCATGTTTAGCAGAAAAGGTCCAGCTCTTTTCTCTAAAAAAATGTTACAATTTTGGCAATTTCTGTTCACATTCGATTAGTTTAGGGTAGGGTTGGTTAGTTTAAGCTAGGTTAGGCTAGTTTAAGTTACGTTAGGTTAGTTTAGTTTATGTTATATTAGTGTAGAAGTCCCGCATAATTTTCCAAAAAATGATAGAATTTCGCTTATTTCTACTAATGTTACGTTAGTTTAGGTTAGCTTACTTTAGTTTATGTTAGATTTGGTTACGTTATGTTACGTCTAAGTACTTGCATCACTCATTTCTCCTGTAAATTTTGTGTTTTTTACGTGCTTTTGGACCCCTTGTGCTAAACATACCCCTAATTTTTCAACAAGGATTTCGAATAGTGCCAAAACTTGACCTGCACGAATTTTTCAAAATTATTTTGAGTGGTGTCCCTGAACTTAATCTGCACGTTTCTCAATACAATTTCCAAGATGCCGAATGGCGTAAGATACATTATTACAGAATATATAATTAATATTTCACAGACCTTCTTCTTTGCTTTATGCAATTCCCAAACACTTTTCTCTTCTAAACCTGGTACTAGTTCTCCAATTTCGTACGGAAAATCTTTAGAAGGGTCCCTTGAGAAAAACGACCACATATTTCTTCACAAATTAATTCTCATTTTTAACGCAATTTCAATTGCTATTGCAATAGGAAACTTGCCATAATATGCCACAACTACATATTATTTTCACACGACATATTCTTCTTCTTCTACAAAAGTTGTCAAGGCACAGTATATGTGACATTTTTCCTATTTTGTAACTTACTTCCATCACGTGAACATAATCTTTTTCTTTTCTTGTTTTACTTTTTGAAGAAACTGTCAAAAAGAGGTAATATCTTTTAGACCAATAACTCGTGATAAAAAAAATATAGCATTTTTCAAAAATTCCTACATCAATGGTGAATGGTTACATCAAAGTAAGTTCACCAATCTCTTGATTAGTATCGTCATCCATGATAGAATGTAACCATTCACCAATGCAGTTACCAAACAACCATTAGTTTGTACAGTAAAACCCGTCTTTCGCAGAAATGGTTCCATAAATTTATGTATGTCTGCAGACGTTTAAGTACAATGTAAAAAGAAAAATCCTCCCTTCCAATTTGATTCTGAATGTCTTGGTATTTGTGAGGAGATCGATTTGGGACATCCTTACACTTTTACCGCCTTATGCAGAGTCGTTTTGACGTATGATTAGCCGCATACTAAAAGCCAGACTACTGCAGGAAACATATGTTAGTCGAACTCTTTAGTATGGCACTAATCACGCATCAAAACGACTCTGCATAAGGCCCTTAGTGTCGTTCTATGGATTCCGGCATCCGTCCTCAATCGGGAAAATTATCTTCACATAAAATCTGATGTCCAGGACTTTATAGGACTTTATAGCTGGATGGTCTAACCTAGCTGGTTAAATCCTCCTGAAATAAAGGGCAGAAGTTTACAATCGGTTCGGGACGACCCGATCGTCAAAATCAATCAGTGTTACTACAAGAAGCAGTCAGTCAAGTAGACAAGGCCAGACTTCTTGTCTCCTCATTTCCAATGTCAGATGTTAGGCTACAGAGTTACCATCACACACCTTAGGACTACAACTTTTAAACGAAAGTTTTCGTATTGCAGTTGCACTTCGCATAGGGATAGACATCTGTCAATCACACAACTGCTCTAAATGTGGTGCACCAGGCAAACAGGATGTTCTGCACAGTCTCTCTTGCATAAGTAGCTCTGGAAGACAGGTGACACATTCCAACGTGAGTGGCATTATCTGGAGAGCACTCACATCGACGGAATTATTCTCAATAAGGCTTACGATAGTCAGATATAGCATTCATTGACCTCACTGGACTTGCGTTCTTCAAGGGCTCCGGCTTGCTATTAATGGAGATCGTATTCGCTCATGCTTGTCCTCACTATCCTCATTGGGGCTAATGTTTGCTCGGATTTCCTTAGCTCATTATTGACTTATAGGACTAATACTCACACTTGCTCGAGCTGAATTATTGATCTCGAAGCCAATTGAGACGGACAACCTCGCTCACGAGTTTGAACATCTTCACATCAGTATATTACCATCTGCAAACTAATTATATATGATCTTACGTTACAGAGACTAGAAGTCAAAATGTAGCTATGACAGTGTGTTTTCCAACGGTGTCACATATTTTGCAAAAACTAGCAGCATTGTTTTCAAAGTGTTCGACAAGAATAAGTATTGTGAATGCGTCCTATTGGCAGTGGTGCTATTCGAGTTCGTAGAACTGTTTGTTATACCGAGATAAACCTACGTACACACATATATATCACCAAACCAAGAATGAAAGGAAGAAGTCAAATTTTCAGAATTTGAAAATTAAACAATGCAGATCGTTTGTTCACGATTGTTCTCATGAAATTTCAATTTATTCAGGATTTGTAAACAATTTATATCAAAAACAAAATGGGCGGTGGCAACTTCATGTAGCAGAAGCCATTTTCGGCAATCGAAAATAAACCATGCAGATAAGATTTCTGTATCTGTATTTCTATTAGTATAGCAAGTGTATGCATTGCAAATTTTAGCTGGAAGGGAGAGCTTGCAGAATACAAATTTTTCACAGCCAAAAACAATTGATTTATTTGAAGAACATTACTTTGCTCTGTACATACGAGAAGATTAATGGAGGGCGAGGGGAACGGTAAATTTTATTTTGTCTCTGTTCTTAAAAATTCTTACAGCTACAAGGTTAAGTACTATCTCTCAGAAGAAGGTATAGACGTTTATTCCTTAATCTCAATGCTCAGATATCAAGAATGAGAACTGGGATCATATGAGTGAAGCAGTGAGGGTTATTTATATGATTCACTGTAAAAAATGGCAGGGTCGTTTTTCGAGCGGAAAAAAATGGCAGGGAGGAAAAAATGGTAGGAAGGAAAATAATATTTAAACACATAACATATACAGATAAGAAAACGTTTTCAAATATACTGTATTACTCAAACAGTGGGTTGAAAAAAACACGTTTAAAAAAAAGAACGTTCTTTATGTTTAAAACATGTTTTTTTTTGTTAAAACGTTTTTAACGTTTAAAACAAAGTATTTTGTTTTACACAAAAAACACGTTTAAAATGTTTATTTCGTTTAAAACAATAATCTAAATAGGCATATCCTTTCCGGATCCTGGCTTTTTGGGCTATTTTTTAGACTTTCAGTCAAGCAGCTACTGTATCGACACTATTTATCCTAGGATCATGGTTCATACCTCATTCTCTTCAGAATAGAGCTGGCTTTCAAATGGTACTACTTGCATGCTCCTACCATATACCAGAAGCGGGAAAAAATGTCAAAATGAAAGTTTCGGAGGGAAATTTTTTTCTCGAACTTTGCCCCCCCTGTGTCAACGTAGCCATCTAAAAAAATCTGATAAATAGTACTTGGTATACTGAATGTGTGTGCCAAATTTCAAGTTTCTATCTTGAATAGTAAGGGAGGGAGAAATTTTATCAAAATTTCCCACCATGCCCCAAATTACCACAAAACACTATGATCTCAGGGAAAAAATATTCCTGAGACATCCCTAATTACCCTAGGGTCATGTGTCGCCCATATTCTCTTCTGAATAGAACTGCCTTTCAGGCGGTACCATTCACATGTCTCCATCATGTATCTAAGGCGGGAAATTGCTGAAAAAAGGGATTTTTTGGGTCTAAATTTCCCTTTTTTCAACTTTTAGCTCCTCTGGACCCCCCTGTTTTAACGCAGAAATCTGAAAGAAAATCTGTTAAATACTACTCGGTGGACTGAATGTTTGTGCACAATTTCAATCTTCTAGCTGCAAAAATAAGCCCGCCAGAAAAAGATTTCAGAAATTTCCCCATGTTACCCTACACAGAAGTATATTGTGAAAAAATTCACTGAGACGTCCCTAATTACCCTAGAATAATAATTCGAGCGTCATTCTCTTCAGAATGGAACTGCCTTTCAGACGGTATGACTCACGTGTCTCCATCATGTATGTGAGGCGGGAAAATCCTGAAAAACGGGATTTTTTGGTCTAAAAATCCCTTTTTTTCAGTTTTTTCCTCCTCTGGACCCACCCTGTTTTAACGCAGAGATCTGAAAAAATCTGATAAATACTACTAGGTAGGCTAAATGTTTGTGCACAATTTCAATCTCCTAGGTGCAAAAGTAAGCCCACCAAAAAAAAATATACCCACCATGTCCCATTTTTCCCTATATAGAAGTATATTTTTCAAAAAATCCCTGAGACATCCCTAATTACCCTAGGACAATGATTCGTCCGTCATTCTCTTCAGAATGGAACTGCCTTTCAGACGGTATGACTCACGTGTCCCCATCATGTATGTGAGGCGGGAAAATGACGAGAAACGGGATTTTGGGGGTAAAAATGTCCCTTTTTCACCCCTTTGCCCCTCTGGTTCCCCCCCTGTTGTAGCACTGAGATCGGAACAAAAAATTTGGTAAATACTACTCGGTGGACTGAATGTTTGTGCAAAATTTCAATCTTCTACGTGAAAAATAAGCCCGCCCAAAAATATTGAACATAGGCTTAGAAAATGAGTAAATAAAGTTTTGACTTATGACGTCATCACATCCTATGTCTGGACGCAGGAAGGTCTGAAACCATACGTAATGTCTTCTACAAGGCCTCTGGACTTGGAAAACAAAAAAACCCGGACGAAAAAGCTCAAATAGAAGAGAAATAACGCAATGTACCATGAAAAACGCGTATGGTACAAAATTGTACCATAGGATCCCCAAAGGGATAAATATATATATTCCATTTTTACACGTTCACAGGTATTGCTTGCCATCTATATTCAACCGTTAGATCAAATTTCGGGAACTTCCCTAACCTCGATCCGTCCAAATGTTCAATTCCGGAGAAAGAAATCGGGATTTTCCCGTTTCTGTTCATTGAATATGTAGTTTCTTTGTGTTACGTTCTACTGGTCGTCTGCATTCTCAATCTTTAAACGCCCATTGACGCAACTGCTGTATCAGGGCTTTAAATCTCAATGGTTTAGTCCCTAATTAAGGTTGGAAGATGGTTTTGGAAACAATTTATTTCTGAAGGATGCACCTTTCCGCTGGTGTGCATTTTATCTATGTGGGAGTACCACGTGGCGGTAGGAGGAGGGTAAATATCATGTTCTTTTGTTTCTTTTTAAACGGTTTTTTGGAAGCTATTACCCCTTTTTGGGGATAGATTCATAAAAATTGGTACGTGTAGCAATGAAGTAGGCCACTACATGGTAATATCGTGTATTTGTACTTCTTGCTTATATGTTAGCCAATTTTTGGAGTTTCAGTTTTTTGACGTAAATTACATTTAGTTTTACAACAAACATCAATAGCTCAGCCCCTAATTAAGCTAGAAAGATGATTTGGTACCAAAGTATTCCTGAGGAATGAAGCCTTCCGCTAGTATGCATTTTATTAGGGATGGGCACGAGTAGAGCTAAAACTCGACTCGAACGAAACTCGAAGCAAATTCGAGTCGAGTCAAAGGTAATTTTCTCGAGTCGAGTTTCGAGTCAAGTTACTGTTTTTAGGTCGAGTTTTGAGTCGAGTCGAGTTTGATAAACAGCTCGCTCGCTTAGGTCGTTTTAACTCGTTTTGAAATCATGGCCTGATTAGACTGGAAAGAGAAAGTCATAAGAAATGTAAGCAGTAATATGGAACATTTTTAATGTTGCTCAGAAGATGGGACACTGCTTGCATCTCGTGTCGTCTCGATTAACAAGACGACTATGGATTTTTATAACGAGACAGCCTCAAATGTGAGCACCAATGTAAACACCGGTATATACTGTAGTCCTTACCACCAAGGCTGAGACCTGCACGATGTAACTTTTGAGCCGAAGCAGAAGCCCAACCAGTGGCGTCGGAAGTATTTTTCAGCTGGGGGGGCAAACTGCTGTCTTGAAAATAGACACTGGAATGTAACATAGGTAAGATAATACGAATATATGTTTGTAATGGAACAATAATTTGATTTGATTGGTTAATAACAATAATAATAATAATAACAATAACAATAATAATAATAATAATAATAATAATAATAATAATAATAATAATAATAATAATAATAATAATAATAATATAATGAAGCTGTAAACAGTTTCATGAGAGTGAAATTTCCATCTATGAGAGGCATCTTAGTTTAAATCTTTAGATTAATTAATCCCGTGTCAGTTTTGTGCTGGATTTTGGTCTGGTGCACAAATTTTCAACCACTGAAATCAGAATTAAAGACATATAAAATTGTAAAATTTGTACTGCTCACAATGACTATTTGTAAGTACAATTTTTACCATTTTATATACTGGTACATATTTTTAACTGTATTGGACGTGGTCCACGGACACTATTAAAGAATCTTAAAGCTACTTAAATCACTCGGAAACGAGGAAATTAAAATTATATTTTTAAAAATCCAGCTCTACTGTTGCAGTACACTGTAATATTAGAAATTACTATTTAGAACTACAAACTTTGTAGCCTTTGTAGTAGAAAGTAACTTGAATATTATAAAACAGGCTACATAATCAAGTAAAAAATAAGAAAATATATTTTTTCTACCTACTTGACTTAGTGCCAGAAATGGAAAAATGGAATTTTCACTAAAGACTTCATAAAATTTATATAGAAAATTCAATTACACTAATTATCTAGAGTTATTTGTATTTTTTACTACACTTACTTCAGTATATCCAGTTTGTTATTACATTCACCTCTCTTCCTATTCTCATTATATTCACTTCACTTCACACTAATAAAGTACGACACAATTAATAAGGAATAATTCAAGTTTATATTGAATTTTATGTGCTATTTTGTAATTTAAATAATTGGTTATATAACGCATAACATTTTCACTTACGTAATTCTACATTTATTTCTTTTCAAAATTGAACAAAAGTATATTTTCTTTCGCTTGCCTTTGATATGAATTCTCTTGCAATGGTGTTTAAATCTAAGTCTGGTCGCTACACATATGCAACAACAGCAGATGAGCCAATCTTTCCTGCGTCATGGACGTTCTCAAATATGTCTTTAGACGACGCAAATAGCTGAATGATCTTTCGCAAATGCTCAAGAAGCTGGAATAGTGAGAAGGAAAGTCCCTAGATGAACAACTTGGTCAAGAAGGTTGCGAACAGTCGGGGTTTCAGCACTAATAGTTTTAAATATTATGGTGCTCGTCAGCGACTCAGCCGTCATCAAAGTAGGTGGAAGCAGCCTGAGCTGAGCTCATAATTTATCCAGGTTAAAATCCGACGAGTGAACTCCCAATTCCTGCTTTAAATATTCTCTTGAGAGAGGCCCACCAGCACATATAGCTCCTTCAGAAAGTATCTTCTAGAGTTTTATGAGTTGTTTGAGACCTGGCTGATTGAAACGACGCTGCACTTCATTCAAGAAATAGTGAATAATTTCGAAGTAAATTTTTGGAAGATCTGATACAGTTTCTAGGGTAGTTGCTATAGAAGGATTATCAGTCTCCTCCAACCTAATTGGTGTTCTCTTTGATCTTGATGAAGTGGGCAATTTTAAGTGTAGTCTGTCTGCATTTTCCTTTGCTTCCTTATAGATGTTTTCAAATGCATTGTTCCTTCTTAGGTTTCTCAGAGTGTCCTCTAGATAGAAGCACTGCTGCTCTTTTGCATCCAGAAGCAGAAGCTTTAGAATTTTGAAGCACTTTCGCCAGTTGTTCGGAAAAGCACGTATACTGACGATCAGAAAAAAATATCATTCCGAATTTGTTCATTCTTTTCAAGTACCCTTTTAGAATTACATTTTGATCATCATTTGGACCACTTGTATTACTGATGATTCTTTTCCAACGTGTTTTGAATTCGTTTGTAGTAGATTGAAACCTGATTAGAGATTTTAGCCTAACACACCAGCGAGTAGGACAAACAGGCAGCAAATGTTTAGGATTACTTTCGTTGATAGTTTTACAGGGTTCAAGAACAATGTCGGCATGCGTATTTTGTCTATCGTTTTGCAGAATCCAGGTTGATGTTTCAAACGTCTTCCACTATGGCCCGCACGTCACACAAAGATTCGCATTTTCGTGCTACTTCCTGCAATGGAAGATCTAATGCATGATTATTGCAATGAATGTATACAGCGTTCGAATGTTGAGTCGAAGTTATCTTCTGCACACCATTCACTCGTCCTGACATGATAGCTGCACCATCATGACACCGTTCGCGTATATTTTCTGCATTCAGGTTAAGTTTCGTTAGAATATCTTTGATCGTGAATTCTGTTTCCGATTTTGTGCCATGTGGGGTGATCATTTCCATAAATATTTTGTGGGTTTGATGAATCAGAGTCAATACAGCGCACACAGAGACAACTGTTCTTTCTTTGAAATATCAGTCGTGGAGTCGGCTATGATTGCATAAAATGGAGACTCTTTAACTTCTGCTACCAAGTCTCTCGATATTGCATGTCCCATAATCTTTAAAATTTCATTCTTTCAATCAGCACTAAGCCAGTTATCCTGTCGATTAATCCATTGGTTGAGAACAGGCACATCCATTTTTCTTTCATCCAGGAGTGACATCAAATTACCCGTACTATGCAAATGTCCACTGATTGCTTAACCACTGCGAGCTAAATATCTAACACTACTACTCGTAGTTATTATAAGCAGTGACTGTCTTCCTTATTCTTGTTTACAAACTTGGTCTGAAAGGAGAGCTGAAACAGGTGTTCTGTTTCTGCACTCATATCTTAACCCTTCCACTACCACTGGGACATATGTGTTCCACGATACATTCTCAGAGGGCCCCTGGTAATTTACCACATTTTATTGCTATGAATCGATGTTCCACTGGTAAAGAGAAGCCTGCTAATGGTTCACAGAATTCTTATTAACATTATCAAATAGACAGTAGTGGAAGTGAACGTGAACAATGAAAGATGAAAATGAGGAACAATGTGCTAATGATAAAGCAGTGGTTGCATGTACTGTAATTTGGAAAAGGATGCCGAAATGTAAAATATTTGTAATCATAAATACGACCCAATTGTTTTTCTAACAACATACGTTTCATAATTGAAAATACAAGATGATAATTCATGTCAATACCACTGGGACATATAGGTCACACGTAAAAATATCAGTGGGATACATAATGTCCCACCCTTCCCACGCCGAAAAACGAAACAGTGGAAAATGTTTTTTATATATATTTATATGTTTGAAAACAGCTTAAAATAGCCATATATTAATGTTTCTCACTCCGAAAAAATGGTAGTGAAAGGATTAAACCAACGGGAACGAGAATAGAGTTCGCATTTTTCATATGCTCTGAATTATTAATCCTACCTTATACATTTTTCCTCCTCACTATAAAACTTACTGCACTTTGCATATTGTTTGTAAGAACATTAATTTAACTTTATGGAAAATGTATTTAGGCCCTAAATGTCCTGTTACTCATTTAAACTGTTATATTTTTCAAACTTTAAAATCTCACTCTACGACTCGTTTCATATTGCAGACTTACGATTACTTAAACAATTTTAAAAGAATTTACAGTGTTTTGAGAATGGAAATACAGAGAATTTTCAATTCTTTTTCTCTTTCTGTCTAACATGAGGGCAGAAAAAGCGCCCGGTCCCTTGTTTCAAAGAGAAAGATTAATCTGGAATAGATAATTTTTTCACATTACTATAAAAAGCAAAATTTAGTTCATATAATCAGTGTTGTGTGATGCTTTTACAGTCTGAAAGTGAGGGGGCAAAACGAGTATCTTGCCCCCTTTGAAAATTTCAGGAGGGGCAACTGCCCCCCTTGCCCCCCCGGTTCCGGCGCCCCTGAGCCCAACCCAGGTAGAGATGTTAGCTGGCTCAGTTCGGTCCAACTGAGGAGCAGCTCGAGCCGGCTCGGTTGAGATGAGGCACCGACTCGGCTCACGTGAACCATCGGCTCGAGCCGGCTCGGTTCGATAGTGAATGAACTGTGAGCCGAGCCGTTAGAGCCGTTGAGAACCCGAGTCGATCAGGTTTGAACATTTTTGGCCGACGCAGTCTAACTTTTAACGATTTTTGGTTCGATCTTGGATACTTGCTCCTCCGGAACTTAAACCCAGAACCTCGTGAACAATGTCCTTGCCTTCCGAGGTCAGCAGTCAACTAGTTTTTAGTATTCAGATACAAACCGCCTATCATTCATGTTTATAGACGCTGGTGTTGTTATAATAATAATAATAATAATAATAATAATAATAATAATAATAATAATAATAATAATAATAATAATAAATAATAATAATAAGTTGTAGTAATAGTAAATATCATTGATAATAATTATATTGTCTATGTAGAATACTTGAAGAAAGTACTTGAAACTACACACAGCATTTGGCTCGATTTGGCTCGACTCGACTCGAAACTCGAGTTGAGTTGGAGGAAGTTCTTCGAGCCGAGTTCTCGAGTCGAGCTCAATGATGTCGGTTTCAAGTCGAGTCGAGTTTTAATGAAAACTCGCTCGAACTCACTCGTGCCAATCGCTACATTTTATGTATGTAGTTGATATTTATGTACGGTCGAGAGAGGGAGGATGAAGTTCGTTTTTTTTTTATATTTTTCATCAATTTTTTCATCAGATTTTGGAGGCCATTTTTGCCCCTTTGTGGTACATTCACAAAAATTAGTATGTGAAGCAATGAAGTAGTTCCCTCATGATAGTAACCTGTGTTTATAGAGGAAGAGGGGGGTCAAATTTGGCTAATTTACATTTAGTTTCAGAACGGTTCCATATAAGGCAAGATACATTTTACTGAAGTGGTCTAGAAGCATAATTCTTGTTCGTATACATGATGTGTGCAGCAAAAATGATTCGCATATGGACGTGATACTGACGTGAGGGAGGGGAGAAAATGTCTAATTCAATGAATGTTTTTCTGTGCATTTTTTGTACTTCCTATATAAAACGAATTCATTACGCAATGGCAGCAATGGCTACCATTTCTTATATTATTGTCATAAGTATGTTGCCTACACATTAGCATCATTTTGTCAGCGCAGGTGAATGCAAGAGTTGCCAGGGCCCCGCAAAGTCAATATTTTCATATTTTTTAATGACTCTATGGCTGTTCGTTTCTACAAATACGGCGAGAATTTCACGAATTTTACCTCGTTGGAATCTGTGGTCTATAAGCTTTCCAACTGTGTATAAATCATGACTCTGTGATAATGAGGAGGGTCACCAGAGCTCCGAACGTGAGAGTCTACCATTTTGTTAAACTCTCTGGCGGGCGTCTAAAGGTTAATTGTGTTGTTATGCCGTAGACACTAAGCATTGTTAGCTATCCATATTGGAGATAGAGATGTATCTCGAAAACTGTATAGTTAAAAAATGTCATTTGCTCCTTGTAGGCTAGCCACTGCTCTTTTCTATGAGTTGTATTGTATTTGTCAGAGTATTTCTTCTAGCTTATGATGTGAAAACTGTTCATTATTATGGAAATGATAGTGACCAAAAAATATTCAAGTTTTGAATTTGTGAATTTGGATCTTAGAATAGTGTATAGTGTGTTTAACCTAAGGTATTCTTGGAAATCAAGAAATGTTCAAATACTTCACTTGAATTTCTGTTGGTTTAGTTCTACGCACATTGATGTACAGAATTTCGTTCAGTAATTGTTGTTATAATAAGAATATAACTCTGCTTGTAATTTACTTCATGCACGAATCCTGCGGAGGATGGGTTGTTTGTTAGAAAATTAAATTAGCTTCTTCAATCTGACATTTTAGTTGTTTTAAACATGTCAAACCACCATCGAAAAAAAACACGTTTAAAACAATTTGTTTAAAACAAACTGAGTAAAACAACAGCTTTCGTTTAAAACGTGTTTTAAACACTTGTTTTAAACATATCAACCCTGAACAGTATGCATGTATTAGTTGAAGAATTTCTAGCCTTGTAAACAAATTATTAGTACTGGAATATTCGAGAAAAAAAATTGACTTTACTACACACCTTGTCAAACGAATATTTTGGTACTTCTTTCATTTTCTACTAATCCAGGACCGATGTTTACTGTATACAGGACATAATTTAAGTTAAACAACAATAACCACAATATGTTATTATTTTTATAATGCAAATCATGTAGTCAAATTCGCAATACTATATAGGTCTACAGAACATAACTTAGCTGTAACAATAACTACATTATCATATAAATTTGTTTTGTCTAATTTCGTATAATGCAAATCCACAGTTAGCTTCGTCGTACTATAGCCTCATAAATTACTCGTACATACAACAACAATAACCACCTTGTACTCTGTCATGTTTAAAATCTCCCAGTAAGTCGGGAAAACTTATTATTCCGACCCTTGCATAAATTATTTGTACGTGGGTTCTCTCCAAGAGTAGCCTGATGCACATGCAAATTTTGGCGGGGAAACTGTGGTGGAATGTGTCTTACTCGCATGGTTTCTTCCCCTCCTAATCTCCTGCATAAACTGGATACATATATTGAATCAAAATAATGAATCTTTTAGTTCTGGAGGAGCTATCTGTTTTAAGTATTCCATGCTCTGCAACGCATCTTCACATACAAGAAAGTCCAGTGAATCAATCTGGTTCCAGAACATAGAAAACTCTATATCTTCATTATAAAGGTCCGGACAAACCCTATTCTTGAATTTTACGATAAGTACTTTGTCGTAGATGGAAGAAACATCCTTGTATAGGAACATCATGTCCAAGTTTATTTCGAACTGTGTTGTAAACTGCTAACTTCAAACTCACGTACAATCGCTGAAGCAATGCATAAGCAACCGTTATAGCTATTTCTCCTATCGGGACGCTTATTACATATAACTAAGTAAATAATCGAGGTGACATTGCAATAAACCAAACAGGTACTTCAGAAAGGACAGCCGGCTAAATGACCCATGAAAATGCTTTCTTACGTGTATATGTTACATGTTTACATATTGTTTCCCCTTCCTGCCATTTCTTCGGGCTGCCAGTTTTTCCGCCTGCCATCTTTTCCGCTCTAAAAATGACTCTGCAATTTTTTCCGCTCACCATTTATATTTGAAACTCATACATAACGTTCTTAACAATTGTTGATCCATTGCTGGATGAAGATCTTTTAAATACTTTTTGACAACCATTTTTCTTGGATAATTCGTTTCCAAGATATTCGAAGTGCAACATAATTTCGATGACCTCCTCGGGAGATTAATACTCCTGGAAGTACGTTTTTTCGCGACTCTATGCATCTTCCCCCGCCCTAACAACAAACACGGAAGACAAAATAAAGCATTATTAATTTCATATCCACATAACCGCTCATGCTGTTCGTACAAGTTGAGGTTGAACTTCCTTGTAAATGTTTCGTAAGTAGCTTTGCTTCTAAAACTCTTTTTGAAAACAGCTCATTCAAAACAGACGTTACAGAATTCATTGTCGCTTCACATATATCAGGGACAGACACGTAATTATACAATTACAGCAACCATTCCAATGAACAACAAAGACCGACACACGGACACACACAACACTACAAAGTACGAACAGATTCAACAATTTGATCGTGAACATACCCCCGTCCGACCTCCAAATACATGATTTTTTCCGGTGTGATTTATTTTACGCCAAAAGAAACCATCGAAGTACTCTCCCTCAAATACCTTTTAGTGAGAGGGGTGCCAGCCCCTATTTAAGCAGCCAGAGGCGTGGGTAATAGTAGGCGGAAGAGGAAAGTGAAGAAAGACAAGGGTTTCCAATATTGGTGATTGGTCAGTCGAGTTAAGGACAGAGATTGCAGTTCCCTTTAAAATCTCAGCTCTTCCCCCTATTAACCCTCTTTTTCTAAAACCTCTCTCCAACTCTCATTCACCCAGACACATATGAAAAGGAAACCATTCTCTCTATGCTGCCAAATTTTTACTCATTCAAACACAAGTGTATGAACAATTGACACCCTCAATCTGTCTTCACTCTTCACGGGGTCGCCCATACTGTCCCCATAGTTGCCTTGACCTTACTTGGTTCACAAAACCAATAGTTATGACCACTTGGCAATCTCGGATTTAGGCAAGGTGCAAAGTTTCTTTTCTTTTTCTTTTTTCTGTGTACGACTTGAAGGAGCGGACCATTTCCCTTCAGCCGAGAACCGTGTCAACCAATACTGCAGGGGGAGGGACGGTGGAGAATTTCCAGTTTCAGAGCGTTTTGTTTTGACAAAGTTATTTCTGCTGTTAGACTTGCTTGTAAAAGATCTGCAAACATAAGATTCCTATGCGGCACTATAAGGATTCTCGCACCTCGCAACCCCGGCAGTAGCCCAGCTGGGGAGTTTGTCAAACTCCCAAGCAGAAAGCTATTACCCAGCCCCATTTCAAACGCACTTTTTTAAGGAAAGATGATGTTGGCAATAAAACGAAAAGTGATTTAGCATAAATAAAAAATGAAAATATTGGAAGGAGGTTTGTACAAATATGCAAACATTAAGAGAAACCGCCACTGTTAAATTCTATTTTATTTTTTACAATGTTACTTCAGAAATAAATATTTCTTTAAGTATCATGTAGCGTGGCGAATCATATATTCTCAAAAACGTTCAAATTGTTTTCGTTTGTATTTCACATGTGAAAAATATCTAACAATCCTACAATGTAAGCAATTTCCCATGAAAAATCAAGAAGGGGTAGTTTGCTCTTAGTTGTAAGTTTTCTTCCAACAAAGTTTTCTGAAAATGCTTATTATTTGTTCACATTTCATAAACAAATGTTTCCTTTGTGATTGCTCATTGACACGATTCAACTTCAGAAATGGGAGAGAAAATTTAGTGAGATGGCCTGTATCTTGTTGGGTCCATGAACCGTATACAAAGGATACTAGGAAAGTTTTGCAATACAGTTTTATTTATTTATTATTTTCTCAAAATAGTTTCCGACACTTTCAATACATCTCTCTATCCTCCGCAACTAATCGTTAAACCAGATCTGTCCAGTTTCACTAGGGAGTAAGGCAGACTCGTTACCCGAAGCCCTCATCATTGGAAAACTGCAACCCATTCAGCTTCATTTTTACATGAAAACAATGCTGCAAAGTGCGGGAGCAAGGTCTGGGTTGTAAGGAGAGTGCTCAAGAAATTAGTTCTGTAGTGATCAAATATTCGGTCTAGGCTTTCGCGCGGTGAGCTAGAGCATTGTCATGACGGAGGAACCAGGTATCCATTCTTGGATTTGGTCGTAGGTTCCTCATAGATTTCGATTACCTTAGGCAGGCTCTGTTCAGTGTATCACTTAGCTGTGGATCTCTCTTTACTGATCGGAATTTTCTGACGGCTACAAATGTGTCCTCACCATCAAAGTCCCAAACTTTGTTTTGAGTCTTGGTCGGTACAGTACAACTAAGTCTCGTCACCTGTCACAATGTTGCTCACATATCGAAATTGTCCCTTATCAAATATTTTCAGCATCTCCCGGCACCATGTGATACGTTGTCATCTGCTCTTTTGTCAGACTACGCGGCACCCAGAGACAACGAAGTTTCTTCACGTGCAAATACTGACGCAGAAACGAACGAATAGCTGGTGCATTTAGGCCTAAGGTATCCTCAATTTGATGGTAGGTCACTCGCCTGTCTTCGTCGTTTCTTTCTATCAGGAGTAATGTTTTCCTGCGTAACTGACGTTCGTGGCCTTCCCATCTCTCAGTGCCCTCCACAAAGAAATTTCCCCTTTGGAATCCTATGTACTACCTGAATATAGCTATATGATGTGGTGCAAGAGTCATTTCTTCTAAGCACTGGTCTATGTTCAAACCACGAGGGAAGTTATACCGCAAAACTGTTCGTATCTCGTTTCGTGACCAAGATTTTGTAATTGCCATAGCAAGCACTTTAGAGTATCCTGCTAAATAACTCAACCCATCGACTTGGCGCAGCAGTTACTGTGTAAGTATGAACATATCTCAGCATGCACCAAAAGGCAGACTCCTGTGGCTCACGATTGCGTCGCATTGCAAAACTTTCATAGTACCATTTGATCCGTTAAACTATAGAATTCAATTATTTACTATCATCATAATTTCTTTTCTCCAATTGACGACAGAAAGTATAAATAAATAAATGATAAAAATAAAAACAAGGAAAAAGAAAATTAGCTATTTTTTTAACGTTCTTTCACAACTTAAACAAAAATAAATGTCTCACGTTGGCCGTCTGCGTTAGTTGTTTTCTGTGGGTCAGGGAATCCACACCCGCCTACCTAGATCTTCCTTTCCTTAATAATGAAGTAGAATTTTTACAGAAATAAAGATTGTCCTACCTAGATTTTCTATTAACAAAATATAGGCGTAAATTTATATTATCACTATCGTAATTTTTCTGCCATTATTGGCGGGGTACTTAGCGCAAACTGAGAATTTCTATGCACCGCACTATTCAGGTAACCTCATCGTCTTCACGTACGATTTTTCTGGTTCAAAACCGCCCATCAACTATAGACTTGGGATTCTTTATTTTTTTTGACCCTTCCTTCTACCGTGTCCTTCATGACACAGTTATTTCTCAACCAAAGTTCCAACCATATTTTCTTCCTCTTTCCAATTACATATGTAAATCTAAAATAGTTCTTTTTTCACCCACTACTTTAAATACATCTTCACTCGTTTTCCCTTCTCTATTCTTCTAAAACCTTTATTTTGAAAGCCCCAGTCTTTTTCCATTACTTTTGTGTAGTGTCTAACTTTAGTGACCAATAAAACAGATAAGTGTTTCTTTAACTAATCATATATTTGCTTTTATTTCACATACGCCCTTCATGTCTTCATTAATAATACTACCGTAGTACCGAATACCAGTCTTCTATTCTATTTTGTCTACCTAGTTCTTCCAAACCAACTTCCTTTAGAACTTCCATCAACAATTCCGAGTTTACCGAGTCAAAAGCCTTACAGCTGAATATTAAACGAAGTTCTCTGCCGTTATGGTTTACAGGTAGCTGTGGTCGTTCAGATTTAGTTATTTGATGTTTATTAGAGTTATTTGATCCGTGGTCAGCTTAGTTTCCATTACCTTTATTTCTCGAACAAAAATATAATAAAAATATGAATAATTTTTATATGGATAAAATCTTTTCATATAAATATTAATCTACTTCAGGAAAGCGTTAAAAAGCAGAAAACAATTTTAAAAACTAGTTTTAAAAGGTTCTAAAATTTACTATTATCAATACAAAAATCTTAAGCCTGTTCCACGAGAAATTGTCTAGTATAAAATTATACTTTCAATGTTGAGGTAATTGTTTTGGGACAAACTTCGAATTTTTGTATTGATAGTAATAACGTTTTAGCGCTTTTTAAAATTATTTTCTGTTAAAGCGCTTTTTTTGAAGTCAGTTATTAATTTGAATATGTAAAAAATATTTTATTTTTAAAATCAGTTTCTAAAAGTCGGTATATACTTGTTTCAAAGTATTTTCTTTTATTTTTCCACTTTTTTACAATCTCTGTTGTACAGGTATTACCTGTCACGAAAAGGAATGTAGTTTGCTGGTTATCATTCACTGTTCATTGTAGCAATGCAAGGGATGAGTAAATAAGTTCACACAACGTAAGTTCAACTCGTCACTCAACTGAGCTTAGTAATACCTTTAAAGCTGTAAATCTTGGTAAATAACACATATTACCTCTATTGATGAAGCTTACAATATGTAAGTAAAAGAAGAAAAACAGCACAGCTGTTACTACTAACAGTTCAACACAACAGAAATATAAAAATTACTACATGTTAAAACTTTATAGCAGGAATGGATTAGGTGGGTATGTGGGCTAGTGATTATCGTTTTTATTTTTAAATATATTGTTATGTATTCACGTCTTAAAACTAAATATTTTCTTTTCTTTTTTCATTGAAGGAATGGCCGTGAGGATCTAGGTTCAAACTTTTGGATTTAAAGACTCTGGAAGGCAATCTAGGTTTCTGTGGCCAGAAATGTAAAAACAACAATCAAGTGGAAGACCAATTCTTCTTCCTGATGAGTTTCTCAGAGCCTGAATCACCCTTCTGGAAATGTTTACATATAGAATACCTCTGGGCAGAAAAAGCATCATACATAAAGCGCTGGGAAACCAAACTATTTTCGTATAAATTTTCGATACCACACTGTTGTTATAAACACTATCATCTAACAATGAGGTCATCAACGGGAATTTTTACCTTTTTCCTGCAGCACATAATAATTTCTAATATTTTAAGTATCAGTAGACGACATATTTATATAAAACACGAGACAATAATGACTAACGTTCCTGAGGATTATCATGAGACAACGAATGGAGAAATCTATGAATTTTTAAAACTTCAAATATAATCGCAAGGTTTCCCAACCGTGGTGGAATTCGCATACCCCCCCCCCCCTTAAAAAAAACACTTGTTATAATCAATTAGTAAATCAAGTGCCTCATGGATAAATCTGTACCAAAATGAGATATTCCCTGATATTGCAATGCTATACCTAAAATTTTAATACGAGTTCATGGAACTAAAAGTAAGCTGTAAAGAAAACCTATAAGGAAGAAATCTAAGATTAGACCTGAGAATTTTATAAGAAAATAATCCACTTTTTATTGAGTATTAAGAGTTTTTGCAGTTACAGATACTATTAAACCCTTAACCCTTTGACTACCTTTTTTAAATATGAATTTTCTTTTATATGTACACTCATGTCCAAAATGATTGTCGCATATCTATAACTATCTTCTTGTCAGAATATAACGTGATAATGATTTTGCAGGGTACTTTTAAAAATGATACTAAGTGTATAATCGTGAAATGTGTATTTGTGGTAAATTTCATAGGAAAAGAATTATAAATACGAAAATTAGAATAAATAAAACAAAATGTTGCTAAATGGACAAGAAAGTTTTATTTTCGTTTTATTGTTTTTATTTGCTACTCTTTTCACATGATATTTGCCCCATCCATGTCTTTGTCGCTTATACACATACTAACATTATAAGAAATGCCGGGGAATTCGTTCTCAAATTATATTCCTACAACAACATATTTATAGATATGCGACAATCATTTTGGACATGAGTGTACATGTACGACTCCTTTAATGTGGAACATTCCTGACATCTGTACACAGTTTTGGAAACTAAACACAGTTTCCTGGTCACATCTGAATCGATGGGAGAACAATATATATATATATATATATATATATATATATATATATATATATATATATATATATATATATATATATATATATATATATTTAAAATTTTCTAAAAAAAAAATATCCACACGATGTTTGAATTATTCGCATGGGACACATGAATCCCGTTGGTAGTCAAAGGGTTAAAACTATAAAGTGTTTTGTGCTTACTTATTTGACTACATGATTCTTATTGAGATATTGTCTTATGTCTTTGAATTATATGGATACGTATTAATATCTTTCTCATTCACACACCTTGTAATAGTATGGTTTAGAAGTTCATAAAGTCCTCAAGAAGAACATATACTGTCCATACTCTTAAGGTGAGTTTAAAGGAGCGCTTAGCACCAATAGATGGCAAGCACTTTTTCCCTACCTTCCATTTATTTTGCAATGAGCAAAAATATTCACAATAATTCAACCAACTACAAGACTTTCATTGTTGAATTATATTGTTGGAAGCTCGCTTCTGAAGAGGAAAATGAACTGTTCTGCACAATGAATGGAACAAAATAATCAAAAACTGCACGAACTATTCTCTAATTATTGATTCAACTTGTTTTTGGATAAAGTTTGAATATTCATTCATCTTTCGAATTTGATTCAGTTATTTTGAAAATTGTCGCTCCTTACAAAATATATGGAAAAGAGAGACGTGTTGTCATATGTTGGCGAAACGAAAATTTGTTAACGTAGACCTCCAGCATGTGGAGGAAAGTGTTATAACAGGCACTTTATCAGAATAATGTTATTACTAAAGAAATGTGTACAGCTGTTTCGGAATGAACGTAAAGAAACAATTAATTTCTTTAACAGAAAGCATTAAGCTCTTCAAACAGAATACTGGAATTCACAAAAAGTCTCTTGAAGAGCGAACATTTATAATATAACAGGTATGTTCTTTGTGTCTTCTTTGTGCAAAGTATTAGGTTGGTGTGAACGAAATGTCCATTTGACGTCTGGTTTGAAACCCACCTACACAACGTAACACAGAGATGGATACCACATATCTAAAGTCACATCTTTGTACACGTCCAGCAAATAGACTGCGATCTCAAGCAATCAGGAGGTACAGCGTTCTTGAATACAGTTGTTTCAAAGTGCACCGTGGCTAACACGTAATTGCGAGTTTTTCTTTATGAATTCTAAGTAGGATTTTCTACACAGCAATCAGAAAAAAAGTGCATCTGACTTAGGAATGGCGAATGAATATACCATTCGCCCTTGAATTTGGGCAGGAACAACGTGGAAGCGCATCTTTGGAAAAGTTTTCGCGCCACTGAGAGGATATGAGTTAACACGACCAAGAAGAATCCCCGTCTTGATGTGTGTTCTCAGAGTGTAAGGAATAACCGCGAAAGTTTTCTGCATTGGATTGTCTGACGAGAAACGTACGAGTATCTTTTACGACAATAGTAAACGGTTAGAGCAGTGGTTGGATCCTGATAAGTCCCGGACAGTTTTTAAAACCCCCTAGATGTTCTTGCTATTATGGCGATCTATGATGGGGTTAACCCATCATGTGTTCCTTCACCGAGGCGAAACTACCACTGCGAATTGTTAGTGCTGAAATCCATGAAATACACCTAACTCTTCCCGCAAGCATCCACGAATTCTCAAAACATACGGTGTCCTCATGGTGCATGCTCATGTTACTGATAGTATTTTGCAGTCTCCATGAGTTTCACTATAGAACACTTTTTCATTAAGTGTGTTCTTAAGTCTCGCCCAGTGACAACCATCTCCTCCGGTATCTTGAGCACTTCTTGGAGGATAAACTTTTCCTCGTCATTGGGCAGTGCAACATGCTGTTGAGGACTTTTTCGCATTGCAGATTCCAGATTTCTTTCGTCACGGAATCAATCGCTGGCTGAGTGACTATCGTAGAAGTGTCTAGCTGGAGACAGAGACTATTTTGATTAATCAGAAATTGTAGTTCTAATTTTGTTCAAGTTCAAAAATGACGCAACCGTTAAAACATTTCATTCGCACCAAACTTTTTTTTTTTTTCTTTTTCCGATGGAGTTCGAATTTAGGTAAACATATTTATACCTTTCAGGTGTCGGTTAAGTTGCCATGATTGGTCAGAAAAAAAGTTGAACCACATGAAGCTTTGCAGCCAACAAAGCAATACCAATTTGAAAAACCAACCATGGGGATAACCAATCCTGGATCACAGCTAGGGCTTACGAAAGTACTGAATTGTTACATTAAAAAATCATAAAAGAAAATTTCATTTACTTTTACATAAAAAATAGAAACAGAAAGGTTTCAAATAACGTATTTGTAAATATTGTGCGTTTCTCCGTATTTTGAATTCACAAAACCTAAAATGCACATCAGAAGCACGTCATAATGATACTTGACACTGATTTAGAAAAATACAATAATCAAAAAACGAAATGTATTATGAGTTGTTTTATTACACATAAATGTTATAATTTTCAACCCTTATATAATATTTACATACATAAGAACTGAACTACTCGTTTGAAAGCTAAACATATCATCATTTAGTGGTGTTCTTTAGCAGCTGCTTTCCTCTGCGATTCTTCCCATGCTGCCTTATTCTCTGGAGAGCAGGCTATAAGAAAAGAAAATATTCACAATTTAAGAAAATGTAAATTACTCAAATTCAATTTAGGAAAATACTAGTAATACTATGCACTGTTAAAGCAAGTGATCCTCCCTCTCAGTAGTTTTAAACCCAAACTATCAGAGGAAGTTTCTGATCTCCAGCACAACACACTGTGTATTACACGGTATAAAAATCTTAGTGTTTTAAATAAACATTCACGGAAACTATGTTACATTAAATTTGGGAGAATGGGCTCTCCTATTATGGTCTTATGGTCAATTTCAACTCGAAGCAACCGGGCTATTAGAAATCCTCTCTCTCTCTCTCTCTTTCACACACACAACAAAAAGCACATTCGACTATATATAAACGAAAGTTATCACAGAACTCTTTTTAATCTTTGGAGAGTTATTGAGTCCTCAAATTTCAATGAATTCACCTCCATGCAATAAGGTTGTGAAAACCTCAATAAACACAAACCAAATTGTGTCGAAGTCAAATAATTTAAGAAAGTTACTATAGAAATATTTTTTAAACTTGGGAGGAGGGGGGGGGGGGGATACGTTCACTACCTCGTTCTCGATTAATTTAAATCCAAGTAGTGGGAATAACAGTGAACCCTAAAAGCAGAGTTGGCAAAAAAACAGGATTTTTATTGAAAAAGTTTTTTTTTTTTTTTGTTCAAAACCAGGTTTTTTGGTTTAAATAATTTGCTCTATGTATTTACATCGCATATGGAGAGAAATGTTTGTTTCGTCTTGGTCTTACTATGCAGTAACCGAGTTATGCTGTAAGGGGTCACATAAGCTTGAAGCGGAATCCAAACCGCTTCTCGGCTTACATCCTAGAGAAATTGTCCTCCATTTGAACTCGAAACCGGGACTAATTGGCCACAAATGCGATACGTCTGGCGACTCATTCATGAAGGACTCCTGATAAAAATACGTTGTACTGATCTTTACATGTTTGTTAGTATAATTGAATCACTGATTGGAAAAAGGGAATAAGTGCGTCAGACCTAAGTTTTCAATAACGCTAAAAAATCTTCTCGAGGCAGTGTTTGTATTTGTTGCAAAAAGTGTATAATTGATTACTTGTAGCAAAACAACTAACAAACACTAAGACAACAAGAAGAATCTTGTATTGCAACACTGCAATTGGTTAGAAAAGCTTAAAAATGGAAAAAATATTCCCTTTTAACAATCAATTAAAGTTGGACGCAATTGTAATTGTGTGCAGTTTATGATAGAAAGCTATGAAAATGTACATGTTGAATGCAATGTTGTATGTTAATCTGTGATATACGTATTCGAACTATCACGCATATTAGGCTTCTAACACTTTTACTGTCACCGTTCGTTTTTCTGTACAGCACATGTTATTCGTACAGCAAGAAATGTAATACAATAGACAACTGAACAAAATACGTAGCAAAATACGTTGTCACAGTAGAATAGGTTTACATAGGGTCCTATCCGTCTGCATCTTCGTCTTCTACATTTTCTCGATTAGTGGTATTCCATGAACAAATCATATTATAAAACTGTTTGTATTGGTCAGGTATGTATTTGATGATTTGTGAAGAATCGTTGATCTTTTTCTGATTGATTAAGACTTGCCAATCGTATGCCTTTTGACGCTGACAGTGGAACGTTTGAGACATTACTTTTGAATAATCGAAAAATATCAGTTCTTACTCCATTGATAAACTTATGAGCTTGCACATAACCTGGAGATTCTGCTTTGTAAACAGTGTCTCTATTTCCTTACTTGGAATTTCACTGTTTTGTCCACAATGCTACCTGAAGATTTCTTGTAAAACTGTTACTACCAGTGTTTAAAATCTAAGATTTCTTCATTGACAACTTCGTAAACCTGAAATGGAGTATATCAGTATTTCTTGCATTCGCAATCATGTGGTTATACTGTGCTAGTAAATAAATGCGATTGTGTCGTTTGAGTTCTGGTTTGATTACAGCAAAATTTCGGTCACATGGTAAAAACTATGACCACTGACAGGCAAATATTGCTGTATGGCGGTGAACCGTTATGACACAGTCAGGCTGAAAAGCATTCATGCCATTGAATGATTTCAGTTTTGACCACCACTTGTATCACTGAAAACATGTAAATCTGTAACTGGTTGGGGCAAAAAGTTTTCTATAGATTGTGCAATGCGAAAAGAAGGCGAAGTATCGCAACGACAGCAGAGCGCTTTGGTGTTTGTCTACTTACACATAGTCTCACAGTTGTGGTGGTGTCCAGTAGTAACTGGAAGAAGGAAATAAGAAACGTAGTTATTCCCTTTTTCTAATCAGGGAGAGATTTTGTATTCTACATTGGTCATATAGAGTTGTCCAAACATTCCTATTTTCTACTCAATGATGTAACTATCTCAAAGAAACTCATCTGCTATCTCAGGTTAAAATCGCAAAAAATTGTACTTATTCCCTTTTTCCAATCAGTGGTTCAATTGCCAAGAGTCATTTCAGGACAAAATGATAAACGGTTGCACAAATGAAACCATTATACAGAATTACATATTGTAACTTCCTCCATGTTCTCTCTGGAATTATTATTTAAATAATTAATATTTTTCTGACCAGAGTATGCATTTCTTTATTAAAAATAAATTATTTCGTAACAGTTTCCATAACGTAACGTTCTCTTCCTCAGACGTTAATATGTATGTCTCAGTGATGATATCTCTATTACCTACATTAATATGAACATACATATTAACATCTGAGGAAGATATCGTTACGTTATGGAAACTGTTACGAAATAATTTATTTTTAATAAAGAAATGCATATTCTGGTCAGAAAAATATTAACTATTTAAAGAATTATATATGGATGATTTCAAAATACTCCACAGTACAGAAGAACTAATTTAGTGCAAGTTAGTTCACTACGACTTTTATTAGTCCAAGAAATAGAACGACTTAATTTGCATATCAGTAATAAGAGTGAATTAAGATACGAATTATTTGAGTCCATTTTGGCTCTGATCCATTTATATATAAATAGATACTAAGGATACTTTTGATTTCAATAAATGCCTCTCGTGGGGTTTGTATGATTACCCCCCTCCAAAGAAAACTACGGCATTTCGATGTATTTTATCAATAGTAAAAATTATTAAAACGAAACAACATTTAGAATTTTTCTTTGATTGCAATGCATAACAATAATAATTAAAAAAAAACTGTTTAAAAAATCACAAAAGAAACATTTATAAACATAAAAAAACAAAAGTTGTTTTTGTAGTACCGTATAATCTCTTTGAGTAATGAATGGGGAATTTAGGTCTGAATATAATAAGAATAATATACGGTAGTGAAATGTGTGTTCATCAAGATTTTACGAATGCACACACTTTTACGCAATGGCGAAGCGTGCTGTAAAAAACTGGGTAGACAGACAGACAGACACACACACACACATATTATATATATATATATATATATATATATTTGTAGGGTATTTGATATTTACTTCTATTTTTAGTTCTGATATTTCGTACTGTATAAAGGATGCTGATATACACTAGTCACTATTCCAAGTAAAATGACCCCTGAAAATTCATAAATATAGTATTAATGTTTGAGTTTTCAATATTCTTTGCAATATATGTTTACTCTGTTCCTTTAAGTATAAAATTTTATAATTGGTGAAATTTGGTGTATAGGTTTTTTTTTTTTTTTTTTTTTTTTTTTTTTTTTTTTTTTTTTTTGCGAAGCATAGATTTTTGAGTGATACAACATTTGCTAGAAATGGGGACATTACTTCCCCATACTCTCTTTCGGGATAGTCATGTCTAAGTACCAGATAAATGAGCTGCTGTAAAGTTTAAAAAAAAAAAAAAAAAAGTAAAAAACAACACCTAACCTAATACTAAATACCTTACCTAATACCTTACACTCTTGTACATGAGCTCCTTACCCTGTTCTTCATTTCGGCGAAAATATTAATGGTTCTTTCTTTGGATTCAGGTATCCTACAAAGCTTCCACACCAAATTCGTTATTGTAAGTGTCCGTAATTCAGGAAGTGTTCATAATTTGTCATGCTGTTCGTTAAGTAAGTTTTCACTCTTTTCAGGGTACTCATTGAATGTTTTCAAAAAATTGAAATTGATGGAATGCTCAATACCATATTGAGCAACTTTGTCGTTTCTTGATATACGCTTTGAAATTCATTACTAAGAATATATTTCAAGTATTAGGGAAGAGAAATGTGTTGGTTACTATCGGAACATAAGTTGATAAATTCATTCTTAAACTGATCTGAGCAAAAAGTATTAGGAAAGGTGGATATCAAGTCATTCAGTTTGCCGTATGGAAGAATTTGTTGATACATACTAAATTTTCTATAATTTATTAGTTCTACAATGACCAGATTTATGTATTTTTCAAATATTTCATCTGCGCAATTATTGAGCAAAGAATCGAATATAAATAAAATGGAGTTTGTCTGTGTGTTTGTCTGTCTTTGTGCGGCCTGGGGATCAAACCAGTAGACCGAATTACCAAAATTTGGTCACGGGTACCTTGGTCTAGGTCACAGACCAAGACGAAGCTTGCTTTTTTTTTTTTTTTTTCTTTTCAAATTTCGAACTAGCGGGTCTCGTGTGTGTGTGTGTGGGGGGGGGGGGGCGTTTATCTGAACATGTAAAAGTACTTGTCACTCTCGCGAAAAACATAAAAGTGATAGAACTGCCAATACATCTCAACTTTTCGTTAGGGGGGCTTTTTTTTTTTCTGATGTTGGAGACATATAGGGACAAAATATAGGCCTATATACTAATGTTCTTCAAGAGTACGTTATAACAATTTAACATTTTATAGAGGGAGCTCGAAAGATGGTTTAAAATAAAAACAAATAAGAAATAGCGGTCTGTTTCTGTCACTTACAAATCCAGCTTAAAATAAACAAGATAGGCAGCCCTGTAAGCGTAGACAGAACAGCAAATGTCTTTTCGCAGGTACTATTACACAGAGCGAGTCTTTGGACTTAAACTTCTCATGTGGCTGTTTTCCCTACGCTTCTATAGGTTGATGCAAGTTAAATGGATGCAGCAGAGGAATAATGTTCAAGGTTTCGCAAGACGCTTTGTTTCTGTCTTTCATATGGAAGCATTGTTTTAAAAAAGCTCACAATAAAATATAGGAAATTTTAAGTTCAGAATCTTTAAATTACAAAATTTTAAGTTAGTAATGTAGGATTAATGGCTTAATACATATAAAATACTAAAGGGTAGACGCTGTCTTACCCTGTCTTTCAAGCCTCGCCACTGCTTTTACGAACATTTTTCGTTTTTGGGTTTAAACCAGTTGTTAAAAAGACAGCTGGTTTAAACTAGCCAACCCTGCCTAAAAGTATGAGCGATTTTCCATGTTAATCTGATATATACATATAATTATATATTTAAGATGATATGGATCATATTTTTAAATTGCTGTATGTGTTTATACAGGGAAGGGGGAGGAGGGAAGTGCCAGAACTATATTATTATTATTATTTGTGGTGGGTGCTGCATTATACACTTTAGCTGTTACGTTCACTTACAGCATTAGGCTTACTAGTTATGCCTAACGACATATAACTTTTCCCATACATATAACCTTATACCAAAGCCAATAATTACTAAATACGAATATGTACTTTAATACAATCTATAATTTGAAGTAAAAGATCTATAAACAAAAACATATTTATAAAATATAGAACCATGAACAAATATCTAATACATCTCAGTAAAAACTATCTAATCTGAATTTAAACAACCAACATAATACACTATTATTTTTATCTTTTTAAATATATTTCAACTTTGCCATGTGCACGTACTTATTACAGCACTTATACCCAGCAGGAAGAAACCTACCACATGAGAGGGCTGAGTTCACGTTCATCCTTGACTGATTTTAATCCCAAGCAATGGAAATTACGGAGTATCCCAAGCAGAGTCGAAGGAAATACACAATATTAAATCGAACAGAATGAATTTTACAAAAGTTATCGTGGAGTTCTAAAAGAAATTGGACGGGAATAGAGAAAAAGAATAAATTTACTACATTATTCTTTACTGATTTTAACCCGTGCTGAAAGGGTGATTCGAAAGCCTGAAACAAATATACGAGATATTACACTAAAATAGAGTTAATATATATATATATTGCACGCTAAAGGAAGTCAAATACAAAGATCGTATATGCTTTACGAGAATTATCGTGGAACAGACGGACACATATAGTAAATCTTTAAATAGAAAACTTAAGACTCGACTTAATGTACAAGGTAACAAAAAAAAGTTCTTGCCGTTTTTGACATCCCATTAATTATGCGCTCACAGAGAGAAAACGAAATGACGCACGTGCCAGCCAAGCAGCCGCCATCGATCTTCGGGCACGTTGCGCTCTCTCTCACTCTCTCTCTCACACACACACACAAACACACAGAGATCATAACTTGTCCACTGTCAAAGAGAAATGGGGGTATCGAAGCAGTCTGTTTGTTGTATGACTTAAGTGGACCTGTCAGCTGCTGCATCAAGTCGTCGCCTATGCCAGAGATTTGAGGAAAATGCCGTGAACGAACGCACCACCAGGCATTTGTTCCTGAAAATTCCGTTCGCGAGATGTGAGCCTTTCGGATGAACCTCGCAGTGGACGATCACATGTGTTGGATGACGAGGCAATCAAAGCAGCCATCAAGGAGGACAGTGGCCTAACATGTAATGAACTTGCAGAAAGGTTCCAGGTTTCTGCTCTAACAGATTGCACTTGCATGTTGTAGGTAAGTCATACAAGATAAGTGGGTACCCACACATTGTCGGCAGCCAACAAGGAACAACAAGTACAGCCGGTTTGTCCTTGCTCACTCAACACCTCAACACACTCATCTTTGATTGCTTGCTCACTGGTGACAAATGGGTCCTCTATGACACTCCCAAGCGTACCAGACATTGGTAGTCGCCATGTGACCCTGATCCTCACATCTCAAGACCATATCTGCACCAACGAAATGTTATACTCTTTATATGGTGGAACTGTCGGTAAGTGGTGCATTATGAACTTCTTCCATCTGGCCAAACCATCACTGCTGACCTCTATTCTCTGCAGCTGCAAAAGATGTACTGTGCATTGCAGCAGAAGGAGCAGACATTTGTGAATCGCAATGTCGTGCTGCACGACAATGCTAAGCTACATGTGGCAAAGTGGACCCGGGAGACCCTTCAGCAATTTGGCTGGCTGGGAGACTATGTACCATGTAACATATTCATCAGACCTTGCGCCAATCGATTACCATCTGATTTATTTCCTCGAGAACCATCTCCATGGGAGGACCTTTGCAAATGAGGGAGACCTGCGGAAGCACTCACGGACATCTTTGCATCTACGACTGCTGAGCTTTATCACCAGGGTATTGTGCAGTTGCAGGAAGGTTGGCTAACGGAGATCATTTCAAAACCTAAAGGTATGTACCATCCATTGCATGGCCCTTTGTTTAGAACTATGAACAGTACTAGTAAACTTTCGTACCGTCCCCCTAGAACAGTAAAACTTTTTTGGTTAGCTTTTATTTTACAACAAAACATGCGACTTTAGTGCTTTAACATATGTTTCACTGCTCGACGTAGTATTATTTTTCTTGCTCGTAAGTTGACATTTGTATGCAGCAGAACTATCAGGCAAGTTTGAACACACCTAATGCTGAAACTACCTCGTAGCAACACCTCAATGCAACGCTAGTCTTTGAAACGAATAGCTGTGTTGAGTACTGAGTTTTTTTTAGGTGAAGATGAAGTGCTCTTTAGAAGAATATGTTCAAGACAACAGTAATAAATAAAATAAAAAAAATAAATATGTAAAAAAAAAAGTAAAGTGAGCAGACGCTTATCTCCGACGTGTGAATTAAATGAGGCTATCAACAGCTTCCAACTAAGAACAGAAAGGAGAGAGATCCAAACTGTTTACGTATCGGGAAACCAAGTTTATCAAATATCATTATCTTTTTGGGCAAGTGTGTTGTAATTCTCTTCAATACTACAAAGATGAAAAGAATTGCGGAAGGGGGACAGTATCAAACTAAGGAGACTCAGCATTGAAACACAGAAGGGTATATTACGTTAAAAAAAATAATAAAAAAAAAAGAACAAACATATTGCCAAAAAATTAGATCAATTGTTTTTCAGAAGTATGATGAATGAAAGAATTGTGGAAATAATACGGTTTCCTTATTGAAAAACTGAAGTGAGCGTGCTACGGAGTAAGTGAAAAAACAAAACAAAAGAAAACGTAAAGTTGGCCAAAGCCAAAAGTATAAGATGATCCGCAGGTGTCGGAATATTCTTATAGAATCTGTAGGGAGCTAATCAAGAAACATGGCTTTGTTCTAGATCAGTGGTATTCAATTATAACGAACCCGAGAGCCATAACCGTGTTTACTATTAAGGTCGAGTGTCGATAAATAAATTATTATTATTAATAATACACAAAATGTATTTTAAGAAACGTATTTATAAAGTGACGTACCTATTCAACGTGACAACTCAGAGTGATAGACCCGGGTTCAATTTCCGGCGGGAGCTCATGTGGTTCAAATCTCACGTTAAGCTATAAGTCCACGTCTTCTATAGTCACGGTGCTGAAAGGGACGTTAAACACCAAAATTAACCAACTGAGAGTAACTAGCAACATTTACAAGTGGCAGATGTAATAAAAGAATCTCCAAGACAGCTTCTGAAGTGATTCTTAAAAATTTTCATGGTGAAAAAATGCACTTCCACCTAACATTGACAATATTTTCCAACAAAAATCACTAATGTTACGTAAATATTCGTTAGAAATCTGCTTCTTTCTCCATCCTCGTCTGAAAATACACAAGTCTTCAGGCCATAGAGCTCTAGCTTTAAGTTAGTAGGTTGTTCTTCAATGTCCATTGTCAATGGATTTTTAAATTTTTATCTTATTAAAAATTAAGGATTTTGTAAGTACAACAATGGCATTTGCTTAAGTAGGAAGTGTGCTCTGCGGTACAAAATCTAGTCATTAAAGATTCAATGAGTACATCACTTTATATGTAATTTTCCACCGTTACAATTTGCATGCCTGTAAACTCTTAACACTGGAGAAAAGGTCATTTAGAGTACGTTTCAGAATTTTCACACTTTCCCCCAACAGAAATGTTCAAGTGCAAACACTAGCAATATTCCGTATATGGTCGTATGCGATGCCCTACAAAATTATTATTATTCATTTCTACGATTTTGTATTTCGTATAGCTGTGCATTATGTGAAGACAAATATGAGACCACATAGGACATTCCTCGCTTAATTTTTCTCCAGATTTTACAATAGCTCAAAAATGGTAATTTGGCTCATGCTCATTTGACTTCGCGGCATTCGGAACTGAGGTGGCATTGTATTAAAGATCATCTCATTATCTTTCCAATGGGGTTTGATTCATATCTGTACCACTTTTTATTTCTGATACTGCATTTCACCTGCCTCCTGATTATCTCATGATTTGATACACACCATGTTGGAAATATGACCTCGTTGCCATACGGAATGAAATCTCATATTTCTAATCAGACCATTGTTTTGAAGAAACGTGTATCAATATGAACAAAATTATCAGAATTTTAAAAATGATCATTGCAACCAAAAATCGTGGTAAATCGGGAGATTTTCCGTGAAGTGACACTTTTTTTAAAAAAGTCTATTCGCTTCAATTTGAACTCTACCTAGGAAAGAGTACGATTAATAGTAAAATTAGTCGTAAATATTTTCTTTCTTTTTCACTAAGCTACATGGTATAAGTGTTGGAGATGTAGGAATCACATACGGTGAAAGTATATGAGCGTCTGATTCTACAATGAACTCGGTGGCTCATTTCCGTTGCAAAAGGTCCCTGGTTTAATCCTAGTCATATAAGCTTGTATTAGGCCTTTTCTCAGGGTTCGCTTGGATTATTCTATTTCTTTCCATATTACACAATTTCTGACCTAGCACAAAGCATACAGTTCACCCTAATAACAACACATGAGTAATGTAAACCGTACACATAAAGATGCAAGATGTCGATAACTTTTTTTCTTTGAGAAATATTACTTCCTTTAACTTAATTTTTTTTAAAAAAATGAAATTTTTAATTTACTAAATAACATACCGCCGTAATAACATTTGGGCTAAAGGAGATAAGTGACTAATGGACGCGAATTATTATGCAATAATTTAATAGAATGACTATGTAAGAGGAAACTGGAATCCCAATAAAACCAGCACCAACTCACTGGCCTGGATCTTGATAATAGAGGAGAGAGTTTCTATCACTGAACTACCGTGCCCCCTTCCCCCCCTGATATTCATATTTAAGTCCTTTAACTTTGTACCCTCAATGCACTTAGCAAAAGCCTTTCAGTATGCCTTTTAGGTTAAGAGGGACGCGTGATTAAGGCAAGTGAATGACGATGGAAGAATTGGTAGAATTAGAATGTGGGATGAAAGACGCACTCAGAGAAAACACAAGGACCCGATGTTATCCATTATAAACTTACGAACCAGAGAAATGCACTTAACGAGAACATGATTAAGACTATCCTGGGTATAGCTAAAACCTAATGAAATCTAAATAATATCGCAGATAGGAAATTATTACCTAATCTTTGGATTTTGTAGAATATAGGTGTACACACTACCAAGGCAATCATATAGTAACGCCATATCCACTGGTTCTGGACATGCCACCTCCAAGGAAACTGAGCCACTTTAGCAGTGAAAGTATAAGGGTATTTCATAGGTCGACCAGCAGAGGAAGCAGCAGCACTGTCAGACATGGTGTCCTGGAAAGAGAAATTAAACGATGAGTAGCAACAAATGGAAGCTTCAAGGGATATTTATACAGTTTATTTTTATCTTTAAAAAGCTGCATAACAACGTCTGTATTTGATCATCAAGGTCAACAAAACGCAAAATCATGAATTTAGATACCACACATACGGTTGTTGAAGTTTTTAAAATATATTCAATTTATTTTGTTGATAAAATTTATTAACAAATGATTCAAGTGTACTTCAAACAAAATAACAAAACAACAAAGCAACTAATTGAAACCAACAGTTGATACAGAGCTACTAAACCACCAAGAAATTCTCAATAAATCATACTCAAGATTCAAAACAAAACTAACTAGTCTGTCTGGGCATCCCTTAATTTAGAAAGTCGTATGCATTTGGACAATTCGTTCTAAAACAACTAATCCATCATCAAAAAGTGGTGATCATTACGTACTCTTCATTATCTACGTTAAACTCAGTCATGCCACATTAGTAAGTAAAATTAAATTACAAAACATGAGCGGAAATACCAGTTCTTTTCTGATTATTTCACACAAAAAGTCAGCTCATTTATACAAAATAAAGGCCAATCTTTTTCTCAACACATACGGACTTACTTCTCTAACTCAAAATCTTCAACAGTTAAAAATCATTTTGGAAGTAAGTCTAACGAATGGATACGACCAAATTACGTTGGATACATGGTAAAATCAGGCTCATAGCATCTTCGAAGACAATGTAACAGCGAATAAAATAAAGACTGACCAAAAGCAGACAACCTTAACTTTATGACCACGGTTATCTTATAGGATACAAAAATTGGCTCAGGATCAGGATTTAACCTCTCCACAAAATCGCGCGGGAATTAGAAAAATCCTTATCAGCGTACAATAGTTACTTTACGGGAAGCAAATTATCTCAATCAATAAAGGAACACATAAGAGACTAAGAATGAGGAAACAGTTTTCTCAGTCTCTTAAAACACATCATCCTAACCAATCACAATATTACAGAAGTAAATATTTTCTTTAAATCTTTATTCTTCAGAGGTCGCGGTGGCTCAGTGGCAGTGTTCACCTCTGGTACATGCGGCCCTTGGTTCGATCTCAGCTCGCGCCAAGTAAACTTTGTGGTGGACAAACACCGTATGCGTGGGTTTTTTCGGGGTTATCCCGTTTCCTCCCACTTTCCTCATTCCACCATTTCATTCATTACTCATCACGGTCTCTTTTAGCTTAGCCGGCATAAATGGTGGATGTAAAACTTGAAGATTTCATTTCTTTCTTTATCCTTCGAATCGTTTTGCATCGAGAAACCATCATACAAAATCATGATAAATTTTAATTGACCTTTATTTATCAAAATAAGGGTATATACAGCAATTCTGTATTATTTTCGTTTCTACAGTTATTTTGATTCTTCATGTTTATTTTAGAGCTAAAAAAAATCAAAAAGTAATGTCCCCAAAACTCGTCTTATGTCTAGAGCTTGCCATGGCAACAAACAAAATCTGCATTAGAACTGGTGGTAGAATCACACGTCACACGGAATTAAACCAAATAATCAAACTAGCACTCGTCAGCATCGATGTTCCTAGCATCATTGAGCCACAAGGATTGTATCGAAATGATGGTAAAAGACCGGATGGAGTAACTTTAATCCCCTGGAAAAAGGGCCAGAGTCTTGTATGGGATGTAACATGTGTTGATACTTTCGCTCCTTCATACATAACACTAACCTGTGAGGAAGCAGGAAATGCAGCAGAAGCAGCCGCTAAACGTAAACATACAAAGTACTCCAGACTGAAAGAAGATCATCTTTTTGTTGCCTTTGCTACAGAAAACGATGGGGGATTTTAGCAAAGAAGCCAGTGAATTTTTGAATGAGTTAGGATCAACTTTAATTAGGAAGTCAGGCGACCCAAAAAACAAACTATTTAATACAACGAATGAGCCTAGCAATACAGAGAAGAAATGCAGTCAGCATTTTAAAATCCTTCCCATCAGCACAAGAGCTGGATGAAATTTTTTTACTTAAAGTAAGTAATATAAACATGGTGATGGACATCGATTTGTTTTTCTAAGTTTATTTAGTAAATCCGTTCTATTTCCCTTTATATTTCTTCGATGGCATTACATTATTTCAATTTTTTATCACTAATTCTGAAAAGATTTGCCTAAGATATTGAACTTAGACGGACTTCTTTCTTTTTTTTTAAATTTATAGTGCTAAACTGTGGTCTCCAGTTCCTGTTCTGTGTTCTGGTAACATTGAATGTGTTTGTCGTTGTCGAAAATGGAGTACTAGGTGTTGAAGTGTGTGATAAAATACATTTTTTTTTAAGAAATTAAAAAAAAATATACCGTCTACATTTTTCAGTAATACTTTTAAACTCTGAATAATCAATTTTACAAGTCAATGTAGGACGAAACAATATCGCAGATGTAATCTCGAATTTTTTGTAATTGTTTCTATGTTACTTATTTGTTAATTCTACTTAATTGTTAGTAACTAATATTATAAATATATCAACCAATAATAAAAAAAATAAATAAAAATAATAATGGTAAGAAAATACGATAACAATATTGTAAAACGAACGGAAATAATAAAAATATAAGTAGAAAAAAATAATACAAAATATTGTTTTCAATAGTTTAGCTGTCACATTCAACATGTTAGAATAGTAGTTTAAAATTTTTAATTTAGTGTTTCTCACTGATCACAATTTTATATTACAAATTATTATTGAATTTTTGTAGATAAGTTTAATGTGAAGGTGCCTTATATTTCAACTCAGACAAACAAATAATAAATAAATAAATAAAATAAAATTGTACAATCACCATCTTAGATATTGTTGGAACATTTTTTTTTCATAGCAACTAAACATGTTTTTAAGAGACCCATATTTTTTTTTTGTTTTGTCCAAAAAAAATTTCCTCCCAACTAACTGGCCACCACAGAGGGGAGTACAATTTATGAATTGTAGAAGACATGGAAAATGGTCAACTTTGGAGTTCCACCATTCAGCTATGGAGACAGCTAGTTATAATTCTTGTTGTGGTATGTACATAAAATATAGTTTATTTATATCCTTATTATAGATCGGTTTCCACATGCATGTCTTTTTGTACATAAATTAACAAATGAACGTCAGTTTATCTGAAAAGTCGAAGTTTGCTAATATTTCTCGAGGACTTCCGGTTCGAATTTTAGAATTCTGTTTTCACGGTTGGTAAGACCTAGTTACCCGCTTTCCGAAAATAAAAATGTATCGCCCCTGTGTGCAACCGTTTTGCCGCAAAAAAATTCGAAAAATTGCCAGAAGTTTCAACTTTACATGAATAATAAACATACCAAATATCATTCTCGACTAATGTTTAATTAACTAACTACAGCCTTTTGAAGTTAGCGAAGTTCCGTTAACTTTGATGTCACAGGTGGCAACACTGGAAACAATAAAAGTGCAACAATTTGATGATGTTTGTGGTTCACATTCATTAAATGAAGAATAAAAGTTATTTCCTAACTGTTTTTATTATTATTTTGATCAAAAATGCTCTCTGAAATAGTAAAATGAGCCTCCTCTACTCAGTTTTCTAACCGAAGTAATCTGAGATGGAAATTACGATAACACACAAATCTTAAGTTCACTTACTTAAAATGGTCTTCGGAAACAAAATTTCACTAATTTTTTCCACATGAAACAATCATTTGCTTGCTTGGAGTCTTCTTCGCTAATGGCATGTAACCGTGGATGCTCCAATAGGTGTTGGTACACTCACAACTCGTAGCACATTGTCGGTAGTCACAAAACACTTATTTTCACTCTCCTTATGCTTTTCTGGAAACCTGTACCCTGCTCAAGGGCCATGTGGAAGCATAAACAGCACTTCAGCTTCACGTTATACTTGATTATTTACTCATAATATTTCTGCTACCCACCACTGGTTATCATATGCATGTAACAAAAGTTCCTTTTTGCAGACTTCTTAAATCTACTCTTTGAATTGCAGAAGCTCGATTTTGGGGGAAGCCTGAAGTTAGTTCATGGTGACCCGTTACTGCCATAAAAACTTCGCCATTTTCCGAAAGCCAAAGGTGACTTCGTTGAATACCGGTCGCACACTTACCCATTATTGCATCATTTTATTTCTTTTTTTTTCTTTTTTTCGTAAATTGTCGAATTCAGTTCCAGGCAACAAAACTAGAGTAATACCCGAAACTCTGTACTTGCACTATACTTACGAATTCTTCTGCAGTCTTAATACTGTGTATTTGTCTTTGCCTAAGGTTATGCCGCGTTGCCACTTTCTTTACAATCGCCCCAATACCGTCGCAGAGACCCTTGCATGGCCGGTTTCACTGAAGAAGAAAAAAAAAAAAAAAAAAAAAAAAACACTGCTTTATTAGACCTTGTTTGCATCTCGAATATCTGAAAGCGATTTTTAAAGTGGGATGCAGCATCATCAGAAATCACTGACATGGTTTGGAAAATTGTTGACACTTATTTTCACGTATTCGAACCTTTTTCTATAACATATATTTTCACTTTTCTTCGAGTATTTTTAGAAACTTGTCTATGGCTATGAGCACATGAGCCGAATTGTGTGTTTTGTCGTAGCTTATTCCAGCATAACTGTCGGGCGTTTCATAATAATATACCACTACCGTAAAGATGGAAATTTGCTCGTTTTTCCGGTGATAGTTTTGAATTTCACTTTGCAGAATAACAGTCCAGTTTTCAGCGAAGTTCACATGAAGTAAAATAGAATTTGTATCTTGAAATTTTATACGATGCTTTTCGGTGGCAATTAATTCTCTTTAGATTTTCTTTATGTAGTCATGAAGTACAATTCTTACAGTTAAACCAGCAACGTACGATACGAAAACAAAGTGGCACAGTTTTTTTTTTTTTTAACGAGATCATTGTTTTCCAATATGGCATACGTCACACTTTTATTTTCATTAGGATCAATAATTAAAGACTCCACACTTATTCCTTCCACTCCAGGACATTCATCATATTCTTGAAGAAGACAGCAGTCATTTTCTACGGATCATACTACTAAAGAAAACAGGTCACTCATGACAGCTTCAATACAGGCTGCACCAGTGATTTGTTGCACACAATACACACATACACTCACACATACACACACACAATGGTATCTGGTGGGTTTATTATTCATGTAAAGTTGAACCATCTGACAAAATTTCAGAATTTTAAAATATGGTGTTTTCAAAAAGATGGCGCCCAAAACTGGTGACTTTTGAAAATTTGAAAATCTCTCGAATTTGTTGCAAAAAAACGATTGCACACAAAGCAACACAAAACTTCTTTTGGAAAGTGGGTAACTAGGTCTTACCAACCCTGAAAACAGAATTTTAAAATTCGAACCGGAAGTCCTCGAAAAAAATTCACGAACTTCGACTTTTCAGTTAAACTGATGTTCATTTGTTAATGTATGTACAAAAAGATACGCATGCGCAAACCAAACTATAATAAAATATAGTTTATATCCCTATGTACATACCACAACGAGAATATAACTCTACCTGTATTCATAGCTGAATGGTGGAGCTCCAAAGTTGATCATTTTCCATGTCTTCTACAATTCATAAATTGTACTCCCCGTCTTTGATGGCCCATTAGTTAGGGGGAAAATATGTTTCGACAAAACAAAATAATATGAGTCCCTTAAAAATATGTCTAGGACCTTACAAACTGTTGCTATAAAAAAGTTTCAACAACATCTGAAATGGTGATGGTAATGATCTGCCTGAATTGAAATGGAAGGCACCAGCGAATTATTACATGTAGAAGAGAAGCAGCACAGCCTACGAGATTCTTACGTTTGTTAGTGTCTATAAGTCTCTCACGGTTTAAGTGTTAAAATGTCACTTTCTTCCACAAAAAAACGCATAAATCTTTCCTACACAAACAACCAGCTTGAAAGATCTCTTTCCAACTAGAACTCTTGAATTAAGAATAGAAAATGCATTTATAACGTGTTTCCACTCATCATTTTTAATAATTTGAATAAAAATATGTCACTTTGTTTTCCGATTACTCTAAATTCTGAGTTGTAATGTATTGAGAAAATATGATTTTATTTTCTTTGATTCTGATTCACGCCTTGAGTAAATTATGCAGTGGGCTTCTACGAAATAAATGAATTTTCTGGAAAATAACAGAACTTGAGACTCCAAGCTATTTGGTACGTTTAACAGGAAAGGAAATTATGTATTCATGAAACCATCGTTCAGTAAGTATTATTATTCTACATTTTATTAGTGTTTAACGAAAAAAAAAAAAAAGTTTAAAGATTAAACATATAACAATGAATAATGCACTGAACAAAGTGCTAACAGTGAGTGTAAATTCTCATGTAGCTTTCGAGAAAATCGATGTTTCAAGTTGCTTATTTTGTAAATCTAAAAATGTATGCTCCGGTGATCTATTAAGATGAAACTGATATTGAAATATAGGGTCAGTGAGGGTAATTATGGGACACTCCTCACTGATCTTCAAGGACTGTAGGATAAATACAAATTAAGAGCACAAGCATTTAGTAACATCCTTCACAATGCTCTGTCTACATTTTTTAAGTTTCAGTTTACAAAAGTTTGAATGTATCATTTAACAAGCTCATTCAAAAGAATTTATTTTGAAATTTGACATTAACTTTTATTGTCTACTCGTGCAGTAATATCACAATGTGAAACCAATAGGTGTTGGTGGAAGCCTGGTAGGCTAGCAGTTATATGTTAAGTTGAATTTGTCCATTGGGCTTTTGTTTCAGTTACAAATATTTTTGTTGTTGTGTCTCATTTTACTTATATGGAGGGTAATTATGAAACGCATGCTGGAATCTGTCTCTGTATCCTAGTATGTTAAGTTACAAAAAAGCTGTATTCTGTAGTTTAGGTAGTCCTATAATCTTTTTCTTAGTAACTTTCGAAGTTGTAGAACTACATTACTTTGTTGAAAATAGCCTAGCTCAGACTTTACATCAATATACTAAAACATAAAGAAATAGGAGGAGCTTAAGTTGTTTTTTAGTGAACAGCCTAAAACTTGGTCTAAATTTGTTTCATAAGCTTGTTTTGTAAACTGAAACTATTAGCCTACAGGCCTATCAGTGGCGACTAATATTAGTGTTGTAGCGTTGCGCAACGACCAGAGTATTTCAAGAAAAAATATTAGCAGTAGTAGTGAAAAACAGAAAAAAATACTAATACTCCCATATATACTTTAAGTAACATATTTCTTACTTCTATAACTGTAAAATCCATTAATCCGCTTTAAAAAGCGAAAAACTATCACAGAATCTCTAATTTATACTGCGTTCCAGCCAACATACAACGACAAGATTTCTTCAGCGCAGCAATAGGAGCGAATGTTAAGTCTCCTATCTCAGAAGTTAAAGGCTCTGGTCGTCGCAGTTCTTCTGCAACAACGCAGCACGGTTTCCAGTGAACGAGAAGGTTTTTTGCACTAAATAAGATTTCTGAATTTTATTTCACTACCAATTACAAATCGTATTTTTTTGGATTCATATTTTTAAATTAGGGAACTATACTGAAGCAAACCAATATAATGACAATTAAAAAAAAAAAAAAAAAAAAAAAAAGATACAAAATGAGAAAGAAAATATGTAACAGTAGAAAACAAATGAAAGGAAACACGCATTTACCAGTTAATTCTTAGCTTATATAAATAGTGAAGGCTTATTGTACAGCAATTTCTGTACCAGATATTAATAAATCAATAGATAGAATACCCCCCCCCCCCCCCGCCTCTGTGCATAGTATTTTAGTATATACATAATTGATTTATAAAACAAATGTATTTTATACTCTTGATAACTTTCCACATAAAACTGTATGATGGGGTTCCACCGGGTACGGACCTCACAAAAATTTCGAAACTCGACTACATTTGGAGACTCTCAATGAACTATACTCGTTTAACAGAGAAATGATTGATGTAGGCTAAATATTTTATTTTACGCTTCATTATGTAGGTCTACTGTTTCTTTTCTTATAAAAATAATCGTTATATAATTTTTTCTAAAAATATATGTGACATTAATTACTTATCGTCTTTTCGTGTGCAGAGTAAGACAGGTTCGATATTACATAGACGTATTGGACACCCCTCAAACACTTTGGACCCCTCCTAGCAAACATTTCTGGGTGTACAACTGACAATGCTGTTCACTTTGACGTTCTTTGACTTTTGGCTTCTGTTAGATGCTGATCCTACACCTGGCGGATCTCAGTATGCTTTCCAGAACGTATCACATTGATAAGCATTGTTTCCTTTCGTGAGGAAGTATATTGTGTTCATCGTGCATTGCATACAACCAAAACATGATTTGGAATGAAGTTTTTCTTTTACGCACGTGTGTGAGTTGGTGTAGTGACATTCGCGATTCATATACCTCTTTTATATTAGCTGTTTTTTCCTGAATCAGCTATTCTGGTTTTAATTATTAGATTTACTTGAAATGAAATGAAATGAAATCTTGTTTTACGTCCCACGATATCGCCGGTTAGGCCAAAGGAGACTGCGATGATGAGATGAGTGAAATGAAGAAAGTGGGAGAAAACGGAAGAACCCCGAGAAAACCCACGAGTACGGTGTTTGTCCACCACAAAGTCCACACGGCGCGAGCTGGGATCGAACCAGGGACCCCAAGCACCGGAGGTGAACGCTCTACCACTGAGCCACCGCGCCCCCTAGATTTACTTGAGTTGTGTGTGCTCTAATTCTATAAATAACCCACAAATTGTGAATGAACTCTATAGCATGACTTCTGTAAATAACTTACAAAAAAAGCTCAGCTCTCCACAGAGGAAAAACTTGCAACTAAGGCTTAGACAAAATAAGTAAAGGGCAACTCATTACAGTGCTTAAAAAAAATCCGGCTTAAATTCATAAGACATCTCATGGCAGCAGTGTTTTTTGCCTTAGATATATTTCCACAATTTGTTTTAAATTTTCCTATAAACTGTGAATAAAGTGTTTAATTTATATTTTTTTATAACACTAATCTTTGTCATGAACTGCCTTCAGTCTACATTGTAGACGAATTTGTATCATTGTCAGGGACTGTGTTTGTTAGAATGAATTGTTCGTAATAATCTAGAAAAGAATATTTGGTGAATCAACAAAGTTTCTGAAATTAATATTAACTGCACCTATGACATAAGCTAAAGGAGATAGACGTTCTTCCACACCGAAAAGAATTGAGATTTTCAATGAATTGAATGTTCCAAAAAAGGTTATCACCATTAGTTATGCTTTTCATCGAAAAAAGACCTTATAATGGGAGTTCAACGAGCAAGTATTAGACAAATTTACTCCAATCAAAGAGAGAATAGACTTACGACTCCAATAAGGTGACTAATCGTATAAAACGTTCTGCAATTATTTTTTAAAAATAGAATTTTATTCAATTTCACACGTCACACAGCATTTGCATCTTAAGTTATGCTGATTAGTCAATGAGTCCAGTTTATGTTTTCTGTCTCTGATCATTTGTATTGCAACACCCGAAACCACAATCCACCTGCCTTCACTGAGGCCTATTACAGTCAACTCACAAGTAACATCATTAGCTATTTCCACTTTCTTAGTTATTTAACTCAGTCAAATATTTGTATATTTTTATGTAATAAACACAAATAACTAAGACTTCTTTGCCTCACAATTGGACTCCTTCATACCTCAATATCACATACTGAAAGCTGGGGACAACAGGTGTCTCATAATTACACTTTTGGAGGGAAATTGAGACAGCACAAATTTGACATTTGCTTAACAACTTATGAGATGACAAGAAATTTTTTGCAGCAAATTATTACTCTATTAACACCATAAACTGCTACCTAGGTTAACTGCTTTCAAAACTAATGTAAGCTGAGTAACGAGGAAAAGTTGTGAAATCTGTCTCATAATTACCCTCACTGACCCTATTGGTAAAATTTAATACTTTGTATAGAAGGACGTGTATATAAGGAACAAATTAACGAAGGTGACAAAATTAACTACTAAGCTAAATACTAATTGCGAATAGCGGCCACCCATATCTCCTGCATATATTAATCTAGCTCGGCTATTTTTCCTTTTTCTCGCCGTCATTCAAATTATCTAAAATTATTGGAAGTTAATGAGATAACCACTTTTAAGACATTTATAATCATTCTAGGCGAGCAGGTGCCAACAGAATGTGTTTCTAAAGTATTAAAAGACGATTACGACCTTTTACCAGTTCGGATCATCACTACCGTACTTGAAAGCACCCAATTTTTAAGTCGTTTGACTCACCTAGCAGACTTATAAAATACCAAGGGCCTTATGCTGAGTAGTTCTGACGCGTGATTAGTGCCATACTAGAAGAGGTCGACTAACATGTTCCCTGCAGTAGTCAAGCCTTTAGTATGACGCTAATCATACGGCAAAACGAGTCTGCATAATGCCCTAAACGTTTTTCTGCATATCACACTATTGCGCAGGTCTACTGTTAGCACACCACTCGAAATAATTGTTTAAAATTTTAATTCTTTCACTAATTTCCTTGTTATCATTTCCCAAATGATTTGCGCTGGACGACGAGAAAATATTTTGCACAGATAAAATTTAACGGGGATACTAATTAGAAGAAATTGTTGAAAAGATATAACTCTTTTACGATTTGAGTATAAACTGCTTTCGGGTGTGGTATAAAAGTGCAAAAAGAAAAAAAAAACAACATAAACCAATTCGTGCTAGGTTGCCACTAAAAGCACGAATGCTATCTAATCGAGCAAAGCGAAACTAGTGAGTGTGTGCGACAGCACGGAGTCTATCTGAAGACAGCAGACGCGTCCGCAAAGTACGCGTAAGCGACAGTATTATAAAAGTAGTTTTTTTTGGCAATAATACGAGTTTCAATGGCATTTGTCATGGTTTCATACTAGTAGCGATCTACTTGTAAACATAAAATACAGCTTCCGTACACTGTGTAGAAATACACCGTCGGTAGAAAATTTATTGTAATACAGTCATCTATTATATACACCTCTTATTTTATTCGACTTTTGGTGCAGTTTTAATATACGGAATATAAGTAGTAGTAGTAGGAACGAGTTACGAGAGCCGCAGGGGTTTATTGGGCTCTGTTTTCGACATAAAATGGGCAAATTAAAGACTTGCCCAACTTTTTCTGTACTTTTTACAATCTGTGGATCCGTACAGAATCTCTAGTAAAACTACACACAGAAAAATTCAGGCAAGTCCTTAATTTGCCCATTTTGGGATCACTCGAGCAGACTATTCTACCAAATAGAAAATGTATAACTGAAATACGCGACACACTTTTCGTGCAGAAGGAGTGTGTGAATATACGTAATTACTGTCAGTACACAGCATATTGAAATGAACTTTGAGTGATAGTGAAAGTATTGTAGAACTATGTGTAAGTCTGCTCTTCTACTACCCTTGTTTATGCGTATACCCTCCGTCTCTGATGCGCCTGCTTCCTACGGACTAATCCCCTCCTTACCGCTCGGGCCCTCCTGCCCTCATTCAGTTAGATAGCATTCGTGTTTAGTGGCCACCTAGCACAGGTTGGTTCGTGTTTTAAGCACTATGTTTTATGCCGTACGTCCATACTGTATTTATATTAAGCCCTCCTGAAGTCAACTTGCTAGTAATGGAGCTCCTTATTTAGTGCATGCTTTGATTAAAGAAAGTATACGTAAGTAAGTATAAAGGTTCTACCACTTGAAACTAAGAAATCTGGTAGAACCAGGATGGAAAAAAATCATGATTGTTTTTAAAAAAATCATTTTTGATGATTTTTTTTATGTAAATCAAATCTTGCTCCTCGCATAATACAAGTCGCGAACTGAAGAAAAAGCATTACGAATTAGTATTAAATGCCAATTATGCCATTAAAGTGAAAATATTGGAGTTGAATTTTGAATTAATAAGGTAGATGCATAAGAACCTCCCAACCAAGCTTCCGGAGCTTCTGCCCAGTCACTATCGATGTGTGTGGCTTGGCGTTATCCTGATGGAACACAATGCCTCTCCTATTGGCCAAATCTGACCGCTTCTGGGCGATTGCTGCCTTCAGACGGTCCAATTGTTGACAGTACAGTTCCGAGGTAAGGGTTTGGCCGTAGGGGAGCAGCTCATAGTCGATAGTTCTCTGCCAATCCCACCAAACACACAGCAAAACCTTCCTGGCTTGGGTACCGTTTGAGCCGGCTCACCGCGCTTCGACCACGACCGTTTTCATGTGACGTTGTCGTAAGTGATCCGCTTTTCATCGCCAGTCACCAACCACTTCAGAAATGGGTCAATTTTGTTGCGATTCGCAGTTGGAAATTCGGTCCGTTTTTTTTTTCTCGTGTGGCGCCCATATATCAAGCTTGTTTTTGTATCCAGCCTTATGCAAATGATTCCACATGTTTTTTTATGTGCAATGTTTAGCTCTTGGGCAATCGACAAAGTGCTTACATGACGGTCGGACGCGACAATGTCCATGATTTTATCGACATTTTCGACACTTGGCCTTCCAGTGCGTGGTGCATCTTTGACGTCAAAATTACCGGAACGCAATCGACGAAACCAAAATTGCGCGATTGGCTGTTATAGTTGAGTTGAGGATATAGTATACATGAAGCTGCATCAGTTCCCGAAGGAGCAGGACGCTCATACTTTTAGGGATTATTCATTGAGTATGTACGAACTTACAAAGGGGGTAACAAAGCGACTTTTATTTACTTATCGACTGATACGAAAAAAAAAAAAAAAATTAAGTTTAGAGTTACCCCTCCGCTTTTTATAAAAATCAGGAAAATTTACAGGAGAAATGAGATAAGGAATGATAATTTGAAGGGTAATAGTTAAGAACAGCTACTTCTCATCTCCCGTGCACGAGGATACATCTTACTGTTGCACTACCTAAACACCCTAAGTACAAGGGCAAGAACTCAGTCTATTACCTACTTTTTAACATCCTAGATAGTCAATGAATAATTCCTGAAAGTATGGCGTTTCTCGTCCTTCCCTAAATGGGAAGTACGGCTCCTTAACTATAACCTTTGAAGCTTTTACTTAATGTTTAGGAATATAAGTTCGGCATTAGAGTTATGTTTATTGTGAGAAAAGATATGTGGAAGTTAGTACTATTTGCCGGATGCGGAAGCATTCGCGGAAGGTTTCAGCAGCATGGTAGTTGTAAAATATGGCGAACAGATGTAACGGATGCTCAAAAATAATGAAGAAAACGTTTTAAATTTTTGTGAAGCCCACGGAGTACTAATGTTAAGTGAAATGTAACAATTTTTAATACTTTAAGCACTGTTTTTTTGTATGTTGCAAAGTCCAAGGGCACCTTCAGACTGGAGGGGCAACTCTAAACTTAAGCAAAAAAAAAGAACGTACCTGTACTTTATATCTGCATGTGTAGTGCCCTTGTACTTTATGTATGATTATGTGTGTGTGTGGGGGGGGGGATGATTCAACGCATATCGCATGTCTTGTGCACATGGATACTTCTTACTATTGCACTACGTAGAAAATTTATGGTATTTCATGTAGAAGTGGTAATAGAACACAGAAGAAACGCAGATCAGGGGGTTCTCATGTATACTATTACCTGAGTTGAGTTGATTTTAACGTCCCGTTCAGCAGCGAGGCTATATGAGACGTGGATTTACTGATTAACGTGGGATCCGAACCACATGACTGGCTGTTATAGTATCAGGACCATAAACACTATTCGCATTTGCAGCCGCCTGGCTTGCGTTTTCGCCTTTATCGAAGAAAAACTGTAAAATATAGCTTATTTTCTCTTTGCTAGTGTCCATTTTGACTCGCGCTCACACAATACTGAGTAAACTTATCACAACTATCTTAACAGTGTTTGTAGTACGCAATCTCATCGTTTGAACGTCATCTCATTGAACCCGATCGGACTTATACAACGCGAGATACAGATCACTGAAGCTATCTATTGGCAAAATAATGGATTACTTTTTACTACACCAGATAAATGGACAGCCATTACGATATCCACTTACGAAAAAAAAAATGTTGAATTCAGTATTTGACTAATTAGCTTTATTCTGTCTAGCCCTACGCACTCAGAAGAACTAACATACTTTAAGTATCTTATATTCGTAACAAATTACCACTTACTTTTTTTCTATTTCTCGCAGTTACTTAGCAGTCCTCAGCTAGCCTCCACAAGTCACACAGGAATAAAAGAGAAAGAAGAAACCTTGAACAGTGTTGCCAACAGATATCTTCAGATAATAACCAAATATCGTACAAAATGAAGCTAAAAATGCCTAAGCATTTCTAACACTACAGCTAAACTTTCAGCTAACAGAATTTAAAACAAAGCAACTAAAATATTTAAAATATTTCAGTTTTACTATAGGACCACGCAGTATATCTAGAATAATATACTTTTATCATTATCTCACACATAAAATATTCTCTGGTGCTTGGGGTCCCGGGTTCGATCCCCGCCCCCGCCAAGTGAACTTTGTGGTGGACAAACACCGTGTGCGTGGGTTTTCTCGGGGTTCTCCCGTTTCCTCCCACTTTCTTCATTCCACCATTTCATTCATTACTCATCATCACCGTCTCCTTTAGCCTAACCGGCATAACCGTGGGACGTAAAACTCACAGATTTCATTTCATTTCATTTCACATAAAATATTCACAGTGCATTTTCTTTGCTTCAATATGAGGAAATAACTTTCATTCACTCCTTGAATGCTTCTCTTCGATCTAAATTTCCACGGTAATGTTGGCTAGGGGAAGGTCGGGTAGTATCGGACACTTAAGGAACATGTGATGTAACAACTTTATGATAATCAGAAATTAAATAAAAAAAACTCATATATGCAATCCTTATACATATCTTTATAACACTATATAAACCATATTTCACTTTTACTACAAAATTTTGAGAAACTGGAAAAAATGTGAAAGTCTAATTTTTCAAGATATGAAAAATTGGCGGGTTATATCGGACAGATCGGTTATTACATTCTTACATTCCTTACATGTCTTCTTACATACCTTGCAAGCTACAGATTGTTATGTTGAATTGCAAATATCACATTTATAATAAAATGCATCTCCTTCAAGACTTTCACAGTCTTCATGTGCCTAATCTTTGCACGAACTACACTGTATCCAGTCCTCATCAAAGTCTTCCCCACAAATTATGCAATTAGTTTTTGTTTCACCGTCTAAGTTCAGAGAATTCCTTGCAGATTTCTGATTCTGTTCCTTTGCTCCTTTCGCAACTGTTACAGTTTGCTTCTTTTGTTGTTTTTCTTCAAGTCTAAGTTTGTATGGAGTCGAAGTTAGAATTTTACTTTTCTCTCTACGTCGTTTACGCATATTTAAATTCACAATAGTACCACTTGGAACATTACATAAGTTGCGAAGTACTTCCATAGATGAATTGAATGTTTCATTTTGGCTGAGCTTAGAGCATGAAGCTACAGACTTGAAAGTGGGAATGAGCTAATCGGTGATACAGTGTGTCTGGATGTTGACGGATTAAGTTGTGATGATACTTCCTTCGAGGAGCACTGAGTTGGAAGCGCAACTTCAGTAGACATTTCCATCACTTCAGTAGACGATGTAAGAATATCCAAATCACTACAAACATTCCTGCTAAGTGGGAAGATATCTGTACATTCAAATGCCGACTTTGCAAGTTCTATTCGACACACTTTCGAAAACGCAGTTGCTACAAGTCCAGAAATGTCCTTTAGCGTTTTCTTTAAATTGTTGTACTTTCTCATCCACAAAGAACACGCTTCATTGTAGGGTGCTTTGAAAGGTTTCATGATCACTCTATCTAGAGGCTGCAGTCGATGTGTAGTATGAGGTGGGAGATATAGTATGTGAATGTTGTGAGAACGAGCAAAGAGAATTACATTCAGATCTTTATGAGAAGAATGTCCAACAACTATGAGCAACACAGGATTCTCTTCATTTGGGTTCTCTTTCAACAAAAGCTGACATCCATTTAAGAAATCCTTCTTTTGCGATCCAACCGCTTGGCTGAACATCAAATACGCTTCCTTCAGGAGCATCTTTCGTAAGTTCTTTGTCCAATCTTACTCTTGGGAACACAAACAATGGTGGGACGAATTGATCATCTGACGCGTTTATGCACAAAAGAATTGTTACGTTTTTACCTCTCTCTCGAGATGTTAATTTTCCTACCTGCTTTTTCCCTTTTATAGACAAATCTTTTAACTGATTTTCATGAACTATTGACACACCAGTTTCATCAGCATTAAAAATTCTCGATGGTTTAAAAGAATATTTATTCATAAGTTCAGATAGTTTGTCCAAAAATATACCAACGTGTTCCTGGTTAAATCCTATAGCCCGCTGCAAACTTGTGGACTCCGCGCACCTCAAACTTAAATCGGGATGTCTCTTCATGAAAGAATAATAAAAATCTTTCCCGGCTAGTCCTCTATTCCTGTTGAATTTATGGTTCAGTTTCAAGTGTTCAGCGTGAGGGGCATCAGCTGGCTGTCCAGATCTTTGACAAGATTATACAGCAACTCGTCCTGTTCATCCGTAAAAGTGTTCTGAAATTTACCCATTGGCGGTTTTACTTGAATTTCTTTTCCCAAAGAAAGAAATCTTACCCTGTCACCTAAAGTGCTTTTCGGGACGGAAAACTGTTTCCTTGCTTCTCTTGTACTCATCCCACCACTTATCACTTTATCAATTGTACTTTTCATATTTTCCTCTGACCATTTACCTCTCTTTTTGTCCATTTTTACCTGAAAAACATGAGAGAACTATAAGACTTCGCATCGAAACTTCGAATATTGCTGTCCGATATTGCCCGCCAACACCCTGTCCGATACTACCCGATCAACATGCATGATAATAAAGAGTGTTGAAATAATTTGTCTTGCAATGAAGCCAATGATACATTGACAATCAGGATACGAAACTACAACAAAAATGTAAAACTACTTAAATTCATATTTCACTTACCTTTATTTCTGTAATTAGCCGACAAAGTTAAATACGTGCAGCCACAAACAGCACAAAAACTACAAATCGCCGCACCACATGTACACCTTTCAACGTACTATCTCAGAATGTTGGCGCCACGCTTCCCTAACAAAGAACTACTAACACGTGGCTAAAGAGTGTCGCCATCATGTTCCGAAAATAGTAAACTATACACTGTCCGATACTATACGCTGTCCGATACTATCCGACCTCCCCTATATACACTCGAAAATTTCGTTTGTAAATTAATTTTGTGTTCAAATTAGCTATGGGAAAGCAGAATTTTCATAAACCCGATTTGTCTGAGACAATATTAGTAAGTGAGTATGATTTTAAATTTGGAAATTTTATATAAAAGATCATCAAATGGATACAATATGAAAATACTGAAAAATTTTTTTAGAAGACTAAAATAGATAAACTCATTGCGCCAAATTTGACGGCAGTAAATGTTAATATTGATAGAGCGTCAACTCAAAAATACTCACTTTGTAACTGTAATAAGGAGGCAACTTTCCAAAATTTATGTGGGTGCATATCAATAACGGGGTGTGTTGGCCTATATGTTTTCAGAAAAGTCTCGATGTTTGATTAATTTATTTATAGTTAAAAGCTTTTTTGAACACTGTCACAATGGGCTCTGCTATGAAAAAGTAAATTATACCGTTACTATAAGGATATGTTGGGGCTGTCCTAGCTCAGTCGGTAACACGGATGATTTAAACGCAAGGGAAACGGGTTCTAACTAGTGATGGGTCGAGGAAGTTCATTTGGTGGAGCTAGCTCATTCGCTCCGGCACCGATACGGGAGTCGTTCAAAGGTGCCAGTTCCTTTTTGAACGGTTGGGAGTTGTCGTTCAAAAAGGAGCCTGTTCTTTTTTTTTTTTGAATGGTTGGGAGTCGTCGTTCAAAGGTGCCAGTTCTTTGTTAACTGGTGTTGTGTCATTCAAAAGGTAACGACCAGGGCCGCCCACAGGGGGGATGTATGGCGCAAGCTGCGCCATTGAGAAAAATTTGGGGGGGATATTACTCTACTTTCAAACTAGCAATTTTACTGTCGGAATAGCATTAAAACACGATTTTGAGAAGCTAATTTTCAAAAATTTTCCGGGGTGAACCCCCGTACCCCCTGCTTCGATACTCGATGAATGAAGTACCGCGCAAGTAGCCGTATGAAAGGAAAGGTTGGTTTGTTTTAAGAGAGAAGGGCCGCCCACAGGGGGGATGAATGGCGCAAGTTGTGCCATCGGAAAAAAATTGGGGAAGAATTTTAATGTCGAATAAGTAATTTTGCTGTCGTCAGAATAACATTGGAATACGATGCGATTTTTTTAAATCTCGATAATGAATCCCACTACCCCCTGCTTAGAAACTCTATGAATGAAGTACCGCGCAAGTTGCTATATGAAAGGATGGTGCCAAGTTCTGGTGAACAACAGTTACAAACACTCAAGGAATCACTTTCAAATTTAGATTTGAAACTTGTCTATGTTGTCTGTTGAAAATTATAAAGTAGTTTGACATAATTGTGAGCTAGTGGTAACCATACAGACAAAAGCCAAGTTTCAAATCTAAATTTGAAGTGAGCCAGTGAGTGTTTGTAACTGTTGTCCACCAGAACTTGGCGCCTATTTTTGTGATTTCAATTCTTTTTAAGGCCACTCGTACTTGGCTCTTTTACAGGAATGTTTTTTGTTTGATATCACTTCTTTTTGTAGGCTAATTTCGAGGATAACATTTTCTTTTGGTATCAAACTCAATAACTTGTAACTTGCGTCTTACTTTTCATGTACAAGGGAATTATATCAATATTTTGTAAAGAAAAAAGTAATACTACTAATTATAAAAAAAGAATACTGTAACAAGATGGATTGGCATGAACTTTTAAATCAACCCTCGTATTTCCCCAGCGTCAATTCTTAGAAATATAACGCAATCAGCTAACATTTGGAGGAGAACAATGCTAAGGAATTTGTTACCCAAAAGGTGCCTCACTTTTCCAGACAGTCCTGCTTCCTCCCGTCAGCCCATATTTGGAGGAGGAATTTAGCTACTCTCGTTTTGAACGCCCACGAACTGAACTCTCATGACGATGACAGCTTTTACGTGACAATGTGAAAACTATCAATAATCGTCAATCCTACGACTTATTGGAACAATCAGTGTTTTAATGTGCTTTCTATTAACCTATGGACCATTCATTATATATTATTAGCAATAGAATAAAGCAAAAAACTTATGTTTTCCACGAACTATATTTTAGTTTGTCAGTGTATTCTTGCGCCGCTAACTGGCAACTATGCGACGCAGGAAGAAGACTGGGAGAGAGGACATTCATTCTCTTTCAAGATGTGAAGGTGCTAGTGTTTCTACTTTGAGAACAGATAAAATTGTTCTCCAAATACTCTTGAATGAGAGAGTATTACTGGTTGTAATGTAAAAGAGAGCGTCGTCTCCTACCAAGTAAATTGGACGTATTCAAGATATGCTCAAAATAAGTTTAACTTTAAAACTTAAAACGAACATGAATAGTATTTGAGTTTTATATATATAAAATGCAATGTGAGAGCAGGAAGCAGTGACAAGTATATAAATGATGTTTCAATAGCAAGAAGAAATATGTGTCAATAAGAATTGTTCTTACGTATTTCTATCGCCAATACAACGATTTTATAGAAGAACCCTGTTGTATGTCAAGGAATGGGACATTCAACTCATCGCTATCCAGCAATGGAAGTCAACTATTCAATAGTGCACTAGTGAATTTTATTTCGTATATTCGCCGGAATCGTCGTGCGCGTTTACAGATCGTCGCGAAATCTTTTACAAGGGCCAGTTTCTTTTCGAGTGAAATGTTAAATGTAATATGCAAATATTAGTATTGTTTTAAATCATATGTATTCCATCCAACAAAAGTGAATATTAATACAGAGTTACCCACAATTCTTGTTATTTTTCCTAAAAGTGAAGATAGTGCTAACCAGATGTGTTTAATAAGTTATGCTTTTCTTTTAGCGGTTGAAATGTGTACAAGTTAAAGCGTATGCGACATAAAGTGTTTGTCAGAAGGTAAGGTATCTATAAATAGAGAAGTTCAAACATTTACTTTCGTCTCCCACTACTCGTCTGGTGTTAATCACGCATGGCTGTCCTACCCTGCACTCTTTTACAAGTATTGAGCAGTATATCTTTGAGCTGACGCAACAGCGACGGTGGGTATACGGCAAATGCCTCTGGTATGGATAACACCCGAATCCCAGGACCGTGGAAGTGGTGTTATTTGTTATATTTCCAGTTCTTTACTATAATTCATTAAGTTATGCAATTGAATGATATTTTAAGGAAGACTCTTATAGAAATCCAAGGTTCGGATCCTGATTACATTATAAGTTGGTCTTCACAAACTGGAATAAGCAAATATCAAACCCGCTCCCATTATATCTGGCTTTCCGTCACAGGAATAAATAATTAACAAACCCGGCACTCTTATATCTGACGTCCCGAACAGGAACAATTAAGTATTGAACCTAGGACCAACTCCATTATATCTGGCGCCCGAACAGGGACAAACGAGAATCGAACCCTGCAGGTTATAAATAATGGCGCTCCGAACTGAGACAGAATTCCTGAACCGCTAAATTGAAATCAGTAATTTATGCACTGGAACGTTTGATAAAACCACATAAAAGCGACACTAATTGTATTTTTGATTAAGGTAAATCGTAGTGCCTTTCCAGTGCTTTTTAATTTTGTTGTTTTGGCATTCGTAAATCAGTCATCATGTATGTGAATGGAGAAATGGTACCTGTCATGAAGGAAATGCGAAAACTTTTATAAGAAACAGAATATGTAATGGTAGAAAGGCAATTCAGATATAGAATAGAACCATTTGCATTGCGAGAAGTTGAAAATGCTTTGAAGGTAGATCAGGAAACATCTAAAATTCGTAAAAGAGCTAAACAGGAAGCTGCAAAATTTCTTTTGAAAAGCAATATAGAATATAGAGCAGTAGTTGAAGATAAAATTGTGTCTAAAATGCATGAAATACGCAAATTCGATCTCTACCAAAAAGTCAAAAATGAATGATTCGAATTGTTGTTGAATACGAAGGGAGACAAGTAAGCTTTAGAGGATCGAATCCCGGACCATTGTAGATGTCCGAGCCCATTTGGGGATCTGTAGAATCAGAATTACGTACTTTGATTAAAGGCTTTACTCAAACAACGGACACATATGAGGATCGAACCCAGTACTATCACAATAATAAGGCGTACCGAACGGCAACCGAACCCAATCGGGTTATAAATAATGTCTTCCCGAACAGGGACAAACGAGAATCGAACCCTGCAGGTTATAATACCTGTGTCATACACAGTGTGTAGAAGTTTTTATACCCTTCAATATCCTTATAGGACATATTTAGTATTGTACACTACCAAGACTACTAACAAAAGTAATGCCATTTTTATAATTACTACTGCCCCTACTACTACTACAAGCATTCTATAATACTACTACAGGAAATAAAAACAACAACAATAATAACAATTACTAGTACTATAAAAACTATTGCTACACTGGGCAATTGTTTTTAGAGGACTTGAGTTTTGAGGAGGGAAGAGATTATTAGTTTTGGGGGGTAGTGCGCCATCAGCTTTGGGGGGGATGGGCACCCCTGGTAACGACTACGTTCACTGAGTTCCCATGGTTCCTAACGGATGGAGTACAACGTCTGCTTTGTAGCTTTTTCGCAGCCAAAGTCCCTCTGTCGAAAAAGACTGGTACTAACGACCAGTGAATCGTCACGTAACGCAGATCTGTCTTCAGATTATGAAGAACAAAAGTATTATCTACGTAGAGTTGCCATATTTCAAAAATGAAAATACGGGGCGCTAATAAATTACGAGAATCTTTGAAATGCTTAAAATGAAAAGAAGTGTTATACACTGATTTACTTTCTTCCATTAGATAGAGTTATTCAAGTATTACGTAATCACATTTTTAGTCATTTTATTTTTCTTCTTGAATGGTCAGCGGAAAATTGCCAAAAATATCGGTCAGGGATTATTGATTAAAATATTTCAGAAGCAAGATGCAGATTGAAACAGAATACTAAAGGTAACAATAAGATTGAGCAGTAAAACCTTTTGTTCCTGGCCCAATGAAACGGATAGGCCTACTTCGTTTAATGTCAAAGTAGTTAAGTCATAAACTTAATTCAATTCATGTTTTATGTATTCCATTTTGTTTTTCAACTATTGAATTCCCATACTCAGAAGTTGAGTAGAATAATTATATACCTAATACTGTGAAAAAAGCAAACTATAATATTTTCTTCCTTTTTTCTTCGCTGAAATCCGGGACATTTTAGCGTCCCGAGAAATATTTTCAGGGCGCAGATCTCGATTCCGTGACAGTCCCGGATTTTGCGGGACGAATGGCAACCCAATATCTGCGGCTACAAATTTTCCATAGCAATTCACAAGACAAGATCTTTTGATTACTAATGATACATTGTTGAAGCGAGCGACCCTACCTCTTCCCCTTGATAAATATCAAACTGTAAGAATGTCTCTAATCTCGAAAAAACCACACATTATGTTTTATAAAAACAAGTTTTTGTACGAAATTTTCTTTGAAGTATTTTAATTACAATGGGAAGGGCAGCGGTGAGAGTGGGGTGGATTCACTCAATCAGTATTAACACATTTCAACTCCAAGCAGTAAAAACGATAAGATTCATCAGAAACATTTACTCCTTATTTCATCAAAGTCGAAAGATTTTAATTTGCTAAAACTATTGTGAATCATAAAAAAAATATACTATTTGGGGAGGGTGCGGTGAATGGCTCCTCATGTTCGACGAACTTCAAATCTAAGCATCTTTATTTGTGATAACCTAAACAGAAACACACAACATATTTTCTCAAAACGCAAAAACATATTATATATATATATATATATTGTAAGTGGGTAATCGTGGAACATACTTTTCACACCGGGGAGGGGGGAGGGAGAAAGAATAGTTTACCTCCAATTGTAGATTTATTTTAAATCCAAGTAGTGGCGATTATTGCTGTAGCCTAAAGACAGCACCATATTGTATCAAAGTCTATTTTTTCTTTTACGATAATTATTTTTAAATGGTGGGAGCGCAGAGTGGAGAGAGAAGTAAATTTATCGTTTAGTCCTAATAATCACAAGCGCTGAGGACTGGGAGAAAATCCCAAAAGTGTATGCATGAAAATTGTATCAAAATCGAATCATATTTCTGAAAGTTATCGTATATTTTTTTAAAAAACAAATCGAGGAGGGGGATGAGGTTAATGAGCCTATATTTACTATTCACTGATTTGAGCTCCATTCAGAGGTGATAAGTTGGAAGGTTCAAACAAAATATATTCAGCATATTGCATCAAAGTCAAACTTTTTAAAAAAGAAATTATAGCAGAGCATACTTTATATATTAAGGGGGCGGGGAGGGGGTTCATTCACCCCGTATTGATTATATCCGTATACTAAAACTTGCAACATGGGATTAATATTTTACCCCATTAGACTCCTTTGTTCTTAATGAAAAAACGAAATCTTTAGTTTAACGTCCCACGCTTACGCAAGCGAAGTGCCAAAGGAGACGGATGAAATAGCAAGTGAATGATGATGAAAGAAACGGTGCATCCGCTGATATTGCTTAACGAACTCAGGAATGAGAGAAAAACAAACTACTGTTGCGTATAGCTCGTGTCCTCGTATCTCTGCAGTATTAGCAGACGACGCCTTGCGAGGAAATACCGACCCACCCGTATGCTTACTTTCAAAGATAAACATACCCGGTGCCCGCGTATAAGAGGATGTATTGTAACCCTGTATGCATTCTTACTGGCTTCTGGCTATATCGGTGTCCGTAGGCGTGTGCGGTAGTTTGGTGCATTCTTATTTGCTGTTTCGGAGCGGAGTCGTCGTTACTTTAAACTGCTGGAATTGTGTACGGTGCTCTCATTACTCAACTGCTGGTGTCGTCTGCGGAGCTGTCGTTACTTTGAACGGGCAGTTCCAAATGTATGAACTAGTTCCATACTAGTTCACATGAAGGTGTCGTTCAAAAGAGTCAGTTCGTTCATGAACGACCCATCACTAGTTCTAACTCGGGTCCAAACTAAAAATCTTGTGGGTGCGGCGAGCACCCACGTAGCCAGCGCGCATAATTAGAGGTGGTACTAAAATTCATCAAGAAAGCACAACTGCTTGAATTGAACATATAGGTTATTGCCACTTTAAAAATTTACCAAACATTCTTCAAATTCTTCAAACTATTTTGAACTTTCATAATTAGGTATGGAATATTAGTAAAATTCCCCAAAGTCGGAAAATATCCTATCTTACTGGTTCAAAAAAAAAAAAAAAAAAAAAAAAAAACAATGGAAGCAGCAAAGAAATTTAGACAATTCGTTAATATCTTCTACTATCGAAATATTCGAAAATTTATTTAAATAGGCTAAATTGTTACTTAGAATACAATCAAACATTTAAGAGTAATATTACTGGCTTTAGGAAGAAACTGTTAAATATGATACTTTAGGATCTATGATATAATATACAGATGACATTTCATTCAAGAGATTAATTGAACCGCTTACTGCAGAAAGCAAACATGTCCACATTTCTTAATTTTACGGGAGAGGATAGAGGGGGGTCACTGTTTCGTTTTTGGACATGTTTCCTTTCTACAGTAAATGCATTGTTCAATCGAATTGTGGATTGATCACAGAAAACGACCATGAAATTGATAAATATCCTTTATTGGAACAAAACGTAGCTGAAACATTTCTGAATAATATGTGAGTTGTGTAACTACAAATTAATCAGTCATCTTTGTCATCAGAGCGTGTTTCCGTTGTGGTAAGCCAGGATGCAATTGAACTCCAAGATAGCATCTTTACTTGAGATATGTAGACCAACGTTTTTTTTATATCGTCTATTTTCTTGTTGGTTATGGGCAGGACAGAGTGTTTAGAAGAGTTCCTCAGTCTAGAAGTATCCGCTATCAAGCCACCAATATTTATGTTACACTGAACACTATATGGAGTTAGAGATGAGAAGTACACCTCTTGGTATTTTAAAATACTGAAGTCGTTTTTAGGTCTTTAGCGACTTTTTAGCCATAAAAATCAACGTTCAGACACGCTATTTTGTAAAATTCAGGCCACCAGAAACTCTAATCAATGAAATCAGTCGCATTCATTTGAACAATGGAAAACTTGTTGGAGATAGTCGAGGAAGTTTTAATGAGCTCAACGTCATCCACTGTGTAGTTTTCCTCTTTCCTCAGCTTCTGTATTATCCCGAAATCACTATCATCGAGCATAAAGGGGTGATCGCTAACGGAAAAACTAGAAAGTCTCATTTACTACCGATAGGGAAATCGTCCGGGAAAAACTTCCTTTCTGCAGTAAATGGAAAATTAAGGCGTCGCTATAAACATTGTTATTCATTGGACATGTGTCATTTCGATCCTAAACGATGCATTAACCTATTACAAACCATTATCGTCATAAAAAAAAGAAATGTGTAAATGTTGGACATGTTTGCTTTCTGTAGTAAGCAGTTCATTTATTGGTAACGTGCATAGGTATTTTGAAATCATATGCTTCAGTTATTTTAGACTTATTATTTCAAGAGATGTATCAACTAAACGTTTCAAAAAAAAATATCAGAACACTTTAATTAATAGATAAATGTTTATAACAATGGCCCACACGTGCTGGCTGTAAACAACTTCAGGCGACAAATACGAAGAAAACGTCGTCAATTATCTTCAACAATAGCAAAATAACGAAGATCAATTAAATAGGCCGACATTTCAGGATAAAAGGAGCCACAAAACCACAAAGGGAGTCAATCTTACCGATTCATTACCAACACCACTCCTAGGACATCTTGTCTCTGAAAGTTTCCCTTCTTGGTCCTCGCAATAACCTTACAACTCTCTAAGACGCCTGGTCTTCGAGTTTTATAGTCCTCTGTAGGACGCTCCATCTTTAAGAGGTACTTATATACACTCCTTGATCGTAAAGCTTCTGATCATGTCATCCTAGGACGCTTGCTTTCTGCGTTCCTAAAATCTCACCAAATATCTAAGAGGACTTAGTACTTGAGACTCTAGTTATTATTACTGTGCATAATAGGAATTTTCTAATAAAATGTGATTGGGAAAATTTCAACCCGTGTAACATTTTATGCTCTACCTTAAAAGGAGAAATTTAATGGCAGAAGCGTAGGTTTCTATCCGATAGACACTTAATTAGGACTTCCCTATGGGACGCTATTTTTAAGAACAAAACCGGACTTAGATTTTTTTTGCATGCGTGTCATTAGCAGTATCAGTGCACCAGTGTGTTAGTGTACTGTAGTAAGACCGTACTATAACGATAGTATTATAGTATTCGTGTTATAAAGAAGCAATATTGTATTACTATAGTATTTTCTTTAAGATGGTACAAATTAATTGGTTTGCTGATAGGTATTTATCCTGACAACTTGTTCAGGTAAGAATGTACTTAGATCACGAAGACAATATGACAGAGGCAGGCTCCCAACCACCCTTTAACACACGCCATTTAACTGAATATTCCGGTCACAACAGACGATCTCGATCGTTGTTTCATGTTATTCTATCATTTGACCATGCTCCATTAATGGTCACCTGAAAAGAGAAAGGAAATTTAACCTATGTATTTGTAGGATGTTACTCTTGATTTAGTATTGCATTTGCAAAATGAAAATCAATAATCTTACTAGCAACTAAAGCACAAATTAAGCTCATTATGCAATCCAAAGCTACTAACTAACTAACTCTATGGCCTATGAAACCCGGAGGTTCAATGCCGCGTTCACAAAAACCCTCCACTGACTTCTATCCTTAGCTAACTGCATCCAGTTTCTACTTTGGATTCCAATCTCTGCGAGATCCATTTTAATATTGTCCTCCCATTTGCGCCTAGGTCTTCCTAATGGTCGTTTTCCGATTGGTCTTCCAGACAAGACTTTGAAAGCGTTTCTACTTTCTTTCATTCTAGCTACATGACCCGCCCACCTAAGCCTCCTAGACTTGACGACTCTAACAATGTTGGGTAAACCGTATAAATTATGTAGTTCCTTGTTATGAAGTTTCCGCCCTTCCCCATTCCCGTTTCTCTTGGGTCCGAATATTCGTCTCAGGATCTTGTTCTCAAATACTTTTAGTCTACGTTCTACCCTCAGAGTAACTGACCATGTTTCGCAGCCATACAAAACAACAGGCATGATTATCGTTTTGTATATTTTAAGCTTCAAATTCCTCGACAGAATTCGCGACGACAAGAGATTTTGAACCGAAATCCAAAGCTACTAGCTTATAAATTTGAATTGCAAATTTTCGAGACTCAACAAAGCGAAAATGGACCGATTGACGAATATTTTCTAAGGAAATTGAGGGTAATCCACCTCATACCAGAAGCCACTATGGAGTAGAAAATTCACTTTCTATCATTAAGATTACAAATGAAATTCTTGTAGAAGATAGCTCTTGAAACATATCAGGCAGTATAGAAGCTACAAGAGCGTCTCCATTCTCTGGAAGCGGCACAGGATCTAATGAAGAAGAGGACTACGTGGAATTATCACAGGCGATTCATTCTTTTTACGGCTAACCTCATCACTCTTCAACATTATTTTTTTTAACTTAATAACCCTGTAATCCCTCACTTTTCAATACCAACACACACACACACACTCACGAGCCCATTTCTATTGTGCATAACCCTCAACCTATACCTAATTGTTAGCAGACACAATACTCACAACCTTTACCTTCTGCACCGCCACCACCGAACGTTTCCCCACCACAGACAACTACCGGTCAACTACAACGATTACCTGGTTTCATATCCAAATCACACCAAGCAGGTAAAAATACGCCCTCACGTCATCCTCATCCCGATCTAACTAAGCTGGCAAACCAATTTCCATTAACGGTCAAACAAAATGCTATGAAGAATAATTTTAAGCGCAATAATGGAGGAAGTGATAGAGTAACGGACAACATAAGAACAGTGTGAAAAATTCTGGAAAGGGAAATAAAAAAGATAAGCAAATCAAAACTTTAAGACAGGCGACAGGATTTCTGTATCTCACCTAAGGGAATATGGAGCCTTCTCCTTTTGGAATAACACTTAAAATTCTAACTCGGGAAAATATAGGCAGGCTCCCAGGTAAAAACAACCCTCGCGGGCCATTCAAGAATATTTAGCGTGAGGTACTCAAGAATACTCAACGCGAGCTACGAAAGAACCTACGTCACAGAATATCAAGGATCAGCATATTCAAAATATACACTTAGTGCAGTGCCGGATTTACGTATAAGCTAAACAAGCTATAGTTTAGCGTCCCACTCTCTTGCAGGCTACCAAAATATTTAAAGAAAGAAAACTGATTGTAATGTAATTTCCAAATAATGAGCAAAAGCAAATAAAACAAAACGCATATACAACAACGGTATTTCGTACTGTTATGTATTATTCTCTTATGAAGCAAGTAATGAAGCCTCACTTGCAATGAGACCCTATTTCTCAACCCTGCTTATAAGGGATCCCTGTTTTCCAGCCCTGCTTGTAATGGGGTCCCCATTTCCCAGTTATGCTTCTCATGGGGCTCCTGTTTCCCAGTTACGCTTTAATGGGCACCCTGTTTGCAAACGAAATTGGGAATAAAGGATCAGATGTTACATCTTACCTTTCTAAAATAATATGTGACGAATTTATTCAAATGATAACATTGAAAGTAAGACGGACACCCACGGATACGATTTGTCCACCACAAGCTCACTTGGCCGGTGATCGGACCAGGGACCCCATACGTTAGAGGTAAGCGCTGTGCTCAGTGGCGTATTTAGGAGGGGCTTCCGGGCTTAAGCCCCCCCCAGAAATCTTTCTTACTATATTAAAATACAGTAGAGCGTCGATTATCCGAAGTAATTGGGGGACATGAGTGTTCGGAAAACTGGTTTGTTCGGATAATCGAACTGTACATGTTTATTTGCCAAAAAGAAGTACTGTACAGTAAATTTATTCATAAAAAGAAGTGTGCTGATTGTTGAAACACAGCGACTGGCGGCTTGGCCGGTCAGCAGCGCCTTATGAAGGCCCCATTAGAAGCAATGTTCCACCAGCGGTGGCTCAGTGCGGCGACTACTGTGGGAAACTTGGTTTGGGAGTGAGAGGGATGATGGACGATAGGGTGGGAGAGTAACAGGTGCGAGCGAGTACACAGTTCGGTTAAGCGGTCATTCGGTTGACCGACGTTCGGATAATCGACGTTCTACTGTATATGAAAGATCTTACAGAATGTTCACATTTTCAGGCAAAGCCCCCCCAAAACAAAATCGTAAAGACGCAACTGGCTGTACTACTGAGCCACCGTGCTCCCCTTAATATAAAATATAATGCAAATTATAGTTGAATTCAGTTGGAATGTTATTGAAATTGTTATTCAGTAGTTCTTACACGGGGCTGGTATTAATTTGAAAAAGAAATTAAACATAAGACAATTATAGAATCGTCTACAAATCTATATTATTGAAAAATGGATAAAGTTTCGTCAATGAAAAGAGTGAAGTGAGAAGACAACAAATAAAGAACAATATTATTCCCAATAAAAAGAACCAATTTAAAAGAAATTATCACTTCAATGGAATTCATCGTTAGGTTGTAGACCATAGGAAAATAATTCTCGAGCCATTTTAATTAACTACCTTTTATGATGTTGAAGGAAGGAAGGAACTTCTATAGCTAAATAATCTTTGCTCTTGGTTACTCGTTAAATCTAGGTATTGTATTGCGATCTATGGTTAAATGCTGTTTTTGTTATTACACAGTTTAAGCCGTAAGCTTCAAAGGGACTGGTAGAGATATGGATAAAATCAAAGCTTTGCCAAAGTAAGTAAATTATTTGTCTAAATATTATTAAGAGGTTATAAGATAAAATCAGTGGGGGTTACAAGCTGGTTTGCAAATGTAAGCTACAACAATGATCTTGCAATCCTATAAATTCCGCATCATACAAACAATTTGATACAAGAAACTAAAACAATACAATTAATTATATTTCCACAAAATTTTCATGGAGATATCTATAATTTACAATTTTTGATATTCCATCCGTGTTCTGTTTATTATTATAGACATAAAACACGGATGGAGTACCTTTTTAATGAATACAATTATAATTATTTAAGTAGTAGTGCTAGATTCCAAATTATGCATTAAATAGCTAAATGTACAGTACACATACAAAAACAGAAGGAAAATGTAGTTGCATAGATATGGTATTTATTGTTCTAAAAGTACCAATGGCGTAGTTCGGGTGGTTCACCCGGCTCACCACCCACGAGCGTACATCTAAAGTAAAGTTGTAAGCTTCCGCACGGTATGCCGGGAGCTTGTAAAAAGTAAAAGCTTTAAGTTTTTAACAATATATTACTGAGCTGCTATTGTTTACATGTAGAGAGAGGGGATTGAGTATAGCCCACTCCCCCCAGTGATTTTTAACGAATCATAGTGATTCTAACGATTCATACTAGTTCATAATGAATCGGAATCGCATGTTATAAAGATTTAAGATGTTAATCTTGTGGTAAGGAAGCTTTAGTATAAGTAGTAGTGGTAGTAGTAGCGGTAGTATTAGTAGTAGCAGTAGTAGTAGTAGTTAGTAGCAATAGTAGTAGTAGTAGTTACTAGCAATAATAGTAGTAGTAGTAGTAGTAGGAACGTGTTAGAAGCCCCGCAGGGGTTGGTTGGGTTCTGTTCTCGATATAAGTAGTAGCAGTAGTTGTAATAGCAGTAGTAGTAGCAGTAGCACTAGTATTAGTAGACTCTTCCAGTTCCGGTGACAAAGAACTGGGGGGAGCGGGCTATACACAAGCCCTAAACTAAAATGTTTTTGTTATCAATGACGGCCTGGGAACCGAAATTTCGCGCGCCATTCGAAGACTGATACAGAGTGATCCCATTATAGGAGGCACACATATAGCTATGTTCTATTTAGAATTTTTATGTTAATTTCAAGCGAAATTTTTGCATAATATTAGAATAATTTACATATCTATAGGTTAATTAAGAATATATAAGTTAGTTAGGTTAATTAGTATATAAAATAGGTGAATTAAACATTGTCATTTGGAATATAAAAATATATGTAGGAAAGAAAACAACTTGGAAAAGCACCACTGAGTTTAAAAAAAAAAAAAAAAACAGAAAATGTTCCGTAGCAGTTAAAAGCTGTGTACGTGCACCCAGGATTGCTATCTAAAGTTAAAGAAGAATTGTGATATGAGAGAAATTTTATCTAGGTCATATATTTAAATCATACTTCTAACTTAGTTAGGTAGAAGTGAGCAGAGTTGCTAACGTTGCTGCAGATAGTGGCCTGGCGACATAGATCCTATCCCATTACCTTTGTATATTTCTGCTCAGATATTTTAGCAAGTGGGTTAGAATTCTTGGGAACAATAAGGCGTTAGATTTTCTTCAAGTGACCGTTTTTCACACTAGAAACTTCGATAGCTTGGGTTGGATCCCGCCAGAAAACTATCCTATATTTTTTTTTCTTCAAAGCGCGGTTTCGACAAGGAAGAGCTTCTGCTCTTCCTGCGAGTGGGCTTTCCCCCCATTGAAAATTATGAATGCAGTCATATCTTAGCATTATTACATATTTAGAATTGTAGAAATGTAAGATAAGATGTAATTTTGGTCAGAAAAGATTTTTCGTTGTTACCTTAACTTTAAAACAAAAGCTTATTACTTTACTGTGCTTGGTGTTGACATTGCTGTAATTGAGACGACAGCGATACGCAGTACCGTGAATGTCATAGCAGCCGATATGTGTATATTTATTGATTATTAATTCTAAATAGAATGTCACTGCTGGAATCCTATGTAAATATAATCAGAGGAATATTAGGTACAATGTAATATAGAATATATTGTTGATTCATGATAATTATTGTGAAAAAAAATGAAAAACCATGAACAAATGTGTGTGTGGAGGTTGCGAGAGATCACCGCTAGAGTACTCTGGCGATGTAAACAAATGCACATGGACTGGTTCGGCAAGGAAGATTGTTTACAAAGAAAATGTACAGTGACGCCGGGGAAAACAATACGAAAACAAGTATTTAACATTTGAATAACAAAGTGTATGATACACCGTTTTAAAGCTTAGTATTTCCTCTATCCAGTGGTCAAACTCAGTATAGATGACAAGCAATAATAATCTAAGAATAAATGAAAGATTACATGAAAGTGTACTACCCAGACATTTTGGCGACAAAACCATTAGGGTCCGCGAAAAGGGACTATACATTGAATTTTGGGTAGGTCAGGACCGAGCCTTTGAAAATCGTGTTGTTTCCTCTGAAAGAAAACTGTTCGACAGGGAAGGAGCAAGTTAGTTGGTGTTAGGACGCGATATACAGAGGTCATCCTCTGTGACAGTTAGTGCAAGACTCATCGTGACAATGGTCTGTTTTGTGAGATAGGCACATTTTAAATAGCTGAATTGCGACGTTACTCGAGATTGAGTTTTTTTTGTTCTTTCTTTCGTCTCGATCTGAAATATCAACTCTAGTAAGTCTTTCTCAGAACTTTACGTCATCTCAGAACTTAACTGTGCTTTACGGGAAACACATGTTGCGAGACGAGATGTTAAAAAAAAGGAGAGTTATAATATTTTTTTATATAGATGCAGAGACTGAGTTTTGAATCTGCAGCTAGGACAATGACTACTAGCGTATAACTCTCGTATGTAGTTTGCCGTGTGATATATATATAAAATTCGAAAGATAAAATTTAAAGTGCGTCATATGTGGCCAGTGTAGTGAGAACTTTGAAACTGGACCGTAGAATCAGTACATTTCCAGACTTTTGAGGCAATACAGATGATAATTATCCAGTAACACTGCATGAACCAGATGTCTTCAAATGGATCCAGAGATACTAAGAGAGACACCAGTGCAGCGGACAAACAACCAGAGCAGCGCCCAGTAGCAGCAATTGCTATCATCTAGGAGGTTCCAGGATGCCGAGCGAACTTCAGTGAGAAGAGAGAGGACAGAAGGAAGAAGACAATGAAGAACGCATCAAAACTATACGTGCACGAACTATGAACAGAAATGTATAATGGCCAAATTTTCATAAAAAAATAATAATAATTTTTTTTATCGACCGGTCACTTCGATTTAATATTCATGTGAATATAAAATATTTTTTATGTGTGTGTGTGAATATCAGTGTTTAAAATCTGTATGATTTCTGTGGAGGAGTGGAGTGTTTACTTATCACCATCAAATATTCAACAAAATTACACGGAAGTCTTTCTTGTACGGATTCCAGACATCAAATAAGGTATGTGGAAATTTCGCATATGTTTTTCTTTTACAGCATGGCAAGAACATGAACAAAGAAGGGTGTATGGTTGTTATCTGACCATTTCAATGGAGCATCTGTACTGAAGTAAAGCCACTGATTACCTGAGTTAAAGAGTATTTTGTATATTTCAAATCACTTAATTTTTTAAAAAAAAAGCTCTACCGAATATTTCATTTATATCTTTAATATTTAAGTAATCCAATTAATTAATATAACTCATTTACATAACTTCTGTTAATTACTTAATTTAAATACTTCTTGGGACTGTCCATTCAGGGCACTCCACCTTTGTGGTGCGAATATTTAAGTATTTTAATTTTGAAACCTGGCTATGCCCAACATGTTCACTTTAGCCCACCACAAAATCTGGCTTACCCAGCGTAAGGCGAGATCACTTCAGTGTCACGGGTTGTAATATTAAAAAAAAAGAAAAAAGCGGATGCTGTCAATGAAATGTTCAGGGGCATACACCAACAATGAAGTAATAAGCTTTGTGTCCGGCAACATTTTATTTACGAATTTTGTTTCTTTGTTTTCTTGTTTATTTCGAAAAAAAAAAACAGCCAAAATTACGTTTTATTTGTAAGAATTTAGAGTTATTTTGATTAGAGTTTTTCCATGTGTGCCTGTCGGAAAATTTAAGAGGGGGATAAGATTTATTTTGCGTGTTATTTTTATAAGATACAGAAATTAGCATATCTTAGAAAGTTAGAGTATTTCTATTAAGTTGATGGTGGTCACTAGACTACAGAAAAAGAAAATGGAAGAAGACCTGGTTAACTTTCCGCAGAATCAGCTCGGCGAGTTAGAGTTAGAAGAGAGAATGGCGAATATAGAAAGTCAGGGAGAAGTTAGTAACGGAAACGGAAATCAGGGAAGTCAGGAAAACGAAAAGGAATCGATCCCTGGACCATCCAGTGTTGTGAACATGGAGACAATGGATCCATCTATGAATCCACTGTTTGTAATGTTACAACAGCTGGTAAAGAGCACTGTGAAGGAACTAGTTGATAAGCAGGAAAAAATTGCACAACAGCAGGAAAAGTCAGTACAGGAATTAGTGAAAAGGCAGGAAGTAAATAGCAGTAGATTAATGAGCAGTATAGCTGAACTGAGTACTCGGCTGGATGCAACAGCTGAATCATTCAATGAGCGGTTAGCTGGAGCATGCAACGAGTTACGAGGTTCAATAAAAGCGAATGATGAGAGGGTACAGCAGCTCGAGGCGAGTAACAATAGAAAATTAGATGAGATACAATTAACTTTAGGACAAGACATTGTGAGAGTAGACAACCAGGTAGAAAGCGTCAGGACTTGTGTAGAACAGGTGACAAGTAGGTTGGAAAGCGTTGAGGGTTCAATTGCTCAAGCGGAGAATAATATGCAGCGTGTAGAAATACAGTGGAGAGAAGAAATGGGTCGATTACGCGAAGAAATTGGTCACGAAAACCAGCTTGAAGAGGTGCGGAGCGAATATCGGGATGGTATGCAAGAGATACAACAGAATATTACTTCTGTTTGCACCAAATTAGAGAAAGAACTTGCTTCTTTAAAGAAATCGGTTCGAGAAATTGATGACAGAGGTGAAAGAATAAACAATAACCAACCCGGTACCTCTCGAGACGCTCCATGTTTTGTCTTTCGAGACGAGACAGAATCCCGCGTATCGTCAAACGCTCAGCCGCCTGTCTCTACGTGCCAGCTAGCATCAGCTGTGGGACTGATGCATCGTGATCTGTCTCTTCCTATATTCTCTGGTTTGGAAAGTGAAGTGCAGTCTCATAATTTTCTTGTCGAGCTCGATAATTATTTTGATCTCACGGGAGTACCGGAAGATCGAAAGCTACAGTTTGTCTCGAAATGCTTTAGAAATACATCACTGCAATGGGCTCAAGTAACCTTAATTAAGTGCAAGACGTATCACGATTTTATCATGCATTTCAAACGGACCTATCTGAGCGAAGAGAAGTTGGCGAACTTACGTGCGACCATTCTAACGGCTCGGTTTGATAGCCGCTCAAATAGGCTTCCCACGGAGTACCTTTTAGACTTGCTGCATAAGAATAGTATTTTATCGCCGCCATTAGAACCGCAAGTACTTTTAAAGATTCTTCCAAGACAACTGCCATCTTGGATTTACAGGTCTCTGATATCATCCAAACCTAAAACAATTGAAGAATTGGTTGGTCTGGTGGCAGAATTGCAAGTGACGTATCAAAATAATAGTGGAAACAACATTAGAAGGGGGATTAATATGTCAATAGAAGAAAGCGATAATGAAAGGTCTAGCGGTACATCGTATAGACATCGCCCATATTCCCCACGAAAGAATCACAATAATCAGAATCGTGGTGGAAATACACAGAGAGGTAGAGGGAACACGAGTAGGCAATTTGGCAACCATGGAACGACATGGCCACCAAGGGATAGAAATGGTGAGAATAATAACAATGAAAGGTCTTAGGGTCGTTCAAACAACCGAGGTTCCTTCAGGGGCAGGAATAATCCCAGAGGTCGGAGGAGATCATAATCTGGTGAAGAGCAGGTTAATAATCTGGAATTCAGTAGGGGTAACGGTTCTTCTAATGAAAGTGAAAACCAAAGATCTAGGTCACAGAGCCCCCGGAATATGAGACAAACAGTTTCTAGACAGTGAGAAACGTACGCACGCTGTCTAGGAGCTACAGATAACTGTTCTCTATCTGATAGTGCTAAATTTTTACCTAGTAGTGTGCGTAATGAGGATAGTTCTTATCATGCTGAACATAGTAAGGGAGAATGCGAAACTCTTGTCAAACAGTTAGAAATTATGGGATTAGAAAATAATAGCCGAGATTGCATACAATGTGACAAAATTATTAATAAACAATATTTTTCGGATGATAAAGGTGCCAAAGGTAAAGATAAAGAATTATGCTTGCTTTTGAGAAGTGGAAAAGAGATTAAATTAAATAAAGGTCTTTTTGATGAATCAAATGCCATTTTTCGAGATTTATTGGAAACAGATGAAAGGGAGAATGTGCCTACCAACAATGTTATAACGTTACCAGAAGTAGAAACTTGTTTATTTGGTAAAAAAGTATGTGGTCTTCTTGACAGCGGATCATCAATTAGTGCAATTAGTAGTGACTTATGGGCACAGGTAAAGAATACCACTCCACCCCCTGCATTCCTAAAAGCAAACAATATAAAGGTTAGTTCGGCTTTTGGAAAATCTGTAGCCAAAATCCTTGGTCAAGTGATGTTAGTAATGATTCAGTAATCAAGAATTCTATACTGTGGGATTAATTGTACAAGGATTAAATCGTCCCTTGATTATTGGGTCACAGTTCTTTGCTGAGAGCAAGGCTGTGCTAGATTATAATGTGGGAGTTTTGAGACTAAATTCACCAACTGAGGTTCAGGTTAGTTTTCGAGATGTAGAAATCGAAGAAAGTGAGTTAGTGGTCAGGAGTTTGACTTTAGAGTTTGAAGATGAAGAGAGATTTTTATATTCTTTTCCCATAGGCGAAATGGGCGAAATAGGTGAAATGGGCGAAACGGGTATAGAATCCATCTATGCATTTCAGATGGATGATGTAAGAAACAGAGAAGGGCATAGTAAGGAGATGACTTCTCTCAGAACCCATCTGGATGATGGAAAATATCCGACAGCTACTGAACTCGCCAATGTAGTGTACAGCCCGAATGAATGGAATAAAGTACAAACTAAAGTCACACCAGCTGAGATTTCTAGCCTTGTAGAAGGGTACACTGACCTCAGTGTGGTCGAAAAGAAAAAATTAAAAGAAGTGTTAATGAAGCATAGAGAAGTGTTCGATTTAAAACCAGGGTGTATAAAGGGATATGAACACAGTATAGAATTGCGTGAAGAAGGGAAATTCAAAGCTAAAATGTATCCATATGCATTGAAGTTTAGGAATCAGGTGACCAACATCATTAATCGGTGGGAAGCATGGAAAATAATTAGAAAATCTGAGACTTGCTACACCAGCCCGCTTGTTGTAGTTCCAAAAAAGGACGGAACTGTTCGTATTTGTTTGGATGCGAGACGTTTGGCAGAGGTCACTGTTAGTCAAAGGGATCAGCCAGTCCCAGCACTTAGTACACTAAGAGACCTATGTGATAAACGTTGGAAAACTTCAATTGACTGTGTAGAGTCATTTCTGCAAATCCGAGTAAAATCTAACAGTCAAAAATACTTAGGATTTTTACATAATGGAATTTCTTACGTATTCCAAAAGTTACCTTTCGGCACAAAGCAATCTCTTTCATCATGTGTGAGAGCGATTGATTCAATCCTCTCAGAGTGCAGAGAGTTTTGCGGTAGTTATGTTGATGACGTCATCCTTGGAAGTTCGTCTTTTGACGAACATATACGTCATATAGACATTGCGTTAGGCAAAATTAAAGCAGCAGGCATGACTTTACGTCTGAAGAAATGTGAATTTGCGAGACGAGAAATTAGCGTCTTGGGATATAACTTGTCCCCAGATGGGATAGGAAAGTGCCCTGAGAAACTTGAGAAGATAATGACATTTAGGAAGCCCAGAAATGTGAAAGAATTGCGTAGTTTCATTGGGTATTGTCAGTTTTATCGCATATTTAGTACAAAGTATGCAGAAGTCCTTTTTCCTTTATTTCAACTTTTGAGAAAAGGAGCAAAATTTCAATGGACTGATATTCATGAGGAGGCATTTCGAAAAATAAGGGAAATCTTTCAGGAAGATGTGGTGTTAAAGAAGCCCCTTCCGGACAAACAATTTATTCTTGAATGCGATGCTTCAGACGTCAGCTGTTCTGCGCACTTATATCAAATAGATGATGATGGCAACATTAGAATTATCGAAATGACATCGCGAATTTTTAACGCTGCTCAACGCAACTATGTGATAACTGAGAAGGAATTTGTTGCGATAATAGATGGTGTAAACAAATTCAAGCACTATTTGATAGGGAACAGGTTCAAGATTAGATCTGACCACTTATCGATAAAATTTATTTTGTTGTGTAGAATAACTAATCAACGTATAGCAAGGTTCGTGTTAGCGTTAAGCATGCTAGACTTCGAATTCGAGTATGTGCCTTCAAAACAGAATTTAAGTGATCATTTTTCGAGATACCCTCCTAACACAGGAAAAGAGTTCGACGTTAATAGAAAACTAGAGATAAAAGAGTCATTGATGACAATTTTGACAGGGATTCCCGGAGAATTGCGCAAGTTGATCACAATCCTTCCTGAAATGCAATCATCTGATGCATTCTGTGGAAAAATAAAGAAGTGTATAGAGAGCGGAGACGTTAGTAAGAAGATAAGAAGTGATAAGCACACTTACGAAATAAGTAACGGAAGATTGTGTAAACGCGATTGTAACGGTCTGCGCATTTGTATTCCCGAAGTGCTGGTTGAACCTTTGCTGCAGTACTACCATGACGAGAGAGGTCACTTATCTGCAAGCAAGCTTTTTCCTCTTCTTTCTGAATATTTCGTTTGGCCTAAGATGAGGAACATCATTAGAAAATATACAACATCATGTGACATATGTCAAAAAGCATCACCGCTTCAGTGTTACCAACCTGGACCACTGAATCCAGTGCTAGTAGAGAGACCAAACCAATTGATTTGTTTAGATTGGCTAGGGCCACTTCCAAGGGGGGTTGGTAATGTAAAATATGTATTAGTCTGCATGGATGCTTTTTCGAAATTGATCGGCCTATATGCATGCAAGACAGCTACGTCATGTTCGGCCATTAGAAAGCTTAGAGAGTTCCTAAAACTATGTCCAAATGTGGATTTTGTGTTAACTGATAATGGGACAAAGTTTAAATCTCAGAGATGGAAAAACGAGATGAGAGAATTAGGGCTAAAACACATCACTAGTACGCCTTATTATCCCCAGGGAAATATGGCAGAAGTGTGTGTAAAATCCACAGTGCGAATGCTGAGAAAGTACTGTCACGACAGACAGACTCAATGGCCAAAATTTTTAACGAAGGTGGAGAAGTGTTTGAATTCGGCCAAACACTTGTCAACAAACCTTAGTCCATATGAGGTACATTTTGGACAAACAATGTCAAAAGACATCGCACGATTATTTGAAATTCCAGAGATAGAAGATAGAAAGGACATAGAGTATTATGTAGAGATAGCATCCCGAAATCTAAAGAAAAGTGCAGAAAAAAGAAAGAGGGAATTTAATAAACGGCATGCAACAGTGCAATACGAGGTAGGAGAACTTGTTTTAATTAGTGTATTCCCAAAATCTGATGCATTTTCAGGAATTACAAGGAAAATGTTGCTCTTATATTCCGGGCCTTTTTCTATCCTGAAGAAGACAGAACACAATGTTTATGTTTTGGGTGACCCTGTGACAAAAGAAGAGAAATGTAGGAGAAACGCCTACCTGATCAAACGATACAAGGCAAGTACACCGCAGGAAGTCTGAGACAGGTAGTGCGGTTAACAATACGAACTTGAGGTACTCTCGAGAAAAAAAAAGAAAAGAAAAGAAGAAAAATGTATTCACGTTCAGACTCAGATAGCTCTGTTAGTATACATTTAACAATTTAGAGGTTAGACTTGTTTGTAGCAATAATTACTTGTATATGTATGTAGAAATATCAGGTTATTTAATATGTAGAGGTGTTGAAATTTTAAATGTACTTAGGAATACATTAAAAATTTCAAAGGGGGATGTTATAGGAGGCACACATATAGCTATGTTCTATTTAGAATTTTTATGTTAATTTCAAGCGAAATTTTTGCATAATATTAGAATAATTTACATATCTATAGGTTAATTAAGAATATATAAGTTAGTTAGGTTAATTAGTATATAAAATAGGTGAATTAAACATTGTCATTTGGAATATAAAAATATATGTAGGAAAGAAAACTTAACTTGGAAAAGCACCACTGAGTTTAAAAAAAAACAGAAAATGTTCCGTAGCAGTTAAAAGCTGTGTACGTGCACCCAGGATTGCTATCTAAAGTTAAAGAAGAATTGTGATATGAGAGAAATTTTATCTAGGTCATATATTTAAATCATACTTCTAACTTAGTTAGGTAGAAGTGAGCAGAGTTGCTAACGTTGCTGCAGATAGTGGCCTGGCGACATAGATCCTATCCCATTACCTTTGTATATTTCTGCTCAGATATTTTAGCAAGTGGGTTAGAATTCTTGGGAACAATAAGGCGTTAGATTTTCTTCAAGTGACCATTTTTCACACTAGAAACTTCGATAGCTTGGGTTGGATCCCGCCAGAAAACTATCCTATATTTTTTTTTCTTCAAAGCGCGGTTTCGACAAGGAAGAGCTTCTGCTCTTCCTGCGAGTGGGCTTTCCCCCCATTGAAAATTATGAATGCAGTCATATCTTAGCATTATTACATATTTAGAATTGTAGAAATGTAAGATAAGATGTAATTTTGGTCAGAAAAGATTTTTCGTTGTTACCTTAACTTTAAAACAAAAGCTTATTACTTTACTGTGCTTGGTGTTGACATTGCTGTAATTGAGACGACAGCGATACGCAGTACCGTGAATGTCATAGCAGCCGATATGTGTATATTTATTGATTATTAATTCTAAATAGAATGTCACTGCTGGAATCCTATGTAAATATAATCAGAGGAATATTAGGTACAATGTAATATAGAATATATTGTTGATTCATGATAATTATTGTGAAAAAAAATGAAAAACCATGAACAAATGTGTGTGTGGAGGTTACGAGAGATCACCGCTAGAGTACTCTGGCGATGTAAACAAATGCACATGGACTGGTTCGGCAAGGAAGATTGTTTACAAAGAAAATGTACAGTGACGCCGGGGAAAACAATACGAAAACAAGTATTTAACATTTGAATAACAAAGTGTATGATACACCGTTTTAAAGCTTAGTATTTCCTCTATCCAGTGGTCAAACTCAGTATAGATGACAAGCAATAATAATCTAAGAATAAATGAAAGATTACATGAAAGTGTACTACCCAGACATTTTGGCGACAAAACCATTAGGGTCCGCGAAAAGGGACTATACATTGAATTTTGGGTAGGTCAGGAGCGAGCCTTTGAAAATCGTGTTGTTTCCTCTGAAAGAAAACTGTTCGACAGGGAAGGAGCAAGTTAGTTGGTGTTATTACGCGATATACAGAGGTCATCCTCTGTGACAGTTAGTGCAAGACTCATCGTGACAATGGTCTGTTTTGTGAGATAGGCACATTTTAAATAGCTGAATTGCGACGTTACTCGAGATTGAGTTTTTTTTTGTTCTTTCTTTCGTCTCGATCTGAAATATCAACTCTAGTAAGTCTTTCTCAGAACTTTACGTCATCTCAGAACTTAACTGTGCTTTACGGGAAACACATGTTGCGAGACGAGATGTTAAAAAAAAGGAGAGTTATAATATTTTTTTATATAGATGCAGAGACTGAGTTTTGAATCTGCAGCTAGGACAATGACTACTAGCGTATAACTCTCGTATGTAGTTTGCCGTGTGATATATATATATAAAATTCGAAAGATAAAATTTAAAATGCGTCATATGTGGCCAGTGTAGTGAGAACTTTGAAACTGGACCGTAGAATCAGTACATTTCCAGACTTTTGAGGCAATACAGATGATAATTATCCAGTAACACTGCATGAACCAGATGTCTTCAAATGGATCCAGAGATACTAAGAGAGAGACACCAGTGCAGCGGACAAACAACCAGAGCAGCGCCCAGTAGCAGCAATTGCTATCATCTAGGAGGTTCCAGGATGCCGAGCGAACTTCAGTGAGAAGAGAGAGGACAGAAGGAAGAAGACAATGAAGAACGCATCAAAACTATACGTGCACGAACTATGAACAGAAATGTATAATGGCCAAATTTTCATAAAAAATAATAATAATTTTTTTTATCGACCGGTCACTTCGATTTAATATTCATGTGAATATAAAATATTTTTTTATGTGTGTGTGTGAATATCAGTGTTTAAAATCTGTATGATTTCTGTGGAGGAGTGGAGTGTTTACTTTATCACCATTAAATATTCAACAAAATTACACGGAAGTCTTTCTTGTACGGATTCCAGACATCAAATAAGGTATGTGGAAATTTCGCATATGTTTTTCTTTTACAGCATGGCAAGAACATGAACAGAGAAGGGTGTATGGTTGTTATCTGACCATTTCAATGGAGCATCTGTACTGAAGTAAAACCACTGATTACCTGAGTTAAAGAGTATTTTGTATATTTCAAATCACTTAATTTTTTTTTAAAAAAAAGCTCTACCGAATATTTCATTTATATCTTTAATATTTAAGTAATCCAATTAATTAATATAACTCATTTACATAACTTCTGTTAATTACTTAATTTAAATACTTCTTGGGACTGTCCATGCAGGGCACTCCACCTTTGTGGTGCGAATATTTAAGTATTTTAATTTTGAAACCTGGCTATGCCCAACACGTTCACTTTAGCCCACCACACCATAGATAATTTTTTTGTGCTTAATAAAAACGAAATAAACATTTTGAAGCTATGACCAATACCACAAGTTACATTCAAACTTATCTGAGGTAACACACTCACCGGACAAGAACTTAGTCACCCCTCAAGAATTCGTGGGTTAAGTTTAGAGTTACCCCTCCACTTTTTATAAAAATCAGGAAAATCTACAGGAGAAATGAGGTAAGAAATGATAATATGAACTTTTTATTTGATGTTTAGGAATGTAAGTTCGGCAGAAGAATTATGTTTAATGCGAGAAAAGATATGTGGAAGTTAGTACTATTTGCCGGATGCGGAAGCATTCGCGGAAGGTTTCTGCAGCGTGGTAGTTGTAAAATATGACGAATATGGCGAACAGGTGTAACGGATGCGCAAACATAATGAAGAAAACCTTTTAAATTTTTGTGAAGCCCACAGAGTACTGAAGTTACGTGAAATGTAACAATTTTTAATATTTTAAGCATTGTTTTTTGTATGTTGCAAAGTCCAAGGGCACCTTCAGACTGGAGGGGCAACTCGAAACTTAAGCCGAATTCGTGAACAGCAGTAATTAATAGCGTGTAACACCACCTCTGGCTTTGATAACCGCCTGGATTCGGTTTGGAAGCGAGTCCACAAGATTTTGCAGGTATGTCACATCCAGTTGATGCCACTCGTTCAGGATTTGATCGCGCAAATCTGCCAAAGTGCGTGAATGCTGATTTCGGCGTTTTACCCGCTGTTCCATGTCCTACAGATTCTTGATGGGGTTCAAGTCTGGTGACTTTGCAGGCCAATCTAGATGGAAGAGGGTTCGGGAGTGTTAATTATACCACGCACAAATTGTTCCCAGCCCTATTAACTTTGTTGTTGTCGTCTTGAATAATAGGAGTCTCCACAGCATACTCATCATGAAGATGTTGACTGAAAGACAACACTTGCTCATCCAGAATGTTCAAATACACATGTTAGTTCATTGTAGTGTTGACCTCAGTAAGCGGGCCCAATTCATGATAAGAAAAACACCCGCAAAACATCACAGATCCACCTCCGGCTTGAATATGCCTTGCACACATTCAGGATGAAAGGCTTCATGTGGCGTTCGGTGCATTTGACGACGTGCGTCATTGGAATACAAGCAAAAACGTGATTCCTCAGACCATATTACCTTCCGCCAGTCAGCTACTGTCCACGTTTGGTGATTTCTGGCCCATTGAAGACGCGCAGCTTTATGTGCCTGTGTGAGCAATGGCCCCTTGCGAGGTGCCTGACACAAAAGGTTCAATGCATGCAGTTCCCATCGTAATGTTCTTTCGCTAACAGGTTGGGATGGATCTGCATTCACTGTCGGCAGCAATTCCTGTCGGGTTTGGAACCGATTTTCATTCACAAGCCGAGAAACGCGTCTCTGGTCCCTTTCAGTCATGATCTTCTTCCGACCACAATTCTGATGCCGTGTTTCGTAGCCACGTGTATGACACCACTGCTTGTACACGCGTTGAACAGTTCGCTGCGAAACACCAACAAATCCAGCAACTTCCCTCACCGTATGGCCATGGGCACGGCAGAACACGATTGCCCCTTTTTGTCACTCTGTTACATCGTTACTTTTACCTATTTTGACGGACACTGTCCGCTTGCAACACCTTATCTCACTGACTGAAGCTGCCTTATGGTTACCTAGAGGCAGTGCGCGCACAGTTGTATGGCCTATGAAATCCGAAGATTCAATGCCACGTTCACAAAAGCTCTCCACTGACTTCAATCCTTAGCCAACTGGATCCAATTTTTACTTCGTATTCCCATTTCTGCGAGGTCCATTTTAATATTGTCCCCCATCTGCGCCTAAGTCTTCCTAATGGACGTTTTCCGATTAGATTTCCAGTTAAAACTTTGAAAGGGTTCCTACCTTCTTGCATTCTGGCTGCATGACTTGCCCACCTGAGCCTCCTAGACATGATGACCGTAACGATGTATGGTAAACCGTATAAATTATGCAGTTCTTCATTATGAAGTTTCCCTCATTCCCGTTTCTCTTGGATCCGAATATTCGTCTCAGGATTTTATTTTCAAATACTTTCAGTCTGCGTTTTTCCCTCAAGCGACCATGTTTCACAACCATAAAACAAAACAGGCATGATATCGTTTTATATATTTTAAGCTTTAAATTCCTCGACAGAATTCGCGACGACGAAATACTTTGAACTGAATAATAACACGAATTTCCTGATTTCAGTCGACATTTAATTTCTTTGTGGATATGATTTTGGTCTGGTGATACTGATCCCAGACATTTGAAAGTATCCACTTCGTCGAAGGTATTATTTGATATCCATCCATAACGCATCCATAATTTGCCATTTTACGATCCCGGTGAACTTCCATGTATTAGTTTTATCTGCATTTACTTCTAAACCAATGTCGCTGCAAGCGTTTAATAAGGATTCTGCATTTCTTTCTATTATTCTCCTATCACCCCTATTAAATTTACATCATCAGCATACGCCGTAACCTGGTCAATACAATCCAGCTCTAGGGCCTGGTTGCTATCTTTAATTTTCCTTATAGCGTACTCCGGAACAAAGCTGAACAATAATGACGATATCGCCTCTCCTTGTTTCAGGCCATTCTTAACGTGTAAAGCTCATGGACAAGAATTTTTGTGCTCGGATTTTACTCTGGGATTCATTTAAATACATTTTAATTAATCTAACTAGCTTTTTCGATATTCCGAATTCTGTAAGAATGTTGTACAATGTTTCCCTCCTATCTGAGTCGTAAGCCTTTTTAAAACCAATAAACAGCTGATGTACTGGGTATTATAGTCCCACTTCTTTTCGAGTATTTATCGAATAGTAAATATCTAGTCCATAGTTGATCAATTTCCCTAAATCCACACTGATAAGCTCCAATAATTTCATCTGCGTTTGGAATCAAGCTTGTTAATAGAATGTTAAGAGAAATGCCTCGATAATTATTACATCCAGTATTGTCGCCATTCTTGTGAATTGAAACAGTGATTGATTCTTTCCACTCTTCTTAAATGTGTCCCATAGTTTCTCTCTCTCTCTCTCTCTTTTCTTTTTCTTTCTTTCTTTTTCTTTTCTTTTTTCTTTTTTTTTTTTTTTTTAGTTTCGCAATGATATGTTGAATTCCTGTCGTTAAAAATTTAGGAACCTTCCGGACTGGGTAAACCGTGATGGTGGTTATAAGTCTAGGAACCACACGATCATATGAACAGTTTATTACGCATATGATCCATTAACAGAAAATTTGGTACTTTCCTGATTCTGAACAAGCTTAAGGAACAGTCAGTGCATTATAGAATTCGGAATTTTACCGATTTTGCAGATTCCAAGCACCTGATAGATGGTAACATTATTACTACGTGATCAATGAATGAAACATTTGTTCGAAATATTCATACAATGTATATGAAAGTTAAAACTTAAAAATTTCAATGTACAGAACCACACGAAACTAAGCTCTTGATGTGCAGCTTTTATGATTATCATGTAAATGTATTTCTCTCATGTTTTATTTTTGTTTTAAAAAGAGGGTGTGTGATATTTTGAAGTAAAAATACTACATAGAATTTTGCTAGTTATTTGTGTATTTTTAAAATACTTATTTTTGTGTATAAGAAGTTAAAAATGATTATATATATTGGTTAATCCTTTGGAATTCATAATGTAAATATGTTAAGCATTTTAAAAAAATATTTTCGAAATTCATGGTTTATTTTAGAGGTTCTATATTATTATCTACATCAACCACTAATCAAATGAGTTGTTGTGCTGTAGAAAGGGGAATCAAAGCCTGCTTTATCAATTTAAAGCAAAATTTTGAAAAAAGGCCCAAAATTTCCCACGCAAAAGAGTGAAGCAGAAAAAAAAACGATTTAAAAAAAAGCCGGTTTTTTTTTTTTAGCCCTTGCATCTCTAGAGTGTATATACCACAGTCCAAATTATTGTTGGGGCCGCGGTGGCTCAGTGGTAGAGCGTTCACCTCTGGTGCTAGGGGTCTCGGGTTCAAACCCTGCTCCCGCCAAGTGAACTTTGTGGTGGACAAACACCGTGTGCGTGGTTTTTCTCGGGGTTCTTCCGTTTCCTCCCACTTTCTTCATTCCACCATTTCATTCATTACTCATTATCACCGTCTCCTTTAGCCTAACCGGCATAACCGTGGGACGTAAAACTCAAAATTTCATTTTTCCAAATTATTGTTTCCATGAGTGAGTTGTAGTTGTGGAACAATAGAAATTGTAAGGTTTGATAGACGAAGAGTCTTAAATTGATCACTAATCATACCAGTCATGTAGGGGAGAGGGGGGTACATTAGTACACGGGGTACATATATACGAGGTAGATATTTTTCCACTGTGAAGAGGTGGATGCACAACAGTTAAGTGTTGGCAACATTGGTGACAAACGAACATCGTGAGTCACAATTGATGAGTGAATGTAACGTTCTTTTCTCTGTGCAGAAAAAAAATCTTGATTTCTCAAAGCTAAAGTAAGTTTTCATTTATGTCTTTGTAAGTTTATATTTGTTATCTACTCCTGATTTTTGAAAACATGTACGTTGCTTGAAAGTGTAATTCTTTACAAATAATTTCATTTATGTTCAATGCCCTGCGTGAAGTAATTTTTCAGCTATACAAATTAATGATCCTAAAGTTCGGTTGGGCACATTAGTACACATGCATGTGAGGTAGATTGGTACGGACCTATATGCCCCCACTGCTCTGTACCAATCTACCCCTTCCATTTGTAATTGACCGATTCCATTTCAAATCGTCCAGGCAAACCACAATTGGCCCCCATCATAGTCTCAGATTTATTTTTTTTTCTGGGATCTACATGCAATATTATTAGATCCATATATATATATATATATATATATATATATATATATATATATATATATATATATATATATATATATATTTGGCTGAAAAAAATTTCCTTCGATGTACTGCCCTCCTCTCGGATTGCTCGAAAAACTGAAAATCATGTCAAATTAAAAGTTCTGTTGTAGAGAAACGAGTGTACTTTGTAACATAATCGCAATAGCAAGAAGAGTATAAAAATGTATGTTTCGGTGGAGGGCCAAAATTCGTCTATTGGTTCAATAGGAATCGTGTAATTCACTCGCAATGTTGCCAACTGGTGAAATTTTTTTCTGTCCTCACGAGCAATATCAACCATCTGCTTCTAGCATCGAAATCTACTCTATAAGGTCTCTTGAAAATGTAAAGGACTTAGGTTTCTGATTATTACATCCCACGTTATAGCATGATGAAAAGCTGAAAATTTCATTAAGACATCATGTTTGGACGCCATTTTCTCAAAAAACCCGCCTTTAAAAAATCTGAATTTTTATAACTATTGGAGAAGTACTGAAGTATTTAATATCCGTTAACCGTTCATGTGGCTGCAGTCCCTAACATTCGCAATTAATTATTCAAATTTCGATTTTTGTACTTGAAATGTAAATATTTCCTATGGTCATTTAGGTCCTATACACAAGGCGATTTGAAAGGGAGTATGATAATTTTGAGAGATGAATCCTGACATCAAATCCAGTAGAAAAGTTCCTATAAATGAGTCGAATTCCGCTTCGTTTTCGAGTTACAGGGTTTCCAACTCGGGACCCAAAATCGGCTTGCGACAATGGAGAATAAAATATATATTTCGCGTTAAATCAAAAACTGTGTGTTAAAGTTATGATGAAGTTCAGAAAGTTGATTTGTATGAATATGATAATTTTTACGTGTGTTGCAATTCGGTTGGCAGTGTTTCCAACATGGTAGAACTTTTATTTGTTTCCGAATGACACTACGTGGTTTTTATTTGATATTTGGTATTCATTAATGATTGTAAACATCACATGAAGCACAATTTTCCCCATATCACCAAGTTTTCGAAAACTTACATGCATTTCATTAAAAGGTTTTATCTCGTGCTTTATTGATAGTGTGCAGCATTGAGGGTGAATTTCACTTGATGTCTGCCATCATTAGTAAAACCAAAATGTCAAATAAAAACTTCGTCTGTGCAAGTTACAAGTTTTAAAATTTTTTTTCAGCAAAAAGAAAAAATATGGGTCTAATAATTTTTATGTAGTTTCTTATTTTAAAAAATAAACTAAATCTGAGACAGTCGTGTGGACCACCCTGGACGATTTGAAATGGAATCACTCAATTTTAAAGATAGACCACTCTTTGTGCATTTCCCATGTGTAATAGTTTCTGTTGTGATTAACATCAAGTATAATAGTTAATAATAATATAGGCTATCTCTTGTGTGATCGGTTGATTTCCGTAATCAAAGCATAAAAATAAATCAACCAAAACAATATGAAAAACTTTCCCTTTATTATATTTCGGACTATCCAAAACTATAGGTATAGTCGAAAGGTACACATAAACTTTCGAATGGAAAAAAGTTTAACCGTTTAGGAGCTAAGATGATAAAAATGTGAAGATTATTCCCTCTAAGTTGTAACATGCGAGTGATTGCAATAAGCACAATGTCTAACAAAATCAACCTCAAATATATATTTGTACATGGACGCTAAAAGCTAGCGTATAGTAAGCGTTATATTTATTCGACTTTCAGCAACCTATTTGAAAATTATTCGGCGAAGTTCTTAAAACTTAAAGATAACCAAGAAAGTTCTGTAGTTTTTTGTGTAGGTCTGTGTTCAATTGGCCCTCATACCATGAGTTGAATGCGAATAGAGATAAGGCGAAGGCTAGTTGTTGGTGTGGGTATATCCAATATACTATCTGGTTGTGGTTGTTCAGTTACATAGTGAACTTGCGTAAGGACAGAGTGAACATGGAACCTCCACAGAGAGCCCTAAGTGCTGTACGAGTTCAAACTGGGGTCAAACGCCGCTGCAGCGGGCAGAAGATATGCAGCCCTTAGTGAGGGTATCGTGACTATACGGACAGTGCAACGGTGGTTTAACAAGTTTAAAGAAAGTGACGGAGAACTGGAAGACGCACCAATTGCCGAAAGATCAACACATGTCCAAAATGAAGATATTCAGGAAGGAATTGAGGCGAACAGTGGCCAGACATGTAATGAACTGGGACTACAATTCAGTGTGAGTGGAGAAACCATTCGGCAGCACCCCCATCAAATTGGGAAGCAGTGCAAGTTGGGTACGTGGGTCCCACATGATTTGACTCCGGGCCATAAGGCAACACGAGCAGACACCTGTGTTTCTTTGCTAAGGAGCCATTTCTGAAGAGGGTGTTGACATGTAATGAGAAGTGGGTCCTGTACGAAGGTCCACGGCGCCATCATCATTGGTTAGTATCCCATGAACCGGTTCCGAAACAGACGAAAGCAACACTTCACAGAAGAAGATGGGAAACACTTGCCTCCGCCATACTTCGCGGACATTTCATCGTCCGATTATCACCTGTTTCATTCCTTGGACAATCACTTAGAGGACGCCAGTTCAAATCTCTAGCAGAGGTGCAAAATGCATTTGATACTTTCTTCGCTTCACGGCCCACCGCAGTTTACCACGATGGAATCCATGGCCTTCCAGAACGTTGGCAGAAGATCGTCGATGCTGATGCGATTTTTGATCTTCCAGGTACATCTTAGGTGACATATCAATTTTCGAAGGTGGTGGGTGAAAAAGCGACAGAACTTTCGTGGTTACCTTTATAACAGCAAAGGTCTGCCTCCTTCGGAGACAAGGGTACCACTCGAACCAAAAGTATAATATCTTTTCTAGTTAGTAGTTGTATGAAAGATTTCAAAATTTTGTAAACTGTATGTAGCCCTTGGATTATTTACTTCTACTTTTCCTTATAGAGACAGAACCTCATTTATAGTGCGTTTTTATCGTTATAAATAGCTTGTCGAACTTTTAAATTTTGATAAGAACACAAGCAAGCATTGTTTATTATTATTTGTGACAGATTGAACTAGATCTATTGAATCACTAAAGATTCTTACAATTGTTCACATTCTCTTTATGAAACATGTTTTTATTTTGCACTTTTGCTACTGTAGGTCCTTAAATCTATCTTAAAATACTTGATTTCGTGGAAATTTAGTAGAATAGCTCAAAACACTTCACGGAAAAATAAAATAACAACAAAAACATTATATCTATTACCAAAAAATATGTGTGATATTTCACTTTGCTCATACCAATCTGCCCCTACATGGGAAAGATTTGTACAGATTGGAGACCTTTCGTAAAATGTAATTTACTCCAAGTAGGACATTAGTAGAAACAATATTGTACATTGTAAATGTAGCTAAAGAATCACAGTTTAAGTAGAAAAAAAAATCATGTTTCTCAAGCTGACGATATGTCCTAAAATCTTGGATAAGTAAAAATCGTACCAATGCCCCCCCCTCACCCTTAAATTATCCAGTCTCTCGTACACGTATCAATAAGTCCTTATAATATACTGATAATTATATATTATATTGCCCTTATAAATATTGTTCTTCTTAATTAAGAACAAATAATGAAGTGAAAGATTAAATTAGTGAATAGGATGAAGGGAGTACAATATGCTTTCATCAAGATTAGAGTGTGCAGCAGTATCCGAAGTGATTAAAAACCGGAGACGGTATGTTTTGTTACGATCTTGACATGACATACCGGCTACCTAAATGTTGAAATGCAGTTAGGGTATGTTGCCGAAAAGATTGCATTTCTATTAACATAATGACTGAAAACCATTGGATAGCTTCTCTGTAGTAACGCGGGGAAGGGGACATGGAGATACTTTGATCCCCTCTAACTTTCTGAAAAAAATATCCCCTTATGTTCTATGATAGAGAATTATACACAAAAATGCTGAAAAAACCGAATGAGTATATTAATAATTTTCTGCGGGAAAACTCCCGGTTTCCCACTCGACTGTGGGGTATTCGAAAACATTCGGAAGGTCCGCTCCCACAGCAGACAACTCCTTAACCTGCCCATGCTAAAAACACAGCATTTATATGCATTACGGCAAGAGGACAAACACATACATAACAAAGAAAAATTCAATATGGCACATCGATATATAAACTAGGTGACTTCTTTGCAGACATCTCATTTTAAAAACAAAAGGTAGGAAAAATATCGGTGTTGTTAACTTTTCTACATAAGAAATAAAACCTTTTACGTGCAAAGCTATTCGTCAATTACTGTGTATAAAATGGATTTATTAAAGGTAATTAGCATCTACTTTCCAGTGACGGTATGTTTTAATCATTGGACAAACAAAGACGGTATGCCTTCATCACTGAAAAACCAGAAGCGGTATGACATACCAACACATACCGTCTCACTTCGTCTACTGGAGTACAGTGTACTCGTGTCCTTGTATCTCCGTTTTCATACCTCTGGGCTTAATTATATTCACTTTACGTTTAGTTAAAAACTAGCTGATGTAAACGATCTTCATTCAATGAAAGAGTTAAAAGAAAATGAAACGTCCAATGATTGTACCCAGTAAAGAATTGGGGAATGAGAATGTGAAAAAACAACTTTAATGTGGGAAAGAACAACAAATACACATGGACACTATGTTGTCCACCACAAACTTATAGGGCTTTATGCAGAGTTGTTCTGATTAGTGTCATACTAAAGATTTCGACTAACATTTGTTTCCTGCAGTAGTTTTAGTATGATGCTAATCATACGTCAAAACGACTCTGCATAAGGCCCATATTGTCTGGGATCTAACTAGAGACCCCTCACACCAGAGGTGAAAGCCCTAGCACTGGTGCAGCTTGCTTCTAAATGTTTTGAACACATACAACGCTATAGATTCCCTCTTAGGAAACTTGTTGACACGAGTGCGAATCCATAGAAGTCCCTTTTAAAAGATCAACCCTAAATCAGTTCTGGATCTGGCTGCGACAATGTTCTAACTGACCCAGGATCGTACAACATAAATAAAAACTAAATTGCAAAATAAATATCAACTTCTAATACAAATCGAAAGTCCACCATACAATTTAAGGGTTTCGTTGTACTAGCATCCAAATACGAAACTCTGTGAGTTTTCAGAAGAAAATGGAAAACTAAATAGGTGTTTCTCATTTTTAAATTATTGTTGGTTAGACCACTATTGCACCCACGTCAGAATTTTCAGAAAGTCAGGACTTAGCTTAAGCGGTTTTAACTGAAAACGGCAAACTAGTCCACTTCAGAAAATAGGCAAAATCATTTAATCTTTTCCTCGAAAGAAAATCATTAAGCCTGTCTCAGACGGGACTGAAGTAAAGCTGCGATTCACGATCTTAGTCCAGGTTGAAATTTTCTGCTATCCTTATTTGGATCCTGACTTGGAAGAAATAGAAGCAGTTTCTATTTTGTCCTGGACTTGCATACAACTACCAATCAGATAAGAGTAGCGCCTGACGACATTGAACTTTATTTCTCGCTGTAATTTCAAAACAATGCTGCCTGGACAATAGAGGCATATGAAAAATATGATTTTTTGTATAACGTGAAGCACGATTTATATTAGTTTTTAAAGAAATGCAAGAATAAAGACCTCAGAGAAGGTATGCAGTGAAATAAGTAGTGTCCGCCCGAACACCACAGGTGTGAACAAATGTTAAATCTTTTAAAATATTAAAAATAGGTACCGGTAATTTAAGTATATTGTGCAGTTTGTATACCAAAAAATGTAACATATTTAAAAAAAGCGTGCAGGTTTACTTTTGGCGCCCACTCGAAATAATTGTTCATAAATTGGAATTCCTTCACTGATTTCCTCCATATTCTAAATCATTTGTGCTGGCGACATTAAAATATCCATATGGCATAGTTAAAATTCAAGGCGGTATCATAAGCATTTGTTGAAAAATTATAATTCTTTTACGATTTGCGTATAAATACAGCGTCCGGATGCATGCATAAAAACTACAGCCCCCCCCCAAAAAAAACACATCCTGAACTAGGTCGCCACTAAAAAGCACGAATGCTATCTAACCGAGTCATAGCAGAGCGAAGCTTGAGGGCCGGTGCGTTAGCGAGGGGGTGCGTCTGAAGGGAGTAGGAGCGTCAGCGAAGGTGTTTATACGACTATGCGAGGGTAGTGAAAATGAGTGGCTTTTGGCAATGACACGAATTTCAATAGCATTTTCCATGGTTTTATACTAGTAGCGTTCCACTTGTAAACAAAATACAACTTCTGTACAGTGCAAAAACTCACTGCCGGTGGAAAATAATTCCTATACAGGCATCTTTCATATGAACTCACTTATTTTATCCGTCGTAAAACACTTGTAATAATTTTACACTAGTAAATCTACTCTTGTAAATGTAAAATTCAGATGTGGCGCGCCAAAAGTATACCAGCACCAAAAACAGAAACAATAAGAGTTAATTGTCATGTGTGGCCTTCGTACAATTTTAGGAAAAAGTTCTACAATGCTAGCACAATACAAAAGTCCGAGTGTAGCGCATGAGAGGGGTTCCTAGCGCGGTGTGAGTTTATGGTCTTTGTGGGCATTTTTGTGGGTAGTGAGGTGACCGGATGCACTCAGTACCTATACTAGAAAATTGCTCTTTCTTCTTTATTTTAGCTTTCCGCGCCTGATGACCATAGGCGTGCGCAACGTGGGTGCCATAGGTGCCTTGTCACCCCCATTAGACAAACTTTTTTTTATGGAGAATTAATACAATCTGAGAAAATATTACCTGCAAATTATTTCCCGTCTGCATGTGTGCCGTGCGTCGCCAACGCAGCGGCGGGTGCAATGACGCTATCTTTTCTTAGGGGAAAGGGGGGAGGACGACATTCCATATGGTGGTACTTTAGATCTGGCACCCACATTCCCATTCCCAATGTCCTGCGCACGCTTGTGCTGATGATGGCCCTCATTTACATATTTGGACAAGTCATTTTATTTTTAGTTCTACAAGTTAGTGAATGCAAGAATCAACAGACCTTTTTTCAGCTGATACAAACAATCATGTTTGTATCGCGCTGCCGAATTTTCAGAGTTACTAATTTCAATAGCGTATGGAATTCTGAATAGTCCGTTTTTTTTTGTTTTTTTTGTTTTTTTTTTTTGTAGGGACGAGGATTTTCTGTAAGTTGTTCATTATTCACCATTGAAAGTAAGGTGCTTTCCAATGCATTATTGTGGCGAAGAATTCACTCCCTGGTCCAGCAGCTCCTCTTTACTCTTTCTCTCGTTTTTTGAGGTGAGGGGAGGGTGGATTTTTGTGTCAACAACAGAGCACGTATCGCTTCTATGGTCATTTCATCCTTCTCGGGTGAACTCATATTGTGAAATAGAAAAACAATATTACCGTATTTACTCGCGTAATTTTCGCACTTTTTTTAGACGAAAAAAGTTATTTTGAAACAAGGGTGCGTAAATTATGCCGGGAAAAAAATTAACCACATCAGTGAACATCATCTAATTTTTTCCTCAGTCAAAATAACACGAAAATACCGGTACACATTTTCTTTGTTGCAAGAATTGACAACAAACAACTAATTCTAAATTTGTAGATAATAACATTTAAAAATTGATTAAGAAATCGTGTGGTTTCTTACCTTAGAAATCACTGTCAAATCCTCGCATGCTCAAATTACGCGAGGAAAATAAAATATACAGAAAATGCCCTTCAAAATTGGGATGCGAAAATTATGCGAGGGCGAAAATTACGCGCGTATTTACGGTATTTACGATTACGACAGTTGATTACCCTGTGCGTAACACATTCTTAAAGTGTTTTTCGTCTGTTTGATACAGCGACCACGAGAGGCTCTGCTGGTAAAACCTACCTAGTTTTAAGGATCGTCTGAGACCCCTACATCACCTTAGGATAAAAGAAATTGCAAGGAAGTTTCAGTTAAACAACACTGTCATGTTGTAGTCTGAGTTGAGGCCTTAGTTCAGATCCGTGTGAGACTGAAACTCGTCTGAGTTTTCCTGAAGTCGACACTAGGATTGATAGATTGAACTCAAGGCAAAGCCGAAGGCCAGCGGTATTTGTGTGATTTAGAAATGAAAAAAGAATCTTTCAGTTTTACGTTTCATAATTATGCCGTTTAGGCTAATTAGAATTGATTGGAATTGGTCCAGATTGTTTGATTGGCAACAATCATAATTTGATCGCAATGAATAGTGACGTAATACGCATAATTTAGTAAAGGCTTACTAGTTAACCCATTAACTCCCCCTACACTGTAGGAAAATTGATCGGAATGGGACCAGACTCTTGAATCGTCATTTGATCGCGTTTGATCTCCACGAGTTGCGATCCAACATGCTTAGTTTTTAAAGTGGTTAAAAACTTAACCTGTTGGCCTAATGGAATCAAATTAATCGGAATTAAGCCATCGTTTGATCGGTTTTGATCGCCATGCGTAGTGATGTAACACAGGGACCTAACAACTAGGTCCCTATAAAGAGGACCAAGGGATCTATTATGAAGTAGAATTGAATTGGTCCGGATTGTTTAATCGCCAAGAATCGTAGTTTCATCGCCACCCGTAGTGATGTAATAGGCGTAATTTTCTAGGGAGTTAACAAGTTAACCTCTTAGCCCTCCATGGAAACAAAATTGATCGAATTGGACCAGATCGTTTGGTTGCTAACCAGGAGAGTTTAATTGGTACGCTACTTACGTAATACGCATAATACGAGAATATTGTGTAATGAGTTGCGTATCTTTAGACGTTGATTAATACTCCTTATTATGTTTATAACAACTTTATCAATTTATAGTTTTTATACTATGAATCATGAAACACTAAAACAATGTTTCAAATCTAAGACTTAAGTAAACCAGTGTTTACCCGCGAGACTCGAGAGATTTTCGTCTCGTAAGAGAGATTATTTATACACTAATATCCTTCGGCTAGTTGTAGATTTGGCTCCAATTGCAACCACTACCCTTTTCTCATCCCCTTCGTCTTTCATTATTTTAAATTAAAAGCCCCAATTATCAATTTTCATATCTCATTTAAGGCCCAAACGAATTTTCACTTTTTCTTCCCTTCCAGAGCAAATATCAAAAAACGGTGAAGAATATGTATACCGGAAGTTTAATTTTAGTGCTCCCATCGAGAATCGGGCCAGATGTCATGCATAGTCGGACATGTTAACAATTCGGCTAAACAGGAACTAAATAATAAATTTTGAATATCCATTTTCTTTTCTAATGCTGTCTGTTCCCACCCGGAGATTATAAATTTTGATGCATATGGTAATAAGAAAGCAATGAAGAATACAATACGTAACTAGTCTGCTGAGAATTTGGGTTGGGCAAAAGATAGAGCTTATAGGAAATAAGAATTTTATTGAATTCGTATGTACCCAGAAAGCACAATGCACGTACAGTACCCGTATAGTATAATACATGTACAATTGCACGGATGCAACATGTGCATCATCTGTATAAATGCACGCCTGTACATGTGATGCACATAATAAGCATCATCTTCTTCAACATCTTCACGTGCGCAGTACATGTGCAATGCACACGTCCTGCACAAGTGATTGACACCTACCACATAGTTGATTTACACGTAGCACGCATTCGATTTACATGTAGTGCATAGGTGATTTACACACAGTACGCAGGTGTTTTATATGTAGGACAGAGATTATTTACACGTAGCACACAGGTGATTTACACGTAGAACCCAGATGACTTACATGTAGGACACAGGTGATTTCCTCGTAGTGCAGAGGTGATGTAAAAGCATATTCGGGATGCAATGAAGAAAAAGAGTTTATATATTTGGTGCCTTACGCAGTAAGACCATCTACAACACCTTCTTCAATCTTCCATATTTAATGGCAGTGTTTTCTTTTTCGAAGTGTCGGGTCTGGGCCCATGCCTTCCATATGAGTTTTGTTGGCGGTGTGTTTGTAGGCGTATCTGTTTTGCAGGGCTGCAACTGTCGCTAGCCCTTTGTTTCCTCAGCTTGTTTGATTTTGTTGTTTATTGTGGCTGTGGCATGCGGTTTGCTCTCCGGGGTGGCTTAGCCGTTTTGATGGTGTTGATGGCATCGTTGTTGAGGTTTTGGACGGAGCCCAGAAGCGTGTTGTGAGTTGCTGTCGCAATTCTTCTAGAAGCGGCAGGTCCAGATCTTCATGTAGCTGTTCAATCCTCGTCTCCAGGGTATGACCGGTGATTGCTCGTGCTACACGGTTCTGTACTCTTAGCAGTAGTCATAGGTGTGCTAGTGCTGCATGCTGCCACGCGAGGCGGGCATACAGCATGATCGATCTGATGCATTGCCTGTAGACTTGTCGTCTTACTTCATGGGTGAAGTTTCTGCTGAGCGGAAGTGGCAGCAGGGCACCTAAGGTCCGTGTTGTTTTGATTACTGTCTGTTTTATGTGTTCTGCGAAGGTGAGCTTCTTTCCTAGGATGACTCTTAATATTTCGCCTGATTGGTTTGTTGAAGTTGGATTTCGTGCAGGCTGATGTCGTGGTTCTTTCCTTTGTATTTTTGAGTGAAGTCCACCAGAGCTTTTTTTGTGCCGTTGATTTTGATCTTCCATTGCCTTATCCAATGTTCCAGTAGGTGGATGTGTCGGTTCAAGGCTGCTTCTGCGTATCGGTGATTGCTGTAACTTGCGAAGACTGCAGTGTCATCCGCGAATGTCGCTAGCAGTGTGCGTGGCGTAGTTGGCATGTCTGCTGTGTAGATCGTGTACAGCAGAGGTGACAAACACGAGCCCTGGGGTACTCCGGCTGCTATCGGTCGTGGATCGGTAAGTACTCCTGCGTGAGCGACTCGGAATGAGCGGTTGGAGAGGAAGTCCTGGATGATCTTCACTAGGTACATTGGAAAGCCCGCCTGCATGAGCTTGTGCACTAGGCCTTTGTGTCATATCCTGTCAAAAGCTTTCTCGATGTCCAGGAACAAGCCCAGGGTGTATGCTTATTGGGAAGTATGCTTTCGGTTCTGTTCTTTTTCCACTGGGCTTCGGAATCATGCAGATTCAGGCTATTTTCCATACCGCTGGGAAGTGGTCGGTGCGTAGAATTCCGTTGGTTATCTTGCACAGGAGAACTATCGCTTTCCTTGGTGCGTGCTTTAGGGCGAGTGGTGTGACTTTGTCGAGCCCTGCTGCCCATTTACTGTTGATGTGGCGGATAATAGTGCTGATTTCCCTGGAGGTGATGGGCTGACTGGGCTGGAATTGCTGCTCCGGGTTGAGTTAGGCGTTACTGATGTTTACGGCTTACTCCGTCGCTGCATCTGGGATGACAACATTTTCCGTGAAGTTCTCCTGGAGGTGTTCGGCGAATACTTCAGCTTGTTCTTGTAGCGTGTAGACTAGGCCTTGATGGGACTGTAGCGGTTGAATTCTTGGTGGTCCCCTAGGATTGCCGAGTGCCTTGGTGTGTCTCCAAAATTCTGAGGATGCTGCCTCCATGGTCTGGAGATAGTCGTTCCATTGTTGGCATTTGATGCGTTGGAGGCGCTTCTTAACTCTTTTGGTGAGGGCGTTCCAAAGCGTTTTGAAACGTGGGTGGCGGGTGGTCTGCCACTGACGTCGCGCCGAGCGCTTCAGATGGATTAACACTGTGGTGCGGTGATCCTCCGGTGGTTGCACTGTGGTTTGGTTCTGTCTTCTGGTGGCTTGTTTATATGCTGTCTGTATTGATGCTGTGAGCGCGGCATCAATTTCTGCGGGAGTGTTGGTAGCCATTCTTGGATTGATCATCTCCGCTAGCTGTTGTTTGTAATGATTCCAGTCCGTATTATTTCTCCTGGGTAGTTGCTTCTATGGAACGTGGTGTGTGGTCGCCACTGTGAAGAACACTGGCAAGTGGTGGGATTGGAGGTCATAGATCACTGTGGGGCCTTCCAGGACCGCGACGTTGGCCATGAGGAGCATATCCAATATGTCCGGGAGGTTTCCGTTCCTTTGATAATGTGTTGCCTCTATGCGTGCGTCTGCAACCAAGTCTATTTGGCGTAGAGCGTCGTATAAAATGGTGCCATTTCTGTTGGTAGCTCGTGAATGCCACGTCGGATGTTTGGAGTTCAGATCTCCGCAGATGAGGATTCGGTGGCCTAGTCTTCAGAGTTGTTGGAGGTCTGGTGGGTGGAGTTGGCTGTCATGAGGCCGGTAAGCTGAGATGAGATGGAGCGGTCCGTCCGGAGAATGAATTGTGATGCCTGTCGTTTCCAGTGACGAGGGCTGGGAGCTGAATCTGGTCATGGGCAATGGAGCTCTTGATTAGAATCGCAGTTCCTAATATCCGTCTGCCGATACGGTCGTTCCTGTAAACTGTATAGTTGCGTATGGTGAAGAGTAGCTGAGGTTTTAGTGTGTTTCTTGGAGTAATGTGACGTCGATTCTTTCTCGTGTGAGGAAGTCGGCGAGCTCCTCTCGTTGATCTTTGACTCCATCTGCGTTCCAACAGGAAATTCGGAATTCGCGGCGGGTGTCTGCTTATTGTGTGCCATCATCAAGAAGTGCCGTAGTTAACTCTATTATGATGGCCAGCTTGCTCGCCTGATCGGTAGCTGCTTTCAGTTGTTGCAGTCCTGCCTTCAGCTTGTCTAGAAAGCTCTTATGTTTAGGTCGGTCAGCAGGTTCAGTACTTCCTTCATGGATGTGAACAGGCTACCATCGATGGGGGTTGTTTCTGTTTCAGCAGGCTTTTGCGTAGGTGTTGGAGTCGTCTTGGCTGCTGGGGTTGGAGCTGGTTGCTGCATCTGGATGACTGTTGCAGATATGGATGGAGTGGGTTGTTTTGCTTCTGTGTCTGCGGGTTGCGGTGGTGTGGTTTCGTTGTGGGGCGTTGCTCCTTGGTCTCTGGTGGTATCAGTTGGTGGAGGGGTTGCCGTTGAATTCTTGTTGGTCTTGAGTAGTAGGAGGTAATGCTCTTCTCACGTTAACTTATATAGTTCTTGAGGAGCTAGACTGTCCTGTGATTGGCCGGGGAAGTTGCGTCCCTCCGACCAATCAGAAGCGAGCTCTCGAGTGATAGTTCTTGGGAAGTCACAATTTGTCGAACAAAACTGTTTGAGGCGCTTAAAATGGCGATTGTGTGGCGTGGCTCTTTGTGCACTAACTAAACAAGCTACTGCTAGCTACTTGCATGCAGCATGCGCATGCGCACTTCACAAGCCACTTTTTGTCACTTTTTGCACTCTCACACAACTGATACTTTCACGAAACACGATTTAGGTATTCTTATAAGAGTTTATAATGTTTTAGAAAGAAAAGTTTGTTGTTTTCACTGGAAATTTGGGTTTCGCGCGGAGCGTCACTACACGTATAACGCCTTCACGAACTTTATCTCTATTATAACACTAAAGACATCACCTTCCAAGTACACCAAAAGTAACTAATAATTGTCAGTGAGAATTTTACTTTTGGAGTTTATTATTTGCAATGAGCAAAGCTTTAGGCAGTATATTTGACGTTTGCAATATGTTCTGTTGTAATCGGTCACGAACATAATTTTGTAAACCTATGAACTGTTTTTACACGGAGTTTTTACAGTCATTCAGCTGTCATTCGTCGAAAAGTCTCTATAACACCGCCTGGAGGAAAAAAACAACTTTCAATTAAAAATACTATTGCCATATTGCGTTTTAAATACTTGGAGAATGAAAGTAAAAGTATACACTTGCACGGTATTATGGAAGTGTCATACACATGTGTAGTAGCCTATTTAAATGTGCTTCATCCACGCAAATGAACATGTGCACATGCACGACTTAATCACGGGTTATATACGTGTGTTTCATCCACGCAAATACACATGTGTACATAACGGCTTAAGCACGGGTTATATAAATGTGTGCTTCATCTATGCAAATCCACATGTGCACATAACGGCTTAAGCACGGGTTATGTGTGTGCTTCATCCACGCAAATGTACTCCCATGCGCAAAAAATATTCCGCGTATACTGTAACTCACAATTTTTCGCAATTATTCCAGTGGTGCCCACCCCCCTCATGTCCATGACGCACCCCCTCAATTGTCTATCCGTAGGTGTTCTTCCATGAAAAAATATTTTCGATTAATTTTTACACCTCCTCAAACATATTTATATAGATTTTTAACCCCCCAAATATTTCAATGACGCAGTTTGCGTCAAAGCCCCCTCCTTGTGGGCACCCCTGATTATTCCATTTTCCATATGTTTATTGGTAAAATTCAGTTATTAGTACGTGAAGATAATAGAAAGCAATCCATCTAAGGAGATATTTCCAAAAATATATTAAAATAATAAAAATATAAGCAAAAAACAAAATTATGTTCGGTTTTGTGTATACTGGCAATAATGTTTTCGAGGGAATTTTTGGAGTAGCACAGCACGCTTGCAGAGGGAATAACAAGATTAGTAGGAGAAGAGCTGAACCAAGGAACTGGAAATTGGAGTAAAATATTGCATTTATTGGCTTAAATCTAGGGTGTAAATTGTCTGCCAAATATAAATTAGATAATGTAAGCAAGATGTTATACGGAAATATATAAACAAAGAGAAAAACTGTTGTCTTAAGTTTGGAAGTGACATGCTCTATAGCCATGAGCATTTATTTCTTAAGAAAAAGATAGGTAACAAAAGAAAATCTGTGTGGGCAAGTGGGTAGAGTGACGGACTAGTAATTCTTATACTGTTTTGACACCAGATCGAATCCCATCCGGTCCTGTTCAATTTTTTTTCTTTACAAAACATTGTAGAAAGTGTATAATTTTTATGTTAATAAGAAACGAAATAATATAATAATGAAATAACTTTTTGTTTTTCTGATGACGCATTTATTCAGAATTAGCTTACTATTTATTACTAATAGCGATTGCTTTTAGTTTATGATATGGTATGCTTAACCGTTCCCTCTCCGTTTTTACACAGCTTCAACTCACTGCGAGTGTCTTTGAGTCAGGAACAGGAAAAAACAAAACAAGAGCAACCTGCAGCTTTACACACAGCGTGAGGAACACAGTCACAGCGATAGTTCGTTGTCATGAAGAAAAAAAATGTTCTAGTGTTTCTGGGTGTGTGTTTCTTTTTAAAGTATTGACTCTCTCTCTCTCTCCTTTTGTTTCATATCCACAAGTGCAACAAATGCAAGTCTGTGTGAAAAAAAATCAAGATTGCTTTCTTTAAACAAAACTAAATTTTACAGCTCTCTTTGTGAGGAACGCGAATGCTTCCAAAAGATGCCATGAATATTAACAATAATCGTACCGAATTATACAGTAGCGTGAAAAGCTGATAATAAAATGATAACCACACATTAAACATAACAAATTAAATTTTTGGGATTACAAATTATCACATTACGTGTCGGTGTAGGCCTATTCGTTTTCATATTCGAGCGACGAAAGAAGAAAGTGTGGTGATAGTTATAAAAACCGAATACCAGATTTCAATAAATTCAAGTTACATGGCTCCTACATATCGAAAAAAATGATTTTTCGATGTCTGTCCATCTCTTTGTCTCTCGGTTCGTCACGCTTTTACAGGCACTCAAATAGAGGCCATACTGTTCAACGTATCTGCACCGAATTCTAGACATAACGTTTTAATAACATAATATCTTTCGAATTTCCTTCGACACCTAAAAGGAAGGGTAATTTACTAAAGGATTAAAATTTAAAATAATTCAATTTTCTCAAATAAAAAAAGCTCTGACGATTTTATTTACTTTTGATAAATATATATTTTATTAACAAATCTCCACCACATATGAATTATTTTTCTGAAAAAATATATATGGTGTAATTTACTGTATGGTATGCGTTCTTTTTGCACAATTTTCTCAACCACATTTCATAAATAACCGTATCATTAATTACCTAACAATATGACAACTCGTTCAAAGGAGTAGCTTAATCTTAGGGTGAGCTTTCCCCCGATGGTTTTCCCATTAACGCCTCAGGGAATTTTGTTCATATTTCGTAAAGAAATATTTCATTAATAAACTAACATAGAGCATAAATAGTTTGTTCCGATAACATACAGAAGAAGTGGTTTTCTCAAGGGTTGATTTTTTTTGGACAATTGTCTCAGTAATAACTGAGACAAATTTGTTCTAATTTCAGTAAAAATATTTTCTGTAATAATCTTACAATATGGTCCTCGCTTGTTCCGAAAAGAAAAATCCAAAGGAGATAGTTTACTTTGACAGTGAAATTTTTCCCGACGATTTGCTTAAAAATTACTCGATATACTGTCAAAATTACAGATAGAAGAGTTTACTTTCGGGGGTAAGCTTTTCCCGATGACCTTCCTAAAAACAACTCAGGAGATGTTTGTTGTTCATATTTTATAAATACGTGTTACATAAATAACCTAGCTTTATGGTATAATCCCCTCATCCGGAAAATCTAGAAATGGTATATTACTTTTGACAGTAAGTTTTACCCTGCGATTTTCTCAAGAACGACTCAGGCGATTGTGTTCGCATTTCATAAATAATAGCATAGCTCGTTTGTACTGAAAAGATCCACAACGGATAATTTATTCTTGGGGATGACTTTTTGCATAATTTTCTCAGAAATTACTCAGACGCTTTTGCTTATAGTTCACATACAATTATATCCTTTATAATTCTAATATATGGATCAAGTTATTTCTAACGGAAATATGACTAATGGGTACTTTACTTTTGGGCCTGAAGTTTCTTCTAGCAAAGTTTTTCAAAACATTATTTTATTCGCAATTTCCCAAATAAATGTTTCAATAACAGTTGCAGCCTAACATAAGTCAGTGTAAAAAATTCGAGCGAGAAAGTACAGTGCGTTTACTCCGTACCCTTTCTTAAATATATTTTTAAATGTTACACCTAATCACAATTTTCCGAACAAAATCGAAACTTCTTTTTAAATGTGCCTTGTTGTGGTCAAATGGTTCAAGTGCATTGGTTCTGGATTAGATTTCCAGTGAGAGCTAGTGTATCTTCATCCAAGAGATGTGACACGTCGGTGCAAAGAAGAAAGTGTTTAAATAAGCCTAACCAAGCTAATCAACAAAAGAAATAATACAATGTTACGAAATTATCGTAGAAACGTTGTTAATATTAGGTAGGTTCGACTGGAATGTCCAAACAATTGTCAATTCCAAAGGTCTTTGTTTTCGTCCGGCGGGAGCTCATGTGGTTCGGATTTCATGTTAATCAGTAGGTCCACGTGTCATATAGCCTCGCTGCTGAAAGGGACGATAAACTCAAAATCACATCACACATCTTTGTTTTCGCCTTTGTTTTAGCTCATAAATGTCTCTGTTCATAAGCTCCTTAGTGGTTAGCGTACGCGCCTTTGGCGTGGAAGACCCGGCTTCGATTCCCGGCGAGAGCTCACGTGGTTCAGAGTCCACGTTAATCAGTAGGCCGACGTCTCATATAGCTTCGTTGCTGAACGAGACGTTAAACTCAAACTCAATGTCTTTGTTCATAAATGTCTTTGTGTATGGTTTTGCATATACGTGGCATGATGGACATTAAATTTTGATTTCTACGCCATATGTATCTAATTACATACACACCTATAGAACGAACACAACAAACTTGGAATATCTACATTGTTTGCGTATGGAAAATAATCACGCTCTACTGTACAGGACAGCCGTGTGTATGGAATTCCATACACATGGCAATCAACGTATTAAGAAATGTATAATAATAAGAATTATTATTATTATTATTATTATTATTATTATTATTATTATTATTAATAATAATAATAATAATAATAATAATAATAATAATAATAATAATAATAATAATAATCAGAAAACGATACGATCACTTACATAATTTATAAATATAAGTTAACATTTAATAAGCATATAACTGCAATGGAATTAAGTTGTTTCTCTCACTCCCTGAACGCTACAGCCCTTATTGTTCTAAGGCGTAGAAGAGAACTTGTGGCACCCACGATTTGGGGCGGTGTGTGGTCACAACTTGGTATCCCTTTGTTGTTAGTCCTAGGTTTCTAGACGGATGCAGTTATTACCGGTAGAATATACAAGCAAATAGACTTTTGTATTACTATTAAAGTAAATAATTACACTCATTCCTTCAATGTGATACTTGTGGTTGCTTAACCGTATACAGACAGCTGATCCATGGAAAAATCGTTGATAATAATAATAATAATAATAATAATAATAATAATAATAATAATAATAATAATAATAATAATAAATAACAGGAACTCGATAAATCTTCTTGCAAATAATAGGAAAAAGTTTGCGTCACACTGTTCACTTTGCTGGACACACCAGTGTGGCGCGTTATACCGATTGTGGCACACTGGAATATAGGGTATGTTTTTTTTAAATTTTTTTTCCAACTATTCCAACTGCTTCAATTGAAATGGATCTATAATAATAAGAGAATGAATTTAGTCTTCTTACCCTTCAATTTAGAAATAAGGTTCGCGAGAATTTCATAAAAGAATAATATACTCAGAATTGTATATAGTAGTTTGTTTTATTCGAAATTACATACTTCCTGCAACTGTTTTTTGATTGAAATGATTTGAAATGAAGCCTTTAAGTTTTTCGTCCCACGATTATGCCGGATAGGCTAAGGGAGACAGTGATGATAAGAAATGAATGAAATGATCGAGTGAAGAAAGTGGGATAAAACGGGAGAACCTCGAGAAAACCCACGCACACAGTGTTTGTCCAGCACAAGGTTCACTTGGCGCGAGCATAGATCGAACCAAGGACTCCATGCACCAAAGGTGAACGCTCTATCACTGAAACACCGTGGTCTCTGAAATTACTTACGGAACTACCGAGAACTATGCTGTAATATTTGAATGTGCTCCCAAGTTTACAATAATTAGTTTAGTTAAATTCATTATTAACAATTAAATAATTGCATTCATTATTAACAGGTAAATGTTGCTGATGGAAAGACTTAAATCTAGCGATACCGCGAGCGTAAGTATTAAACAGAGGGATTTTAAAGAGCCCCCTGAGCTGGGGGCCCTGGGCTCCATTGGCTCCGCCCTTAATCCGCTAATGCCTATAGATTATAAATTAAAGGGGACGGGCCGGGTCCGTTCTAAAAATTCCGGCCCGTGCAGACCTCTAGCTCCTGTGTATATGCTATCTGAAAATACAGTAGAGTTTCGCTTATCCGACATAAAACAGGCAGGCAGAACGCCGGATAATATGGATTGTTAAGGAAAGACCTATAAAAAGTCAAACTATGATATAATTTTACACATTACGCATCTAATTATCATCTTTGCAAGAAACAATTATAATGCATTGACTCAGTGACGTATCCAGCGTGGGGTCCTAGAAGCTGTCCCTTACCAAACCTCAAGCACTTTTTAATAAACCTACTTTTTCCCTTTTGAGGTTTTTTTTTATGTCAGATTACTTTGAGTCAGTGTCCAAACTGTGGACAATGCGTTGTTGTTATAATTCTAACAAGTAACACTTCCCAAGTGTAACACTCCGATTTTGATAAAATTTGGCAGGTAGATACTATACATAAAATAAACAAATAAGTGCTTTTTTATTTATTTATTTATTTTTTTGCTGAAAAACGGTTTTAGGGGGCAAAAGCCCTCACCCAAAATTTGAAAGTTGACGTTCGAAAGGCAAAAACAAGTGGACCAAAGTGAACGAAGTTGTGAGCAGATATTGCGGACTTAAAATTAGGGAATACTTGTTTTGTATTTTCCTGGAAAAAACGGTTAGGTGGGGCACAGATCCCTCCAAACCTTTGATCATGAAATATCAAAAGTGCTAATAACAGTATGTCAGAAGTGCCTAAATTTACATGAAGAATTGGAACAAAACTTTGTGTTAGGACAATAAGCAAAAAATGAACAAATTCGGCTTTTTTTATTTCCGGCGAAAAAACGGTTTTAGAGGACAAAAGGTCCCCCCCATGAATTTTGAAATTTGACGCAAGAAAGGCAAGAAAACATGTACCGAACTGAATGAAATTGTTCACAAATGTTGTAGAGGTAAGATGAGGAAATACGTGCTTCGTATTTTCCTGAAAAGAGAAAAAAACCTTTTGAGTGGACCGAGGCGTTGAGTGTCGGAAGGATTGGACCGAAGCGAATGAAATTGTCTGTAGATATTGGATATGAAAAATAAAGCCTCTCGTGTTTCACAAGTGTCTCCATCAGATTTCTTCAAATTTGGCAGATCAACAACAAGCACAAACAGTATAGCGTATTTTGTAGTATTTCACGAGGCAACTTTAACCCTTACAATGTTTTTCCGCATAAACAAAAACACATGCCGATTAATTTCCTGTTTGCTGTTGATGTGCCAAAATTGATAGGGACATCTTTAAAACACGAAAGTCCTTATTTTACATACAGTCTATACAATATCTACACACAATTTCATTTGCTTCGGTCCACTCCTTCCTGCACTTTTACGGTAATATTAACTTTTTTTTGGAGGGGCTCTAGGCCCCAACACTGTTTTTTCATACAAATTAAAATGCATTTCATTTATTGTTTTGCAAATTGTCCCTATACGAAGTTTCGTTGCAATTCTCCATACTCTTTAGGAACTTCTGACGTATACATACTTATTTGCACTTTTGATATTTCCTAATCAACAGCTTAGAAGGTCCGTGCCCCACTCAATCGCTTTTTTCCAGGAAAATACGAAACACAATTACCTCAATTTACGTCTAGAATATCTGTGCACGATTTCAAAATTTTGGGTGGGGAATTCTGTCCCCTAAAACCAATTTTTCGTAGAAAATAAACCCGTTTTTTTTTTTTTTTTTTTTTTTTTTTTTGCGTATTGTCCCTACACAATGTGTCGTTCCAATTCTTCATGTCCTTTAAGCACTTCTGACATACTGTTATTAGCACTTTTGATATTTCACGATCAAAGTTTTGGAGGGGTCTGTGTCCCACCGAAACGTTTTTCTTTTTTTCAGGAAAATACGGAACCCTTATTCCCTCATTTTTCGTCTACAATATCTGTGCACAATTTCATTCATTTCGGTTCACTTCTTCTTGCCTTTCGGGCGTCAACTTTCATAATTTTGGATGGGGGATTTTGTCCCCTAAAGCAGGCATTCGTTTAGTTTTTGCGTATTGTTCATACACAAAGTGTCATCGGAATTCTTCGTCCTTTACACACATCAGACATATTGTTACTAGCACTTTTGATATTTCATGATCAAAGGTTTGGAGGGGTCTGCGTCCCACCTAACCGTTTTTTCCAGGAAAATACAAAACACGTATTCCTTCATTTTACGTCTGCCATATCTGTGCACAATTTCGTACACTTTGGTCCACTTGTTTTTGTTTTTCGGGCGTCAACTTTCAAAATTTTGGGTGAGTGCTTTTGCCCCCGTAAAACAGTTTTTCCGCAGAAAATAAAAAAACATGTATTCGTTTATTTTATGTGTAGTATCTGCCTGTCAAATTTTATCAAAATCGGAGTGTTACACTTGGGAAGTGTTACTTGTAAGAATATACCGTAATGCCATTGATACCAGGTGGAATTAAATAACACTTTTAAATGGGATTACAATTTCGTTTCCGGTCTGTTTATAACATTACTGTATTAGAACGATACACTCATTGCCATTTGCTATTTTTGTTATGTGATATACGTAGCAGACAGTTTTCCTTACATGTCTCTAGAAAATATTTTTTGATTTCGTGTGAGTTAGAATTAAGTTTGCCCGGTTCATAAATGACAAGTAAGAAACGTTTAAGAGAAATACAGAACTGTTGCATTATTATTATTATTATTATTATTATTATTATTGATATTTTTGAAACATTAGAATTACGTGCTTACGAGGATTCGTGTCGGGTCCCCTCCGAAAAGAAAAGCTGGATATGTGCCTGCACTGAATGATAGACGTATGAGTCAAGGTATAGACGAGCGTGCTAGGCGATCGAGTCCGGAGCATCAAAAACAGACTAAGACCACAACTTCCAGTTCTTCTTGCCGATTGATGCTGCTTTTTACCTGCTATGATATGTCGGATAATAATGTGAAATAAACGAAGGTCAAGACCATGGCGTATTGGTGTTTCATGCACCTAAACCTGTAAAATATTTGTGCCGAAAACATCTTTCACTCACTAGCTAAATTTGAGGGTATGATCGCTCATCTTGCCTTATAAACTATAGTCTTATAAAGAATATATATAGCATAATAAAAACCTTAAGACCAAATTCAATGATTTTCTATAGTTTTCTTTTTTAATAACGGGAAACTTGTTTATTTCATCACGATAAATCACGTTTGATACTAAGATGTCTGTTTCTGACTATATATATTTTTCATACTTTATTGGAGACATTTTTTTTCAAGAAAAGAGGATGATAAAGGAAGCTATACAACACCATAAACTGAAAGCAATCAGTATTACTAATAGTACACTAATTCTAAATAAATACATCATCAGAGGAAACAAAAAGTTATTTCCTAATTGTATTGTTTCAGTTTTATTAACATAAAAATTATACACTTTCTACAATGTTTTGTAAAGAAAAAAAATGAACAGGACCGGATGGGATTCGATCTGGTGTCAAAATAGTATAAGAATTACTAGTCCGTCACTCTACCCACTTGACCACACAGATTTTCTTTTGTTACCTATCTTTTTCTTAAGAAATAAATGCTCATGGCTATAGAGCATGTCACTTCCAAACTTAAGACAACAGTTTTTCTCTTTGTTTATATATTTCCGTATAACATCTTGCTTACATTATCTAATTTATATTTGGCAGACAATTTACACCCTAGATTTAAGCCAATAAATGCAATATTTTACTCCAATTTCCAGTTCCTTGGTTCAGCTCTTCTCCTACCAATCTTGTTATTCCCTCTGCAATCGTGCTGTGCTACTCCAAAAATTCCCTTGAAAACATTATTGCCAGTATACACAAAACCGAACATAATTTTGTTTTTTGCTTATATTTTTATTATTTTATTATATTTTTTGGAAATATCTTCTTAGATGGATTGCTTTCTATTATCTCCAGTTACTAATAACTAAATTTTACCCATAAACATATGGAAAATGAAATAATTGCGAAAAATCGTGAGTTACAGTATACGCGCAATTTTTTTTTTTTTTTTTTTTTTTTTTTTTGCGCATGGGAGTACATGTGAACATAACAGCTTAGGCACGGGTTATAAAAATGTGTGCTTCATCCATGCAAATGAACATGTGCACATGCACGACTTAATCACGGGATTATGTACGTGTGCATAACCCAAGCAAATGCACATGTGCCGTACACGTACGTGCTGTCTGGGTATAGTGCTTGTATATATAGCGTGATAAATTATGTATACAAAACGTCGTAAGATTGGGGATCACAAATGGAACATACTACAGGAAAGCAGAATTCATTTCGGTGTCACTGTACTACAGGAGGGAGTACTTGAGCCGAATCAGCTCCCTGTCTACGCTACTGATTAATCTTCATCTTTGTCACTTTAATTTACCTAATTGGATAAACACAGTTACGATTTTATTACCATACTATTGCATTACAGCGTCTGTATGTGAGTTTATTTTTAATCTTTTTTTCCTTTTTACCATTTTATTCATATCAAGGCAAAATCAAATAAATGAACTTTCTAAAATGATTCAGGTGGCCATGCTTCTATTTGATCACTTTGCTGCCTGATATACTCAAGGAACAGCCAATTCAAAAACGCAACATAATGCAAACAATTAATAATAAGCAGTGTTGGGCAAATTTCAATTGGATTAACAATTAACAATTAATCTGTAAATTTAATTGTTAATTCCAATTAACAATTGAAGTAAGTAATGGTTAATTGTTAATTGCGGTTGGCCACTAATAATGGAAAATCAATTGTAATTAATAAATTGATTGAAAGTAATTGCAGTGGAAAGTAATTGCAATTGAATTCAGTAATTCAATTGCAATTGAAATTAATTGGCAATTAATTCAATTGCAATCGTTTTCCACAGCAATTACTTTCAATTGATTGATCAATTGCAATTGATTTTCACTGATTAATTTTCAACACTGTAGTTCAGAGAGGGCGTGGGAAAATGAAAACTTTAGCCACGACTAATTGACTCACCACCCATCGTAACCCACGACCCACCGTGACCCACTCTGACCCACCACCCACCATGAACCACTCTCACCCATTGTGACCCACAGAATGTAATGTCGATTTCATAGTTTTCGCGGTCGCTGAGATCAATGGTGAAACTCCGATCGCATTAACTTCCAAATTCACCCTATTCGGCTGCGGCCCGGGGGTCAGCGGGGAGGGATACCGAAACGTAAAAGTAATCCAAAATGACCGATATTAGTGCCAAATCCATAGTTTTCGCGGTCGCTGAGATCAATGGTGACACTACAATTAGAGATGACTTTCAAATTCATCCACCGTTGTATGCGGGCCTTAGGTCACCAGAGGGGGGAATTCCGAGACATGTAAAAATAACCGAAAATGACCGATATTAATGTCAAATTTATAGTTTTCGGAGTCGCTGAGCTCAATGGTGAAACTCAAGACCGCGTTTACTTTCACATTTAGCTCCCATTAGCTAAAGAACGGAGGCATTATAAAGGGGAACAAGAGACATGTAAAAATAATCCACAATGACCGATATTAGTGTCAAATCCGTAGTTTTCGCGGTCGCTGAGATCAATGGTGATACTTTCATTAGCGATGATTTTCACATTTAGCCACCATTGTATGCGGGCCAGGAGTCACCGGGGATGGAGAATTACGAGGCGTAAAAATAATGGAAAATGACAGATATTAGTGTCAAATCCATAGTTTTCGCTGTCGCTGAGATGAAAGGTGATACTTCCACAGGCGTTGACTTCTAAATGCAGCCCCCATCGGCTGCGGGCCAAAGGCGTTGTTTTATGAAAATTGGAACCAGAGGATCATAGGGGCTTTTACCGGGATATGTAAAAAGTAGTAGAAAATGCCAGATGTTAGTGTCACATTCATAGTTTTCGCGGTATCGGTTGGGGGCCAGAGATTTTTTTCACAATTCGAACCAAGAGGGTCTGAGGGGGCGTTCACCGGGACATGTAAAAGTAGTAGAAAATGACCAATATTTGTGTCGAATCCATATTTATCGGGGTTGCTCAGATGTATAGTGACACCCCCGATAGTGTTTACGTTCAAATTCAGCCCCCATCGGCCTTCCCAATGAAAACACATGTGCGTTGTTGGATATATATTCACACAAAATATATCCAATTTTAGAAATGTTTCTTAATTGTTCTCCCGTTGTTCAGTTTGTTTACATTGATATTTTATCTGATCCGTGCGAAGAACGGGTATAACAGCTAGTACGAAATGGTAAAGTGTTTGTTATGGACCAAATTACAATGAATTCAATTATATAGATAATTATTATAATTATCATTAATAATTATTTCCTTGTTAAATTATAGATACTTTTCAGTTGAAAAAAGAATAAAATTTGAAAGTCCCAAATCAACGTAAACAGACCAACGTAAAGGAAAAATGTATAAAATTTTCCATATAATTAAGCGTACCGTACAGACTTAAAATTTCTATGTAATTAAGCTAAATTTCCATTTTTGTGTCGTTTTTTGAGCTTATTTCCACGTTTTGTGCGTCACCGGAAATGGGTCAATGTTATCCTACAAATATGGTGGAACAAGTTAATGCTATTCCGTCAGGAACGATTTCGAGGTCGTTTCCTTCACATCGTCTTGTCGTGTTTTCTACCGTTTACCAAGCCTATTTCCACGTTTTGTGAATCAATGGTAGTAGGTCAAAATGGGCATTCAATGTGGGAAGAAAAATGACCCACTCTCCCACCAGTATCGAAGTCGCTTTTTTCGCATTGTTTAGTGCATGTTTTGTACCGTTTCTGCGTATATTTTCACGTTTTGTGCGCCACCGAAAGTGGGTCAAAGAGGACCTACAAATATGGCAGAAAAAGACATTCATCCCACATTCAAGGACCATTTTGACCCACTTCCACTGATGCACAAAGCGACAAAAATCATGCATAAAAATGTGAAGGAAACGACCTCGACATTCGATGGTGGCGGAGCAGCATTAAGTTATTCCGCTATACTTGTAGGCCATTTTGACCCATTTTTGTTGTCGCACTAAAGTGGAAATAGGAGCACAAAACGGTACAAAACAGGCACTATACGATGCGAAAGAAACGACCTCCAAATTCGATAGTGGCGGAACAATGGCTCATTTTCCTCGCACTTTGATGGACCATTTTGACGCATTTCTGGTGATGCTCAAAACGTGGAAGTAGGCGAACAGAACGATACAAAATACACACTAAACGATGTGAAGGAATCGTCCTCCAAATTCGTTGGTGGCGGAACAGCATTAACTTGTTTCGTTATATTCATAGATCCATTTTGACCACTTCCGGTGACGCACAAAATGTACAAAACAGGCACTAAACGATGCGAAAGAAACGATCCCGAAATTCGATAGTGGTGGAACAGTGAGTCATTTAACTCCCACTTTAAAGGCCCGTTTAACTCACCTCGGGTGATGCAGAAGACGAGAAATAGATGCAAAAAACTTTTTTTTTTTTTTTAAAAAAAAAAAGGTACTAAGAGATGCGAAAGAAACGATCTAGAAATTCGATAGTGTCGGAACAGTAGGTCATTTCCGTCACACCTTGGAGGCTAATCTTGACACACTTCTGGTGACGCACAAACGTGGAAATGGGTCACAAAACGGCACAAAACAGGCATTGGTCAATGCGAAAGAAGGACCTCGAAATTCGGTAGTGGTGGAGCAGTGAGTCATTTAACTCCCATTTTGAAGGCCCGTTTAACTCACTTCCGGTGACTCACAAGACGAGGAAGTAGGCACAGAAAACTTTTTTACAAATAGTCACTAAACGATGCGAAAGAAACGACCTCAAAATTCGATAGTGGCGGAACTCTTGGTCATTTTTGTCCCATCCTGGAAGCCCATTTTGACCCACTTCCGGTGACATACAAAACGTGGAAATAGGGGCACGAAACGGCACGAAAATTCACTAGTCAATGCGAAAGGAAGAACCTCGAAATTCGGTAGTGGCGAAGCAGTGGGTCATTTTCGTCCCACCTTCGAGGCCCATTTTGACCCTCTTCCAGTGACGCACAAAAAGTCGAAATAGGCGCACAAAAGGGTACGCGATGTGAAATTAACGACCTCAAAATTCGATAGTGGCGGAACTCTTGGTCATTTTCGTCCCATCTTGGAAGCCCATTTTGACCCACTTCCGGTGACGCACAAAACGTGGAAATACGCGCTCAAAACGGCAAGAAACTGGCACTAAACGATGCGAAAGAAGCGACCTCGAAATTCGTTGGTGACGGAACAGTGATTCATTTTCGTCCCACTTTGGGGACTCATTTTAACCCACTTCCCATGACGCACAACACGTGGAAATAGACACACAAAACGGCACAAAATAATGTGAAGGCAACGACCTCGAAATTCATTGGTGGCGGAACAGCAATAACTTGTTCCGCCATATTTGTAGGCCCATTGTGACCCACTTCCGGTGACGCACAAAATGTGGAAATATGCTCACAAAGCGTCACAAAACACGCACAAAAGATGCAAAACAAAGTACCTCGAAATTCGTTGATGGTGGAACAAGTTAATGACGCCGTGAGCACCAATATAAGTCTGTAGTTCTTACCATCAAGGCTGAGAACTGCACGGTCTAATTTTTTTAGCCGGATAGTGATCACTATCAAACGGATAGTGATGTCAACCGGCTCGGCTCGGTTCAACTGAGCGAACAGCTTGAGCTGGCTTGGTTGGGATGACCCATCGACTGGGCTTAATTGAGCCGATGGCTTGAGCCGGCTCGGTAGGGACGAGTCATCGACTCGACTCGATTGGAGCCAATAGCTCGAACCAGCTCCGTTGAGATGAGTCCATAGGCTGGGTTCGAGTCAGCTCAACTGAGCGGATGGCTCGAACCGGCTCGGTTGGGGTAAGCAATCAGCTCGGTTCGGTTCAGTTCGTGTGAGCCACCGGCTCGAACTGGCTCAATGGATGAGCTGTTGGCTCGGCTCACTTCTCTGTTCGGCTCCATAAGTTAATGAGCTGTGAGAGAGCCGTTGAGTCGTTAACAACCCTAAACCCGGGTCGAGCAGTTTTGAACATGTTTGGCTGGAGTCCTATAACTTTTAACAATTTTTGGCTCGAGCCCGAATACTTACTCCTTCTCAACTCAAACCTAGAACCTCGTGACCGATGTCCTTGCCTCCTGAAGATTTCTTGACGACCGAGATCGACAGTCAACTAATTTTTAGTATTCAGATACAAACCACCTATATTCCATGTTTATACACGGTGTTATAATAATAATTAGTTATAGTAGTAGTAGTAATATCATGGATAATTATATTGTGTATGTGGGATACTTGAAGAGAGTAGTACTTGGAACTACAGAAAAGATTTAGCTTGAATTGGCTCGTTTTGGCTATACTCGACTGGAAACTCGATCCGAATTGAGTCGAGTTGGGGGAAATTTTTCGAGCCGAGTTCTCGAGTCGAGCTCAAAGATATCTGCTTCGAGTCGAGTCGAGTTTTAAAGAAAACTCGCTCGTGCCCATCCCTATTGTATGCATGACGGGCATATAGAGTTCTTTCGAGGGAGATAGAATTATAAACATATTTTAAAACTGCTTAGTTTCACGGCTTTCTGCCCAGGGGGGCGAAGGGATGGTATTTATCCAGCAGTAAAACAGTAACAAGTGGACAACACAATATACACATATCTTCTTATCTTCAGTTTTAATTGCTGATTTCAATTGCAACTAACAATTACAATTAACAATTACAAGTTTCAATTGTCAATTGCAATCAACAATTAAATGTTTCAATTGCACTCTTTGCGATTGACAATTAACAATTAAAAGTTTCAATTGCCTGGTGACCAATTAACAATTGACGAAAAATTAATTGCAAATTTTATGATTTCAATTGCAATTGAAATTAATTGTCAATTACAAATTGAAATCAAGTGCAATTGATTTTCAGAGCAATTACTTTCAATTGATTGATCAATTGCAATTGATTTCAATTGATTTTGCCCAACACTGATAATAAGTAACAATAAAATACAGTATTTGTGACTCAGCTAACAATCCAGGACAGTTCAAATCAACTCCGAAACATCCTACAGAGATATCGGAAATATGTACGAACAAACAAAAGAACTATACGTATACAGAAGGTAACGTAGTCACGATGAATATAAGGTGAATGACCAGATGGAAACTTAGTACTTTAAGAAGATTACAAAAAGGAATCACTGAATGACCAATTTCAAACATGAATAGAGAAGAGGAGCTTTTAGTGGAAGAAGCAACGTATTGCAGGAGTTTGGATGAATTAGAATTTAGGTCAGAGGAAGTTACTTGGGTCATACTGGAGGAATATGGGGCGGTAAGGGAGGAAGATAAGGGTATGTATCCGAACGCAGCGGAAGCAAAAGACAAGAACAGGAATGGAGAAGAGAGAAGGAAGGGAACTAGAATTGACAAAATAGAAGAAAAGTATTGAATTTGTAGAAAAAAGAAGTTCTTAGAGATATAAATAAAGGTCAACGAGTAGAGAGTAAGTTAAATAAGCTGAAAAAATGGAAATTAAGAAGTAACATCACAATTATTTAATAATATTGTTGATAATTATGGTTATTTATTGATTGTTCAAAACTTGTGGAGGTGAATATTGGTAGATGCACTATTAAGAGTTGGGCAAGAACGCAACACATAAGCAAATGAATGATATTTTGTAAAGATGAGTTGAGAGGTCATAAATAATACCAAAAGAGAGACTACTTGTAAAATACTATTGCAATAGAATCAAGAGGTAATAAGGACTTAAGTATAAGGACCTAAATAAACATATACGTCCGTATGTAGAGTCTTTCTGATGCGTTATTAGTGCCATACTAAATAGTACGACTAACGTATGTTTCCTGCAGTAGTCAAGCCTTTAGTTTGACGCTAATCATACGTCAAATCGACTCTGCATTAGGCCCAAAGAGTCTGGGAAACAAATAATTAATTAATATTAACCAAACATAGACACCTAGTGGATAGCTCCGACGACGCTTGATATATAGTTCAAGCTGGTGTTTATCCTGAATTATACACGTTTATTCAAAACAACAATCACTGACTTCGAAATTTTTTCGCTCTTGTTCACGAAAATCAACGAGTTGGCTTTGTTAGTAGTAAATTTTGTGTCGATCAGATCTAACCATTATTTATTTCCCATATACATCTCACCTTGACCGTCACGCAAAGCCAGAACACGGTAGAGAGAGTTATACAGGTGAACAATTCCGCATGAGATGAATATTGTTTTTAAGTGTAAGGAGCAGCGATTGTAGCAGTCAGAGTGCCAACCAGGTTATCTAAAAACAAAAACAGTGCAATAGATCAAATTTTACACAATACCGATCGTCTTGCCTGTAATGTTCAAGTACTAAACAGTGGGTTCTCAGACCATGAGGCGCAGATTTTTACAGTAATGCTAAAAGGTAACGAGATTACTAACAGTACAGTTCATAAACGCGGTACTAGATTATTAACGAAAAGAAACTTTAATGACTCGAGCATACAACATCTAAACTGTCGTTTATTCAACGAAACTTGGGAGCAGGTATATGGGGCTAATAACATGAATCAAGCGTGGGATAGCTTTCACAATATCTTTGGAAATTACTTCAACGAAGCGTGTCCCAAAAAAATATACTCTGTTCCTACATCGACATGTAATAAAAAAACATGGGTAACCACCGGTATTAAAACGTCAAGCAAAACACTAAGGTCTCTTAATATGGCGTATAAAAAAGGGAATTTATCTCCAGAAATGCAGGAATATTATCAACGCTACAAAACCGTTTATAAAAAGTTGCTTAAATTTGCCAAGAAATCACATTACTCAAATTATATAGACAATTGTAAAAACAAACAGGCAGCTATGTGGAAGGTAGTAAATATAGAGTTAAAACATAGCATCAAAACGAAAAATGAAATTACTGAGTTGGATGTTAACGGGAGCAAAGTTACATACCCAGACCATATTGTAAACGCCTTCAATAATTATTACACAGGTTTACATAACCAGCACGGTCCTAATGATAAATCGCACCCAAACATTCGCAAGATAAACACAACTATCAGTACCATGTTTTTACGCCCCACCTCAGCAAGAGAGGTACATAACATAATAATGTCACTGAAGTCAAAGTGGTCTTCTGGTCTGGATGAAATACCAATTGCCATCATCAAAAAATGCAGCATTCACATCTCGGAACCATTGTCCTACCTCATAAATATGTCCTTTCAGACAGGTACCTTTCCTGACAAATTAAAATATGCCAAAGTTAAACCGCTATATAAGAAGGGGGACAATACAAAAATCGAAAATTACAGACCAATTTCCTTGTTGTCTTCTTTTTCAAAAATTATAGAGAAAGCATTTCTCAACCAAATTATACCATTCCTATCTAAGCATAATGTAATTTCACCTTCACAGTTCGGGTTTCAAAAATGCAAATCAACTGAAATTGCTATCTATAATTATATCAATGAGGTTACGGAGGCCCTGGACAAAGGCAAAAAATGCGTAGGATTGTTTCTAGATTTATCCAAAGCTTTTGATTCTGTCCCTCATAACATTCTTATCCAAAAACTTAACAGTTACGGTCTAAGAGGAGTCGTTAACTCATGGATTAAATCATATTTGCAAAATCGCACTCAAGCTGTTGAAATATCTTTTTCGTCAGACACAGCTGAATCAGCAACTTATAAATCTCAATTTAGAAGCATCTCTACCGGCGTCCCTCAGGGTTCGATACTAGGACCCATATTATTTTTGTTATACGTAAATGATTTGCCACATGACGTATCATTAGCAAATACAACTATGTACGCAGATGACACAAGCCTAACAATAACAGGTACAAACTATGATATTGTCTGCGATAAAATTGACGAGACAACTCGTAGTTTAGAAAACTGGTTTGCCCGAAACAAACTAAAATTAAACACAGACAAATCTACAGCTCTAAATTTCCATCACATTCAAAATAAGCAGTGCGTAGAAATTGATATAATGATAAATAATCATAAAATCATGTACTCAAAGTCAACCAAATTTTTGGGACTCTGGCTAAATCACAACCTCTCCTGGGAAACTCACATATTTTCACTGGCCCAAAAACTCAATAAAATGCTCTATGCATTAAAATCAATTAAACATGTTTTACAATTTGACACGATTCGTAACTTATATTTTGGTCTCTTTCAGTCTTTACTTACATATGGCATAATCTTCTGGGGAAATTCTCGAAAAAGTAATATGTTGTTTGTAATACAAAAAAGGCTTTTAAGAACTATAGCAGGGGCCAAAATAAACGACCCATGTAGGCCAATATATAAGGAATTTAAAATTTTGCCGTTACCCTCTCTTTACATGTTTCGACTGCTGCTCTTCGTCAAAAACAACATTGACTTATTTAACACACCATCAACACATAAATATGATACCAGGCGCAAGGATAAAATCCCCAGCAAACAGCACTTCACTAAGTTATATGAAAGGAATCCAATGTTTATGGGTTCTATATTGTACAATAAACTACCTCAGAATATTCGAAGGACAGAACAAAAAGGAGAGTTCAAGAGGTTAATGAAAACCTATCTGTTGCAGCACTGTTTTTATTCTGTAAACGAATTTTTAGATATGTAAGTGAATTTGTCTATTGATAGTTTTGGGTAGCATAGTAGTTTAATTCAATTGTCTATTGATAGTTTTGGAAATATATTGTTATGTAATGCTTTTATATCGTAGATGTAGCATAGTAGTTTATTTCAATAGGTATGTATTTGTCATTACTACGTGTTTTATATATTTGTACCCTTGACGAGTCTTATTCATACGCACGTAATCGTGCAATATGTATGACTAAAAAGACGAAATAAATGAATGAATGAATGAATGAATGAATACAGCCTACAGTTATTGTTTTCACGAAAGTTTTTCTACTAAAAATATAGTATCATACTTGGACCAACACGTTGCTATCTGTGTAGTTTATATAAATATATAACTTACATAAAATTGAATACTTGAATGTTCATTTATTTAGAACATTAAAAATAATTTTAAATTGATAAATGCTTAACTTTTACTTGTAGGTTATTGAAGTCCATAACACTTCCAGGATTTAACTTGCTCAGCTCTAAACAAGGTATTAAGGGGCCTAAAGGAGCAACTGGAGGTGAAGGTACAAGGATGAAGTTTCCCTATACTTTTACAGCAAAAGTGGCTCAGTTCCCCTTCAAGTTTTACATTAAAAATAATTGGTTGTATCAATACTACATATACGGACTAATAGGTAGTGCGCCAGTGTTTTTTTATTTACATAAAGCAGGTTTGTATATACATATATATAAATGTATAGAGAGTTTTTTTCTAAATATTTATCAATTTCTAAAATATAGACAATAGAATTAATTTTGAAGTTACATTTCCATGTATTTCTTTACATTATAAACACTAATAGCACTGCTTTTTATTAATACTTTTATTTTTGTACACACTCGTAGATCTCACTCTATGACTTGAGTGGATCAGTTAGTGTTTTCTGCCTTAAGAAATCCGCAGTTATATCCTAGTTTACATTTTTTTAGTTGTCTAAAAACACTGTATGTGTTAACACATAAAATTGAAATAACTGAAATGTGCTCCTCTGGACTCGATAATATGTTCAAGACATGGACTTCTTTCCTTAGATCCTCTTTTACAACAAACTTACAAAGATGAGTCATTAAGTCTTCCAGAGGCAGCTCTGTAATTTAGTCACAAAGCCACGTGCCTTCTCAATTAATACAAAAATAATAATTAATAACAAATAATTATGGATGTTTATTCTTGTATAGGAACTAGGAGCGATCGAATTATTTTTTTAGTTATTTTAGTATGTAGTTTGCAACCCTGATTCAAGATTGATAACATCAACATCGTGACTTTAGCTTGGCTCTATCTAGCGTAGCCTGCCTCCGAAAAGAATTCTCTAAACGCTTGCCCTTACGCACAAGCTTGATCACACTTTTAACGTGAAAGGAAAAAACGCATTCTAACTCCTTGTGGCCAGCGCGCGGAGACAGGGATAGTTTTGCCCTTCAGTTCAGTGCTGGTTTTGTGCGTTTCACAGTCCATATAATGGAGGAGAAAAGAAAAAGATCTTGTAGACGTGGGAGAAAAAATTGACTCATATCTTTTCAAAGAAGACATAACGTTGCAGCAAGATCCCGACGAAGGGTTGTGTTTTCTTTAGAACGCTTATATATAAATTATTGTGAAGAAAAAAAAAACACTTTCTTAATACGCTTTAGGATTTCAAAATGTAATAACACGTGTGATGAATTTTTTCTTGCAAGCTAGTAAATAAATAAATAAATAAATAAATAAATACACGATAAACGAAGATAGTTACATTTTTACTATTAGTTTCTGTATCCGTTTCAAGTTACACCCTTATGTATTTATGTTAATGGATATGTAACATAATGATTTTCACAGAATCGATTGAGAGAAGAATATGGTGGCTTAGTGGTAGAGCGCTCATCTATGGTGCGAGGAGTTTGATTCCCGCCCACGCGAATTTGTGGTGAACAACGTCCCATTTATTTCCACATTCTCATTTTACTAATTACTTTATAATTTACTTTCATTGATTCATCCGTTTCCTTTAACCTAAAGGGCAGTACCACGGTACATAACACTAGAAATTTCATTTCATGTATAAAATCGATTGAGAAAATTCATTTGGAAAAATAGATTAAATAATGTCGGGAACATAATTCGTTTTTACTTCCTGAATAACTTAAACTCTTTGTGCTGAATAAACTATGTGAAGTTAAATAATTATGTATATAAGACGAATATAATGGATATATAACTAAATAACGCATATCAAAATTTCAAGAGTGCCTTCAAAATAAAACCTCACAGGAGGCTTCAAAGCAAGGGGATGATGCTGCAACGAGGGAAAGGGGGGATGTAAAGCCAGTTTCACTGCTTTTGCCGATGTGATTTCCTTTTATAGAGCTCTAGAACCACCACTAAGGTTTTCCAATACTTGCACAACCCAAATAGTAGGCGCATGTATAGATACACCGTGATTGAGCAAGATCAAATTGGCCCAAGAGGTAATGTGGGAAGAGGACTAGTTATTTCAGACATTTCAGAAATTTAAAAAAAAAAAAAAAATCAGGACTTATTTCTGTACTATTTTTTGTAACGTGAATGTGAGACTGGTCCATAAACGTAAAGGTATCCATTGTTTTAGCTATTACGCTATTTTTTAAGTTTTAACATTTTATTTATCTAAAGTGTTACATTTTTTGCCCTTATTCCGACCTAAATAAAAATGGTTCTTAATTCACCTTGAAATTTGTGTTCTAAAGTTACGAATTTATAACCTATAAAAAAGCATGGGTCTTAATGTTTCCGTAAATTTGGTAAATTTTGAAAAAAAAAAAAAACTTTGTATACACAGATTACTTTGTTGATAAAGTAACTCCTTCAGGGATCTACCAGGTAAATAGTGAATGTTCCGAATATTACATTGGAATGACAAGAAGAAATATAGAAACCAGAATTAAAGAACAAATTAGACACAAGAAATGAAGATATTGTAGTGTCAGATCTCTCGAAACATTTAATTTATATAGGGACAGCACAGGGAAAATTCATCTTACGTAGTTCAGCGCCGTATATTGGAAGAAATGTGTTTGAGTTTTTTTTCATCAGAACAAGAAACTCAAGTTTGAATGTGGACAATGGGAGCTTGGATAGGCATAGGTATATATATATATATATATATATATATATATATATATATATATATATATATATATATATATATATATATATATATATATATACAGTGTTCGATTTGTAGGGGGGATGCCTGGGATTTCCCCCTCTGGAAAAATCATTCCGGCTTCTGGTTAGCTAATGTCATCCCAACCAGGGATAGTGGTTTTCCCCTGTCTGTACATAATTCCTTTTCATGGAAAATATTTAAAATCACACTCTTAGTGTTCTGTTTTCTAAGTTTGGATGACGCTTCTTCTGTCTTACTTCCCTTTTCTTCTTTCCTGTACATGAAGCTGTATTTGTTTCTGCTAACTACTCACATAAAAATACCGTTTTGGGGAGTTTTAAACGAATATTGCAAGAAAACAAAACCAAAGATGCGTGTTGCAAAGATGAAGGGAAAGATTTGATGGTTAAGCTTACCATTGAAACTCGGAGCACCGAATATCAGTATACCAATATTGCGTATTTTCTTCCGCCGACAACAAAAGAAACAATTGAGGTACTAGTAAAAGCACAAGTGAACCAGAGATTTCCCTCTTGCCCCGTGCATCACATTACAGAAGGAAGAAATGTTTATTGCTGTCTTGCGGTCAACATATGTTTGAAATTTTGGATCCTACAGCCTCCCCAACCAAAGGCAAGAATGAATACAAGTCTGTGTTGTCATCTACAGTAGTCTTTTTTAATAGCTAATAAAGGAATAGAACTTGAAAATTTGATCTCAGGAGAACACTGGAAACCTACACTATCACTAGAATAGAATGGTTGTTGACAAGGAATAAAGGCAATGGGGAACATTACAAGTATAGAGGAAATTCAAGTTACTATACATTCGCGCTTGTGGGGTCAATGCCATATTTGTTTTTCGTCTGCAGCTGTCGCCGTGACAGATCCGTTTGGGACATCAAGTTTTATTGTTCGTTGGGCGTAGGAAAACATAGATGCTTTCCTCTATCGGTCGTAGTCACATAGGGGCCTGCGATAAATTGATAACAATACACCACTTCGGTTAATTTGGATTTTCAAACAATCGAAGTTATATAGGTTCCATTTGGCTTTAAAGAAAAGGAAAAGAAATAGACAGGGCCAGGACTTTAAAGTTGTTTACAGCAAGTTAGATGTGGATGAGCCCTCTAGTGTTCTGTCGTGTTGAGTTGATGGTAGCTGTGCGTTAGCAAGAAATGTCGAAGAATGTTCACATGCATCTCGCCTTTTCAACTAAAACGTAAGTAATGTTTTTCTTTAAAAAAAAAAAAAAAAAAAAAAAAAAAAAAAAAAAAAACTTCAGTTTGTTGTATGTACGTACTTTTTGTATTACTCTATCTTTACTACATTTTATGTTATTGTTTTGTCACTTTTGATAATTGAATGTTTTGTTTAGCTAGAATTTGAATTTGAACATAAAATATTACTCTAATTAGAAGAGGCTACATAAAATATTTTTGGCCATCTCACAACTTTGTAGACCCACTGATCCTAATGTATATGCAAATGCACTACACATTGTGATCCACCTATCCCCCTACTGGTAAATTAACAAATCGAACTCTATATATATATATATATGCATATTGTAATATCCTATGTGATGTAAACAAACAATTCCACGCATCAGTGTTTACAAACACCACCACGTGGTTCGGCAAGAGGATCTCTCACCAGGTGGATCTACAATCACATGCAGACGACGGCTTCTGGCCCCTCCCACGGAGTAGAAGACGACATCGGAGCAGCAGCGTCACCGCCACCCAAGGAACCCTATAAATTGGATGGACGAAGGCAAAGCGACACCAGTTTTCTGGTGACCCTCCTCTAGTCTGCTACGGGACTTTTGGAGTAACCTAACCCCAGGCCTCTAGTCTGCTACGGGGCTCTGTTGGCCACTTAACCCGCCTCTGCTTGCTACGGAGCATTGGTTCCTTAATTCCCCTCTGCTTAGCCTACTACGGGGCTCTGTGGAGATCCTATCTGCGACCTTACGGTCAAAGGCTACCTATCTCTAACCTTTCATATCAGAGATATTATTTTGTAAAAATACTTTTATAGTGGATGCTTTTATAATAAAATTGGTTGTGGGAATCGATTCCGGTCGCTCTTTTTATTAAATGCTCTACCTATACCCTATATGAGACAACGTTTTACAATATGAGTCTTTATTAACTCACAATGTCACACAAAAATTAAATACTGAGATTTTTTTTGCATTACCAAAATTATTGCCTGCTTTGATGATTTCACGGAGTCTACTGGACTGGCGGCATGCATGCCTTTACATCAATTTCCATTAATTCAGAATCACGAACGCCTCAGACTATAATTGCTAAGTAAATATCTCGCTAGCGTGCTGAGGCTGTGTTTTCTGATGTCTCTCTTCACCCTATACTACACTGATGGCCGCAGACGATATAGCCCATTGTGGAGGACAATCTGCCAACATGCGTTATCAGCCATAGTGGCCGAACGCTAATTGTGGTGGTAACTCATGGCTTTTCCCTCATGGTGTGGCTTTTCCCTCATGAACATATTCAAAGTTTTCTAGATTCGATGCCACGATGTAGAGGGCTCTGATTATTCGATGCCACGATGTATAGAGGTAAGTACAGCAACAGAGGCTTCATGTCATATTGATTTCTCACGGTTAAATGTATTGTACTGTTCTGAAATTGTAATCATTTCTGTGTAGTCAAACGAACCTGTCGTATAAATTTCATTCCACCCGCACGTATCTTTCCTGGCTTTGCAATTTTCACAAACAATAATGTATATTTACTATAGTATACATTAATTATTGTGCTGTTTTCGGAATTTTCACATCTGTATTTCCTTACTACTTTTCTGCATTTATCAATACAATACAAGAACATTTTCTGTTTATTCACTGACTTTTCTGCCGCTAGAATTCGTTCTAACAAATATATGACAAATTTTGTTTTAAAAATGCATTTTTTTTCCTGGGTTTTCATCTTTCCGCTATTATAAGTCGATGCCGCTAGGCTCTATCATATACCATTGACCTATGAGTTTTCTTTGGGATGGAGATGGTTCCTCTTAACTTTTCAAAAAAAAAAAAAAAAAAAAAATTATCGAAGAACAGGAACAAAATTCGGTGAATATTGAATTATTCTGGCAGAGTATAAAACTTTTGAGTTTTCAAGAATGTGCTCTTAAATGCCACTCAACTATGAAGAGAGATGTCTTTTTCAATTACTATCAAATCTCTTTTCAGCCAACAGCCCTGAAAACAAGAAAAGGTGGAAGGAAACGTTAAAGCGATGGGAGGAGCAGGATCAGATAGAACGCGAAAAACATTTGAGATAATGTCAAAGCATTTATGTTGTGTTCCAGTGCACATACAAGATCGATAATTGAAGTAATAAGTTAAAATTAATAAAAAAAAACTTTTTTTTTTTTTTTTACTTTGTGTGAAGAAAGAAAATAGTTTCAAAGCGTCTTTTCCTTTGTAATAACCAGAAGTTCTCTAGTTTAAATGTACGCTAATATCTTCCGATGTACTTGTTTCGATTTTATACTCACGTAATTACAGATAATCACTGAAAAACGGATCTCAGGATTGTAGTATGATGGGAGGACGTCTTAATCCAGTTTTTGCATTAATTGAGAAGTGATGTAAATGCTTATGATTGTTTGAGTATCAGTTATATTGTAGATCTCAGAAACGGATTTGTTACTCTTTAATTTGGCAAATAAAGAGGATATAATACAAAATGAAACCATTTTACTTAAATTACATAGATATATATGAAGTTGTACAAATGAAATTATCTTTTTTTTTTACTATGAAACACATGAGGGAGCAAACTTAGGATGCATTACATTAAGGTTAGCAACATCGACATAATTTAGTCCTCAATTCTTTTTAAGTGCATTATGTAGCAGTAAGCATTAAATAACTATAATATGATTTGATTTCACTTAAGTTTAAGTCTCTTTCAGCAGCGAGGCTATAAGAGATATGGACTTACACCTTCGTCCAATCTGAACCACAATTTCCAGTCAGAAACTGAACACGGATCACCCGCGTCAAAGGTGCGTACGCCATCTAGATAGTCATGAAAGAGTTCATTGAATAACTATGAGTAAGACAGAAAAATTTGACTTCTGAACTGGGAAACTCAATTAGTAAAGCTACCTCGAATCTAAGTGGGAGATTCATATCGCTGCCAGTCCGGTAGCTAGATTCTTCTATCATAGTTTTCTTAATGTTTAATCTTTCTCTCAAAAATCATTCAAATCTTAGTAATAAGAAACAAAAATTAGACTTGAAGCTCTATAATTTTTCGACTATTTATTTATTTACGATTTTCGAAGAATTGGAACAATCTCAAAAGTATTGAAAATATTTCCGTTATTATTTATTCTGTTGATTTTCCACGTTCATTTTTTTATATGTTTTGTTGTTGGTTGGATTGGAATTTAGCATTCTTTCATCATCGGTTTTATACAAGATAAGGTTCTACACCTTAATGCGGGATCCAAACCACATGAACCACAATGAAAAGGGTATCCGAGCTTCCCGGACTTTACTGTTGCCAAGTATTTCGTTTTCTTCTATTTTTGTCATGCGCATGTACAACACTCGCAGCAAAATACCCAGATTTTGCTTTTTTCCTTGAATTTTGCATATCAGATCAGTGCATAAGAGATGAAAAGTCAATAGATGTGATGCGGATACTACAAACATTAGAAAACAGACCAGGATTATTCACAGATTAAAAAAAAAAAAAAGGAAAGAAGCCTCTAGAAGTTTCTGAAAAACTTGTTTAACAATTTAAAACTAGCACCAAAACTACAAATAAACGTAGAAAATGTATTAACATGCAATTTATTTTGTAGAAAAAGATATTTTCTAGAACCTTTGAGATTACGTGTAAAACCAAAAGCAGGCACGTTAGGACAGAAATATAAGAACAAGGATTAAAGAGCATTCAAAAGCGAGTAAAAATTGCGATATCGCCACATCTTGTTTATCTGAGCTCTTTCACACAGTATTGTCTGAGTTCGGAATATTCATCATGCACGTGAAACAATGCTTTAGGCAGTACCACACTCACTTGTTTCGGTTTCCTGATGATTCTTCCAAGTGTGAACCCAGCCAAATGTTGTCTCTGAGCCATGTTGTAGAGAGTAACACTACCACTATGCACTATAACAGCTCTGACTGACACTATCTTGTACCATTCATTCAATTGCTTTGAGTTGACGAAGCAGGGTTACTCCGGTGCTAAGGTCACGCTGGCGTCTTACGGAACGTCTTCTTCCCTGTGGACGTGTGGGAGACTCTGGCAACATACTGCTGGACTTTAACTTCCATCGACTACACAATATTTTATGTTATTTTACCTATCTCGTCCTTAATTTTTGCACACCAGTGTGTACTTGTACTAAATGTTTCATCATATGGAAGAAATACTTTTCTTAAACCCTGCAATACGCGCGCGGATTTTTGTGACATGGATAGTCGCGCGGGCTACCACTGTAGCCCATTTGTTTTTATATTATTATATTGCCTAGCTTTGTTAATGTTTCTGTCTTTCTTATAGAGAAATTGTATTTATAAACTATTTTAAGGTTTTTACACACAATTTGAGAAATATGTTTATTTTGACAGATATATATATATATATATATATATATATACACAAAGATGACGAACACCATTCATTTTTCAATAGAAATACACGAATAAGACTGTAAAAGTTATTTGTATTTAGCAATATATGTACCAATCTGGCGCATTTTGAACTTGCCTTTATCGTAAACATATATGTCAGAATCCTTTAAAAAATATGTATAATTTTACAAAAGGCCTACAAATAAACGTATTGTTCACAAAACATATACTGTTTCAGCGAAATCTTCTTTGATTTCTTGCTATCAAAGTTTGATTACGATTTAACATAATTATACATATGCTATTTACAATCATAAATTTTTCTTTTTCGTATCCATGTTCCTCTAAGCATGTTACACATATGTGATAAGTGGTCATTGCACACTTTCCTACAAGCATTGACCACGCACCAAAAGCATCAAATTACTAATAAAGGCACGTATTTCAGTCTCGTCTGTAAGTTTTGGATCACAGTCACGTTCAAATCTGTTTCTAACAATGTCAATGTAAAGATTGGTACAATCAACTATAAGTCTCAAATTGTTTGCATCTAAAAGCAGTTGTGACAATGCATACCTAGCCTCACCTTTAGGTCCTGAAAAACGAAGCACAATATTATGAGCATGAGTGCGAATATTTCGAGTAGGAGTGTCTTTTTTCCATTGGAAATTGTTTGGAGTCTCTTTTTGTTACATAATAATTTACTTCAAACTGTTTACTACAACTATCATCAACACGTATCAGTGATCCCTGCCGTCCGGAATTCTCAATCACATATTGTGAATTTTCATTAACTATTTCTGTGTCGCCTAGAAAACATTTCTCATTAGAACTGGCATTCTCCAAACTCACTGACCATCTGGTCAGCACTCAAACTATGATAATAAATTTTTCGACGTTTTTTAACACTCATGACAGCAATAGTCGCGCGGGCTACAGATGTAGCCTATGAAATTTTCAAATAGAATAACAAACCTTTCGATTTTACGTTAGACCACACGCTAAACGCGCAGAATGTAAGTTGATTGAAAGGTACACAGCCACTCTTTGTGCTAGCATCTCGAACTACTTCGCGGCAAGGAAAACAAAAGCGCTGGGCCACAATAGTAGCCCGCGCGCGTATTGCAGGGTTAATTATTCCTTTCATATATTGCAGTCTTACCAACCAACTTTTCCCTTAGTTTATCTTTCCTCAATTAAACTCTCCATTTTTAGACTAATAACATTATCACGTGACACTGATTTCCAATATGGAGCTCAACTGAATGCTTCATCGTTGCTGATTTGTTCTTTATCTTTTTCTTCCTGCATCTTCCCCTCCCTACCTGATAAAGCGCTTGAGTGTTATACTATTTCTGGAAAGAAAGATGCAAGCAACACAAGAAAGAGAGAAAGAAGAAATAATTTCTACTAACTTAGTTGCTTCATGAGCAAATATAAAAACACATTGTTACTACGATAAAGAGTATGCAATATGGTGTATATGTATATAAAATCTAGACATTCGTAATCTCTTATAAGTACCAAGTAAATTTATTACAAAATATCAAAACAGTATACAGTTTGTACCAGAAAAAATATTAAGAAATACAGTAGATGATTGGTTTAAGTCTCTTTCTTTTTCTCCATCACGTCATTAATTTTTCTTTCTAGGTCGGCAGTTGTATATGTCTGAAAATACAAAGGTAAAAAGAAAAAAAGTAAAACAATGGTCTTACATTTCACTATACAAATAAAAGATCAGGATATCATACATACTGTACAGTTAGACATTATTAAAAAAGACTACATAATGACTATATTTGCAATCATATTTACAAACTACTGAATCGTTCAGGTTGCAAAAGGCCGTTAATTGACTTCAAAGAAAAATGCAATGACCTGCTATTAAGAAGTAATTAGCAATATCTACTTGGTCTTTTCGCTACATAAATGACTTACATAAGTTGGATAAAAAAGTAGTGGCAACATTATTTTCATAAAAGAGGGCTGCGTCTCAGCACAACAAGAGTTCTGTAGCTGATTGGGAAATGTGACGGGAAGAAGTGGGGCGAATGGTAACGACTGAATTTTAATCAACTACAAGCAGCAGTGCCGTAAGGTAGAGAATGAAAGTGGAAGCGCCACAACAATATGTTTCGGAAAGACGAACAATAAATGTGGATCAAGATTGAAGTGGCACGTGGGCACAGTGCACAACAGTGTTTTCAGGGACTTAGTATTCGCCAAAACAAAGGAATTACTTTGTGTAAAGTATTACGTCACAAAAGAAGACATCATCCGTGCCATACGGCGGTCTTTGTGGAATACTGACATCGCTTGACGCGCTGACGGTGTACGACGCCCTCCACAAGTGTGGCAGAAGGGATAGAGGTGAGAGGCGATGATATTAAAGGAATGTTGTATCGCATTTCTTCTGTGCATAAAGCGAGATACGAATTATAACAATGTTGCTATTACTTTTTATCCAGCCTTTGTACCATGACTGTAGACGTAACTAACTTAACATTTGAAAATTTGTATATACGCATCTTAAGAACCAATGGTGAGCTGATATATTTGAAAGAAGCATAATATTGCTTGTTCTATAAAAGAATACCCAATATTAGAGAAGATAGGAATTCTGATCATGTCTCTCTATATTACAAAAGTATATATATATATATATATATAAAAAGGCAGTGAGTGGTGAATGACTTCGGTTTCTCATGGTCAATATCTCTTGTAGCAAACTACCAGACAATTTGTGGTTCATCTATCTTCAACCAGAAAAGACCTTCCAAAAATCATTCATTAGATTGTACCTGATTTCTATTTTAAATAATCAAGAGTAATTACACTATTACCACTAGAAGAGTTTTGAACTTGTTGTGAGCTTGTGAAGATAGATTTTGAAGGAATCGAGACGGATAGTGGAGCAAGTATCCTATTGCTAACTATTAGCAACATATAAGATTTTTTGACTCAGACATTGAACTCATAACTCTATGGAATATATAAATGTCTTTTAAAAAAAATAAATAAATATAAAGTTCAGGATATGCCATAGTAAAATACTTAGGTAGATAGCAAACACGCAATAGGAAAAGCAAACTAAATACAAGAAATTTTATGTTGCATAGGCAACACTGTTAATCTGATGCTACTGAAGAGTATGTCGAATAATGTCCCCTTGTCGATATTTGCATCGACTCGCCGTTCTTATCTTTTTGTTTAAAAGTTACAAGGTCAATTCAGGGTAAATGGCCCATTCTGTATGTAAAGTGGGCCACATAAATTCTTGAGATACAAAGTCCGTAAGATAGGCAACCCAACTAACGCCCGATCCAAGATTAATTACGGCTGGTAGAGCAGCTAGAACAGCAGCATAAAGTTGTCCACACCTGTTAAAAGAACAAATCGTAAAGTGTGCTTTTGTGCAGGAGTGAGGTGAACGCTGGCTGACGTCAACGTCAACGCTGGCTGACGAAAACACAAAAGGGAGTCTTTGGATACTTGTACTCACAGTAAACAGCACAATACCAGAAAAAATATACAGACACCAGAGGCACCGATGAGAAGATAACAGTCAGGGAACTTAAATAATCTTATAATTAATTCAAATGAGGGATTATAAACAACTTAACTTACTTCAAATGACTATACGAATGCGTATAATATAATATATGGATAGATTATGTGGTATATGTATTAGGTTACTTTTTAAGTAAACACAAAGCCTTGCGCTGAGTTTTGAAACTATTAATGGTAGTCCTACCTGCAAATCAATTAAAGTATGGATGGATCATTCAGGGGAAGAACCCAACCCCTAATGAAAATTTTGGGGGTCAAACAGGGCCTGAGCTCCTAGGTTCCGGCGCCACTGATTGATACGTAATGTTACCTCGAAAGAACAATTTGTCTGATTTCATTATTCGTTAAATGACTTTTGAAAAAGCTAAATATTGGTATGCAGGAATTTATTTGTAAATATTAAAAATGAAAAATTCAATAACACTCAAACGAGATGGAGAACTTATCCATACTAAGCGTATTTCCCCTTAGGTTGCAAATATAACTGAGGGTTCCTGATTTGTTTAATATTTGTGCAAATTTACGCATTGAGACACAAGGAGAAAAGAGAATATAGTGTCAATAAACAAAAATTTAAAAATGCACGAAGTTAACGGTTAATATCAAATATAGAACAATTAACAGAATTATCTCCTGTAACTCATTTTCTCCATTCATTTTTCTTCCATTATTTTCAGGATTACATCATCACTGAATTTCTCCACTGGAGATTATCTTCCATTTAGCAGCATCCAACTAGAACTCTGCCTTGTAAATGAAACATTTTAAAAAGTGTAAATGCCGGAGGGGAGAATCGAACACGGATTGCCAGATTACGAAACCACAACGCTAACCACTCATCTAAAGCGCCACTCCTTCCGGCTCGCCTAAATAAAAAGCCTTTTCTGTTCGTTCAAAACAGTAGCTTGTTAATAGTCGAATTGATTGGCAAAACACAGGAATAAATAATTGAGGACTCCGAGGGCATTATATCACTCTAATCACTAAGTTATCAACATTATAGATTTTCTAAAAACGGAATATAAAACTCCTTTATTTTGAATCAAATACGGCGCGTATATTATACTCGTAAACAAACTAGAAACGAATCAATTACTGCGTAGTAATCGTGGTTCAGTGGTCAAGGCGATCGACCAGTAATCTGAAGGTAATCGAATCGGATCCACGAACGACCAGTACTTTTTTTTTTTTTTTTACTTTAGAATTTTTGGTGGCGATTGATCGCCGATGACACACGTTTTATAATCTTCAGATATTTGAATACTCGCATGTTTCAATACTTGAACTATCAAATATTCAGGAATAATAATAATAATAAACTAATAATAATTATTATCTCATAGAAGATAAAAGTTAGGAGCTTATTATCGCTCAGGGCATAACATTACAACCAGAAGTGTAACATTTGGCAAGAACATTTTCATTTTGTTTAGTGTTACTCACGAGAAAAGGAATTTCTCATCTCATTTCTAAAACAAAAGAAACAAAATTGAGACGAGTTAACATTTTACATTCAATGAGTTGAGTTGATTTTGAATTTAACGTCCCGTTCAGCAGCGAGGCTATATGAGACGTGGATCTACTGATTAAAGTGGAATCCGAACCACATGAGCTCCCGCCGGGAATCGAACCCGGGCCTCCCATGTTACATTCAAGACGGGACAAGTCTAACTCACGTTATCGTCTCACTTAGGAGATGGGAATCGAGACGAGACGAAAAGTATCGTAAACATTTCTCGTTTTATCTCGATTCTCGAAATAGTGTATGTCCATTCTTTAAATAACAATTGCTTTGTAGACTGAATCTTATACGCTATTTTGTTACTTTGTATTTCAGAGCTCATTGAATTTATTATGGTCTGTGTAGGTATTTTGTAGCGAAGCTTTTATAATTACTTGTGCATATCCTAAAAGTTAGTTTATTATATGCCTTACTGTTCAGTGATATTCAGTTATTTTTGTTACAGTTATTTTCCTCAAAATGTACAGTAGAATACTTTCTACATAAAACTTTAGTGGAACGCTTTCGTTTAAAATTTTGGTAGTTGCAGAGGTGTGTCCTGGAGGTCCAGACACTCCCGAAATCCCGACTTATCTGTAAGTTTTGCCTAATTTAAGGCAACTCTAAAAACTTTAATACCATTATTATTATTACTGAAAATTTAAGACCTCAATATTACGTCCTATTGCAATATAAATAAACATACTGAAGTTGATAGGAAAAAAAAAAAAAAAAGGATAAGAAATATTTTCAAGGGATTAGAGTCCGAAATGAAACGAGGGTGTAGAAAGAAGGTTTCAGATTCTGGAAAATATTAATATCGAAACTTCGGATGCCTAAACAGAAACTAAGTAGGATTTATCTCCATCACGATACATAGTAACACGCTTACTTTGGATTATGCAGGGGTGCCCACAAGGGGGGGCTATGACGCAAAATGCGTCATAGAAATATTGGGGGGTAAAAAATCTGTATAAATATGTTTGAGGGGGTCTAAAATTAATCGAAAAGATTTTTTTCATGGAAGAACACCTACGGATAGGCAATTGGGGGGTGCGTCATAGACATAAGAGGGGTGGGCACCACTAGATCATGTATGCGTTATATTGATATTTTTTTTAAAAAAAATATACATACCAATATAAAAAGAATAGTTCCTATTTACAAATTTTGGTTGAACGAATATATGGAACATGTATGAAATGGCGAACGAAAATATTATTTCTAGCAGTAGGAGTAATAGTGGAAGACGTTCGGAATAATTGCTAGAAAACAATATCGCTTCAGACACATTTATGACCATAAGCATGGCCATAAGAGGTCGTATTCATGAATTGTTCGCTAAAGACGGCACGTTTTCACACAGTACGAATCAAGGTTGTAGACAGACGTGTGATGTCATATTGCTAGTACAGTATTTCCCCTGTGAAGAAAGCAGTTTCCACTCCAACTTGTAAGACCGAAAGAAATTGAGTATTTTTCGTTTTATTACACATCAGAAGTATGAATATTGCAGTTGATAAAAACAGCTTACCGCAGCGGGAATCGAACCCGGCACCCCTGAATTACGAAACGAATGCTCACGCCACTACGTTAATACTGGTCTGTTAAGTAAGAGTCAAAAAACATTCGTTCATGTAGCAAATTGCACACGTTTACGATAACGACGAAACACACTGATTTCGATCATGATAAAATACTATAGTTGAGAGACTTCAAATTTAAATTAGGAAACAAGAATAGACATACAAAGACGCAAGGACATGAGGAGAAACTGGTTTTAAGAGTAATTCGAACCCTTAACTGAAACCTGGTACCCCAGACCACTTTCTTTTCTGATTCATCGAAAGTATCTCTGTAACTTGTCTCTATTATACTTACTAATACTCTCTTTACAATTATTTCCAGTAACCTTGAACGACAGGGACACGAACACATATACATCGAGGACATATATGAGGAACATTCAAATGAAACCTGGTCAGTGCGTCTAACTTTGCCTTACATGCAAGGTGGCACCACGTAACTGCGGGTATGGTGGTGCCATTGATTGGTAGAGACTGACGCGTGCGCACCGTTTGACGTTGCAGTGCGGTTTTACGCCGAGCAAAAAGTGGTCACACAAGTTATCGTCCACTACCGAACATTCAGGCGAGTAAGCAGGAACAACGAGGAGTGATTCGATTTTTGGCGGCAGAGGGAGTTGAAGGCCGTGAAATGTATCGACTGATGAAGGCTGTGCACGGTGAGTACAGTCTGAGCCGTACAAGTGTTGTTGAATGGCGCAAAAGATTCTTCGAGGGGCTCAAGTCACTGGAAGACGATGCTCGTCCCACACAGGCTCATCGCGTCATCACACCGGAAATGATTGCAGAAGTGAATGCTTTAGTCTTGGACAACCGCAGAATCACCGTGGACGAGATCCATCGGTTACTGGGTATTAGCGTGGGCATCGCCCATACCATAATGCATCAACACTTGAACTTTCGAAAAATTTGTGCGCAGTGGGTTCCCACTAACTGACCGCCGAACAGCGTAATACTCGAATGGAGCTGTCTTTGAGTCATCTGCAACGTTATCATGAGGAGGAATACGGCTTTCTGTCGCGTATTGTCACAGGGGACGAAATATGATGTAACCATTTTGAACCGGAAAGCAAGCGTCAGAGCAAGCAGTGGGAACATTCGATTTCACCATCTCCAAAGAAATCGAAGGCCGTGCATACCAGTTCTGATAAGGTCATGATGTCCTTCATTTTTGACGAGGGCCCACTGCTTGTCAAGTTTCTGGAACGGGGTACCACCATCAACGCCCAGCGTTATCAAGCCAGTTTACAGAACCTTAGACGAGCCATCAAGTCGAAACCCCCAGGTATGTTGTCTAATGGCGTTATCCTCCTGCATGATAACGCCCGCCCACACGGCCAATGCGGTGAAGACGACATAGCAGCAGTTTCAGTGGGAAATGCTGGAACATCCACCGTACAGATGGGGCACCGCATTATGGTCGTAATGTAACCGATGGCTCAATGAACACTTTACCGGTTGCTGGATAGGTCGGCATGGACCAGTTGAGTGGCTAGCAACTCCCGGACCTAACTCTGTTGGATTTCTATCTTTGGGGGCACTTTAAAGCTATTGTCCACCAGTGTAAAATTATTGACATTGGCTACCTGAAAAGGAGAATTATTACTGTCTGTGAACAAATATCACCAACTATGCTTCGCAGAATGCTAAGCACAGGGTCACATGGTTAAGGATGTGCATAGAACAGAACGGTAGGCATGTTGAACATGTCATGTGATTGTAATTGTCTCATGTGTGTTAGCTCTCACTTTTCCTGGTTATTAAAGAATACGTAATGTGAGATGTTACAAAGCTTGCTTTTTACTTTATCTTTATCCTTCAATTCGAAACTTTGCACAGCACATTTCACAGCATTTCACGTATAACATATCCTAAATCTATTCACAACTTCAAAACAGTTGTAGGTTTTGGAAAAATAACCTTACCATTGGGTTTTTCTTTGAACGAGGATGTTGTTTAATAGGTCACACGACTATGTTGCCATTTAAAATAAACAAGTTGATTCCTAGATGGCGGACAACAACCTTAAACACATCATAATGTTTCCCCCTTTCACCACCATGGATCCCAATTGGCTTCGGATCGACTGCATTTACAGTTTCTAAAATATTTAGCCCGGTCCAGATTTTGTATTCGCTTCGATCCACTCCTTCCTACACTTCTACGATAACATTTACTTTTTTTCGGAGGAGGCCTTGGCCCCAACACTGCTTCCCCACACAAACTAAAAACACATGTGGGGGGCGCGGTGGCTCAGTGTAGAGCGTTCACCTCCGGTGCTTGGGGTCTCTGGTTCGATCCCAGCTCGCGCCGTGTGGACTTTCTGGTGGACAAACACCGTGCTCGTGGGTTTTCTCGGGGTTCTCCCACTTTCTTCATTCCACCATTTCACTCATTTCTCATTATCACCGTCTCCTTTAGCCTAACCGGCATATCTGTGGGACGTTAAACTTAAAGATTTCATTTCATTTTTCATTTTAAAAACACATGTTTGCTTACTTTTTGCATATTGTCCCTACTCAAAATTTCGTTGCAAATCTCCATATCCTTTAGGCACTTCTGACGTATACTTATTAGCACTTTTAATAATTCGTAATCAAAGGTTTGGAAGGGTCTGTGCTCTAAGTGAAAAAAGAACTCCAGGCATTTTTGGATATTAATATTTCAAATTACAATAACAGCAATAGGACTTATACTACTACTTGGCTTTCAAGACACAGCCTGTGAGTTTTTAGAGGAGCTAACTACTGGAAAAAATATTTTTTTTAATCACTGTAATATTTAAATTATTATATTACAAAAATGGATGTAACTATGTTGCCTGATCATCAGACCAAATTGCAAAGTCAAATGAAATTACTTTCGGTATGTAGATGGGCCTTAATCCAAACTGGGATGTTATCATATCACTTTCACTATAATAATATCTTAAGGGAATAGTGGGGATCCGAATTTTTGAAAAAAAAAAATGAATCTCTCCAAGCCGTTAAACTTATGGAGCTGAAATTCAAAATATTAACTCTTTATTGAAAATAAACAGAACGTCTCATAGCATTTTTTAAAAATTCTTCTTTATGAGGAGGCGGCACGTTCTATATATGCAAAATTGGTAGTGGATTGGTTTGTAAAAATAATCGAAAACGATCGATATTAGTTGAGAAACAAATTCACAAACAAATTGAGAAACAGAAACCATGCGCTTTCTACTATAATAATTGCTGAAGCTTATGTTTATTATATGGAGCGCTTAGGGCACAGGGCAATCAAGCAATAAAGTTGTGAGAAAAATAGACATAAAATTTGTAATGTACACTTAATTACACGGAAATTTTAAGTTTGGACTCTACGTTGGTCTACCTACCTTGATTTAAGACTTTCAAATTTCATGCCATTTTCACTGAAATATATCGATAATTCAACAAGGAAATAATTATACGATGATAATTTAATTGAAATTCATCGAAAGTTGGCCCATGACAAACACTTTACCATTTTATATCGTAACGACAGATCCATCGTTATTGTAACAGAGCGGTGCTTGAGCGAGTGACCGTAAAACTTCAAACTCTGATTAGTTAGAATTTCGCAACCTAGTTTTATTACGAGTATAAACTCTTTAGTCAGAGGAGAAGAGGCTGTGGATCATGTATCAGAGTTGATAACGATGTGTTTTGGTAGATGGTGGGTCCGAGTGGGTCACGATGGGTGGTGGGTCAAGTTTTCATTGACCCACGCCATCACTGCCTCAGATAGTTCAGTGCTTGCGGTCCCGTGTTCAATTCACGGTGGGAGATCCTTTAAAATTGTGTATGTCCTCGATGTATCTGTGTTCGTGTCCTTGTCGTTCAAGGTTACTGGAAATAAGTGTAAAGCGAGTATTAACAATAAGTATAATAGAGACAAGTTACAGAGATACTTTCGATGAATCAGAAAAGAAAGTGGTCTGAGGTACCAGGTTTCAGTTAAGAGTTCGAATTACTCTTAAAACCAGTTTCTCGTTCATGACCTTGCGTCTTTGTATGTCTATTCTTGTTTCCTAATTTAAATTTGAAGTCTCTCAACTATAGTATTTTATCATGATCGAAATCAGTGTGTTTCGTCGTTATCGTAAATGTGTGCAATTTGCTACATACACGAGTGTTTTTTGACTCTTACTTAACAGACCAGTATTAACGTAGTGGCGTGAGCATTCGTTTCGTAATTCAGGGGTGCCGGGTTCGATTCCCGCTGCGGTAAGCTGTTTTTATCAACTGCAATATTCATACTTCTGATGTGTAATAAAACGAAAAATACTCAATTTCTTTCGGTCTTACAAGTTGGAGTGGAAACTGCTTTCTTCACAGGGGAAATACTGTACTAGCAATATGACATCACACGTCTGTTTACAACCTTGATTCGTACTGTGTGAAAACGTGCCGTCTTTAGCGAACAATTCATGAATACGACCTCTTATGGCCATGCTTATGGTCATAAATGTGTCTGAAACGATATTGTTTCCTAGCAATTATTTCGAACGTCTTCCGCTATTACTTCTACTGCTAGAAATAATAATATTTTCGTTCGCCATTTCATACATGTTCCATATATTCGTTCAACCAAAATTTGTAAATAGGAACTATTCTTTTTATATTGGTATGTATATGTTTTTTTTTTTTTTAAAAAATATCAATATAACGCATACATAATCCAAAGTAAGCGTGTTACTATGTATCGTGATGGAGATAAATCCTACTTAGTTTCTGTTTAGGCATCCGAAGTTTCGATATTAATATTGTCCAGAATCTGACACCTTCTTTCTCCACCCTCGTTTCATTTCGGACTCTAAATCCCTTGAAAATATTTCTTATCCTTTCTTTTTCTTTTCCTATCAACTTCAGTATGCTTATTTACATTGTAATAGGACGTAATATTGAGGTCTTAAATTTTCAGTAATAATAATAATAATAATGGTATTAAAGTTTTTAAAGTTGCCTTAAATTAGGCAAAACTTACAGATAAGTCGGGATTTCGGGAGAGTGTCTGGACCTCCAGGACACACCTCTGCAACTACCAAAATTTTAAACGAAAGCGTTCCACTAAAGTTTTATGTAGAAAGTATTCTACTGTACATTTTGAGGAAAATAACTGTAACAAAAATAACTGAATATCACTGAACAGTAAGGCATATAATAAACTAACTTTTAGGATATGCACAAGTAATTATAAAAGCTTCGCTACAAAATACCTACACAGACCATAATAAATTCAATGAGCTCTGAAATACAAAGTAACAAAATAGCGTATAAGATTCAGTCTACAAAGCAATTGTTATTTAAAGAATGGACATACACTATTTCGAGAATCGAGATAAAACGAGAAATGTTTACGATACTTTTCGTCTCGTCTCGATTCCCATCTCCTAAGTGAGACGATAACTCGAGTTAGACTTGTCCCGTCTTCAATGTAAAATGTTAACTCGTCTCAATTTTGTTTCTTTTGTTTTAGAAACGAGATGAGAAATTCCTCTTCTCGTGAGTAACACTAAACAAAATGAAAATGTTCTTGCCAAATGTTACACTTCTGGTTGTAATGTTATGCCCTGAGCGATAATAAGCATTTACACTTTTTAAAATGTTTCATTTACAAGGCTGAGCTCCAGTTGGATGCTGCTAAATGGAAGATAATCTCCAGCGGAGAAATTCAATGATGATGTAATCCTGAAAATAATGGAAGAAAAATGAATGGAGAAAACGAGTTACAAAGTTAATTCTGTTAATGGTTCTATATTTGATATTAACCGTTAATTTCGTGCATTTTTAATTTTTTGTTTATTGACAATATATTCTTCTCTTTTCTCCTTGTGTCTCAATGTGTAAATATGCACAAATATTAAACAAATCAGGAACCCTCAGTTATATTTGCAACCTAAGGGGAAATACGCTTAGTACGGATAAGTTCTCCACTCGTTTGAGTGTTATGGAATTTTCATTTTTAATATTTACAAATAAATTACTGAATACCAATATGTCATTTTCACCCCTTTTGTCATTTAACGAATAATGAAATCAGACAAGTTCTTCTTTCGAAGTAACATTACGTATCAATCAGTGGCGCCGGAACCTAGGAGTTCAGGCCCTGTTAGACCCCCAAAATTTTCATTAGGAGCTGGGTTCTTTCATTGAATGATCCATCCATACTTTGATTTGCAGGTAGGACTACTGTTATTAGTTTCAAAACTCAAACAAGTAACCTAATACTATACCGTATAATCTATCCGTATATTATTTGATACGCATATATGTATAGTCATTTGAAGTAAGATAACTTGTTTACATAAATACCTCATTTGAGTTAATTATAAGATTATTTAAGTCTCATCGGTGCCTCTGGTGTCCGTATGTTTTTTTCTGGTATTGTGCTGTTTACTGTGAGTACAAGTATCCAAAAACTCCGTTTTGTCATTTCGTCAGCCAGCGTTTCTCCTCACTCCTGAACAAAAATACACTTTACGATTTGTTCTTTTGACAAGCGTGGGCAACTTTATGCTGCTCTTCTAGCTGCTCTACCAGGCGTAATTAATCTTGGAGCGGGCGTTAGTTGGGTTGTCTATCTCAGGGATTTTGTATCTCAAGAATTTATGTAGCCCACTGTACACATAGGGAATAGTTATTTCAAAATCTCTGAAAAAATGTCTAACATTTTTTCTCCGGAATTCCTTTTGCTGTGCTTATCACTTTTGTTTTGCCATTTAAATACTGTTCATGCTCCGGAAGATCACAACAAAATGTAATACGACAAATAAGAATGAAGTATATATATATAAATGAACATTCCTGTTTAATTTCGCATCTAAGTGTCTCTCTAATAAGATTATTTTAATAAGTAGTTACGTAAATAGTTAATATATATACCAGAAAGGAAAAAGGTCTAATCATGGTTCCCTCTATGTTATTCTTGTTGGTACGTCAAGAATGTTCGAGTGCTTATTTTGTAAACATATTACCTTATTTATTCATTTATTTTAAATTTTCTAAATAGGATCTGATCAGTAACAGAACAGTGTCTCTCACCCCATAACATCGCAATTTTTCTATCCACATTTCGTGTGAAAGTGTCAAATGCCGTTATCTAGTAATGTTGCGCTAGCAAGTCAAAAAAATAAGTTTTGAAATTCAATTCATATTTTAGAAATGTGAAGCCCGTAAATTTCACATTTTAGAAACCTTATTCTCTTCAAAAAATTCAGATGAATCAACGGTCAATCGCGTCCTAACACGGTCCGGCCACTACCGGAACGTCATGTAGTGTCATAGGCCTTCTCCAAATTGAAGGGAACAGTAAGTTACTCGCTTCTAAAAAAAAAGGGAGCAATGAAAGCCACGTTGGAAGCTACTGAAGAAACAGTGGATTTCAAGCATCACATTAGACGTGTGTTGACAATGCACTCTAAAGCCTGTCTCAGACGGGACTGAAGTAAGGCTGCAATTCACGATCTAAAATTCACGACCTTACTTAACGATCGTGTGAGAGGTAACTTGCCCCTAGTTCAGGTTGAAATTTTCTGCTGTCCTTATTTGGATCCTGACTTGGAAGAAATAGAAACAGTTTCTATTTTCTTCTGGACTTGCATACAACTACCAATCAGAAAAGAGTAGCGCCTGACAACATTCAACTTTATTTCTCGCTGTAATTTCAAAACAATGCTGCCTGGACAAGGGAAACATTAATAGTATTAATAGAATCATACGAAAAATATAATCTTTTGTAGCACGATTTATATTATTTAAAATAATGCAAGAATGAAGACCTTAGAGGAGATATGCAGTGAAGGTATCCACCCGAACGCTACTGGTGTGAACAAATATAATTACATCTTTTAAAAGAATAAAAATAGGTGATTTAAGTATATTGTGTAATTTGTATACTAAAAAATGTAACATGTTAAAAAAAAAGAGTGCAGGTTTACTTTTGGCGCACCACTAGAATTAATTGTTCAAAAATTGGAATCCTTTCACTAATTACCTTCTTATTGTTTTCTAAATGATTTATGCTGGGCGACATGAAAATATCCACATGGCATAGTTAAAATTCAAGGGGGTATCATAAGCAATTGTTGAAATATTATAATTCTTTTACGATTTGCGTATAAATACAGCATCCGGATGCATGCATAAAAACTACAGCTGAAATAACACAAAACAACCTGCGCTAGGTCGCCACTAAAAAGCACGAATGCTATCTAACCAAGTCATAGCAGAGCAAAGCTGTAGAGCCCGAGAATTAGCGAGGAGGTGCGTCTGAAGGGAACAGGCGCGTCAGCAAAGGTGGGCATCCGCATAAGCGAGGGTAGTGAAAACGAGTGGGTTTTAACAATGATACGAGTTTCATTAGCATTTGTCATGGTTTTATACTAGTAGCCTTCCACTTGTAAACAAAATACAACTTCTGTAAACTGTGCAGAAATTCACCGCCGGTGGAAAATAGTTTCTATACAGGCATCTTTCATATCAACTCACTTATTTTATTTGTCGTAAAGCATTTGTAATAAGTTTAGACTAGTAATCCTGCACTTGTAAACATAAAATTCAGATATGATGCGCCAAAAGTAGAAACAATGAAAGTTAATTGTCATCACTGGTATGTGGCTTTCTTGAAATTTTAGGGAACAGTTCTACAATGCTGGCACAATACAAGAATTACGGGTGTAGTGCATGAGATAGGTTCCCGACGCGGTATAAGTTTACTTTATGGGCTATGTGGGCATTTTTTGTGGGTACTGAGCTGAGCGGATGCACTCAGTACCTGTACTAGAAAATTGCTTTCTCTTCTTTATTTTAGCTTTTCGTGTCTGATAACTGCCCTCATTTACATATTTGGACAAGTCATTTGATTTTCAGTTATACAATCTGGTAGATCCAAGGATCTACAGACCATTTTTCAGCTGATACAGACTCCACCATGTTCGTATCTCGCTACTGAATTTTCGGAGTTACTAATTTCAATAGTGTATGAATTCTGAATAATCCATTCTGTAGATTTTTTTTTTATAGGAACGAGGATCTTCTGTAAGTATTTCATTATCCACCATTGAAAATACAATGCTTTCCTATGCATTATTGCGGCGAAGAATTCAGTCCCTGGTCCACCAGCTCGCCTTTACTCTTTTTCTCCCACTCGTTTTTTTTTTTTTGGGGGGGGGGGAGGCGAGGGCGGATTTTGTGTCAGCAACAGAGCAAATATCGCTGCTATGTCTATTTCATCGTGTTCGGATGAACTCATATTGTGAAATAGAAAAACAATAATATTTACGATTACGACAGTTGATTGCCCTGTGCGTAACACGTTTTTCGTCTGTTTAATACAGCGACCACGAGAGGCTCTGCTGGTAAAATCTACATAGTTTTAAGGATCGTCTGAGACCCCTACATCACCTCAGGATAAAAGAAATTGCATGGAAGTTTGAGTTAAGCAACTCTGTTAAGTTGTAGCCTGTTGAGGCCTTAGTTCAGTTCCGTGTGAGACGGGCTTTATAGTTTACCAAGATGTAACCTAAGTAAGGTTTGTAGCTGGATGTGGATGTTGCGGTCTTCTCTCATTTGAAAATTGGAATGACCAGATGCCTCACACCACCGTAGAGTTGAAGTATTTTATAACTATATATAATTAACCACCTGTAGCACGACGTTGCTCTGCGCAATATGACACACACGCGCAAGTGTTGTGCAGTACTAGACGACTTTCGTAATGCAGAATCGAACTTGAAAGCCGTGAATGGAACATTATCACTCTATTGTACATTTCAAGGAGATTTTACAGTTAAGATTAGAAATGTTTCATTTGTAGTTATTCTATGTACGTTCTACAGTTAACCAGGTTGAGAAATCAGAAAAAACTTTAACTTAGTATAATATTTTGATTAGATGTGTGTTGAGTAGTGTTTTTAATTATTGAGTGAATATAAATACAAACACAAAATTAAAATTCTATAAACTATTCCATTACTTTGCCTTATCTAACAAGGTACATTCGCGAAGTGTCTCCTCGGGATTCGTGTAAAACTGATTGAAATTAAAAGTTCTCCGCGGTCCAGTGTGTATTGTACTAATTTTAGCTGCCCATATGGGTAATTTGCATATTTATGGGCCTTCATATACCCGGAATTCAATCATACACTACTATAACGCTCGGACACAAAATTGTTTTTAATTCTTTAGATGTAACTGAATATGAATGTGGGCATATGCAAAACAAATTGGATCAAGTACTGCTTCTCTAACACGTTACCCACCTTGGCCGCCATCTTGGACCTGCCATATAAGATTCAACTCTCGGTTTTTCAAATAGGAATAGGTGAAAATGATACATCAAATTCATTTACAATTTTCTCGAAAATTCATTGGTGTAGTGAATTTTACCGTAGCTTGTACCGTTTGGAAGGTATTGCATGTTAAATATTTCTAGTACAATGTATAATATTTCTAGACCAATGCTATGGGATAAGTATGCAGAGTTCTCATTTGTGAACTCTTTATCAAAAATCTTGAAACAACAGAAGGACAGAGAAGGGAGTACTCCTAAAGTACGGTCTTTTAGCTATTTATCGAATTTCCGAAAAGTAAGCTGAGATCTTGCATTTCGAAAGCCTATTAAGATGCAGTATTTTCATATGCCGTTATACATCAAAGTGCACATGCTCTCTTTGTCACCAATTCTACGACTAGTCTTCAGTAATATGGTGTCTAGCCTATAATGGATTGGTATTAATTTTTGAGAACCAAAGAGGCATCTAAATGAAGCATACGTTTTCGAAGGGAGATTTATGACATCTATATGAGATCAAAAGAATCTTCCTATCTCAAAGAAAGAAAATGTTTTCTTATAAAAATAGCTTGCTTAGGAAAATATAAAATGAATGTTAATATTATAAACATCTTACCTGCTTTTTCACTACCGCCCTTTGCTTCATCTTTGGTATTTTCATAACCTGGGTATTTGTCTGGGAAAAGAAAGGGAATACATAATCTATTATTGGATATTAGTGGCTTTTAACGTATTAATAGTATCATGAATAGATAAATAAGCTGTGTATTTTGATGGACGCAACTGTTTATACTAATAGCATGTATTACAAAACTAATTACAGTGGATCACTATTGGGTTGGAAGAAAGTGTTACAGAAATTGTACATACCAAATAGAAAAGTCACTTTGATGTATTATTTATCTTACGTGTATTTTGATTTGTGGTTTTGTGTTTATTGTATAAATATATTTTATTTTACCTTGTGTTGAAAACTTTTTTCTCTAATTTCGAATCTTAATCTCTTCTATACTCAAGATCAAAATATTCAGCTTTTTATTTTAAAAAAATAATGAAAATAAAAAAAAAAAAATTGAAAATATCATAGATAACTTCAGAGCATATCTAAATTTACTTTCTTCCACCAATAAATTCCCATACCTAGCGTGCCATAACATTCATATGGAATCTCTTTTGGCAAAATGGTAAGCCCTGTCTTCTGTGTGGGACAGTCGGGCTCTTTTTACAGTGGCAGCTAATTTGGTTGTATCCTATATTATGTTATAAGTCCACATCTCATATAGCCTCGCGGCACGGGATAGGGATCTCTTATTAATCTTCTCGTGCTCTAAAGAAAATATTTCCTTCATTTCAACGTCCATATAGTAATTATCTATTAACAAGCGTCACTCTGATTTTTATCAATGCATTTAAGAAGGGAGTAATACAGTATATGTAGCCACTTATATATTATATACATATTGTAGTAGACCTCCCCCCCCAAAAAAAGGTACGCTACTAACCCCCTCATCAAATTTTTAAAATATTAAGAAACGACGACCTCATTTCCTCTATACACATAACGTTTAACTAATCGAACTATATCATTTATTTTATTTATACAAACATGAATAGCGGGATAAAACATAAAGCCTGCGCTAAGTAGCTAAATCTGCATATACGTATATGAATACTATCTAGTATTATCTCCCATAAATAATTTTTGCCTTTTTAAGAAATAAGCATGTAAATTTACACGAATCATCTGGAAAACTGTACTGGCAAATATCCTCCAAACCAAGGAGTAGCTCGATTATAATCTTTATAGTAAGACACCCAATCCACCCATTGAAAGTATCTCCAATATGCTGGTGTAACAAACACCGTCTTACTACAGATAAAATCCCTTCCCAATAAAAATTCTTTCCTGAATTTCAAGATATGTTACTCAACAGTTTTTAGATCTACTTCGTACAAAGTACATGAAATATTGGTTTCTAATTTACGGCATTTGCACAAAATTTTAATACGTTCTAGTTGAACCTGCGCTATCAATACACATCATTCTAATATAAGCATGAGTCTCCTTTCCACTTTCTCACTATATCTTTACATGTCCCTTTCTACACACGTGAAGGACGGGAGGACTCAGAAAGGGAGTGAACTGCTATACACAAACATACAAACGTAACATTTTAATATATAGATTGTGGGGATGAGTTTGTGCCAAATTTGGGGAAGTAACAGATGATGTCAAATGGAAATATTTTTGCCTTAAAAATTCATATCAGAGTACGCCACATTGCGGTGAAGTGCAATAGATGCAATAGGCTTTTCCCATTCAGATTAAAGCAAAGCGTTTGTAGTGTTTATCAACCCGCTATACATAGCTCTTTTACTGCTTGCCTAACACAACGATATCAACCTTAGCAATGCCCTAGCAACAATGTTAACATTATGGGCTGAAAACAACCCTTAAAATGAAGAAGGGAAAAATAACGGCATGTTTACTGAAAATTTGAATGAGAACTGGCAGATCTACACAAAATTTGGAATCGACCAGCGAAAACGTTATGCTTCTAGAGCTTGTGGTTTCCAAGATCTCATCGTTGAAAGGTACTGGTCACAAACATTTTAATATATAGACTAGCTGAGCCTCCGCTCTCTACACAGCGCATCATTCATATATGAGCATGAATCTCCTTGTTATTCTTCACATCTGTACGTGTCCCTTTACAGACACAAGTGAAAGACGTCTTGATAAAAAAAAAAAAAAAAAAAATCGGCAAAAGATACCGTAAAGGGGAGAGTTTTTCGATTACTTTTTCAATATCTCGCACCGTTTGCAAGATTTGAGCCTACTCACGTTGGAGTTTTTAATTCATGTATGATCAGTGGTTTCTTTCTTCTTGCATACAGTATGTAATAAGCAAATACATAAACTAATTAACTCTATGGTCTATGGAACCCGCAGGTTCAATGCCGCGTTCACAAAAGCTCTCCACTGACTTCTATCCTTAGCCAATTGGATCCAGTTTCTACTTTGTATTCTTATTTCTGCGAGATCCGTCTTAATATTGTCCTCCCATCTGCGCCAAGGTCTTCCTAATGGTCGTTTTCTGGCTGGTCTCCCAGTTGAAGATTTTTAAAGCGTTCATTCTTTCATCCTGGCTACATGACCTGTGCCTCCTAGATTTGATGACGCTAACAATGTTGGGTAAACCGTATAAATTATGTAGTTCCTCGTTATGAAATTTCCGCCATTCCCTATTCCCGTTTCTCTTGGGTCCGGATATTCGTCTCAGGATCTTGTTTTCAAATACTTTCAATCTATGTTCTTCCTTCCGAGTAAGCGACCATGTTTCGCAAACATACAGAACAACAGGCATGATTATCGTTTTATACATTTTAAAATAAGCTAATACATTACACATACAATCAATTATAATGTCAGTGAGTGTTCATTGGGCAAAACACTCCAAACAATATTCAACTTAGTTTGGAGAAATGGTTATCCTTCGTTTTTCATTATCATTTGGCCATGAAACAAACGCCTGAAAGACATGCAGTCCCTATATACAATTATGTGGTGTTGGAATGTCTAATGCGTAGGATATGATGCTTTAGTTTTTTTTATTATTTCAACACTTTCAGTGTATCCGTAAAAATGTAATAAAGAAATAATGGCCTTGTTTTTTTAAAAAATATTGAGTTAGAACTAGACAATCTACGCAAAATTTGCAATCGATCAGTGAAAACGTCATCTTTCTAGAGCCTGTAGTTTCCGAGATCTCACTGTCGAAAGGATTTGCCATAAACATATAAATGTCCGTAAACGTATAGTTTAAAAAACTCCAAAGATGGCAGCACAATTCATTTGCATTTATTTTGGGGAAGGCTTATTAAAATGCAAAGGCTTTGAACAACAATTTAGAAGGATAAACTTTATGGAAAATATTTTTTAAGTAATTTATTTAAAGTATACATACTTTAAAATATTTGTCTTTGTTATAAACGTGAAATCACAAATAACCGTAAATCAAAGGTTTGAAATCGAAAGTTGTAAGTTGGAGCTCAGCCACTTTCAATTGCTATTGTAGCATTTTAATAGATAGATTATCTTTAAATATATAGATTATTAAACTACTTCCATTAACCTTTACTTATATTTCACTAACAACACTTATTTCGTTTTTTGGTAACTGCTCACTCACCAATTAGATACTTTCTGTCTTTATGCTATTTACACCTAACATTTATTAACTAAAACAACATTGAACGTTTTTCTTCTTAAATACGATTTGTTTTAAAAAATCATTAAAAAACCAACACACTAATAGTAATTTTATATGTAAGTATTCGTTATATCATTGGTAACACACACGTTTCCTTGTTATTATTTATAATTATCTTATATGGCTCTAAATTTGCAAATCCCGATTCATCTGAAAATATATCTTTGTACCTCATTAATAATTCTATTAGTTTTGATTGTATATGCAGAGGTAAGTAATTTGTTATTATTGATAATTATCTTATATGGCTCTAAATTTGCAAATCCCGATTCATCTGAAAATATATCTTTGTACCTCATTAATAATTCTATATACAGAGGTAAGTAATCCCTAACTTGTACAGAACTCTCACCTTATTTCAGAAAATACTTACCAATATTAAATGAAGACGTTTATACCTTCAAGGACCAGTTTTATACTTCAAATATATGGTATTATTTTTTAGTTTTAATACAGCATTATATCAAGACACGAAGTCAGCAAGCTAACATAAAGACAGTTTAACAACAAACACAAGATTCTCGAATACTCTGTCACTCATTATTATACTCAACTCTAAAAACTCATTCACTACTGTTAACGTTATCTATTCCAGACACTTTAGCAGAATTTAGTTTTGCTGGAAGAATTTTATTGCAAGATTTCTTAGATGAAATAGAACATGCACTACCAGTCCCAATAATACAAACAAATTCTAATCCTATGATATTATCGTAATTTAGTTTCAGGTCCTTACTAAACTTTTCCAGTCTTGGACTGACACGAATTTTCAAGTCAGGCGTGAAAATTCGATCGACGAATGCTTTCGAGAAAATCTTGGATAACAGTCATAATCCAAAATAAGAACTTGAATTCAAACTTTTTTTAAGTTTAAATTTTAATTGTAGACAAGGATTTTTAAGTCACAAGTATTAAAATATTTAGAGAGAGAATCTTAGATAACATTTTAAACATTTCCAAACTCAAATGGTACATCATATGAAGGTTTTAAAATACCGAAGTTCCGCGTTCTCCGTAGCGATTCCAGACTATCTTATAAGAGAAGCACACGCCACTTCTCCAACCTTAACTGAACACGGAAAAGGGCGATAACATGGAAATGCCCCAGAAATCAACAGACCAATCATCTTCATGGATGATAAAATTTTCACAATCGAGTAAACTTTTAACATGTATGCATCAAGCTCTCATAGTATTAGTGAGAAACCTCTGGGAAGTCACTTGGCTCAACATTCTGCCTCCAATATTCATTATTCTGTGGGACATCTGCTATGACCCACCATTCAACTGAGCTTTGTGAACAGGAATTCTGCAAAAGTGTAATCGGAGAGTGCTGGAAACATTAATCAAGAATCTTAACATCACGATCAATAATAAATAGTATGGCCGCGGTGGCTTAACGGTAGAGCGCTCACCTCTGGTGCTGGAGTCCCTGGTTCAATCCCATCTCCTGCCAAGTGGCTTTGTAGTGGACAAACACCGTGTGCGTAGGTTTTCTCGAGATTCTCTCATTTCCTCTCATTTTGTTTATTCTACCATTTTATTCATTATCATAATTACCGTCGCCCTTAGCATTGGCGCATAATCGTGGAACGTGAATTTAAAATAAATAGTGTAGCTTCCAGCAGGACTCTGCACCAGCCTATAAGGCAAAGGATGACTCAGGATGGCTCCAAAATTAAATATCCAACTTCACTATTCCTGTCGATTGACTGGGTTTCTGTGAGTCCAGATCTCCATCCATTGGACTACAGTATATGGTCAGTGCTTGAAGGAAGGGTCTGCACGAAATGATATCCAAGTATAATCAGCCTGAAGTGCTCAAGGCTGAAGCAATAATGTATTTCTTATTGGAGACGTCCCAGCAACTTCAAGACTAGGTGAATGTCCGTGGCGACGATTTTGAAGCAATTGGTACTACGTGATCTACGATCTTCAGGTAAGGAACAGTAGAAGGGACTTACGATATCTAGATTTGCTACTTCATGGTTTAATAAACACTGTTTCACAACTTACGCTTCACAGAGTTCTTAATTTGGAAGGGGAAAAGGAACACTTGAGTGCTAATAGTTTAATATATTTGTTCACTAGGATTCGAGAAACAACTAACAGGTATAAATAAATAATTGTCTTTTTTTTTTTCTAATTTTGTAATGGTTACTACAAACTCTTATCAAATCATCAACAAAATGTTTAAAAACTATCAGTTGCATTTTTTCGATATTTTTTTTTTTAAAAATGCTCATACTCTCTAATTGTTACAGCTCAACAAATATATAATTTTCATCCACCATCCTTTCAAGTTCTGGGTGCCTGTAGATTTAACCATAGGTTGTGAAGCACAGTTCAGTGACTAACGTGAAAGCTCCATCAATATTGACTGACACATTTTTTTAAAGGAATTATTGCTGAATATGTAAAACTTGGCATTTCTGAAATTTTATAAATCTGCAACTTACATAGGTATGGTTAAAAAGCTGGTGAGTATGGGAAAAGATTTCACTATATAATCTTACAGAAGTAATTAAAAGCAAAGAGGAAAACATACCCAAAAGTCCTGATACTCGGGCGACAGTCCTTCTAAAAATAATACACGATCTTCCAATCTTTTCAGTCTAGTGTAGATGTCTCTTGGCACAGGACAACCTTCCTTTAATTGCAGATGCTTCTCTAGGTTTTGTAACCTTTCCTCGATCCCATGGGGAACAGTTTTATTCTCATGAGTAACTGAGTCTTTTCTGTCTTCTAAAGCTTCCAGAACGGCTGGATCGGGAGGATGAGTGCCAGTCATAGAACCTGGATCTACTCCTCTTGTCTGTGGACCCCAAGGATTGAGCACTTTTCTTACTGTAAAACAAAGTTTCGTCGTCAGTACCGGGCAAAAATATTACAAAAAGTATATTCAAAATACAAAACATCTTAATTAGTCTGAAACCTACAACATATCCAAGAAATATTAACAAATTTCTCTCTTACATTCAATATTGAAAACTGAATCATTATTGTTACATTGGGATCCTGAGAATGTTGCTAGTGTAGTCCTTTCATATCTGAATTGAATAGTTAATTATCGGAAAGTTTTGTTCTTGTTCATTGAAATTTTCAGCAGCGTGCCTATATAAGACGTGGACTTTGCCTCTCCCACCGGAAATCGAAGCCGAGATCAGTATGGAGGGCCAGACATTGTAAAGATATACTACCTATATCATTCCTCGAGGCGAGTGTTGACAGTCATGTTGGAGGAAAATATTATTGTCTAAATAATTCTAATGGAAATGTGCAACAGTTCTGGTTAGAGAATAAGAACCCAGACATCCTTTTTTTTTTTCTACGCCAGTTCAAAAGAACCCAATAACTTTCTTTTTTTCTACGCTGTGATTCAAGAAGCACGGGGATCACATACAATATTATTATTAGAACTCCCTCGTGGCTATATAGTTAGCATATATGCCTGTGGCGTGAGACCCGCGATCGGTTTCCGGTGGGAACTCATGTACGAATCAGAGTTCGAATCCCATGCTAAGCTGCAGGTCCACATCTCATATAGTCTCAGTGCTGAACGGGACACTAAACTCCAAATCATCAATCAATGATATTATTATTCAAGTCAGTACAACTTGCGATAATTTTTATGAAAAAGTAAATATATATTAGCGCCAAATTATAGATAATTCTTACGTTGGATTGCAATTAAGATTGGTCTATACGGAACACATGGTTCAATATTTTCCCACTCAGGAAAGAACAATGGCTTACAAAATATTTAATCTTCATATTTTATTATTTTTAATTGTCCACTTCATAGTTCGATATTATTCTCATTTTTAATCTAAAACCCAGTCGTAGGGTTTTGTTTGATTTTAGGCAGCCTTAAGGCTGTATTCTTTATTACACTTTGTTTTATACATAAGATATAATGAAGATGTTTGCTCAAACGTCGAATTCTGATTAAGAGTCCTTATCGATGATATTCCGTAGAATCATTGAAACAATTTAGTTGAATGGCTTCTACAATTTTGTTATAATACAAATAGTTATAACAAGTATTACTATGACAACATTTAGTTACCATTCCTTTCTTCTTCTTGCGGGCTAGCCTATAAAAATACGGCCCTTTCTGCCAACGTACTTCTTGCAAATTTAGTTATCCTCATACAAAAAGAAAGAAAAAAAAGAGAAAGAAAGAAAAGTGGTTTAGAATTTTTAGAAGAGTAAATTGCACTATACATCACTATAATTACCTTTCAGGTGACTTTTGCTGTCATTACGACGTATAACCACTGCAGCAACGCGCGCACATGAATCACTTGTATCTGACGCAGCATCACTACTTCGATAACAGAAATCCTGAATATTACTAAAATTCACCTCTTCCCTCTTCCTTTCAATGAATGCTTCAATTCTTCTTTTAACCTTAAAACAAAACAATTACTTATCACCTTACAGAATTAACTACTTATAGCAAACACATATCTATAAATAGAGACATGTGTGGGTATCAAAAATTTCATCCACATCTGTAATCTCTCTAACCGCATCCGTATTCTCAACATCTCGATCTGCATCCAGAGATAATGGGACAGCAAATATATACATAACTTGATTGTCCTATGACAATTACGATTTCAAAAATACTTCCTATTATACTAATCGTAAATACCTACTTTATAATTTTGTGAATCCTATGATAATACCAATAAAATTCAAGCTAAACATTCAATACTATATCTTCCTATTGTAAGTCAACTACACTAAATAGAATGGAATAAAATTCATGCAAAAGAAAATATGAAATTAGTGTAAAACATATCTACTGACTTAAGAAAATTGTCAAGCTGGTAATATCATTAATTTTAGAGCAAATCCTTTGTCCTTATTTTTCCTAACTCATAAGATACGTCTTTGCTTATACTTCAAAGGTAAAATGAAGATATAACACCCTCCAGAAAGAAGAACAAGCTACATCGCACAAACTGCCATAATATCAGAGTAGTCAGTCAGTCTAACTCAGTTTTATTCTGTTGGTTATTTAACCCGAAAGGGTAGTCACACTTAATGCCAAGATGTAAATAATTAATAATATTTAAAAGACCAATCACTATAACTAGTCTTTTCACGAATATCCGTATTTTTATCCGCCATCCGCACAGGAACTAAAAATATATGAGCAAAAAGCTACAATGATGCGGATATCCGCATCCACACACACCTCTATTTAAAAAAGTGTGTTTACTATTTGTATTCTGGAACATGATGAAATATCTCTTTCTCTCTCTCTCAAAGTTCAGCGAATACTATTGTTGAAGATATGCAATTTGGCTTAATAAAATTCAGAGTTACAAAGAAAGAATCAATATTTATTTTCATAAACCAGCTGCCAAACGAAAAGAAGTCGAAAGTGAATGGCACCATACATTTCTTTTTTCCGTACTTCTGTATTATTACAATGCAGAATGACATTAACTGAGATTAAGTTTGAATTTCTAATTGTACGTTTCCCTCATATAGTTTCAATTTTATTTCCTCCAAAAATCTCTCTTTCATTATTTAGAAGCTATTCTACATTTTTCTTTTTTATCTTACATTAGTGTTATGCTGCAGAATATTTTTCCTTTGCTCCCTGATGTTTCTTACAGACGGTATTCCAACTCTGGAGTGCGTTGGAACATCAGAATAGAACGTTCCGTTTACCTTCTCTTCCGATAGCTTTGTAATTCTTTTGTATTCGTGACTAAGTGGCATTAAAAGTTTTTTTAAATTTTTTTTAAGTATTTATAAATTACACTCCGCGATAGTTGCAGGTAGTGAACTAAATTTTAGTAGAGAAGGAATTATAGTACTTTTTCATTTTCGTTACAGTACCCTGAGATTCCTTTTATTGTTCTTTTTTTTTTAAAAAAAAAATCCGTTTTCGTTATTACAAATTACCTTAATTTAATTTATTATTTTTTAAGTAATACATCTATTTTCGCCCTTCATCTAATTTTTTCTAAAAAAAAAAAAAAAAAAATCAATATCAGAAGGCTAGTATATATCGTATGCGATCGACGGAACTCATTCAATCTTGATCAAAATTAGGATGGTCTAATCAGAATAAATTTAAATTCTAACCTTTAGATTAAGCAAAATTTGATAAAACGTACAAGTAAATATAATTGTATTTGACTGATTAATTGTATCGCAAAGACCACATAATGAAACGAATTACCACATTACTGTTTATTTGTGTACTAATCTTTCTATATTTTTACCTCATTTGTGCTGGCCTTTATTTGAATTAAATCAGGCACTGTCATATCCAACTTTTCTTGATCTTCAGATGGCCTCATATCCTCAGTCTTAATTTCAATACGAGGCCCTAGGAAAAAATGTAGGATCATATATTTATACTCAAAATACAAAACTAAACAGAAATTTCAATATTAATCCCTATTGTGAAATAGAAACACACATATGAACTTACAATTTTCATGAAATACAAAAATATCTAACTAATGATCTGGTGGATTGCAGTCTTCGAATGCTCAGTGGATGCTGCTCTGAAGAGCTTGAACAATAAAGCGTCGAAAACATAATAGAGAACTAATCGTGTCGCTGCTAGCTGAATTGCCAAGTTGTCCGCCCGGCACGAAACAGATCAGGATGGAATCCCTACCAGATCATCGACCAGATTTATCTAATTCCATTGTTGTTCTGAACCTACTAGTATTTACTGCAAATAGAATAACTTAACCAAACAATTCTTTATAATATCTTTTACATCTCAACAAAAAATAAATGAAGTGGAGACGGTTACGGAAGTGTCAGATGTTATGTCAAGAAAGCGTTCTACGGTTCTTCCATCGGGATGAGCAGTTTCTTAAAGTTTAACAATCAATTTCCACACTTTCTCACTGAGGAACGGATATGGTAAATGGCTGTATGAAGTGTTAAATAACACGAGCGGCGTGTGAGCGACCATTGTCCTGTTGAAAATGATATTTTCTTGAGGGTGGAAAAAACAGCAACAGAATAGATTGATTGATGTTTGGATGTGTACTAAACTGCTTAATGAACATCAGAAGCGAATTATCATTGTAGGCTAAGGTTTCTGACAGTATAATATGTAGTATTGCACCTATTTGTTGTTGGCATATAAGTTATGGAGCCACTCACCCGATCGATGCCACGTCTGCAAATGATCATCATTGCAGCGAAGATAGGACTGATTCTCATCGATAAACATCAAGCGATTTTCAACCTTCCAACTGCTTTTTTCGCGATAGTATTCGAGGGTTGAGGGCTGCACGGTGGCAAGAGTGGAGAGGCAAAGCAGCACCCGTGATCGTATTATATTGGGTAGTACGAAAGTTCCACCACTTTTTGATAGATCGTTTAGCAGAGTATCGATCTTACAGAGGATGCTGCCATTTCATAAAGCGGTAGTCATGTCATCTAGAGAGCCGTAGAACAGCAAGACGCAGTAAGTGCCTGAGCAAGGAGCTTGTAGGGACAGAGTAGCATGTGATTAAAATGGAGACCGATAGGGAAAAGACCAGACACTATTTACTTTTTGAAATTAAAGTTTTGTTCCTTTTCAGCATTGAGGCTATATAATACGTAAATCTACAGATCAAGGTAAAATCCAAGCTATGATAATTCGGTCAATACTCCTTCACCGGGAATCGAACCCGGGGCCTTGTGCACTAAAGACATACACTGGCCACCAGACAAGTGGGAGATGACAGTATTGTGGTTGAAGTTTGCCGTAACATTGGGTCTGGGGCAGATGCAGTTGATAGTACATGTTGATGGTTTTGAAAATTCAGGGACGGACACAGAAGGCTGTCAAGACAGACTCGATCTGGGCGTTCAATGGGGTTTTCCGAAGAGGATCTTACTCAAGGTTAAAGAAACAGTCCGATACTAACCATATCGGAATTAGCGAAAACCTTCCAGATACACATGACAACAGTCATAAGAAGACTGAAAACTCTAGGTGTCATCACAAGTTGAATTGTGGCTTCCAGATCAGTTGAGTGCAAATCAACGAGGGGGTGAGTCGTTACCTTCCTTTCCAGATAAAAAGAATTCTCTCTATGCTTAGTCACCGGCTATAAGTGAGGTATATACCGGGGAGTAGGAATGTGTGTCGCGTTTTTGAACCGCTGCCATCGACGTCCACACAAGAACATTATTCTAACGACGTATTATGAAGTAGGGTAGGATATAATGGAAAAATTCACTAGGAGGCTCTATCAAACCATTAATGCCATCTTCTACTATGAACAGTTGAACAGAGCAGCATTACGATCGCAGCGGTCAGGTCTCAGTCAAGGATCGTTTACCACGACAACGCCAGGCTACATGCTTCTTCCATAACATGTCAAAAATTAATGGGATTAGATTGGGAGATTTTACTCCACCCGCCATATTCTCCTGACTTGGCGTCTACAGACATGTTTCGCGTGTTGTAGAGCTCCTTTTTTTAGAGAATCTTTGACGATGTGTAGGGTCTAGCAAGGTTTTACAACAGTTCTTCGACTCCAAACATCAGTACTTTTATCAGCGTTAAGATGCACCACCTAACAGCAAGATGACAAGAGGTCATCGACTGCGATGGCGATTATGCAATCCTAGGTGAGTTACTGCTTGTAATGTTCACATCAAAGACAGGTACAACTTTTGCATGCACCTACTAAATTCAGTAAGCTTTTACAGATGTCCTTGTTCACACCATGTGTGAGCTATTAGTTCTAATGAGTGATGCGGTCGCTGTGCTATCCACAACGGCAACTCGTCTGATGTGGATGTGGGGAGTGCACCTTTATTCCGCTACTGTCTCGACTCGACCACACATTTATAAGTTATTAAGGTTGCAAAAAGCTCGAAGCTTCAACGATATTGTAAGGATCCCCACGTTGCCGTACCAGGCAATAACCACGTGTGAACTACATGTGTTAGTAATAAATAAAAACAAACAGACGACGGTCCCGAAGAGGAGTCGATCACCATCGCCAACAGTCTGAAGGACGAGAATCAACGAAGGAAGCCGACCAGACAGGATAAAAAGGACCTGCACGCCTCGACCAACATCAATCTTCCCGGATTGATCGAAACACCTAGAATCCCTCTCACGACGCTTGGTCACCGAGAGAGAGAGATACCTAATCTACACCCCTCTCACGACGCTTGGTCACCGAGAGTACCTCACCTCAAAGCCCACGACGCTTGGTCACCGGGCTCCTATCTAATCTTACCTAAATATTAGTGGAATTTCTTATTATAATTTGTGTACATAAACTTTTTATAATAAAAAGGTGAAGGGAAAAGTCCAAATCCCGAGTAAATTTTATTTCTCTACCCAATAAATTTTACAATATAGAGCTTTCTAGTAGTATCTCACGGGCAAAGAAGAGTGTTTCTACGTCACTTCACTCTGATCGTTCATTTTCCAATCTCTATCAACGTATCACTGTTTTAAAATTAATCCATTATGGAGTTAATATTTTACATAATGAATCCATATTATTCTTTTTCCATAAAATAAAAAAAATATAAAAGAAAATCAATTTCAGAACCATTTCTAACTCGGCTTTACACACTCTGTAACAGAATAGCATAAATCCCACGCTTTTTCTTCGTTTAACCACATTAATGAGACGTAAAGCCAATATAGTATATAACCAACAAAACATTAGTGACTTTATCCTTAAATGAGTATATATCAGAGCGGCACAATTATCAAACATGAGCAAATCGCCAGTTCCTCCTACCCAAATTTGTACATGGAACAGTTTATTAAAAATGTTAGAAAAAAATAAATAATCATCAATGAAAATTTAAACCAAGAACACACGAGACAAAAAACTCGTAGCGACAGTTTGTTGGCGATTAGATGAACAGGAGTTATAAACCATGGAACCGGTACAAACAACGAATAACATTATCAGCGGTGATTGCACCGCTGCAACAGAACATTTTAGCGAAATAACCGTACTGATATCTCGACAGTCATAAATACAAATCGTGGGTCGAAATTTACAAATGACACTCAGAATTTCTGATGCATAAATGTTTTGGATAATTGAGCGTCCCGCCATATAATTATGTTTTTCTTAGGCGTAATTAGGGACTCTGAATTTAAAAAAAAAAAAAAAATAAATAAATAAAATAAAATAAAATAAAAATCGGGACGTTCCACCTAATTCGGGATAAGTGGCATACCTACTTCTCATAAATCTTAAGAATCTGGAATCGAATCCAGCACAACATATTTTAAACACAACACAACATAATCATGCTAATAATTTGGATGTAATAAATACACCGTGTTATTGTCGGGTTTAATTTAGTGTTTTACGATTACGACCTGTAGAGAAATTAGTGGAATGTTGACAAAGTAGAAACACATCCAGACATCGAGGGAACTCAGAGATAAACCTATCTACAAGAAGCTAACATGGCTTAGAATCGAAACTCCAATTCCACTGATAAGCGTTCTTGAACTACCGTGGCTCTTCAAGTATACTTTATGAAAAACTGAAAGGAAGTCAATAACTGAGACCATCTAACTGAGAGAGAGAAGAAAAAAAAAGCGCAAATTCAGAACGTTTCAAAACAAGGTGTAAAGGTAATTTTAAAACGACATTATTCTTTGCAGTAATAAGCAATTTTATTTCTTCTGATACAAAATTTTAAAAGTTTTACAAAAATAGGAAATTTCTTCTAAAAAGCAAAACAGTAAAATTCTCTAACAACTGCTAACTTAACAACTATAAATACATTTCTCATTAGGTCTTTTCACAAATCCTGACTGGTAACTGGCTTAGTAATCACAACCTACCCGCATTTTTCTATAAATTGTGTGTCATGCTCGAATACGATGTATCCTTTAAACACATTGCACATGCTCGAATAGGACCTATCCTTTAAACGCATTGCAACAAAATGTATCACAGAACTATAGAAACTGTTAGCTGTCACGACAAGGCAAGGTAGTAGAATATAAAGCTTAAAAATTCACCAGGCCTGTGAAACCATAACCATAAAGCTTAAATGCACAGAAGACTACTCCGAAATAAAAGTATAACCACACAATCAATTGAAAACTCCACGATGATTCTTCTTTAATTGACTAATTGATCATAAACTTTAACGTCCGATTTCAGTACCAATATTATAATGAGATGGAATATAATGCTTAAAGTGGGATACTAACCATTATTAGGGTTGTATCAGATACATAATAGGATTCCACTGGGAATCTAAACAGAAACCACAACCCATTAACAATACTTGACAGTGAAGGCGCACTCACACTGATTAGAGACAATTCTAGAATTGGCACGATGGATATCACATGATAATCCACTGGAACTCTGATTTTTTTTTTTTTTTTTTTTTTTTTTTTTTTTTCACCGACAGATACCGTTCTTTACAGACAGCAAAGCAAAACTTAATTTCCAGGCCTAGTGAACTATTGATACATTTCCAACACAAATCACATTTCCAGAATAAAAAAATTTCAAAAAGAAAGGGGGGGGAGGAGGAAAGGTTCAATGTATTCGATAAACAAATCAACTAACAAGACAATACAATTGTGGCTCAATTGAGCAACTTACCCTAATAACAGTGAACGTGTTAATTTGTTTTTCATACTTATCAAGTTGTTCCATACTTTCAACTTAAAACGACTGACGTACCGAAAAAATGTTTCACCAAGCTCGATGTAGGTATGAGTCTAGAACAACTTAAGTTCACTGCACTAAATTTTCGGTGTTTAATGCGATCGAATGGTGCTTAGGGCAAACAGTGTCAATGATTTGTAACTATTTAACAGTTGTTATATGAGGAATCATCTGAGACTTCAAAATGCTTATCGTTTCATCTTGCTAATATTATAACCAGAAAAATGTACACCAAAATATGAAGTAGACGATTTGTATATAGCTAATTTATTTTATTTTCATACATTTAATTTTTCTACACAAATATTTCACTGCACCAAATCTTTCCTGGAAGACATTATTATTATTATTTATTTCACAAATAACTTGCGTAGTCTATGGTATAAAATATGGATCCCGAGAGCTTCTAATTGTGAGTGTCTGTGTCTTTTCACAATAAAAATATAAACAATACCTACTAGAAGACTATTAAGAATACAATTTACTTCTAATGCATATATGCATTACATTATGCTCCATATCGTTGCCCAATTTCTCCATTTACCACATCTATCAAAACTGTTAAATATTCATATAAAGATTATTAATTTCATCTCACACTACACAAAACATTCTTCTCTCCTAAATTCATATCAGTTTCTTGAGAATGGGTACTTGCTTGAAGTCTTCAATTTAGAAGTAATGAATTTACCAGCAATGAAAATATATATATAATAAATATTGTGAGTCATTCATTTTGAAGGAAATTGGAAATAGTTACAATGTGTATATATGTATGTATGGAAAAATGATATTTCAAAATATATGATCACACTAGTAAGGTAACTTTCATATGTTTATGTTCCCGTGGGTAAAAATCATTATCAGAGAAAACTATTATTTACATATTAAATATTGCAGTACTTTGTCATATTAAACACTATACTTATATAAAATATTTGTCAATGTAACATTAACATATATATATATGTAAAAGTTTCAATAACAAATACCAAACTAATCTCAACAATAAATTTAAATATTGATAACAACTGACTATGAAGTTTAATAGCACTAAACCTAGGTATATATGAACAGCCCCTTAATTAAACCCTATCGGCAAACTTAATATTTTGTAAGGAACATCCACAAGTGAACAAATATAGAATTTACCCCATAATATGCAGGGTACCTTAAAAATTTTATATAAAAATATGTGGTTATATGCAATGATTTCTAAGAACATATCTAGACACTTTCGATGCTTGCAAGAGATGTATATATTCAACAGTAAACAGGATTACATTATTAGACAAAAGCTTATCTTTTCCGTCATTATTTAACCTTTCGTTAAAAGATTATCAAGTGTAAAAATACAATATTTACAGGTAACAATCAAATGGTTTCACCTATACAGTAAAAGGACGTTGGAATTTTTACTGAATATAGCTGCGCATAAACTTATCTTGATTATAAATATTTCATTATACATTGCACTTTTAATATGATATAAATGTATTTGCTTATAGACAGCGTATAGGTATCACTCTCTTTCAAATTTACTGAAAAAAAAAGAAAGAAAAAGAAAGGAACAACTTACAAATATTCAATAATTTAATCTTGTTTTTATTATACGTCCTGATGACGCGAAAACAAAGAATAGTCTCACCTTACTGCACTTCTATAAATTTCTTGCAATATTTCTGCTGAAAATCGTCAAACTTGATTACGAATATAAGATCAAGTTGTTCTTAAGCTTTTGACGCGAAAAGTCGGCGATAAAGATTACAAAACTTCACTTAAATTTTGTATTTTAACAAAATGACTGCTTTATATTTAGCGTTTCCAATTATTGTGCTTATTTTTATTCTGTCAATTGTAGTTATTCACCAAAAGCATTTATATTTAATCTAATTACTTTTAGTTAGAATTTAATTTTGGATCTTTTTTTTCTTTCTTTAATAACAGTTGATTCTAAAACTTTCCTTTTCGTATTTCATTTTTTGATGACCGCAGATTCAACAAAACAGCGATAATCTTGATTACAACCGTTTTTACGATGCAGTTTTAAAAAAAATGATTTGCCCATATTCCTCTCTACAACTTAAAAAAAGAGAAAGCAACAAAAACAAGAAAGGTAAAACTATCTTTGTGATTAAACCGGGCTTTTTTTTTTTTTTTTCGAAGTACTGAAGAAATTATATTACTTGCGTACAGAGAACATACTGAGATATAGCTGCTTTTGTGCCCAATTTACTACAACATGCAACAAGATTAAGCATATTTAAAAGCAACGAAAATCAAACTAATACGTATATTCATCGTCAAACCAATTTTCTACTAAACGAAATTATAATAAAATTAGTTACTTTTCCAAGAACATTCTTTATTTTCCTTCCAGGCCGTCTCTTCATTTTCGTAGACTTCCTTCTTCCATATAGGAACTGAGGACTTCAATGAGTCAATAATAAATCGCACGGCTTCTATAGCTTCAGCACGATGTGGTGAAGAAACTGCGATAACAACACTAGCCTCTTTGACAGGAACAACAGCAAGTCTAAAAATAAATAAATACAATAAAGGAAATGAATACTTAACTGGTAATAACACTGAGAAACCTTAGTCATATTTGAGCTGCTTATACATACTACTACTAGACGCAGCACTTCCATATATAACTGAAATTGCATTTTTTTAAAATACCCAAACATGTGTCTTGTTTTACTTTGATCATAGTTAATAAAAACTTCTTGCTAAATGCGTCTCACATCCTAAATTTGTGCGTTACCATAACAATTTCAGTAGCTAGTTACGGACACTAATTTCTAAATGCGTGAATAATGTAGCCTTACCCAGAAACTGAACTGAAGATGTTAATACACAAATTTGGGATATGAGAAGCAATTGCAAGAAGTTTTTACCAACGGAAAAAGTTTAAATTTCTATTCAAACAACATTAGAATCAAAAACCGAGAGAAGTAGCTCAAATGGTAGAGCGTTAGCTTCGCATTCGGGAGGTGGTGGGTTCGATTCCCACTGCCGACCATCCTGACGGGTTTCCCAGGATTTTCCCCAGTCCTACCAGGTAAATGCCACGATGGTATCTAGTAAACAGACCCAGGCCGATACCTTTGCAAATCCTTTCCATTGTTATCGTTGTTGTTAGATATCCTGTATAAAATGGCCTCTGAGCTGTAACTGGTGATTATTAAATTTAAAAAAAAGACGACTTTTAGATATGTTTATTCTCTTTATTCAACAGTACGCGTCAGTTAATACATTAACATATATAAATATGATTAAAGTAAATGTAATACTGGAAGTTTTACAAGTATGATTAAGATGTTCAAAAACAGCTTCATTCATGAACAACAACACGTAACACAGTTAAATCTGTAATTTTTTAAAAAGCATTTTCAAACAATTGGCTTCATCGCACCTTCTTTACTTGCACTTGAAACATTACAAATAACAAGACAATGTAAACTGCAAGTCCGAAATCATGGCACATGAACTAAATACTGACTACAATAAATATTATCTCGGACTAATCTTGCTATACGTCTATCGTTTTCACAAATGTTCAATGAAATCTCCCATGTTCATGAGAGAAATTTCCTTAAAACACGAATGAATTTTGTAATATCACATCTTATGGCATCAAGCATTATGGTACAGAAGTACACTAAGTTTAGTCCAAGTTAATATTTGTAATTATGCATCAGTTTAGTTTGTTAAGTTGTCAACTCTTATACAATCACAAACACTAAACCAGAATACTGTAACAAAAGTATTTTTGAAAAGTTGCCAGTAACCATTATGTTAGCTGTTGTAATAGAAGTTGCTGCAATAGGTTACATATATGTTTATATTACGATGCAATTAAAACAATACGAAAAAATAATGTCGCATTTAACACGAAGATTTTGAATAATATCTAATCACAACCCTATTTCTGCAACTCTCTAAGCAAATCTAAATATACCTTTGAACATCAATAATGAGTTGCGCGTCCATGAACATGAAGATACTCTTCTGGACATCATGGTATACTCCAAATCAGATTATTAATATCCGCTTGAGACTAGTTATTCATTCCCTTCTTCCAGTGTAGAGTGCAGTGTTTGGGATGGACGGAGGGCCCGCACTCGCTCGAAGTAAAAAATGCTTCGAGAACCAAACAGTTTAAACAAGTGAAACGAAGGCCCATTCATTATCTGGATATCATAATTCCAAGAATTGACATAGCATAGGTAGACATGCGTCAACAAAAGCGAAGTTTGATCCACACCATCGTGTAAATTACTACAAATTTGTTGAAGAATGTTCTGGTACTTTTCTGAGTCACGAAATTGTGGACTAGAGTGTAAGTCGACATTTCTTGAATTCGGCTCCGAAAAATATGGAACCTCTTTCCTATCAATGATATTTTACGCCAAAGCTTGCATAGAAACATTGTCATCTTGCTCTCTATACATAAATGTGTTGTAATTGGAATAAAACGCAATGTACATTTGATATGTGATAAGCGTTTGAACTCATTATCGCGTGCCCAATTTTGATGCACTCCTACCCACTGTACATGATACTGCCAGAGTAATGACACTTTGAAGAGTCTACACGAATGAATCTATATATTGTGGACGCATTTTTGATCAGTTGGGAATGGTTCAAATATACACCTGGGGCACTCAAACCTCCCATATGAGGTAATAATGACCGAGGCCTTGTGTTGTAACACGAATGAATCGACTTTGAGTAGTTATTGTTTTGCGAGGTCAACATATCGGAATCTATTAGCAAATCTTCTTGTCTCTTGGAATCTGTACTATATTTGTAACACTATGAAAGCAGTGTACGACACGCACCATATCGCACTGCTCGATATGTTGCTGCATAAACATGATTACTTACGCATGATATATTTCAGTTTGTCCCACAATTATGTCCTTAGGCTAAGGGAAACGATGAGTAATGCGAGTGAATGATGATGGAAGAAGTGGTGGAATAAACATGTGGGAGAAACGGAAGTATCCTGAAAAAATCCAGGGACACGATGTTGTCCAAAACAAAATTACTTGGCTGGGGTTACTTACGCATGAACTGTGACACTTGCTATACTCTTAAGACTACTACAATATCTTCTTCTTGACTCTATACATTGACGTATCGCTAGTTGTTGTGGATTCTCCACTTACGAAAAACCTTCCTTGGTCAAACATGAAATAAATCTGCATATAGAACAAACAAAACACCTTCCTGTTTTCTTCCCGATAATTTGCTAAACTTTATTTTTTTTTTAAATGTATATTAAAAGTGAAAGGTACTACACAAATCTTTGATTCTGGAAAAGTTTCTCTTTTTAAATTACATATCTATAATTACAACAGATAACATGATATCTACTCGTTTGGAAATTCCCGTAGTTTAGCTATGAAACAAATGTTACATGTGTTTATATCCTTATCCATCACTGAAATTTCGAAGAATGGGGCTTGCTATTAATATCGGATTCGAGTCACTACTTGGGTTTATATCCAAGGTATTGAGATTATAACTGCGAGCAAAAGGATAGCAAAAGTCATGAGGCTGAGATGAATCCACACCTGTAACAAACTATGGGAACAACCTACCAATTTTTCAGATGAGTGTGCGACTGTAATTATGGTTATATGTTACTGTAGATGGTAGTCTGCCATTGGAAACTGCATAACAACATTAATCGTTGAACAGGATGAGAATCCAATTATGTTTCATGTTTAAGAGAGAATGCTGTTAAACTAAAAAAACTAAATCTGCGGGCATTCTGATCGGAGATTTTTCTGCTAAATATATAATTCACATAATTCTATTTTCTACACAACATGATGAGTTGGAATCATTTTCAACATAACCCTGCGAGTTCACTTTATTTTGAACATCAAGAAGTCTAATATATCATAACAAAATTTTCGTTTATATTTTAGCAGTGCTTTCTATTTAATACGTAGTGAAGGATTCACTGGAATCAATTATTTTTCTTTAGCTAAGTGATATTAGCAGTTAGCTTATAGGAAGAAACAGCATACTCAATTTCAACTCTTCAAGAGAAATAAATCACGCATTCTTTAACCAAACCTGAAATGATGATTTACTCACGAATTTGGAACCGATAAGCATTTTGGGTTTGCGTTTTTATGTTTTACGTCCTTATCAATCACCGAGGTTATGAAGGACAGGGTCTCCGAACCACAACTAGGGCTTGAATCCGGTGAAGTTAGCAGGTGCACAATACAACCATAATACAAGATCAACCCTCATATATTAAAACCACACTATCTTGACTCCGAGACAGCAGTCTCGGATGTGAGAAAGATTTAGCAAGAAGTTTTTACTAACCGAGGAAGTAGCTCAAGTGGTAGAGCATTGGCTTCGCATTCGGGAGGTCGTGGGTTCGATTCCTGCTGCCGACTATCCTGACTGAGGTCTTCCAGGGTTTTCCTCAGTTCTACAAGGAAAATGCCAGGATGGTGCCTACTAAACAGGCCCTGGCCGATACCTTCCCAAATCCTTTCCGTTGTTATTGTTGTTGTTACATATCCAGTATAAAACGGCCTCTGAGCTGTATCTGGTGATTGTTAAATAAATAAATAAATAAAATAAAAGTTTCCACTCAGATCAAGATACAACAAGGCGCACTTTTGGAAAAGTCCATTTTCTTTATTCAACAACTTGTGTCACTTATGTACTTTAATCCCATTCTTCTAACTTGTTAAAAATACAAATGGAATTATGTTTGTTGTAATTATTATATTTTCTTATTTATTTTAGTATGTGTTATTCCACAGACAGCCTCAAGTTTGGAAGGAAATGAGCTTATCCGGGTAAAGAGAATGAATATATTGCATGTAATTAATATAATCTACATAAATTAGAAAGAGCAGTCACACCAATGCTATAACATTGATTTCCAGACTGAAATCAAGAGTTGAATTTAGTACCATGCATAATATCAATTACACTTATATAAATTATTCAATTTTACCTATGATATACTGCAATATTTTCAACCTTCCACTTTTTCCTTGTATCTTCGCAAATTTGTTTGATGGATTTTTCTGCCATAGGAACATATGCTTCATACTCAAGTCTTACAACCTGTAAGAAGCAACGTAATATCAAAATTTACAATCATTTTCAGCCTAATAATCCTGTATTTATTTATTTTAAAAATTACAACGTCTTATGTGACTAAGCACAAATAGGAAACAATAATCTTATTAAAAAAAAAAAAAAAAAAAATAGAGAAACTTTAAAATGCACTTTTAAAGGAAATCTAAATAATATTTTTCACTGTTCTTGTCAAGGTTCGTTTAAAATTATTTTTTAAAAAATGTATCCAGGTGTAAAAACTTTCGCTAACTAAACCAAAAGAATTTAAAATTATTCTCTTTTTTTTTTCTTCGTTTGACATTTATCATACCTTTTACAACTTAACAATGATAGCATTTTTTTTAGTGGTCACTTTAAACGATTAATTGATATCTTGAAGTGTATTGTACAACTTACTACAAAAAGTGAGAACATAATCACACACATAATAAAACATCATGAGTACTTTCAATAAAACGCTTCATCAGACAGGAAGGGGAAAAAATAGGGAGAAAAGAAATATTAAACACAGAAAATTAGCTGTCTCTAGAACGTGTAACGTTTTTTTATATTTACTCTTTTTATTTATTATTGATTTTTCATTATTTATATGTTTACTTAGTATCTACTAGGATAATTTCTCATTTTTTACACCTACATATTTAACAAAGAATGAAATGAAGCGAAATCCTTTGTTTTACGTCAAACGTATATACCCTGTAGGCTAAAGGAGGCGGATGATTAATGAAAGAGATTGACTGTGAAAGAATTGGTGCAATGGAAATGTGGAAGGAAACGGTTAGTTATTTGGAGTTTAGTGACTCCCATTTGAACCGAGGCTATATGAGACTTGGACCTACAACTTAACGTGGGATTTGAACCACATAAGCTCCCATCGGGAATTGATTTTGGGTATCCCGCGCCGAAGGCTCTATGCTACTTATACAGCCATGAGAGTTCTAGGAAGGAAAAGGGAGAAACACGAGAAAAAACACAGATACGATGTTGTCTACCACAAATTCACCTGGACTGGAATTGATCCAGGGAATCTTCGCATCAGAGGTTTCATGCTTTCCTTTTTCCCATTATTATTTCATTACTGCCTTAATTTTTGTAGGCATCTTTAAGGTTTTTTCACCTATTTATTCTATAATTTTAGCCATCTGTGCATTACCCTCAGATAATGCATTTCATAATGCCCACCTTAACGTTTTAACTGATTTTATCTGTTCTATTTCCTTCCTCTTCCTATTTAATAAAGTGTTTTAGCAAAAGTGCCTATTACATACTATTTTAATGTGTATGATTACATTCCCACTAGTTTGTTAGTTGGATTTGAATTTAGCGTCTCTTTCAGCAGCGAGGTTATATGAGATGTGCATACACAGCTTAACTTGGGATCCCAACCACATGAGATCCTACCGAGAATCCAACCTGTGTCTCCCACGCCAAAGGCGCGTACGCTAATCTCATTAATCTGTAATAACTCTTCCTGTTGATCTACTGGTAGTGACTAGAGCATACACATTTCATGTACCTGGTGTAGGATACGATTACCGGTAGAGAATATTAAACGCATCGAATTCCACCTTAAACTGTCGGTCTAAATCTCATATCAGTTTGGTGCTGCAAAGGACTCTAAATTTCAATACAAACACGTATATTTATATGTGAAAAATGGTTCTGGTAATCCATTATATATATATATATGTATGAAACAAAGGACCCCAAAGCCGGAATGGAAATTGAAATACTTACCAAAAAATGGTGAAAACAATCATACAGATTGAACAAATTACCTGCAGAACCATTTGGATATATATATACACACACAACCTCCGACAGAAGAGGATTGTTTTGTTAATTAAAATTGTTTATCATTTCTTTTCAGCACCGAGGTTATATGAGACGTGAATCTACAGCTGAAGGTGGAACGCAAACCACTGTAATCCGTTTAATGCTCTCCCACCGGGAATCGAAGCCAGAAACATGTGCATCAAAGGCGTACGTGCTTACTAAAACCAGTAGGGAAGGCTCAATAGATGGGGAAGGTAACAAGTGCGGAGAAAAGAAAATACTGAGGAAAATTCCAAAACAGAGAAGCAGTTGTGTAGTGTTCATGTTGGAACATGTTGGAAGCTTTGATAAGCGAAGGATGGAAAAGTAATTAAATCTACCTGTTCCAGTAGAAATGAACTTCAGTCGAAATGGATATCACTAAATATAGAACTTCATATGAATAAAACACTTTAAAACTCACTTAATGTCTATTTCTAAATATTTTACATTTGTTTAGTGTGTCTAACTGCGTACAAAACCAAACGTAAGACATACTTTTATCATCTAAACAGTATTAATTTTATACTTTATTACAATTTTGATAGCCAGAAGGTACAAGACTAATAGTATTATCAGCTTATCATGGAAACTTATTTACGATTTCTTCTCCAATATAAGAAAATTATAATGAGTCTATACCTTCTGATTCTGAAAATTATCCCTCGTCGTTCCAACAAAAAGCGATACAGCACCACAAGACGATGCAGTTACTAAATTATATATCTCTCCAACATTTAATTCGTCATTTGTCAACTTTACGAATTCCATGATTCACATATACAGGAACGTATATATTACAGCTAACCTGTAAAAGAAGAAATTAACAACTGTATGAGTGAAGTGAAAGAAAGTTCTATACTGTATTTCCCAGGAAGAGTAATGATATAAAAGCATGGTCTATCTCTACTGTATTGCTGCTCGTGTGACAAATCGTGAACGTAATTCTGTTAGACACTTGCTGCTGTAGTCAATTTATAACAGGGTGTCTACTAAAATTCCAAAATGAAATTTCATGACTTTTTATTTTTTCAAACCATAAAATTTAATAACATTCTCAAGAGCGAATTTGGGTGCGAATTGTGCCGAATTTCACGCATGCGATAGACGCGTGCTTTGCTTGCGATTTGGTAGCGTCTAAAGCAGACCATAGACATTTTTGGTGGTGAATTTTGACGTTTTATAGAACAAAATTTTCCAGTCTATACTTACGTTTGTACAGACAAAAAAAAGTCACCCAAGAGCTAAATTTCTTGACTTTCATGACCGTTTTCTGATTTCGTGACTTTTTCATGATTTTCGTGACTTTCGTGACCGATAGACACCCTGTATAAGCGCCTCTTCTGGACTGGACTGCATAAATATAACTAGAGGAATCCAACCCAGAAGAACTTTCTACCTTTTTTATATGATATTATAATGTATAGCAGCCTCTTTTATATATTATAATGCAAAGGGGCTCATCAAGTCTAATGTCTAATATGAAAGAAAACTGCGAATACTATTAATAATGAATAAATGCTAGGTACATTATATTAGCGATAATATTAGTTAAACCACTTAACAATGTTATATTTATTCATTATATATATATATATATATATATTGAACTTTTTAATTAAAAGAAGTACGTGCAAATGTGCATATGAAAGATTTACTGTATCACTAAAGAAAGCATTGGACGTTTTAACACATATATTACAGTAATGTCCACTCCATAATAAATCTAAAGAATGCGTCTTAGGTATTGATTTAAGAACTCTCTTATTTTACTTACACCTAATCACTACATCGCTGATGGTCCACGAACGAACATTGAACACGGTTAAAAGAAAAGTGATCATCTTATTACACTCACTTTTGCTTGTTTTATCAACTCAAAGTTGCCACTCATATCCAGACTATGCTTAACTGTTGATATTAACTATAACAAGAAATGTCATTGAGACATATTCTTCATTAACTTCACTGAAGTGTTTTTTTACGCATAAAATACGTAAATATTCACTATTGATTACTGGTAACTACAATTTGAAATTTACGAATCACAGAGGTTTCGAATTTACGAATCAGGAAGGATTTAAAGAGATTACTTCAATAAACCTTTAAACCTGTGTTTTATAAAATTGTTCGATTGATGAAAACAAGTAAGAAAAAATGGAAAAAATCTTAGTGAACACTTTTTTAACGTAAGACAGCTGGTATTTCCTCATTGAACCTTCTCAAACTCAGGTTTTCTCACACCTAATAACATTAGGATCTTCTTCATAAATTTCTCAGTGAGAACGAACAAATAGCTACAAAAATATTTATGACTCAGGTCGATAGTAAAAAATATGTGATCACTGTTTTGTAATTTGAATAGCTTCCAATTAAACAAATTACACTTCCATTTTTGAATGTAAATGGTAGGAAAAGTGACATTTATTGTTTTGGCGAAGATATTTTTCGCAAAAGCATGGAAAAAGAGGTGCAGAAATTTGTTCCTCTTTTAACGGTTATCAGGTTATGGCACTAACCAAGTTCCATAAATTCTTGCTTTAATTCCCCCTTCTTTCCCCCCAGCTGCAAAGTATAAAAAGTAAATTATATATATATATATATATATATATATATATATATATATATATATAGAGAGAGAGAGAGAGAGAGAGAGAGAGAGAGAGAGGGAGAGAGAGAGAGGTGTGTTTTGTATAAATAGAATAGTCAGTAAAATTATACATAATAAGCGTAAGCTACCCTTCATAAATATACTGAAATTTTAATTCATGAATTTGATCTAAAATTACACTTGATAGCTAAGTACTTCCGTTCTGTGGCATTTTGAACATTGTTCATTTTGAATAGAAAAACATGATATATGAATAATCAATCTGTCACATGCCTTAATATAATTTACCGACATTTCCTTTCTTAATATACGATGAACAGAATAAATAAGTAACATATAAAGTGGAAACACGAACTAGTATAACCAAAGTAAAAGGAACTGAAACAGATGATTAGCCAATCAAGACATCTGAAACAATTTGCAGATATCCCCAAAATACGTTATGTCATTGTTCGTACAACTTCCATTTACTCTGATATAATGTTAATCAAATGGCATCAAACAAATAAGGTTGGAGGACGAGATATACACAACAAACAAAACAAAGAAACAGATAAAAAGAACTATAAGCTCAGAGAGACTGTGGATGGCTCCTACTTTTATTTACTAGTAGTATTTTGTTACCGCTACACTTACTGTAATCTACTTTTCCACGTGCTAAATATATATTTGGGCAGACCTGGGAAAGATAAGAATAGATTAACTCAAACTGTATTTTCTGTGTAATCATGGTAATAATTGTGTAATCATGGTAATCATGGCTCAATTAAGTATAGAACCTAATAATACTTAAGATGCAAGGGATTTTCTGTTCAGTTTCAAAATAGATACAAATCTTTGAATATAGTGATAGTTCTAAATGAATTAATACACTGAGAATATTTTTTCCAAAGTGTCATAAATTTGTCCACGACGCAAAAAAAAAAAAAAAAAAAAAAAAGTATAGAAATGTCCATTCCTCGGCTATGGTATGGACAAGGTTCAAATACTTCCTCCTTTACATGCTCCTGACCTGAGCTGACTCACCCAACTTTCTCACACCCTGATGCAAGAAGGAAAGAAAGAAAAAAAAAAAAGCCCCGACAAAAATTGTTGCAAATCTCTGCACGAAAAAGAAAAGTGGGAAGATAATTGATATAATCAACTATTCATTTCCTTTACTATTGACCTGAATCACCACGGAAATTTCTGTAACAATTTGTTCATTAGTAATCGAGAAATCCAAAAAAGTTCTAATGTTATTAGATAGGAAAGAACTTGAGTTTGAAAGATTCAGTGAAGAAGTACTATCGGCCTTAAGAGAATATGAAAAATGTGATATCCATAATACATTACCTCCACTAATTGGCGGTATGATTGCTATTTCATCTCCGTTCTTCAATGAAATATCTCTATCGCTCTCTATATACTCTTGGTTCAGTGCGAGAATTAAGTTCTCTTGTATTGGTTCCAAAGAAAATTCTTTTGCGATTAAACTGACCAGAATACTGTAAGTAGTAATGGATGGAAGATTAATTGTTATGTCCTTATGACCACTTAACTCGCGAGCTTTGGCAAAGAAAAGAAGTTTGACGATCACTTTCTCCGATTCTGCCATTCAAAACCTAGAAAAGACAACAATACACTAAAATACTAAAATTTCACGAATAACATAACAATTTACATTCTCTTCACAAAACATTATTTTAAAGTATAACAGTACCGGCAGAAATTCATAGTATATTTAAATATTATAAATTTACTTTTTGTCATCTTATATACATTTCAGACTGGAAAAATAGACAATATTTCGGAACTCAGCACATTTGGTGGTAGTATTTGGCGATATCTTGCATGTGGATGAAGATTTCTACTGTTCTCCAATGTTTTTACCGAATGAAAAATAAATAAATAAGTAAATAAAAAGATCTGAACTCTAATCTGCCGCGTGCGAATTCGATATGCTAACCATTAAGCCACACCGAGAACTGATAAATGAAGTTCATATTAGTGATTATATCACATCATTCTCTCTTCTTAGTCTGATTCTTTGATGTGTGTTTTGTGTAACTGAAAATGATATTCGTTTGTTCCTTGAAATATTTTGATAAGAAAAATACGTTGTATTAATTTGGAATATTCTGTTCATCTAATGTACGTAATAACATGATGTAGCGCCATTTGAAAATAAAAAAGTAAATATCGATATGACAGTATTGCACTGCTTATAGCATTAATGATAATGCTTTTGGATACCCTCTATAGAATGCATAATATAATCAAATTTCTTATAGATTGCTTAAATATTATTATTATTAAGTATTCTGACTTTTAGCTGGACCTGGGACTAATGTTTTCTTTTGCTAATTTAATTTTAGGTTGAAATTTTACCACTGTCAGATCAGATTACTCAAATCTTTATTGGGCCATGACTTCACTATTTATGGCCACTAGCATATACAACTTTGGAATATGTTACATCTTCGGATGGGCTATCTACGGAAAAAGTTATTTTTTTGACATCTGTTTGTCTATTCATCTTGATGTACACTCGCCTAGAGGCCATACTATTCAACGCACCTAAACCAAACTTAAGGTTTTACGTAATTTTCCATGCGGAAGGGGTAGAATTTTCTTCCTACCTCTAAACGTAGGGTAATTTACTGAAAGATTTTTTTTTTAATGCTATATAAGGTGCAGCAGTAAAAGTCTTGGCTCTAATAGTCATTAGCAAACGAAAAATATCTACCGCGTTTTAAATTCTGGGATCCTCAAAATAAACAAAACTTCAAACGAACTGGAACGAATAGTTTTTTCTAATTGCTAAAATTAAAATACACTATGAAAACTATTTGCAACATAACAACGAAAATCCTGTCTACTAACGATTTCTTGAAAAGAAGAGGTGCCTATTGGAAATGCTGCTATACGTGACAGAAGAAAAAGAGATGTGTCTTTCTAAACTTATTGATCTTTGCGGAAGTTCAAAACTATCGAAAAACATTATGTAATTTTTACAAGTATAAATAGTACTGTGTAAAGAGTATGTATCGCACCTACCATTATTTTCACTAAGAAAAAACAGTGTATTTGCTGTGTATACAGTACATAAATAAATAATAATTGCTTCCAGTATTATTGGGAGCGAAAGACACTTTTCAGTGCCACAAGAATTAGATTTTTTTTGATTTGCTCAAAAACTACACATGAGAATTTACTCTCTACCACATTATCTTGTTCAGCTCGACTTGATCTATCCACTGATACATGTTTTATATTTGTCAACATTTTACCTAAACAAAAATTAAAATTTAAGAGTTAATGATAATTTTACGCTATATATATATATATATATGGTCTTTGTCATTTCACTTTGACAGTGCAACTTAGGGTAGGAAGGGGACAGGGCGCAAAATTTCCGGTCACCAGGTGGCCATTGGTGACTAGAAATTAGAGCTGGTGACCAGTAGGAGTCGTTTCTTCCTAAACACACAGGGCTGCGCAGTTTCTGTTTCGCAAGAAAATAATTGTCACTGAGTGAGAGAAAACATGGAATGTGAAGTCTTTCTTTGCCAAACCAAAGGCCGGATATTGGCACCATCATTTTTGGATTTCCGAGTGCGTCTGACTTTGAAATTTTGCGCCCTGTGATGGACATATATATATATATATATATAAATGATCGAAAATGACCGATATTAATGTCAAATCCATAGTTTTCTGGGTCGCTGAGATGAACAGTGACACTTTCTATGGTGTTTAAATCAAAATTCAGCCCTTTAATGTCCAAAATTAAACGTATTATGCTAGTATCTTATTAACCATACTATGCAGTGTGGTCTATTAGTGTCACAATGAAGAACATAATAAGGGTATATTCCATTATCAGTTTCACCTCAATAATTGTCGTGGCTCTTATAAACCATTGATTTTGCGGGTTCACAAATTAATTGTTTTCTTCTCAATTTCAATCATGCATAATTAGATTTATCGATTGGTATGTGGCCCATCTTGAAACATTTTTTTTTTTTTTTTTCGTTAAGCGCTAGTAAGATTGTAGAAGTATTATTATTATTATGTAAACTATCGGTATGGAATAATCATGAATTATAATCCAAATAAATGTTATTTGCCATCATCACTCGTCAGAGGTTTCCTTTCTTGAAACGAAATCTAGGTAATACTCCTGGGCTATATTCTGCTGACCAAGTAACACGTTAATAGATGAAAAAGAATTCCTATTGGATTGATAAACAAAGAGAGAAATATCTCTCTTCACAAATAAATAAATATTTAAAAAACATACGCACACGTACATAATGTCCGTTTGCTGAATTTTAGCGTCCCTTTTCGACTCTGAAGCTATATATGACGCGGATCTCAGTTTATGGTGGAATTTGAACCACCGTAACGTGTTCAACTTTCAATGGTCTCTCGAAGGTACATGCGATAGCCATTAGATGAGCAAGTAGGGCTGCTCATAATGTACATCAAGCATAAAATTCGTATACATTAGATCGAACTCGTGACTCTTGCATGAGTCTTCTTCAAATATCAAGTTTCACTGTAAGTAAGAAGGAAATCTTTATGTGCCAAATTCAGAAACAGAATTTAGGATACATTATTTTAAACTACACATTTAGCTGTGCCAAATTCAGAAACAACTTACGATACTATATAAATTATTTCAAACTGCACATTTAACAATACTTAGATCACTAGTAATTTAACAACACTATTCCATAAAACTGCACAAACACATAATTATTTTATGGCTCTCAGCTTTGAATAATTCTAAAAGATCGTATTAAAGAAAACTAAACTGTTATACTGCCAAGATGTGCTATGAATAAAGAAAGAACAAATCTTATATTACTTTTTTTTAAAATTATCATTAATAATTTGTATTATTTGATTATAAAGCAAAATTAACATTTTGAAGAATAGTATTCCAGTATTTCACCAACCTGCATCTGATGTGATTCTTTATGAACTAATTGCCTACTACACGTGCTGTCTGTTGTACCTGAAGAATTAGTTAAGCAGAAACGACCATCTATCATTGTCGATTATCTAGATCATCATCTTTCTACAAACATATAAATGCTTACTTTTCCATTGAAGAAAGGAAGAAAGAAAAAGAGGAAGAAGAAACGCTAAAGTAATGAATTATGTTTTCAACTCAGGAAGACAAACTGTATACAACAGTATGTAGCTTATCGGCAGGATAAAGTTCACAGTGTCTTATCATGTTTGAAGAGATTAATAAGGCTTTACTCCATCACCAAGAAAACAAACTCATGGCCGATTAAATGAATAATATATCATCGTATTGACGCATCCTTAAAAGGACACAACTATATTTAATTTTATAGATTATTTGAGTTGTAAAATCATAAAATTAATGGCATTGTCGTTCAATATTAAAAAGAACGAAGTAACATTACATACTGAATCTATGAAAACTTTGGTCTTCCTCATAACCTTACGATTAACGAGATAATAGGTTCAAACCACGCTGGAAACACAAGCCTCCGACAACAGTACAGTTTTCTGATTTCACTTCGATAATAGATCCTGTCCTTGCGTAAAGACGCGCAGCGCAACCAAGCAATTAATAAATACTTCTGCATCTAACACATATATTTTACGATGCCCCTAGTTATTCAATAGTATAGCAACGTCCGAGGAGCGAAAGATCAGGAACGTAAAAAGTCCGAAGTATTATAGTTTTCTATTTTACCAACTATGAAGACCTATTTACTTGTGATTGAAGTCGGTAACCCAGATTCATAAGAAAGCGACTAGCAACTACATTAATTTCAGTTGTCCTAAATGCTTGAATTACAGTCACAATTTTTATGCGTCTGGAATGTTCTTGAAATACCTACGGTACAAAGATATAATTACATAAAAAAAGAGAGGGAATATTTTAACATTAAACACCACTGACAGGAACGGATACGGCTCTACATGAGATTTCGGTTTATATCGGACCTATTCTGAGGGAACTTACTTTATGAGAACCCTCGTAACTACCAACGATGATGTTCTATTCCCCTCCAGCACTGTGAACTATCGCTCGACATCATAATTTCCACTTAAGTTACATTCATTTTCACGTTTCAGTCCATTTTACGTACCTCTAACTTTCTCTCGTAACCATGGATGGTGACAATCACGATTCCCTTTGAGGAACTTTCTCTGCATTGTCGGTAAAACACAATACTTTACGGTACATAATTGCCGTAAGGCATAACTGTTCCTACTACGCGTTAGATAAATGTAGGCATCACTCACTATCACAAATGTTTTCCATTTTGCCCTTCCCCACCTCAAGTGTCCTTCTACAGTATGCGGTACTTTTTCTTATGTTCAGTGTAACCACCTAGATGTTACTGCTCTGGTTTAAGTTACTATTTGATTTTAGCACTCTCAGCTTCTTTCATCTCAAAGTTTATTTATTTGTTTTGGATTTTTTGTCTAAAGACTATTTATACATGTAAATACCATTTGTAATTGTTCTTGTTATCCCTTAAATTTGGATAACCATTATGGCGAACGGACAAAAAATGTACCTAGTCCTATCAGAAAGTATCACTGGTTGGTTGGTTGATCTGGAGTTCAGCATGCCGTTCAGCACCGAGGCTAGATAAGACGTAGATCTACAGATTAACGTATCACAAGAGCTTCCGTCGGTGATAAAGCCCGGATCTCCAGCGCCCAAAGCGCATACGCTAACAATACAGCAACAAGGGAGATAATCACGTAGTGTCATCCACTTTTGAATGTACTGCAGCAATGTACTATTAACAATAAAACCAAACCATTTGGCAAAGTAATTTTATTTACTGTTTTGAAATATTTAATCTAAATGAGTGAACTGCCGAAATCTAGCAATTCAGTGTTGGAAATCAACGTAAAGAATTTTTTAAAGCTAATTCAGACAGAAGAAATAATCGTTTTTTGCTAGATTTAAATGACCCCCCAGAGAATTTTGTTTTTCAAATGTGTAAGATTTTATTTATTTTTAGAATAATTGTAGTTTATGGCAAACATGGTTCTTTTAGACAGAGAGAAACTGATAAAAGTTACGGTACCTTACCAACTGCCTCGTACTAAAGCTGTTTCCTAGTTTTAAAAAAAAATGGCAGAAACGCCCGCACGACTTTTTTCAGGGGCAACACCGACACACAGGCCAAGTTGCGAATGTACACACCTTGATGCACATAATGTTTGATTTAAAACCATTATTATTTACGCACATTATATAGTTTTACTATTACAATAAATATATTTAATACTGTAGTGTGTAACTAGATCCAATATGACAACTATTTGAACGTAAAGAATACATTATATATTAATACAATACTACCCTTGTATGTTCCAACGGTAATGATAAGTAATCTCTACTCTTGAATTCTTATCGATATTTTCGGCGTAAATATCGAACATCTTTCATTGGGATATAGTACGCTAAATTCAAAAGGTATTTTATCACAGATCTACAAACGGTATGCAGATGAGCTATGGCAACGCAATTTATCTATTCCCTATGTATCATGTATGGCCTTAAGTGTAATCAATATGAGGTTAAATCTTCGTATTTCAGTATAGTCCTTCTGGAACCTGTCAATAACTCGTTGAAGCACACATCTTTACCAACAGCAGCAGAAACTTCTATGTACTTAAATGCGAAGTAATTTTGAAGAATCAATGTTGCCATAACCATTCTATATCCAGTTTGGTAATTTATTTATAATCTTTTTTTCTTTCCGTATATGCAAACATTATGTAAGAGTTTTGTTGTCTTGAAACTAATAAGTTTACTTCTGTATAAGTCAATTATAAAAATTCAATAAAGATTCTCCTGACCAAGGCGCCACAGTGATATAAAAACAATCTGATACACAGGCCTGCAGAGTTTGGCCTTAGATTGTGGATAATGGTACACTGGAAAGTTTGAACTTTACAGTATAATGGGAACATTAACATAAAAATAAAAAATAAAAAAAAAATCCAGATACGTATGTATACTCAGTCGCCATGGTGAACTGGTGATGGAGATTTATCGAGCCCTGACGATAGGTATATGTGTTGTGAGAGTAATTTTGAAGAATCAATGTTGCCATAACCATTCTATATTCAGTTTGGTAATACAGATTAAGAGGAATTATTGGACAAAATATTATTATAATAAAATGGCAATTTAGTTTTGAGTTTGTAATTCGGTTGTCAATTGATAAATTGCAGTCTTGAGTACACAAGTGGTTTTGAAGAAGTAGCTTACTAGGAAATTTTAAAAATATAAAGACTAGGTGTCTCGTGAAATTGTTTGCAAATTTCAACAAGCATTAAATGGAACAAATGTTGCAAATAAGTTTGGTTCGTGCAGTTATTGCTAATGGAAAGTAAGAAACACATTTCAAATTATTATCATAATTACTTATCTTGTAAGTACTCCTATGGCGAACACAATTCTTAAAATGGTGAATATTTCGACTCCAATTCCTTGATTTTCCTTCATCAGGATTGGAAAACAAGTTGATCACATTTTATGATGCTATAACGCCAGTGGAAACCTTGTACTTATTTTGAATTAATAGTTTTCTATAAGAAAATATTGTATACGTATGTTTTTATGATTGAGAGGATTAATAATAAAATAATGAATTTCAATTAATTTAGTTGTGATTTTGTCTGTTAACTGTCAGAGCTGAATTTAACCAAATTTTTATTTTTCTTTTGTTCTATGGAAGTTAAGTAAAAGAACTAAAGAATTTTGGTAACTCATAACAGTGTTGAAATTTATTACAAAACAAAAATTGAAGTGTGAGAACAGCAAAGTTTTTTTTTTTTTTTTTTTTACCACAACTATGGTTTTTTACATTAAAAAACAAAAAGGTGAGACCACAACAGCTGATTTTAGAACAACTAAAGCTTAGAGACATTGGATGGAAAAAGTAATTAAATGCGATGAATTTCTCTCCGAAGATCTTTGCAACACTTTAACTGCCATATTGTTTTACTTCTGGTTTTTGAAATTTTGTATGAGATTCTTCGCTTTACAGCAGGATGCCTCGATTTTCGAACTGCCTTTTATATACAAGGGTCGTTCAAAGTTGACCGGGATTTTCGTACGTAAATAATCGATGAATAGCCGGATCATGTGGAAACTTGCGGGTGACGTAATGATTATTTCTCGAGTAACTAGCGTCCGGCATGACGTATTTGGTGCATGCGCAGCAGTTACAGCGAACATGACGGCAAGCAGTGTGGCTGTGGTTGTGGAGCAGCGGTGTGTAATCAAATTTCTTGTGAAGGAGAAAGTTAAACCAGCTGAGATTTTCAGAAGATTCCAAGCACAGTATGGTGAACAAACGATGTCACGGACAAGAGTGTACGAATGGTGTGAACAGTTTCGCGAAGGACGGGAGCTGGTGACAAATGAAGCGCATGGACACATTCGCCAGACTGCAGTCACACCAGTAAATATCGCACGTGTTGAGCAAATGATTCTTGAGAACCGGCGAGTAACAGTGCGGGATATTGCTGCCGAGGTGAATATCAGTGTCGGGAGTGTTGAGACAACCATTCACGACCAATCACGCTTCCGCAAAATCTGTGCAAGGTGGGTTCCTCGCCAGCTGACATTTGATCAGAAGTGGACACACATGACGGTCAGTGAACAGCTTCGGAATCTGTTTCGAGCCGAAGGTGATGAATTGTTGCAATCCATCATCACGTGTGATAAAATATGGTTGCACAATTCAACCCCAGAGACCAAAAGAAGCAGCATGGAGTGGCGGAATAAAGGTTCCCCGCCGCCCAAGAAAAGCAAAACGAAGCCGTTCGCTGGAAAGATCACGGCAAGTGCCTTCTGGGACATGATGGGTATTATCCATGTGGATTTTCTGGACAAAGGGAGCACAATTAATGCTCAGTATTACTCTACATTGTTGAGTGGTGCTGTACGAAAATCCATTTGCAAGAAAAGACTTGGGAAGTTGTCTGGAAATGTCATTCTTCTCCATGGCAATGCCCGCCCTCGCACGGCCAATGTGACAACAACTACTTTGGCCGAAATGCGCTGGGAAGTTCTGTCCCATCCCCCTATAGTCCATATTTAGCCCCCAATGATTTGTTTGCACTCCTTAAAGACAATCTGGGAGGGAAGAAATTCACGACAGACGAAGCACTGCGGAATGATGTCCTCCAGTGGCTACGACAAGAACCAAGTTCTTTCTACGCCAAAGGAATCAGGGAGCTGCCACAACGATGGCAAAGGTGCCTCGACGCGCACGAAGAATACTTTGGAAAGCTGATATAGTTTGGTGCTTCTTGTGCTATGTTTCCTCTGAAGAAATAAAAGTCCCGGTCAACCTTGAACGACCCTTGTAAAGAAACTGTTATCTATAGCAGAAAACTACGTAACCATTGTGACTTTTTTCTTTCTTTTTTTTCTCGATTTTTTAGGTAACTTGTATCCCATTAAGATTGGATACATATATCTTTATTTGTTTCTTCTTCAGTCAGGATGGCTGGCTCAGGGAATTTTACTCCTATCCTACATAGAACTACTTACCTCTTTGTTACTTTACAAAATTGTGCACATTTTTTCCTTCTAGAAATTCGTCCCACAAAACGCAGATGGTGCTTCACGTATCCCCTTGTACGACTTTTTTTTATTTTTTTTTATTTTTATTAAGTTTGGATCAATGTCTCATGATTATGCATAGAGGCTAAGGTAGACTGTGATGATGAGATAGATGATAATGGTTGCATGACGAAAGTGGAAGGAAACGGCAGAACCTCGAGAAAACCCATGCATGGTGTTTATCCACCACAAAGTCCATTTGGCGAGAGATGGGATCGAACCGGAAACCTGTGCCAGAGTGTGCCACCGCGGTCCCACAAGGGAATTCCACAGTTTCATGTGTGCAAAAGAATATGAATGCTTAAATGGTACATTAAGTAGGAATATGACTTTAAATATACCTACAAAATTTAATAAAACCCAATATAGCCCAATTTTACCCAGTAAAACCTACTGGGCTGGGTTTTCTTTTCTTTTTTTTTTAACTGGGTTTTTCACAACCCTGCTTTTTATACACAAAAACCAAAACTACCTCTATGTAACCTTGCCACTTTAAAATTCCTTTCTTGTATCTTTTAAATTTCTTACGTAATTTGTATCCCATCAAGATTGGGTACACGTATCTTTATTCGTTTGCATTTCTTTCTCGTCATTATGAGAACTTAAGAGATCCGGATGAGAAAAAAAAAAAAAAAAACAATAAAATAAACTTCTGTTCATATGAATATCTGTCCCTAAGTTCTTTTCTTTTTCTAAAAAAAAAAAAAAAAAAAAGTCATTTTGTGGTACCGAATAAAGAAAGAATAGCATGATAAATTATTATTGTACATTTAAACATTTTATTATTAATTAAAAAAAAAAAATCACTGACTTCTTTTCAACACAACAGATATCAATACGTAGTAGCAATAACAAAATCCTACTACAGGGAAGACACTAGGACTACAACACTAAAATTATATCTATTTGAGACCATAAAGAGCACTTCACATGCTCTCTAAAACGTTATTATAGCACGTTAGCTGCCATGTCGTTGTGATTGGACCGACAACTTTCATTTCATTTACTTGTTATTAGATGGCTGTTACTTTAAAATGTATACATCTATGATCCGAAACTGTGCGATTTCATCACACACAATGTAAAAATGAAATGAAATCTTTCAGTTTTACGTCTCACGGTTATACCGGATAGGCAAAAGAGACGGTGATGAAGAGAAATTAATGGAATGAATAAAGTGGGAGGAAAAGGGATAGTACCGGTTCACCACAGGGTTCACTTAATGGAAGGTGGGATCGAACCAGACCCCATGCACCAGAGATGAACGCTCTACCACAGCCACCGCGACCCCACATCACACAAAATGTTGCAAAGAAATATGATGTACTTATTATTAATCATTAATTATCGTGTATCATTATTAACTTATATTATTAATTAGTACCGCTAGATGCGTTCAGCTTCAGGCTATATTTTTTACATTATTATCGACCAGATTGATGTCGTGTTTTATAAGTACATCAATAGAACTTCAACAATGAAATAGATTTTATACATAATCTTTTTATTGCCGAAAACAATTTATAATCTAAAATAGCCAACAATTAATGCTTTCACTGAAAAGAAATCAATAAAAACCAAGGTACATAGTACGAAAATATTAACAGAAATGACGCTTTTGGCAACAGATCAGTAGTCACTGATTCTGGGATAGAAACACAGACCCATCCAAATTAGTAACCCCTCCCCCATAAAATCTTAGTTTCCACGCGATTTATTGGTGTCTGTTGCTACGATTTGTTTCTTCCACTATTAGATCAAGAACATCATTAGTGAAGAAATCTGTTGAAGAGGAGGGAACTGATATTATATTGCACTGTCACTGAAAATTAAACTGTTTATGTAAACCTTCATATGTGAACCAATTACTAGACTGTGCACCAACAACATTCCGAACATCACTGACATTAGGCACATCACTACCATCACTTCCAACAAACATATTACAACAGGTCTGTGGATAGTGCTGTAAACAGGGTTGGCAAAAACCATGGTTTTATTGAAAAAAAAAAAAAAAAACGGATTTTTTGGTTTAAACCCGTTTTTCTGTTTTCGGTTTAAACCTTTTTTTTTTTTTTTTTTTTTTTTTGTTTGTTTAAATAATTTGTTCGATGTATTTATATCACATATGGACAGAAACAAGTTTGTTTCGCCTTGGTGTTATTATACATCAACCGGGTTGTGCTGGAAGGTGTCACATAAACTTAAAGCGGAATCCAAACCGTTCCTCAGCTTACATTCGAGAGAAATTGTCCTCCATTTGAACTCGGAACCAGGACTAATTAGCCACAAATGTGATACATCTGCCGCCTCACTCACGAAGACTCCTGATAAATATACGTTGTACTAATCTTTACATATTTGTTAATATAATTGTGAAGAGTCATTTCAGAAGGACAAAAAATAAACCGTTGCACAAATGAAACCAATATACAGTATTACATATGAACAATTTCAAAATACTGCAGACTACAGAAGAACTAACTTAGTCCAAGTTAGTTCACTACGATTTTTACAGTCCAAGTTAAAGAAATACGACGACTTAATCTGCATATCAGCAAGAAAAGTGAATAAAGATACGAATTAATTCAGTCCACTTTGGTTCTGACCCATTTATACATAAATAGATACCAAAGATACTTCTGATTTCAATAAATGCCTCTCGTTGGGTTTGTATGAGTCTCTCTCCCGCCCCAAAAAAAGTACGGCACTTCGATGTAGTTTATCAACAGTAAATATTATTAAAACGAAACAATATTTAGAATTTTTCTTTGATTGCAACTGCATAACAATAATAATAAACTATATATATATATATATATATATATATATATATATATATAAAAGAAACATTCATAAACTAATAATAAGAACAAAAGTTCCTTTTGTAGCATAATCTCTGAGTAATGAATGGGGTATTTAGGTCTGAATATAAAACGAATATACGGGAGTGAAATGTGATAACCCACAAATGTGTTTTCATCAAGATTTTACGAACACATACACTTTTAAGAACGTTTTTGGGTTTAAACTTTTTTTTTTTTTTTTTACCAGCTGGTTTTGGATATTTTTTCACCTTGCCCTGACGCGGAAAAGATACAATTCTTGTTTGCAGTGTCAACCCAGCATACGATGATGCGCTTTTTTTCGCATGAATAATCTTTTCTATGGCTGTTTAGTTTGCCTGCATATCATAATCTTTACATATTATTTGGGAATACGCCACAATAATAGGAGTGCAGAATGTGGTAAGGAAATATGTAACACAGGAAAAGTGAAGGAAAATATCAACATATCTTTTAATTTTGGCGTAACTGAACATGGGTGATATCACAATTCACGAATCCACAAATTTGTAAAGATGGAATATGTAATGTCATTTAAAAAGATGAATATGTAAAGTAACGAAAATGTACGGTACTATTCCCTCTGACATTACTACTGATGTATTAAAAAAAATTAATGCATAGTGTACTCTTCTAAGCACGTACCAGTCTATAAGGAGCCCATAATGTACTGAATTTCTAAGTGAATGCAGGGTGTTGTCATGATCAGTAACGATAAAACTAATTGACAGGTAAGGCATCTAGTAACATGAGGAACTGTTTTCACTATCCTCGGTTTACGCACACAATCACAGTTGCAAATGCAACTGCTCCTTACGAACGCACGCCCCCCCCCCCCCGCAAGCCCAAGAGTTTTACTCTCCCTCGATTCGGTTAGACACATGGGTTAAGTTTCGGTAAGTTCATCCATGCTACCTATGTACTAATTAAATGAAATAAATCAAACCTAAGATATTCATAAGCAATTACTGTCATGTTGAAAACCTAGTGGGGCTTAACGGAATAACTGCCAGATACTCTCCTTGCCTTTAGGGCCAATAGCATAGTTTTATTTGTATTTTTTTTTTTTTTTTTTCGCGCTAGCGTTTATTGCGTATATCTGGACATATTAAATGCCTTGATTCCATAATAAAAAACTGTCACCTAGCTGCACACCAAAAGCGTAGAATGGCATAAATAATAACTGTTATAGTATTTAATTTGTCAAATGCAGATTTTCATTGGTGCTATTATATTTTAAAGGGTATAAATTTGTAAAATCAATGGAAGAAATATCCACTTGATTTCACAATACGACTGTGTTTGATATAAAATTATGGGTCTACTCGAGCAGACGGTTCTACGAAAAACAAAATTTATAGGTAAAATATAATGTGAAACATTTTTCGTGAAGGAACAAAATCGTTAATATAAATAATTTCTGTCAGTGCACAGCATATTGAAATAGATTTTGAATGGTAATGAAAGTATTGCATGTTTTATTTACGGAAGCGTAAGAATACAAGAATGCATATAGGGTAGAAATAAACGACAGGAATTTTCGGTTCATACATTAGTCATGGACATGTGCGATGGATGTAATGCAAACATACAGTTTTATTACAAAGAACTGTGTAATAAAGACAGTCATATTATAAAGTTTCTGCAGCGTCATGTTATAATGAATAGTAAAATCAACTGTGCGAAGTGTGGAAAAGAAGTAAAAATTCAGAAGAGGCAATATATATATATTTTTCTGTCATAAAGACAAGAAACGAAGACAGTGTAACACTCACATATCAGTTGTGAAACGTATCTTTTTTTATATATATTTTTTAAAGCATCGATATTAACTGTGAACAAAATATTCGCATTTATAATGCATTGGTGCATTTTGCCATATCCAAGATCGGGTTCAGCCGAGCAGACGGTTATAACGAATATTTTAAGTATTATTCCACTATCCTTGTTTATACATATACCCCCATCGCTGACGCGACTGCTCCATACGGACGCATCCCCTCGTTAACACTCGGAGCCTCCTGCTGCGCTCCTGCCCTGACTCAGTTAGATAGCATTCCTACTTTTTAGTGGCCACCTAGCACAAGTTGGTTCGTGGTTTATGCACAAGTACATGTTCTGCAAAAAGAAACTGGAAAGAAACATTAAAATTTGGATCAATCGTCTGCTCGAGTAATGCCAAAAATATATAGGAATCTTACTTTTCATATGTATAATACAGTAAAAATATAAAATGGAAAAAATACTACATAACAAAACTACTACACTTTGTCATGTAGTATTTCATATAAGGAAGACATGGTAAAATGAAATGCTATGAGGGAACTACACAGTGATCATAGAAGTATTGCACACCTGTGACACACACTAGACATTTCTTTTTATGCTATATGAAGTATATTTCCAATATCCTCGTTATTGTTATGCCCAATGTCGCTGATCTGCGTCCTACGGATGAACCCCCAGCGAACCGCTTACTGCCTTCCTGCCTGATTCAGCTAAATGGTATTCGTGCTTTTTAGTGGCCACTTAGTACTTAGCACAGTCACGAAAGTAAGTATTCTTCAGTTGACCAAATTTCTTTTCGTAATTACTCAACAAAAAAATAACCGGCATTACTCGAGCAGACGGCTCTATCAAATTTTCACACATGTATTACATTTTCCGGTCTCTCCTTGCAGAGCATGCACTAAATGAGGAGCTAATGCATAAACCACGAACCAACTTGTGCTACCTGGCCACTAAAGGCACGAACGCCGAGTCAGAACAGGGGCGCAGCAGGGAGTACCGAGCGGAGCGTCCGTACGGAGCAGGCGCGTCGGCGACGGGGGGCATACGTAAAGGCAAGGATAATGGAAAAATACATAAAATATCCGCAATAATTTTCACCTTCAAAAATACTTAAATAATCGTAATAACTCTTACTTTCAAAATAGCTTCACTGGTTTTCCAGGTACGAATGGCCCGCTGCGAGGAGAAATTCGTCTGTTTTGAATTTTTACCTCTTTTGCACACTTCGCATAGTTGATTTTACGTTTCAACATACCATGACGCTGCAAAAACTTTATAATATGACGCAGTTTTTCACACAATTCTTTGTAATAAAATCGTATGCTTGCATTATACCCATCGTAAATGTCCATTGCTTACACTAACAGAACATTCTCGCCGTTTATTTCCACCTTTTTCGCATTCTTGTATTCTTCCGCATCAGTTAACAGTTACACTTAGAATACGATCACTCCCATTCAAATTGAATTTCAATATGATATCTAATGACAGAAATTACTTATATTCACACTCTACTTCTTTTATGAAAACTGCTTGACATCGTATTTTACCTATAAATTTTTAATTTTGGTAGAGCCGTCTGCTCGAGTGAACCCAGGCAAGTTATTAAGTTATAACTATTCTAAGGATAGCAACAAAACGATCCAAATTAATTCACTTTTTCCCCGAGTTATTGACAAAGGAAAATTTGTCAACTGTCAAATACTTTCTTCGGAGTATGTTTAGTACAAGGGGTCCAGAAGCACGTAAAAAACACAAAATTTACAGGAGAAATGAGTGATGCAAGTACTTAGACGTAACATAACGTAACCAAATCTAAGCTAACTTAACATAAACTAACGTAAGCTAACCTGAACTAACCTAAACTAACGTAGTATTAGTAGAAATAAGCGAAATTCTATCATTTTTTGGAAAATTATGCGGGACTCCTACACTAATATAACATAAACTAAACTAACCTAACGTAACCTAAACTAGCCTAACCTAACTAAAACTAACCAACTCTACCCTAAACTAACCGAATGTGAGCAGAAATTACCAAAATAGTAACATTTTTTAGAGAAAAAAGCTGGACCCCTTCTGCTAAACATAGGCCCTTTCTTCGGCAAGTATTCACTTTAGACATGGCAGTGACAATAACCAAATCATCTGAACTGGTTACCACAGTTACAGTTGCAGTTCCCAAGGAAAGACAGAAAATGTGCCCTGCGTGGGTCTAACCCGCCTTTACTCGGTATCGCTTGCTCGCCAATACTATTTACTGACAGGATATCACTGCCTTGCCCAAAGTAAAGAGGGTAATAGTATACATGAGAACGTCGTGATGTACGTTTCTTCTGTGTTCTATTACCACTTCTACACGAAATACCATAAATTTTCTACGTAGTGCAATAGTAAGAAGTATCCATGTGCACAAGACATGCGATATGCGTTAAATCCCCAACCCCCTTACACACGTAGTCATAGATAAAGTACAAGGGCACTACACATGCAGATATGAAGTACAGGTACGTTCTGTTTTATTTTCGTATCAGTCGATAAGTAAATCAAAGGCGCTTTGTTTCCCCCTTGGTAAGTTCGTAGATACTCAATGAACAATCCCTGAAAGTATGAGCGTCCAGCTCCTTCGGGAACTGACGCGGCTTTACGTTTACTATATCCGTAGAGTTACCCTGTCGTTCCTGTGTGTACAAATATTTTTATATTGGCTCCTATTTTGTTCTCAGCACTTCTAAAGTTAGTCTGTACGGAGAAAGGCATCCCTCCCTTTAGAAGTGCTTCTAAGATTTATATATTTATTTAAGTTTAATTGGGATATCAGCAACGCATTCTAAGACAGTAATAATTTATTCGTGGTAAGATAAGTTAATATTTCATAAAAAAAATAATGCATATCACTAAATCAGGATATTACCTTTCATTGTCACAGTGACATTGTAATCAACAAAAGGAAGATATGTGCAGGGGTATAAAACAAGCAAGATTTCCTTTATCAAGGGTGTAGGGTTTACAACGTTCAACCTACAGCAATTTAAACATTACTAGCAGACCAAAAAGCTGTGACTTCGTATGAGACATGGTAATAATTGCCAATTCAAGTGTACCTTGAAAAAGTCCTAAATTAATGCACGTAAATTGCTCGAGACATATCTAAACACTAGGATATTGCTACATACGTACGTACGTTAAATAAATCAAATGAGCAATTCCGGAACGATTTCTGTTCCAAAAGAACGATTCGTTCAATTGTCTGAAAATATCGAGGATCGTATACAGAGTCGTTCTGAGGCTTGATTAGAGCCAATCTAAAGAGTTCTAATTTTTGTTTCCCGCAGTAGTCAGGCCTATAGTATGAGCTAATGAAACGTCAAAGCAACTTTACATAATGTCCCAAATCTATGAACATTGTCTACGATAAACGGCTCATTCCGTACTGTCTACAAAAATATTACAGAGCGCAAAAAAACATAAATAACTGCCCTAATTAAAATCACAAAATGAAACTCAGAATATGCGTTGCGTTGTCGCACACCGTTACGCAAAGTGCCTCACTGTAGGGGTAAAGATAAGGAACTATCTAACTATGGGAGTGAAATTTATCGAGTTGTCATCAATTACTCGAAACCGTTAAGTTTCGGGTATTATCGAAATTTCGAATATCGAACTATCGATTATTATCGAAAGTTCGTACATTTTCGATGTTTCGGGTAATATCGAAAGTTCAAATTATGACAGGCTGCGGAAAGATATTGTGAAAATTTAATATTTTAAATAACTCTCTTATTGAAAAAATATTGGAAATTTTCTGTTCTAAAAAGTACTACATTTGAAAGTAAGAGATGTTGGATTCGTCCAAGATTGTATTGGACTCTTTCACTTCTTGTTTGCTGAAAAAGAAAAGAAAGAAAAATGCGTTCACAACGCCTTTCGGAGATTGTACCTAATTTACCAGTTAAAACAGTGAGTTATTCAGTTCAGTTCAGTTCAGTTAGTTATTCAGTTCACGTTGTTTAAAAAAACCGGGATTTTCCCTTTGGTTGAAGCATGACAGGACAGGTTTTAAAAAAGTAATAGGGCCAGAGCAATAAATAGGAATGAACGAAATAGTGTGTTAAATAGTTAATTTCTCGAGACCTGTGTTTCTTTCAGAAACAATGTTCCGGGGGACACAGTTGGTATTCCGGGGGGGGGGCACGGCTGATACTATTCTATTTATTAGACGTATTATATTGGTCTCTTTCGGGGGCACTCTCAGAGCTCCAGGGGCATTACCCCGCCCAAAAAGAGGTCTGTAAAGAACACTGCTTGCTACAGTGCGACAAACAGTTATAACAAGATATAATTTTGAGAAGTGCGCCCATCTTAAAGGCGCAGTGATAAAAAAATGTACAACATATAATTGATTCTAAATTATACGTATATCTGTAGTGAGAGTATTGTGAAAATATTTAATCATTAATAATGTTTTGTTTCGTTATTCACAAAAACAAGATTTAAATTATGCAATGATGCGGAGCGGTACACCATGAACTTATCTCTTCTCAAAAGAACCCGGAAGTACCCAAGAAGTTTTTTCTACAAGTTGCAATATTTTCCATTGTAGAAGCTTTGTTTTAACAGACTTAAATCTGATGTAAGCTATACATTGGGTAAAACAATACGTTTATTGCGAAATGAAAAATTAAAAAAGAACATGGAATAGTTTCGCCAAATATCCACTTTGGCTTCATCAGACATTATCTAGGGAGTTATTTTATTTATTTATTTATTTTTCAATAAATGTAGTTTTGCTCAGCGAGTAGCTTAAATCAGATTCAAGTCTAAAAAATATTTGGAAAAATGGAATGATCAATTATCGCTAATGGAACAGTGATTATCAACCACGTCTTCCGCGAGTAAAATGCAAAACGTAATTATTGGGCCTACCACAAAAGTGGTTTATAATGTAAAAATTAATCAAAATCTTGTGCCAGCGCATAGATATACCAATTTGTAATTTAAAATGTGAAGTATTTGTGTAGTGATATTTAAGTGTTGTGGATTAAAATTATAAAATTTTATTTTTTTACGTATCCTTTCAAAATGATATAATATAATAGTATAAATTTATATTTTAAGGCATATAAGTATTTAATTTGTTCTTTCTCTTTCAGTATATTTAAATTAATGATTATACAACTCAACAATATTCATATTGAGCTGTATTTGCACTACTGGAACAATTGGAATCCGTCTTTGGTGGATATTGTCCAAATATTCTGAACCGAAGTATGTGATACGAACCGTTTAGTCCAGTAGCCATAAAGTCATCCTTGTTGGTATTTCCGAACCAACGTTCAAACTAACCTAGTACTGGATAACTCACTTCCCGTTTAGGATACGTTAAAATTGCCTTCTGCCCTTCACAACGATTGAAAAATATGAATGTAATAGAATGTCTTCCTGACCGAAGGAATCCTGTGAATATTATAGAATGGCTCCTTCTCAAGCAGGAATTGAACACGGAGTATGTTATAGAATATTACCGAAGTTTCGACTATTATCTAAATTCAAATATAATCGAAGTTTCGAATATTATCGAAAGTTCGAATATTAACAAAGTTTCTAGTATTTTCGAAACTTCGGGTGTTATGGAAATTACGAGCATTATCCAAACTTTGAATATTCTTGACATTTCGGTTAGTGTCGAACCATAACTAAACTTCGTTCGTCCAGTTTTCGTCATCATAGTCATAGGTATTCTGCCATTATTAGCAGATCACTTGCCGAAGCCGAGAAGCTTCCATACTCCACGGTCTTCCTCTAACTGCGTTCTCTTCACGTACGAATTTTTTATTTTGATATTGTTCATTAATTGTAGCCTGCTTCGCTCCTCTCTCTCTCTTTTCCCTGCCACCATAGTTCTAGCACGTCCCTCATGATATAGTTCCTTCTAAGACAATGTCCCAAGCAATTTCTCTTCTTCTTCTTAATGATATCTAAAATTGTTCTTTTCACCCCACAATTTCTAACACCCTGCCATATGAATTTCGACCGACCCAGTTTATTCTCTCCATTTTTCTCCACACCCACATTTCGAAAACTGCCAGTTGTTTTTCATCATTTTTGCGTAACATCCATATTTCAGACCCATACGATACAATACTCCACCTAAAGCATTTTATGAACCTTTTTCTCAACTCTTTATTCAAGGTCCCACAAAAACAAGGTTCTTTTCTTTCACCTAAGACTTCTTTCGCCATTCCAATCCTTGATTTTATTTCACCTTCACACTTCATATCATAACTAATAATACTACCCGGGTATGGAAAACTATACACCTGTTCTATTTTCTCCCCTCCTACTTCCATATTTGACACCGAGCGCTTCGTTCCAATCAGCATAGCTTTGTCTTTCTCATATTTATTTTCATCCCATATTCTTCGCAGCCCTTCCTTAACGGGATGCTCTACCTTTTCTCGGCACAAAAAATTTTATATTGGACCTTATGGGGAGAATATGGCTACCGAATTTTCTCATTTTCTAAGGAACTAGGTATCTCTAATGGGAAAGAAAAATTTTGCAGCATTCTACAGAAGTTTATTAACGGGTTGAAATACTTAAATTGTATATTTGTCTACTAGTTTAGCAGAAATAAATTATTAAAAAATAAATAAATTAGTTTCTTTTTATACAAATTATAATATGTCTAACTTTGGAACCAATTATGGTAGAAAGATCAACTTTTTTTGTTTTATTCCTTGAGAAGAAACGACTCTAATAGTTTTAATCACAACCATATCTGATACACCAATTAAAAAATAGTATTTTAATATAAGTATTAAAGTCCACCTGTCACGAGGGTAAGGCATCCGTGCCCACCCTTTTCTTCTGTTTTCATCCCGAGAGATATGAAGGGAAGGGTCTTCACAAATCTCTTTCAGCTATGTACACAGACCGTTTTCCCAGCAGGTGTCAATGCGAATGTAAACATCCTGTCCTCACGTTCAATAGCCCAAGTTCAGCCACTTTCTCTCTCTCTCTCTCTCTTTTTTTTTTCTCTCTTCCGAGGAGGTGTTTCTACCCTGTAAGAAAATTATAGATATGTAGAGAAAAGGGTGATCAATTATTTCTGATAGCCAGATGGTAGACAAGCATTCTAAAATGCCTTCGAATTCCAAAAATGTATCGACCATAACTTTACCATCTGGTTATTTTCAGGAGGCAAAAGTTTTATTATTATTATTATTATTATTATTATTATTATTATTATTATTATTATTATTATTATTATTATTATTATTATTATTATTATTATTATTATTATTATTTGGAGGTAGAGTGCAAAGCCACGAAGATACAAATGGCTCCATTGGCTAAACATACACATAGCTGTGCTCCTTTGTGCGTGGTGCCTCCGGAAGTAATGATCTGAAATTAACACTGCTATAGGATAATTAGAGAATTGGCTTACAGTGCTTAGTCTTAGCGAAGTAAGCAAGAGAAACCAGAAATATCACAAAAAACAGGGCATTTGCTCCGCTGTTCCCCCGTGAAAATGCACGGTTTACACACAATACAGATTGGATCTAACAGGGCTATTTAGAGAACGTCTTATAGAGCATTTGATGTGCAGTGTTGTCTGCGGACAAGGAGGCAAAAACGTGTTTTTCATTAAAGAATGGAGTATTTTAAATTTCCCTCGCCCCCTCAGGAGACGCTTCTTCAATGAGACCGTTTCCTGGCATTTTATCCCATTCTCTAGGTTCTAGGCCAATTAGGACTGACAGACATTTGAATAAGTCCATTACTTGGTTGCCTAGTAATTAGCCATCATATTGGCTGCCATATTGAATTTAGACAAATGTTCTCTCATGTTACCATGTAAAATATGTCTTGTCGTGGTGAAAGCTACCAGAAAAAGTAGGTTTCGTTTAGTCCTGAGGAAGTACGCTACATCTTAGAGTAATGCATGCATATACGCATTTGTAACTTCGTACAATTAATCGTTAGACAACAGTGTTGCCAGGTTGTAATGTTTCTAAGTGGCAATAAACAATGCCATATTTAAATTCATCGGCCTCAGAAACCTATACTTTGACACCAAAATTATCTTTCTAAGTGAGAGAGAGAGAGAGAGAGAGAGAGAGAGAGAGGGATTTACGTAGGGCGGCGGCCATATTGGAAAATGACGGCTACCAGGAAAACACCTCAAATTTAAAATATATTCCCAAGACATTATAAAATAAAATTAGGGGACATTTTTTTACGGACACCTACATATGGGGGCCAGGACTTTACATTGTCGGAATCCTGTGGAGGAACCCCTCTGCCCCCTTCCCTTCGCCACTGCTATAATATTTGTCCAGAGGGGGAAAAATTCCCAAAATAACAGCGTTTTCTGATATATATACTGTTCTTCTCGCGCACTCTAGAATGCATCTTGATGCACTTCCAGAGGTAACGGGGAAAGAGGATATTTCACACCACATCGTCCAGTCTCTTAGTATGGAACCATTGAGGGAGACAAACTCTATAAAGCTAATAGTATTTGGCAGCTGACAGGTAATCTCAGGAACTGGTCGAGAACCTGTTTCATTCAGACATCCACCCCCTTCCCCCTCCATTTCACCAACCCCCGCCATTTCCAAGGCCAAGCTTACAGTGGGGCGTGACTTACCCTCGTCAAACTTTGACAGAGTGACTTCAACACTTATATTAAAATACTATTTTTTAATTGGCGTATCACATATGGTTGTGATTAAAACTATTAGAGTCGTTTCTTCTCAAGGAATAAAACAAAAAACGTTGATCTTTCTACCATAATTGGTTCCAAAGTTAGACATATTATAATTTGTATAAAAAGAAACTAATTTATTTATTTTTTAATAATTTATTTCTGCTAAACTAGTAGGCTAATATACAAGTTAAGTATTTCAACCCGTTAATGAACTTCTGTAGAATGCTGCAAAATTTTTCTTTCCCATTAGAGATACCTAGTTCCTTAGAAAATGAGAAAATTCGGTAGCCATATTCTCCCCATAAGGTCCAATATAAATTTTTTTGTGCCGAGAAAAGGTAGATCATTCCGTTAAGTTTCCTGATATCTTGTTGATTGTCTTCTCAGATTCCGCAACAAGAGCCATTTACAAATCGTATACACCCATCTTCTACTGAAATGCCATCTTCATTATGTAGGCTCTTTTTCACCATCTCTTTTAGATAGATATTAAATGTATTTGTCGGGAGACAGCATCCATATTGAACTCTTCCCCTATTCTAACACATATTTGTTGGTTCATATATAAGTTTCTTATGAGTCTTCGATCTTCCCATTTCAATCGAATCTTTTTCAGAACTTCCAACAACAATTCCCAATTCACACGGTTAAAAGACTTCTAAATTAATAAATACCACGTATACTTCATTCCCTTTTTCTATAAAACTTTCATCGATCACCCTTAAAAATCCAATTGCATGTCTTGTACCCTAACTCTCCTGAACCGTAACTGTTCCTCCTCATTTTCTTCATTAGTTCTTCCCTACAACTCTGTTCAGAATTCGACGCAAATTTTTTTGCTGTGTGAGATATGAGACTAATAATTGTATAATCATCGTATTTGTTTAGGTTTGATTTCTAGTCATCGGTAGCATGGTTGTCTTCAGGAAGTCTTTTGGCCACTCTCCTATTTCATATATTTTATTGCTGAGTCGGAACTATTCTTTTTTACCTTTGTCTTCTATATTTTAATGAATTTCATTGGTATATTATGTATTCCGGTTGCTTTTCCATTCCTAATCTCGGATATAGATTTCCCAAACGCATTCCGAAGAATACTAAAACCTTTATCATCCTCGGCTACTTCATCTTCTTCTTCAACATCTAGGGTACATGGCATCTCTATTCTTTAGAATTGGAGATATGAAATCTGTGAGTTTTACGTCCCATGGTTATGCCGGTTAGGCTAAAGGAGACGGTGATGATGAGTGATGAATGAAATGGTGGAATGAAGAAAGTGGGAGGAAACGGGAGAACCCCGAGAAAACCCACGCACACGGTGTTTGTCCACCACAAAGTTCACTTGGCGGGGGCTGGGATCGAACCAAGCACCCCAAGCACCAGAGGTGAACGCTCTGCCTCTGAGCCACCGCGGCCCCAGAATTGGAGATAGTTTGAATCAAAATCATGATATAAAGAGAGGACTAGCTTAGGAGAGTAATGCTCAAAGAAGTAGGAACGAAAAAAACAATTCTGATTGGTTGGCGTTATCCATTTCTTGCCACGCTGCATTCAAATAGCTGAAATCAAACGGTCGATGTTGTCGGTCTTCGTGGAGAGTCTGTGTGTGGTTGCTGAAGTGTGTGGATGCCTCTGCGCGCTGTGCAATAGGGCAGGCTTTTCTGTGACTATTCGTGCTGTAAACACATCACATTATCTTCTTTAATAGATATATCGACAGAAAATCTGTTTATTTGCATAAACTCTTGTTTTGCAACAGTAGAAGAGAAACACAGTTATGAATAAAAAGGTAAGGCAAAATACAGTTAAATTTTCATTTGATAGACAGACAATGAGTGTTCGACCAAAACCTTTTGAAGTTCATGTTTGGTTAGCAGATGTTGTCAAGTTACATATTGATCAAATCGAGGGCTTGCAGTTAAATAGTGATGAGTATTGTATATATGTCAAATTTATATCCCAAAGTGCTATGGACAATATTTTACGGACTTTGCCGGATAAATTACCTTTCAAGCATGAAGACGGCACTGTAAGTGACGTGTTCATAACGAGTGCAAATGAGGATATAACAAAAGTTAAAATAGTCAATTTGCCTATGGAAGTTGAAAATCCATCAATCAGTGCTGAATTACGTAAGTACGGAAACATTAAAAAAATTGTGGATGAACAGTGGTCAGAAAAATTTCTATTTCCTGTAAATAATGGGAATAGACTAGTGTACATGGAAATCAAACAGCATATCCCCTCCCGACTCTTAATCAATGGTCATCGTGCAACAGTATCTTACTATGGCCAGCCACCAACATGTTTTTTGTGTGGCTCAGACCAACATCTTGTGCATAGTTGTTTATTGAACAAAAACCGTCAAAAAAGGGAACCGTCCCACAATACGACATTACATGATTTATTACCAGAGCAAACGATACCAAGTAGTAAAAGCGATATTACGCCCTTCAAAAAAGAGCCGCCTGGTGCATCCAGCTCTGTAAGCGCATGCACTAGTGCTGACCAACAAGGTAGACTTACTCTAGCACAGGCACAACCAATAAATCAAGATCCTGTCCTTGCTGACTCAGTTTTTGAAACTGAATTTCCGACTTTGCTCAGTACCTTATCGAACCAACAAGCATTACCCCTTAAAGAACAAATACATGAACAGAGTACATGCACAAGGACCAAACACGTACATACTGCCGTTCGTTCTACCACTGAGGTCTCCAATCAAAGTGATACTTTTGCCGAGAAAGTTTCACAGGAACAACCCGGTTCAGCTGACGCAAAGTCAGCAAATGTGCACGAGGCGACTATTAGTGCGGGAAATGTGAACGAAACTGGTGTTGTCTCCACGCTACGGGATGGGGAAGAAAACGGTACACCATCATCATGTTCAACGAAGAAAAAGAAAAGGAAGCTCAGCCAAAGACAAGGTCAGACTGGCAATCAACACCTCTTACAGAGCAAAGAATCAGAAAAAGTACAGGATGATTCTAATATGAATGAGCCTTCAACATAGTTTTTTTTCTTACTTTTGTATATTTTACTGAGGTTCCATGACATGTATCTATAATGTTCGTTTCTAGTTCAGTCCATTTACATGCGTAAAACAACATGAAAAGAGTTGACATTTCTGGATATACTAGGTCAAATTAAATATGTACGTATGTATGCACCCATATATATGCACCCTATATTTACTAACTAAGAAGTAATGAATATTGTAGTTCCCAATGCCAGGCGTATAGGTACATTAAATATCAATGCTTTTACAAGTCCTATAAGAAAACGAGCACTGATGGATTTTATTAAAATCCATGATTTCGACATTCTGAGTTTACAAGAAGTTGTGTTTTCGGAATTCGAATTTTTACAAAATTACAATGCATATGTGAATATCGGGTTAGATGGGAGAGGTACTGCTTTTGTAATAAAAAAAGGAATATCGGTAGACCAAGTGCATCGAATTATATCAGGGAGAGGTATCAGTGTGGTATGTGATAATGTCCTGTATATTAATGTATATAGTCCTTCTGGAACGACGAAACGGATTGAACGTGAAATCTTTTTTAATGAAGACCTTATACCCCTAATACCACCAACAACGACCAATATTGTGTTATGTGGCGATTTTAACAGTGTCTTGAGAAAAGAAGATACAACAGGACAGTTTAATAAATGTCATGCATTGGACAATATAGTGCGACAACTAAAGCTACACGATGTGTGGATTACTCAATATACACATATTGAATATACGTACATAACTTCGACAGTTAAATCACGGCTTGACCGAATGTATGTCTCCCAACAAATCTTACATAATGTATGCTCAATTTCAATTGTTCCGACCTCCTTTTCTGATCATGCAGCGGTCTCCCTAATATTGAAAGTTCAAGGTATTACACGTAAGACATCTGGACGCTCGTATTGGAAACTGAATGAACAGCTTTTGTTTTCCGACGATACAAAGCTGCTATTTAATGAAAAATGGAAGTATTGGTGTACACAACAAAAATATTTTCCTACATTAAACGCTTGGTGGGTGCACTATACAAAAGAAAAAATTAGGAAGTTTTTTCAATGGATGAGTGCCGAAAGACAACGGGACAGTAGAAATACTTTAGATTTTTTATATAGTGTATTAAATGATTTGTGGAAAGCTAATGCGACTCCCCAGAACTATTGGCGTGTCAAAGAAATAAAAGCAAAAATTCTAATAAAACAAAGGCAATACTTCGATATCTATAAACATAATATTCAAACTGCCGATTTATTGACGAATGAACGCATGACACTCATGTAGTTCGAACACTCAAACGGAAAAACAATAATTTTATAGACTATATAACCACAATTAATGGGAGAAAAATAACAGCGTTTTCAGAGCTTATGACTCAATTTCAGGAATATTATAGAGATCTTTTTACAGCCAACCAGGTGAAAGATGATGAATGGCCTTTCCTTTTTGATAACAGGTTCATTGTCAGATATTGATAATAACAGTTTGATTGCACCCATTTCGAAAGAAGAATTGTTCACTGAAATTAAATCTACAAGTAAGCATACCAGCCCTGGTAAAGATGGAATTATTTATATGTTTTACGAAAAATATTGGGATATCATTGGAGACGTCTTCACAAAAATTAGTAACGAAATATTCGAACATGGCAATGTACTTCAAAACAACGGGGTAATAATCATGATTCCCAAAAAGGGAACGTCTGGACACATTCAAAATTTTAGACCTATTACGCTTTTAAACACAGACATCAAGATAATCACTAAAGTGTATAAACGTTGCATCAGCCTCTTTGTCGACAAAATACTAGGCTACAATCAAACAGCCTTCTCTAGAGAAAAGAATATTTATTATGCACTAAGTACAATCCGTGACATTATTGCATATTTTCGTTTTCGGAAAGTGCCAGCATGTTTACTATCTGTAGATTTTCAAAATGCGTTTGACTTATTGGAACATAATTATTTGTATGCCGTTTTAGCTGCTTATAACATCGCACCACGATTCATTAAAAACATACAAGATCTATATACAAACGCTACCTCTCAGTTACAAATTAATGGCCACTTAAGCACACCAATTAAAATTCAGAGAGGGATCCGTCAAGGATGTCCTTTGTCTATGCTACTTTTTGGATTAGCAATAGAACCATTATTACGAACGCTAATTTGCTACAAGGAAGCCAATCTTCATGATTTCCGCACTATAACTGTCGTGGCCTTTGCAGATGATGTCACGGTAACATGTACTACTAATGAACAAATGATACATGTCCAACGTACTTTAACAAGATATTGTTCTGCGAGTGGCGCTAAAATAAATTTTAACAAAAGTAAATGCATGATGTTTAATAATTGGTCATGGAGAGCTATGACATCAAATCTTGTCCAATATGATTCGGAACAAAACCTGAAAATTCTAGGAATTACGTTTACTTGTGGAGAAGCCGATCAAGAGAATGCAATTTGGACTCCAATTGTGAATGCAATTAGGCATGATAGTGCAATAGTTCGGTATCGAAATTTAAATCTTGTTCAGCGTATTTGGTACGTGAACACGTATCTCTGTTCAAAGCTATGGTATGCTGCACAAATTTATCAAATTTCAGATACATATGTTAAGAAACTCCAGTCAGTGATCGGCTGGTTTATTTGGACAGGATGCTATTTTAGAAATGCAAAAGAAGTTATGATGAATGATTACAATCTAGGAGGGTTAAAACTAATTAATATAGATCTTAAATGTAAAGCTTTACTTCTCATGCGCGCCTACACCTTGTTTCATCTTGATGATACACATACAAGTCAATGGCTACGTTGCTGGACACCACAATTACCTGCCCCAAATCCACCAAATTATGATTACATAAAACATAGCCCAAAATATATGCAAACAATTATACTTGAATGGAGTTATTTCCCCACGGAAGTGCCTGGAATATGTCAGACTTCAAAAATTTTATATCAGTTTCTCTTGGACAGATCTACTACCAAACATGTACCAAGGGTAGTCACAAAAAATCCATGCAGACATTGGTCCCAAATATGGTCTAATTTGCATTGTGCCTTTTTGACATCTCAGGTGAAAAGTTTTTGGTATATGGTTATACATGATTTATTCCCGACAAACAAACGTCTATCCGAGATACAACGTTCCGATTCAAGTGCCTGTGCAAAATGTGGAGATGATGATACATTGATACATAGACTTACAAAGTGTACTACCGTTAAGAACATTTGGATACAACTTGTAACGATGCTAGCGTTAATATGTCGTACATCCCCCAATGCTATCTTGCCTGACATAATATATTACCCTGACTACAAGTACTATCCGAAATCTAAAAATAACGCTGTATCATGGCTAATAGCCAATACTCTTTGGTATATTGACAGCTATAGATCGTTCCTCACAGTGGAAGATTACATGGATTTTTTGAGAAGAACAAGATGGAAGACGTGTCAGTTTTTGGAGGAAAACAAAACGTTTGAAAACTTTCTTAAGGTGATATTGGACAAGTAGGATAAAACCATCACTTTACTTCTTCACTTTAGTGATCAAACATGTTTGTTCTCCATTGTAAATCTACTCTGTAATACCATGTATATCGAAAAATAAAGTGACTATGAAAAAAAAGTGGACTAGCGCTATCTGTGGTAAAGAAAGTCTGTTTTGGTATGAGTTCAAACCCGGCCCGAGGAAAGTTTTTTTTTTACATTTTTATAACACTTTTTAAATTAAAATAATATGAAAATGATACTCAAAAAAGTGATTTACTTACTTTTGTGCAGATAAGTATTATTATTATTAGTAGTAGTAGCAGGAACGGGTTAGAAGCCCCGCAGGACTCGTTTTTGTTCCCCTTGTACTCCATGATATAGGGCTCGTTTTGTTCCCCTTGTACTCCATGATATAAATTTTGTGACCAACTTACATCAACTGGCTAGGATAGCGCGTAAAACAGCTGGATAGAGTAGCGCGCAAAAAATGTACTTCCGGGAGCATTACTCTCCCGAGCGGGTCGTATAAAGAGTAAGTATGGAAATTTAGATGTTGGGACTAAGCAAACATCTCAAGATGCTTAGATTGTAATCCATTAAATGATCATTATCAAAATAACGTTACGTTTGGAAACTTTTCTGAAGCAATGAATATGCACACAAATTAGTAAAATTGTCGATAAAAGACAATCGTTTCAACTTTCTTGATAGCTCAAAGGGTTTTCAGATTTTCGATCTTTTATAAACTATTAAAGATCTCATTTTTCATTACAATTTTCCTTTGAGAATGCTTCTATATGCAGTTTAAGTTAAAACTACTGGTTGTTTATATACAGAAATTACGCATGGCGTTGACAGTCAATTGTCTTGGATTGAATTAAGAAATCATCTAGTTTTCAAGTTTATTTCTGATATTGCGTAGTAATTTGGTAAATAGTAGAGTTTATAAAACTATGCAAGCAAATGAAAACATATTAGATTATATAGATGGATTAATGCAGTTAAGGTCTTAGAAGTAGGACGTTCTGAAACGGAAATTATACCATTTTTATGTCCTAGTATGAACCCCGAGTATAGGTTCAAATGTTTTGGATATATGATACCGAGATCAATTGAAGAAATGAGATTCTTGGTTGATAATTTTGATCTATATAAGGAATCCAAAAATAATTTGCTGAGCTACGAGGAAGGTCTATAAACCATGAGAGTTTAATTTTGATGAAAATTAGTGACAATATTCAGTTCGACTTGTTAAGTAACGTAGTAATAGTCACTCGATGCGCAAATGCTTCGTTGAGCTGCTATACTGACGCCATCTTGAAATCCAGTAGGCAATGTCCAAGAATACACTTTTAGCACAAAAACAAAAAGAATTTTGGTATATCTGACTTCACCATTGTAAACCGGGGTAAGGTATCTATATGCGGGAATACTTCCAGTGCATGATTGCCATCTTGAAAGGCACCATATTGAATCGCGACGAAATATGATAAATGGCAAAGGGATCATGTGGGGTACCAAATAGCATTGAAATTTACTCCTGAATACATTTCCGTAACCAAAGTTTACATATCTGTTTTCACTTCAGAGTTAAGAGCTCTCTCACTCACATACACTTATAAAAATTGTGCGAGTTAGATTTGTGTTATGGAACACAGTCGTGCAAGAAGTCGCAGGATTTTAACAAATGCAGTAGTAGTCACTTGATGTACAATAACCACTACACCAATCGGATCTTGAGCCTAGTGAGAGAAATCGTTAATTAAATTGAAATATCTGTAGTGAAAAATGGAATACAGCATGGTACAAATTATACCTATTTCGAAGCGCGACGGAATAGACTGGTGGTCTATGAAACACATGTTTAATGGTACTGACTAGCAGAGAATACCAAAGGGATTGTTGGGATATATATTAGAAAAAATGATATAAACTGGTGCATATTAGTGGAACGACCAAAGTGGTTCGGATTCTACTATAATCAGCAAGTTCACGTCTCCTTTAGCATAGCAGGCATAAGTATGGGACGTTAAACTGAATCAAACCAAAAATCTATTTTAGGTAATTTTACATGGTCCGTTATAGTGTGTTAAGATTTCTTCTCCGATCTTGAAACCTTACGCAAAGAAACTTATTGTTATAGAATATTGCGTTCTTCTCCAATACTCATATTTGACAACCTATGATTTACCGTGCTTATTACGAAGTTAAAATACTTCAATGTATTTATTGTCAGATTGTTCAAATAAAAGCAATTTATCGCTGATGCACTGAACAATGAAAGGCATTCAAATTATCAGTTCGCAGCCGATTCTTACAAGAAGATACACCTGGAAACTTAAAATTCATTTTTCTTGTGTCTGTTCCGCTATTAGTGATAAGAGAATGCATACACACCTTCTAAGAATAGATAGCAATAAAGATTATTACAAGATTCAATACCAAGTTGCAATCTATAAAACAAGTTTCTTTCTAGTTTCTTCCTTCAATATTAAATAATTAAATATCTGTATAATTCCAACTTTAAAGATAAAACCTCGCTTATAATAAGGGCAAGACTAGTTTTCATATCAAAACTGTGACAAATAACTAATAGTAGCAGGTGCTCCTATAAGTCCGAGAATTTATTTATAATTTAAATCACGTACTTCACAGCTCAAAAAATTCATTTTGGAACTTGTTTATTCATTTGTTTTAATACTCACAATGATATGTATGGCTCTTTTTTGTGTTTGAAATACTCTATGATAATGTGGTGATTTTCCCCAATATTGTACTCCGAATCATTAAAAACTGACAAAAAAGACTCATTAGTTCTCTTGACTTTAGACTATTGTTTAAGACTTTAAGACATAGTACGCATAATTTAGAGTGCTTTCCTTCAGGCAATTGCAACATGGGTGTGCAGCGAGGTGTATGGTGTCTGTCTTCGAATGACAAACGGTAGTAGTAGAGCAATCTAGGTGCGGGCAGGCGTGTGACGTTCGGTACGAACTCATTTTTAGACCAATGAAACATTCGTTCCGTGCATAAAATTCGAACAATTAATCCAATAAACGTAGTCAACATTTCAAATCAAGTAGTGGTGTAAAAATATAGTGTCCTGAGTGAGAATGGGATAGACTATAAGACATTTGCAGATACATTGCTCGCAATGATAACAAGCAAATATGATGGTGACGTTTCACTAACAGTTAGTGACACATTAGATGTAGACACTGACGCAGAGAGTGAACATGAAGATTGGACGAAGGAAATGGATTTGGAACAGAAAACTAGTCCATCTATTTCTGACAATGAGCCTTCTACAAGCGAGTATGAGATGTCATCTGCAAACCGGACTAAATTTGTACGTGTAATAGAAGCTGTCATCAACAAAAACGAACAAATTCAGGAGCACGCTGCATTATTGAAAATGAATGGGAAACGCAACATTGCTGCAGCTGCAGCGAAAAAATTCAAATGCAATACGGCGTTTGTGTATAAGACCTTGAAGTTTCTTAACAAACCTCCTTGCTCTCAGACATTCAACATATATCGCACTAAAGACTTAAGGTCCATGATTATCATTTGAAAGCGTAGATGTTACTTACAGCGAGGAAATTGAACTATGCATTCTGCGCTTCTCGTGGTTTCATTAATGCCCAAAATTAAAATTGATTAAAATTTGTGATTAAAATTAATAAAATAATACATGAGAAACCGGGCAACAGTGAATGCACCTTTAATACTGACCAGTCTAGATTTGAGTACGAAATAACCTCTGGTAGAACTCTGTCAGAAATAGGTGAAAACTACAGCAATCATTCAGACTTTGGAATGAGTATCCCACGAATACACAATCCAAATTTATATTTCCTCAGTACGGCTAGCCATATATATATATATATATATGTGTGTGTGTGTGTGTGTGTGTGTGTGTGTGTGTGTGTTTCCAGAAGCTTAAAGGCATGTTTGGACTCAAAGTGAAACAGTTAGCTAAACAAACACCTTTCAACATTGTTATTGATGCAAGCAAATCAGGTGAACTCACTAGTGAACAGGTCAAACGGTAGCTAAGAGACGTGTTTATTTCTGATGTGAAAGGAGATTCCCTCCTGTTGCTTGAATCGTGGAGTGGACACACGGGTGAAGACGTGCGAGAATTTTTACATGGGAAAACTTTCGTGCTCAAGTTATACCATAAAGACCACAACATTTATTCAGCCTCTTGATGTATACTTTTTTTTGGCAGTATAAGCTGGTAATTCGGAGACTTGAGGATTATTGTCGACATAAATTCATTGTTTCTGGTACATCGAACAAGTTATATGACAGAATTTTCATAATGAAAATGCACTCTTGTGTATCATCAATTTTGTGCCAGTTCTAAAAGACATGCTTGCATATGCATGGCAGAAATGTGGGTACGTCACAAGAGCAATAGTTGGTTCATTTACAAATGTTCTGAAGATTATGTTCCAAGTAGAAAGTAGTCTCTGTGGTCATGAAGATTGTGACAACAGTGCAATTGTTAAGTGTTTGTACTGCTCCACGATGCTGGGTGCTAATTACTTCCTTATGGATCCCCATCATCACAAGTGAAGAGCAAAAGAATAGTAGGTTAATATTTGCTTATGTACACCAGTTTATATTATTTTTCTAATAATTGTTCTATTAATTTTGTTGTAACTTCAAGACATATCCTTGTAAAGTCATATGTGCCGTTGCACCTATCTTATATTACAGCATTTTAATGCCATATATAATAGCAACACACAAACTCATATATATATATATATATATATATATATATATATATATATATATATATATATATATATATCACGTTTCGAAATACATATAACTTATAGTATGCTGTATTCCATTTTTCACTACAGGCATTTCAATTTAACGATTTCTCTCACTAGGCTCAAGATCTGATTGGTATAGTGGCTATTGTACATCAAGTGCCTACTATTGGATTAGATAAAACTTTTCAACTGCTCGCACGGCCGTGTTTCATAACACAAATTTAACTTGCACAGTTTTGATATGTTTCTGTGAATGAGAGAGCTCTTAACTCTGCAGTGAAAACAGATATATAAATTTTGGTTACGGAAATGGATTCAAAAGTAAATTTCAGTGTTATTTTATACCCCACATGAGCCCCTTGCCATTTATCATATTTGATGGCGATTCAATATGGCGCCTTTCAAGACGGCAATCATGCACTGGAAGTATTCCCGCATATATATACCTTACCCCGGTTTATAATGGTGAAGTCAGATATACCGAAATTCTTTTTGTTTTTGTGCTAAAAGTGTATTCTTGGGCATGACCTACTGGATTTCAAGATGACGTCGGTGTAGCAGCTCAACGAAGCATTTGCGCATCGAGTGACTTACTACGTTACTTAACAAGTCGAACTGAATATTGTCACTAATTTTCATTAAAATTCAACTCTCACGGTTTATGGACCTTCCTCGTTAGTGTAATTAAATATAAAAATGCTAGAACTCGTGCTGCTATTAGCATTCAACCCATAATGTCCGTAGATTATAAAGATACATATGAAGGTACTCATTTGTATAATTCTAGCAATTGTAATAATATTAATGCTCTTAGGCATGAGGGAAAATATAATTCGGGATTTAAGAATAATAGTACGAATTTTGAAAAGAAGCAAGCAACACCTGGAAAAAATAGTTTTTCTTTTGAAATGAGAAATAAAGAATTGAAACTGGGATATTAAATTAGATGACTATAAGGATAAGAAGTGTTGGTAACTGAAAATTGTTATCGATCTTCAAAGAATGCGGTCAGTGGTTCAATCGGTGGCCGGACTTCGAGAATTCCTTCAAATGATTCAAATGCTTCGGCAGCTTTCATACTCGGTTGTTTTGGACATAACCTAGTAGCTGCTTGTGTTAGCAATCTGAATTCGTTAATAAATTAAGAAAATATGTAATTAAGCGGAAAGACATTGTAGTGCCCTTAGTAATTGTGTTATTTTATAATGGTAATATTTTTAAGTAGTATTGTTAACTCTCTTTTGTAAGATCTGGCAACATTGATACTTCCGCTTCTGTGGAGGGAAGACGAGCGGGTGACTTCCGCTGTACTACGGAGAAAGAGATTGTGTACCGCATGGCTTCTCGATATCTGTAAAAATGAAGCCTAAAATTATAGTTAATCTAGGCCTCTCGTAGCCATCCTCCTTTTATTAGTAATCAACAGTTTTGACAGAGCAACATTGAGTGTAAGTGAAGCTTTACTGTTACTTTTTCATCATAATTTTGGTGTGCAATTTCCAAGAGGAAGTTATAAAGAAGAGCAAGTGGTCTCCCACGTGTTTTGTTACAGCTACAAGTTTTTGTCTGTCAGTGTGTGCCTCTCCATTAATTATATTTTAAGTTTCTGTGTTCGTCCTAGTGACATTCTCCATTTAAGGCGATAATGGCAATTTTCGTGAAGTTTTTCTTAGTTGTGATAATGTATGAAATCATAATGAAGCACTAAAAACTTCTGTGGGAACCCGCCCCATGCACGCTCTGTCCGGTATCATATCAGTGAAGGAAGCAATGTATTCAACCTCTAGCACAGAATCATCAAGAGTCCAGATCTTTACAAGGATTGTAACGAAGCAGCAATGTACCTTCCCAGGAAGTAACTTGGTTTTCACGTACAAACGACTTAAATGCTGATTCCCATTCATATATTGGCTACAACACTACTTCCTTGAACTTAAACATGTACTTCAACAAAATGTGGCTTCTTTACATTCTAGTGTACTGGTTACTGTAACAAGTATTGGATTCTATAGCTACTTATGGCATTTTAGCAGCAAGTAGCATGTTTATTCCAAACCAATATCCTTTCATATGTGTTGTTGTGAACCAGTGCAGTTTCTTAAGTGAGCAGTATTAGTCTATTAACAAGCAGCTTGTAGAGTGGTGCAGGATTTATGCCAAACGCATATTCAGTTGGAATAATTTAGAGGCATTTTAGTGGCCCATAGCCCAGGTGAATGAGCAGCATGAAGAATCCACCCGTTATTTTCGCCGCCGCTCGCTCAGTGTTTAGTCGAGCGACAATGCAGTTCTGGGACATGTTATCTTACACCACAATACATTTCTCTGGAGTTTTTCATATTTTTTCCATTATTAAGGAGTTACCTTGCAGCCCCTTTTGGTTTAGCTCCGCCCAGCCTTGGCTCAGGATCAACTGGTAGTGAGATGAGATGCTGTTGTGTTAGTGTTTCTTATATGAAGATGGGCAGTTTAAAGGTGTTTTCCTGATAAAGGTTGCCTTCGTAGCAACCACATTCGTAATTTTTGATGAGTATGTTGTTTTAGTTATGTTCAATTATGTTTGAGCATGTTTGTGCGTATTAAAGCTCATCTTTGATATAGCCTGTTAATTTATCAGGCCCAGTTAAGCTCTTCGAAAGCTTACTTTTTCTAAGCCCTCTTTAGTGTTTATAATGATCAGTACTCTCTGAGTTGAGTGAAAGTGGCATATTAGCCAGTGCTTTCTCATAATAATAATGAATCCTCCAGCTATCTCTCCAAGCTCATTTCAATGGTGTTCTTTGAAGAACTGTGTTTACAAGTGTGGTGCACTACTTAATTATCTTGTTTTTATGTTGCTTCATAGCTGCAGTAAGCTGTATCCTCTACTATTTGTCAATGCTACTTCACGAATAGCTGTTTTGTGTTCTCACTGGTGCTAGGTGTCCCTTATAATCTCCATATAATGTTGGCCACTCGCATTTTAGTGCAGTTGTGTTGTTTACACAAAAGTGTCTTTATCTTATCTTATCTTATTGAGCGTCAATCCTGAATACATGCATCATTCATTAGTAAGTATGCTTTGTGCATATTCTCAGGTAAGAATCACAATGTTGAATAAACAAGCTTAACGCTACATGTGTTCATGGCAGTTTCACTCTCACCGGGGTGGAGCATAATGTTTCCAGTTCAATCAAGAAAAGGGCACGGAATGCCCATATGTGGAATGTAAATCTCATAGTAACAGGTAATCAGTCTCAATGGGTTATTAGATGAATGTGTATAATTTTATTGCATACCTTTTCTTAGTGGTAACAATTTTAATACTGAGTTTTGCACTTATGTTTGGATAGTGCACATGTAGGCGCGCACCCGATGGTGGGTATACGCTGGCTAGTACCTTATAGCTATATTATCATCCTTGAAGTCTAGTTGCAGTGTACAACAATTAACAATTATGATACGATATTATCTTTTGCATAATAAATTTAAACTATTTCTTTCATCATCTTCAGAAGTGACAATTCTTCTGGAATTTGGTAAGAATCTAACTTGCATATTATTATGAAGTGTGTTAATGTTTCAATCATTATACAAGGGAGGTGAAGATGGTTGTCCCTCCTCAATTGTTTATGGCTGCAAGAATTTTGATGTAATCATGCATCAGTAACTGAATATTTTCACGCATGACTTTTTATTGTTTTTATAATTATACGAATATATGTTCTCGTGCATGATAGTATATGTACCTGTTATAAAGTACCTGTTCTATATCAAGCTTCCATGGCCCTAATACCAACTTTTGATCAAATAATAAATAATCTTTTCCATTTTAAGTGTTGTTGTTCAAGTGCAAGTCCCTAGTAGTTAGATAAGTTTAATTTAAGGTTAGCTATTTCTAAATTATGGTATACGCAGGAGCAAGAAGAGGAAGGGGGGTTTGTTCATGCCTTCTCGTAGAGCTGGTGTGGGCAAGCCTCGTGTTGTCGGACGTTGTCTGTGCGCCCTATACTTCATTGCCATATCATCTTTCACAGACTGGCGACCCCTTGATACTCAGTTTTCTGGATTTTCTTTAGTCTGCGTTCCAAGTACGTTAGACGCCTTCCGCTCTGTAGCACTCAGAAGTTCCGGGCCATCCTCTGGGGCGCTACAACATTGAACCAGTGAAATTTAAATCTATGATGGTTCAAAGTGTATCCCAGCCTATGGAAGTTACGCTATCCTTACGAATGGGAGGTCTCCGAAATTAGTATTGTGGTGGTTAGTGGTTTACCGTGTGACCTTATTCTGGGTACGTCATTTTAACATCGCTCTAAGACTGTTTTGGAAATTGTAATCATATGTTGCGATGTCTTGAATTGAAGGGGTATGTCTCCTTGCGGTGTAATGATGTGGTCCGAGAAATTATTAATAAGAAATCTAATGTTGAATTGTCATCAGTAAATGAACAGGTTATAAATCCAGTGTGGATTTTTCATTGATAATCATAATACAGCGTCAACAAATAATATTATGGACCGAGAAGAAATATGTCGCACATCGCACATAGTTCTATAAAAACTTACCAGCTAAACAGGCAGTTTATGTTCATCGCAGTCTTGAACTGATCGCTTTGGTAGTACACTGTAATCCATTACCAGAAAGAAGGGAATTTGGTGTGCTGTGTTATATTTTTTGAGAAGAGGAAGATCAATACTTATTGAGAATTAATGAAAATATCCTAACTGAACAATTCCCTAATTCCATTAATCAGTATGATGGAGTTAATTTAACTCATTTAATTTCCAACGATAAGCCAGAATATTGTTATGACGGGATTGTAATGACTGGGAAGATGAGATCAAGATGCTAGATCCGGTTAATGAAACCAAGACTAATTGGATTGAGTCATTTGTACAAGTTTGGTCGAAGGTTTCAGAACTTAAAACGACAGTTGGGAAGGGACATTTCGAGTGATATCGTTATTCAAAGTGCAGAAAATCAATCTGAAGATATCGAAACTAAATTAGGGGCAAAATAAGGGCTATAAAGAAATTAAGAAAATGTTTAGTGAACATGTGGTTCTAAAAATACCAGATCTAATCTTTGTTTCACCCTAGGAAGAATATAAAACGGAAATACGTCAAACGCGTCAAACCAGTGTAGCCAGTAGCAAAAAGTGCACTTTTCTGTCAGAAAGGATGAAAGACTATTGTCCCTTTATACATGTGCATATAGTCTCATACAACAAGGTTACAGACCTTACGGTTGCCTTTATTCGTAGAACAAGTGGGAAGTGAACAACACAAGTCACTTTATGTAGTTATTTATATCTTTACTTAAAATAACTTAATAGCGTGTGTAATCCAATTTTATGTATGGCCAAACGGCAAAGCAGAATGAAAAGATTTTCGGTTTATATTAGACCCCAATCCCAATTAAGATGTTATCATATCACATTAATTATAATAGCATACCAAGGAAGAGTGGGGAGGAGTCCGAATTTTTGCAAAAAAAAAATAAGTATCTCACTAGCCGCTCAACTTAGAAAGCTGAAATTTGACATTTTTTAAAAATAAGTAGACAGCCCAGGAATTTTAGCGTTTTTGAGAATTCCCTTCAGATTCTAAACCCTTCTAACATTCAATTTTTTTACACCCCCCCCTGGATAGAAAAGGAATCCAATTCTTTCTTCAAATCCAATTCCATCAATCAGTGTTGTATGTTTATTGCATCAATTAAAAAAAAGGTTTGCTAATTTCTTTCCTTTCAAAATATGAAGTAAACACATGCTCATGTCTGGTTTTGTAAAGCACATGATTTCATTGTTTCGGAGTTTCGATCAAGACAATCAACAAAATAGACATGCTTAATCCTTCTCTTTTGGGCGCCGCAGTTCCTTCCGAGAAATAATTAAGCTTTTTTTTAAAGGAAAATTGATACGTATAATGAAGGTTGAAAGGGAAGAGACCATTAAACCAGTTATCACTAATAGTTGAGTTACAGAATATATTGCTTTGTGAATACACAACTCCTTTTATTTTGAACATCCCTCTAAGAAAAAGTTCCTGGCGTACGTATTGACTCCCTTTTTAGTGGGAGGTCGCGCTTTTAGTATATTACGAGTTGGTAGTGGGTTGATATGTAAAAATAATCGGAAACGATTGATATTAGTGTCGAATTCATAGTTTAGGGTCACTGAGATAAATAGTATCTCTCCCGAAGCTGTTCAAGTCTAAGCTTAGCCCCATCCACATGGTGGGGATGAAAATTAAAATGTCCAAACTCATTAAGATTAGTGTAGAACTCATAGTTTTCGTGGTCGCTAGATGAATAGTGACAATCTCCAATTTGTGCAAATAGTGTTGCTCACGAGACGAGAAATTAGGTTTTCTCGTCTCGTCTCGATCATGGAAGACTTACTTCTCGTGTCAATTATCGAAGGATTAGTTCTCGTCTTATCTCAAAATTTATTCGGATTGTTTTGTAAATTTATTTATGTTCTGAGTTTTCTTAATTTCATCCACAAATTATGAGATTCCCTCCTCATCACGAAAGGTTTACGAAAGGTAACAAAAATTTAAACTATGTTAACTTTTGTAGCAGTAGTGTGGCCAGGGAGGACGATCCGGGGCTATACACCCCTAAAAGTTTTTTTTTATTCCTGCATTATTATTTTTGTCAAAGTTATAGGTAGCCAATTTTAAAACTGTCAAAGTTAATAGCCTATGCTATTCTTATTTTCAGTGCACTGTATTTTTTATGTATTTTATTGTTATTTACGATGTAGAACCTGTTTAAATGCGCTTGCCCTTTCTCTATTGAAAGTATTTAAGCAAAACTAAATTCGTTTGAACAAGTCATTGAAGCGGTGGGGGAATATAAATTTGTAAAAAATGAAGCCTAAAACAACTTTTGCGGGGGAGGGTTCCGGACCACCCACTATCCTGTGTGGTATTCCATACTACTGGTGCGTAAAGAAATAACGGTTTTTAAAAGAACCGACAGATTTTTTCAAAAACTGGGAAGATTACGAAAATTCCGATTTTCAGAGAAAATTCTTTCGAATTTAAAAACTGTTGCGTTTGTAACTGATGCCGATTTTAATAGAAAACCGAACCGTTTTTTAGTAAAAAAACGAGCCGGTTTAAGACCAAAAACAGTTTTGGTGAATTCGGTTAGTGACAGAATTTAAAATGTTTTTGAAGATTGTGGTAAAAACAAATTAAACTTCAGAGTTGACTTGCGCGGCAGTTTATAATTGTTCGTGTGTCCAGCGTAGCTGGTAAGTTCATCTAGCATATTAATATAAGTGCTTGCAACCCTAACGGTAGCCGACAACAACAGCAGAAGCATGACACAATTAAGATTGTCAGATTTACTCTCACTCAAATATTAGTGTATCGAAAAACTTTTTTAAAATGGAGCTACTTTTGCAGTAGATACACGAAGAAAGTAAGACTGACTGTTAGAATAATAATACAGGTATGCAAACTCATTCTTTATCAGTTAAACTTCTTACGATAAGGTAAGTTTGGCAACATGAGCTCAGTTGTTGCCACGTCGGCGGAAGCGGGATGACAGTTTTGATTCATTGTGTTCTGTGATAGTTCAGTGAATTTTGTTGTGCAAATTTCTTCTGTTTTGTTTTATTTTGTTATTTTCTTGTTATAGTTATTCCGTGTTATCTGTGTTATTATTAGTGCTGTTAGTAGTTAATTTTGTGTTTAACTGCTATAGTGGTATTTTTGGAGACAGTGGCTAAAAATTCCCACATTGTTATAAGAAGCAAAGAAAGAAGGGAAACCTCTTTCTACTGGTGAAAAAATCATGTTATTAAACGTTTATTCATATTTTCGAAACCAGGCAGTGAAGCTGGAGAGAGGGTTTGTCCTTAGGCGTCAAGGCATCTCTGAAAAAAAGGGGGGGAGTAATAGTGTGATTCATACCATGACTGAGAGTGGGTAAATTCCTGGAGCTGACCTCGTTTTTCGCGGCACAAAAACAGCTGATTATCACAAAGAATTTGAGCAGCAGAATATGAATATTTCCAAGAAATACTCTTTCCGAATGTACCACCGAATTCCGTGATTGTTATAGATAATGACCGCACATACTCAATAAAAGACGAAAAAGTCCTTACGAAATCATGTTCCAAAAAAGAAATTGTAGAGTGATTAAAAAGAAAAGTGTTGAATGTGATTCAAGCTGCAACAAATTTGAAGTAATACAAATGTTAAATAAAGTTGCTTCTAACACAGAAGTCTCCTACAGAATAGAAGGCATTAAGTTCTTCGTCTCCCCCTTATCATTGCGAACTTCCTCCCACTGAACTTGTGTAGAGTAAAGATTTGGGTGCTTCTTGCCTCCAGGAATAGATTACGTGAGGTAAGTAATTACAATTCCTCTTCTATTATTATTATTATTATTATTATTATATTATTATTATTATTATTGAGTCGCTTACCGCTGCGCAGTTTGGTTTGTGTTCTTTTTTATTTTCTCAAATCGGCTTCCTCCTACTCATAATAAGTGGCAACATCGCGCTAGTTGAACGTCATTTCCGTTTTATAATCTTCCTAGGGTGGGACAGAGAGTAAATAAGCATTTTATTGTGCATAAGTTAGTCTTGGAGGAGTAATTTCTCAAGTAGATGAGACAGGAGAAATCAGACCTGGAAACTAAGTGAAGCAGATCGTCACAGATCTATTTATGAAATAGAGTTTTTGAGCTTAGTGAATACCGTTGTTAAGTTTAAACATTATTTATTTAAAGAATTTGGTATATACACAGATAATCGAGCGCTTACTTGGATTATTAATAATTCTAGAAGTCTCCATAAATACGGCTCATAGATAGAGCAGTTATCTCAGTTCAGCTTAAAAATTAGTCATATTAGAAACCGTGATAATAAAATAACTGATTTTCTTTCTAGCACCTATGACGTAATGAATTACGAAATTAAATGTGATCGTAGTGATAGGGAGAATAAGGAACATCTTGTTATGGTGAAATTCTCCTTTAATAGCGGACCATTAGTAGAGTTACAAAGAAAGGATCCTGAACTTAAAAATATAATAGATCAAATTGAAGCAGTCAGAAAAATTCCGAATATTGAAATAAAAATGAGTTTTGTTGAAAACTAAGGCCAGGGTAGATGAATTGAAAAGTGTTGTTACTAAAGATCTGAGGAAAAACATAGTAGAGTATTAACATCTTGAATATTTAACAGGTGGACATTCGGGAATTTATAGAACATTGCAGAAGATTATGAAAAGGTTCACTTGGGAAGGACTAGTTGACTACATGAAAGAGCGTGTCAATGTTTCCCAGAATGTCAAAAAGATAAACCCTCAAATCTGAAAAAATGGGTACATTAGGGTCTCAGGTAGTGGAAAGACCTAATCCTAACTGGATGATTAATATCGTAGGCCCTTGCCTATAAGTAATTGTTTTTCAGATGTACTAATAGTTGTAGATAATGCAACTCTTTTTGTATGCTCGAAAAGCTGAGACGCTTGTCTTCTAAAAATATTTGTGATAAATTATAATATTTCTTTACGAAATTTGGATTTGTTGAAAGTTTGCCAAGTGACAACCCTTCTGTATTCCCTCTATTTCAAGAAATTTTTGTTTAGTGTGCGGATCAAAAAATTAAGCCCATACCATCCTGAAGCTAATGTGGGTGAAAGATATATTAAAACCTTGAAATATGCACCTAAATTGTACTTTGCAGAATAGCAAAATAAGTGGAGTTAAGTTATAAGATTGTTGCAATTTAATTCAAATCTTTGTCAGCACAAGGATATGAGAGTTTCTTCAGAATTGTTTTTATTTATATCTTTAAATGGTCGTTTGGATATAAAATTGCAAATTTTTAATGCTGATTTGGAAGAATAAAAAGTGAAAAGTTATGGAAAAGAGCTATTTGTAGCTTGAAAAGTTGTTAAAGAAAAGAAAAAATTGAAAATCAAAGGGAACTAAATTTTCGAATAGGAGATAAAGTCTTGAGTAAAAATCATGAAAAATCGCCACTTAAAGATAAAATAAGTAGAGGTTTGTGTTACATGTGGATAGGACCTTGTACCATAATAAAATTTTTAAATTATAATTCAGTTCTATTAGAAGAAGTAGAAAATGAAGGAAATGTTAAAAGAGCACATGTAACAGACATTAAAAATATTTGGAGCGTAGGGATGCATAAGTTGCTAAAATTCAATGTATGCAATTTTTGTATGAATCTGAAGTTGGATATTCCAGAACCACATCATTAAAGGATTTGCGATTGCAAGATTTAGTGGCAAGGTAGAGTTAGTAATAGGTTAAGATATGTTATTTTTAGATTAAGTTTGCATTATCATATTCATTTTCATTGTCATTGTAATATTGATGTTTTTGTTTTAAAGAATCTTGTAATTCATTTATATAAATGAATAATTAAAATTGTACTCTTCATTTCCGAAAAAAATTATATGAGATGTGATAGCTTTTATATATTTTAGGTTTCACTAGAGGATGTATATCATTTGGGAAAATTGACCAATGGGGATTTACAGGAGAGTGCAGCTGCAGCCAATAACATCCATGCATGGTTTGGAAATGAGTTCAGAAAAGAACTTAAGGAATGGAAAGCAAAAGAATATAAAAATTGTCGTGAATTTTATATTAATTTTCTAAGGGTTTGTGAATTGTAACGTATACACGTTCCACGTTATTTAAAAAGAAAGAAAGAAAAAGAAACAAGGAAATATCATGGAAATAAATTAATAGAAAGAAACGAAAAGAAAATAATGTGAAAGAGAACACATTTAAATTGTATTTAAGTGGAAGTTGAAAAAGAAAGCCAAGAAAAGTGTCATTTTTAAGACTGTAAAAGGAGCGTATTTGCTCAGTTATTGATTGTAGCTTATCGTGTAAACAACTGTACTGGAAGTCATGAGGTATACGCGTGGTGATGCTTGGTTGTTCATTGCGCTGACGTGGCCTTGGTGTATGTGGACGGAGTTTTTCCTTCCTTCAGGCTTCGATCGGGCGAGCGAATGACTGCCGAGTCGTTACTATTGGAGAAACAGCAGTGAGGCTTCACTCAGCGTTATTTGTTTAATTCCATGTGACTCGTACTCTACGAAGATTAAATGGAGACTAAAATGATTGAGTTAAAAAGTTATTTTTACTAAAGAAATGGCGTATTTTCGGAATGAATAGAAGCTTAATTCGTTTGCTGAATATGTTGAAATCAGAGGGGATAGTTTATAATGTTAAGTAGTTCGAGAATTAAATTTAATAATGTGACAAATAAAGTATCGGCGAGTAAGTTGAGTTTCAAAGTACCTGTTAGTTTAGTTTGAAAAAAGAATATTTTTCTTGGTAGTAAATATCGGTTAGTATACAATATATTAATTAAATGGCTTAAATTAACTTGCTGTGATAAATTTTGCAGCTGAGTTGTACCCATTTGAGGTCTCCCAGGAAGGGACCCCAGGACGTTTAGTCAAACTGAAGATAGTGTTAAAAATTGCTTAAAGTAGCTAGTTAAATTGCTCTGTCGTTTAAATCACTACATTTGGTTAGTCTGATCAATCCTCAAAACAACGTATGATAATAGCAAGTTTGCCTGTTTTAGTCAGATTTCCAAGTTACTGGTTTAATGGAATTTAAAGCAAAAGAATGTCTATTGAACCTTGTTGAGAATAAGGTCAGGAGTTAATTTCGGACAAAACATAATTTTTCAGGAATTTATAAAAAGAAAATGCTGAACAGTTGTATTAGTACTCTGTTTAAATATTTTATAAGTTTCAATATTTTGAAACTAAATAATTTACCTATAATTATTCTGTTTTGTAATTATTGCGTAATTCTACGTTAAACATTTAAATAACTTTTTTTTATTGAAATTAGAATTGCAAAAATATAATAAATATCCAAAGTTGAAGAGAATAAGCGCTCATAGTTATTCATTTTTGCACGGAAATTGGTAGCAATAGTTTAGAAAGTCAGTCCCCAACCCACGATCGAGTAGTGCTGTTTCGAGATATAAGAGTAAGGGTTTTTTAATGTAATCATTAATTGAATCAGGTGAGTATTACAAATTAATAACTTACGATTTGAGTAGAGTAGCAGTAGAGTAAGTAGTGGTGGATTATCACCTCATACGTTTCATCCATTGAGTAACAGAAATTGGATTAAAAGCTTAGTTAAATTAAAGACGGTAGGGCACCGTGTGGTTTTAAACTATTCAATCCCTAAAAATTGAACTATCCTTATAAAATTCTCAACCTTCCTGTTGTTTTCATTTAGTAGTGCCTGAAGAACAAATTTAATGCTAAAATTTATTATACCTTATTTTTTAAGAGCAGTTGGTATTGTATTTCAGGGCACTTATTATACATTAAAATTTTTTGAGAAGAAATTTGATTATAAACTCAGAGTTAAGACATTTTATAATTGCTGATAATTTATAAGCAGTACTTTAAATTACTCAATTCTTTCTTCAAATTTTAGTAAATTCTGAAGGAAATTTGATTTGGATAATTTTGTATATTGGAGTCAAAATTATTATTTTTAAAAGTTTCAAATTTGAAACAATTTTATTATTCTTCCTCAATAATTCGCTTAGATTTTAATGAAGTTATGTTAATTGGAATAGGTGAAAATATTTATTTTTGTGGGTATTTACAGGACGTGCTGAGAGTTGGTGGATTGGCTAGAGTCATTCGCAGTTTAAAGAATCCAACCAAAAGAATTATTTTTGCTAGATTGCAATTTATGGTTGTAGTGGTGGTACCGATAAATGTGACAAGACGCCATACACAATAGCAAGGTCGCCAATTACTGTGTAACTGTGGGGGGCATGCAGATGCATGTTTCGTTGCAGACAAGGATCTAATAAGACATTTGAATTCAAATTATGCAAAATATTGTATATTCATAAAAACATATACCAATAAAAGCACATATTCATAAATTCATACACGTGAATATTGGGGCCCAGGATATCCCGGCCCCAGGATCCGCGCTACTGCATAACATATAATTAGAATCATTGAATTAATTACGCATTGAATCTTGTACCTTTTTATTCGTGCCTAAATTTATTATAGTTTAATTCATGTTTTAACAATTTTACTATCAGGAGTATAGTAGAGAATTTGGTTATATTTAGGTTATTAAAAGCCTATCTATTATCCTCAATTTTTCGGGTTTTTTCGTTATAGCCGCATCTATAAAGTTACGTCGATTTTATCACTGAAATTGTTTCGATATTGGAATTGATTCAAACGTTACATTATGAGCTGTAGCCAAAATGACCCGCTGATCCTAACACTAACACTAACATTGTTATCACTAAAAAAGAAACTAGCGTCAGACATATATAAATTGTTCTAAGTAACTTAAAGATTGTACAAAACTAAAAATGGACCAAAAATAAAATAGTGTATGAGAGTTTTAAATTCGAATGGTGGCGGTTCATGTTACATTCTACCTTTTCCTCTTCTTGTGCTTGTCTCTCTGCCTCTTCCCAGAGACACGTCTATCAGATTCATCAAACATGGGCAGTCGTTCTATGGATAAAGTTAGTGGAGCTGCTCCTCCTGAACAAGTATCCGAACATGTTATCCCACCTTCATTATCTCACTTAACTCTCACTACACCAATCAATACATCATTGTAAAGCAACGGCTTGCCGTAACATTAACGGTCTCCAGGATGGCAGATTGAGATTCTTATGCTGTATCCTCGATGTATGGACAACACTCTAGTTTACCTCCTTTTTGTCATTCCTTCCGCTTCGGCAGAGAAGGTGGTCAGACATAAGGAAAAGGACAATAAACAGAGTACAGAATCGGGCAGTTCAACTGCATCTTCTGCTTCAAATGTCTCTACCAGTTCCAGATCTCCAAGAAACCAGCAATTCTATGCTGACTCCATCAAACAGTCTTGCCATTATTTCAAGAAATAACGTCGAGACGATTCATCAGAGACTTCAGATATGGAAGCCAGTGATGACATCAGCTCTACTGAAATCCATCAAACTCAACACTCGCTCTCATCAAAAAACCTTATGATAAACACATACTTCATTTATTCAATCTACAACACTCCGACACTAAATACAGTAACGAGAAGTTCATTGCCCTACAACTTCGTAAATATCTCCCAATATACTGCTCACAAAAAATAAAAACTATAAACGGCTACATTTTAAAAACAGATACGCAGTTATAAAGCTTCTTTCTAATTATTTGACAAGAATGCTACAATTACAGCTCTTTCTTCTGCACATCAGAAACAACCGCCCCCCTAAACGCCCGACATTTTTGTCTTTCGTCAGCCGAGAGATCGACCCATAATCTGACAACGAAATCCAAGACGAAATTCAACTCGCGGGTCATAACATCCATAAAGTTGAATTCAGTTGATTTTGAGTTTAATGTCCCTTTCAGCGTCGAAGCTATGCGAGAGTGATTAACGTGAAATCCGAACCACATGAGCTCCTGCCGGGAATCGAGCCCAGGTCTTCCATACCAAAGGCGCGTACCATCCATAAAGTCATGCGTATAAGTAACAATAATGGTGCCACTTACATGGCTCAAGTATTTAGCTCCTCACAAAACACCATCGATTCCCTTATCCTTGGTGTTCCTGGAAATGTCTTAACCCATTCTGTGGCAAGTACAGCAAAACCTCATACCCTCTCTTCATCAATAACACCCACGCACTTTCTGATCAATATATGGCCAATGTCTTTGACGGCTATCTGCAAGACATCTTTACACAATCACCCCATGTCCCCATTTTTCTCATTCAGTCGATCACTTCAACACTGAGATTCCTATCTTCCAATCAAATCTTAGTGATCTTTTGCAACCGCACGAACTCACATTTCCTATGTCTGTTTTATGACATAACCACAGTTGTACAACACAAACGAAACTCTGATCTAGTTTTAATGCCGTCACTATAGCCATATCAATGAAAGTCCTATTTCTCTGTTTCTTCTCCTTGTCTCTTATTTACACTTTTATCCTTCGAAAAGGCGTTTTTCCTGCTAAGCGGATAATGTCCAAAACCCTCATGTTTCCGAAACCAAAATAAACTTCCCAGCGCCATCTCTTACTATCGACCTATAGAACTAACTTCAGTTTTAATAAAATCCTTGAAAGCGTCCTTGTCCACAGCTTCATCCATATCTCCATGCACCCTATCGCATTTCATCTTTTGAAGCCGGATTCCTGCTATCATATCCATTAACGATCAGCTTCAACGTCTAACCTCTCCCATTACAAATTACTATAATTCAATCCACCATCCTGTCGTGTTGTATTTGATCTCGAAAAAGCATTCGATATAGTTTGGCATTTGGCTCTCATTTTCAGCTAATCAAACTTAAATTGTCCATGTCTTACATAAACTTTATTTTTCACGTTTTGACCTGCCGTATCACATATGTTAATTTCAACAATCATTTATCACATCCCATTTTACTGAATTCTGGTGTTCCTCAAGGTTCAGCTCAGTTCCCTTTGCTCTACTTACTGTTCGTTTCCGACTTCCCTCCTTTTCCGTGAGACATTCATCCTCTCCAAAATGCCAAGATACAGTCTTCCTTGCCATTACTATGGTTGTACCATCAGCCATATCAACATCATTTTACAAGAATCTATCAATCGTTTCTCGTAATGATGTCGTAAATGACACCTCATCATCAATGTTTCCAAGACACAGGCCATAGGGTTTCTGCCACCTCGCAAACGATCCAGGACCCACCTGAATCTCTCGCTTCTTTCTCTGTCAGTTCAAAAAGCACCGATGTATCTGTCTAAAACAGTCACTTATTTTGGTATTGTTTTGACTACCATTTCACCTGGCTTCACCTTAACTATATCAAAACCAAATCATATAATCGTCTGAATCTTCTTAAACGTCTCACTGGAACTACCTGGAGTCCCATCTTGACCATTGTCCTAAGCACATATAAAGCTTTTCTACGCCCTGTCCTTACCTACAGCTTCATTGTCTGGATGTCAACTTCGGTTTCTATTACTACAAACTTGCAAGCTTTGAGCGCCATGCCTTCCATATTGTTAATCGCATTTCTCTTTCAAGTCCTACTAGTTACCTATATTCATGCATCACTTTTCCTACATTACTTGGTCACCTCGAGACTTCGCAAAAAATTCATCACTATCCGCTACATGCAGCAGCAAACATTAATGTTAGCCACCATGCACTACCCTGCCCTTTTATCGACTCGCCCTCAGTATTTTCATCTCCCTCTAAACTTGCTGTTTACATTGTATTGCTATATCTTGCTGCCAAATCATCCCACGTTTACCTTTCCCCATCAAATTAACCATTCTTCTCCCAAATTTACTATTCTCATATTTGATTGTACCAATGACAAATTCCAATGACAAATTATGTTCTCAAAATATTCTGATGGAGGTAACCTGCTCAGTAAGACCCGACTGTGGGCACCCCTACCTTGTCTTCGCCTAAATGATTCTCATATCCAAGATACAAAAATGTGAATACCTTTCAATTAGGATGTTAACAACTGTGTCAACAAATTTCTAAACTAACAAAAACATTCATGTTGTATATTCAATTTATGGCTACCAAACCAAATAATTACCATGCCATCCACAGCGGGCGCTATGCATAGTACTCACAGTATTTTTTCCGAGGTTACTGAATTTATATCATACTTGTCTCTTCAGAAATTGTCGACTTACAGACAGTACAACGCAATAATGAAACTTTTATCTTTATCGTTTTATCCTTTCAGCAAGCGACACAGACATTTGTATCGTACTTGACTCAAAGCACACTACATTATCGCCTACTATGCTGTTCTTTAATCAGATGTGATCGTTTTAGATTGTAAACAAGGTTTTAAAAACAGGATTGCTTCACTGTAAAGAAACGGACAAAAATTAGGAAGAGAAACCTCGAAAAATCCTATCCACAATAAGAAGATATAACCACCAGAAAACGTCCTTATGCGAGATGCCTTTCTTGTGCATCAAGTGAAAACTATTAAAAGAACTGGGTTGGCTTCATTTCAAGCAGACAACGCTGACACAGACTTCGAGGGAAATTGAGGATCACGTTGGAAGACTTGCAAATTACTGCTTGAAAACCTCATAAAACGTTTGAAGTTCTTTACAAAAAATACTTATACATTATACATTTTATACACGTTGAAAGAAAAATAGCGGTTTATATTTTAATCCTTATCGAACTTTTAACGAGTATCAATTAAAAATAACTCCTGGAAAAATTAATTGATTAACTTTAAAATTAACAAGAAACATTAATTTAATCGTTATTTTTAACGGATTATGAACAGTCTTAAGATGGAAACACATTCAAATACAAGTATACTTCGGTTCGATTTTGATCTTTCTGAAGCAAATGATATTTCATTTGACCATTCATTTTCAGCACCAAGACGTAGGACTACTGTTTAACCCTCCATAGCCCGCGTAGTCAATTGTAACATCAAGGCACGCGTTCGAAGTCTCACTCCGCAATATTTATTTAACTCATTTTAATGCATATTTTGTTTGGAAGCGATATTAAATTGTTTAATATTTTCTTTGCAATGTTTTTGACAATTGCCCACGTATATTTTACAGCACAAACTCTTTTAACAGTTCTAAGAAATTTCTCTATCCGCGGAGACTCCGCGGCTCGTGCTACGGCGGGTTAACGCAGAATCTGAATCAAATATGCTATTATTGGGATCAAACTCAGATATACTGTGCGGAAGACGTGTTTTCTAACCGTATAATCACGAAAAGCTCCGAAGAGAATATCCACAAATATAGCGGAGATCGAGAACCTCCAGTAAGCTTTTCAGCTTAAGCAAACCCTACAAGACATGACAATTGACCATTTTCTATTTATTGATATTTTATAATTATTTACTTGATTACAAGTGTAAGACTTGCTTATTTGTTGTCGCTTCGCCTGCTTTTTTTCCACAGTGAGATTTCAGAAGTAATTCAACTTAAAATTTAGTTCAAAATGTTCATTTGTTCCCTAATTTCTTGTCAAAATATACATCACATGCTTTCACCTAAAATGTAAAGCGCATAATTAAAGTAATTTATTTTTCCTTCATAATAATTTGTATATGAGCGTCGTAAAGAATGCATCGAAAATATACTGCGTTATTGTTCCGCCTTTGAAACAACATGAATCAGTCTTATCCGGCCGCGACGGGCAAATTTTTTTATTAAACCTTTATCGTGAATAGCGCGCAGAACCAATACAAACTATCAACTTGCTTACTTTCCTCTACGTTCCCGCTGGCTGTAAGGAAATATATAGAAAAGAATATACATTTTTCAGTCATGCTAAAAGTGTGATCCATTGTATGTAAGGGAAGATGTTTAAGGGGCTGGTTTGTAAGATAGGCGAAGGCGAGAAAGAGCCAAGCCAGAACACATGAATCGTGGATAACATCAAGCATAATGAGTCACGCTATGTCGTGAAGTCTCGTATAGGCATCAATCAGGATTGGAGACTCTTTATTAAAATAATTTTAAATTTTTGTTTGCTCGCTTCTCATTCTCATACAGGAATAAATATTTCTAATTATTCTTATTAATTATTATTTCTCGTATTCAGTAGGAAGGCACGTGACTTTGTGACTACATTTTGGAACCGCTCCTGGTATTCAGAGGTAAAATGCAACAGGTTGCTTTTTTTCATTTTTAAAATCTCGTATCTAACCGGTACGAACTTGGCTTTAGCATATAAGCATCTTTAGGTTCTATCAACATCATCTCGGTCACATCGTAATTTCGATCGGTCGTGGTATACTGATTTAGGAACAGAATTTACTGTAAACGTAAACCAGTAGCGAACCTAGCCAGAGGCCGGGGGTCTAGGCCCCCGCAGTTCTCTGAGTGACAAAAATAATTTAAGTTATTATTTATGTTTTTTGAAGTCTATAGTAAACTCATGATATACCAATCATAACTGGGTTCTGGCTGGTTCTCCCAGTTTTTACTTTCTAGATCCGCCTCTAGATAATATTTTTGATAAAATGGATATTTTCAAATATCTAGGTTCAATATTAACGGACGAAAACCATATTCACGAAGAAATTGAATGTCGGCTAAAAGCAAGGAATTCGTGTTATTATTCAGTTCAAAATCTTTTGTCGTCGCGAATTCTGTCGAGGAATTGGAACCTTAAAATATATAAAACGGTAACCATGCCTGTTGTTTTATATAATTGAAACATGGTCGCTAACTCTGAGGGAAGAACGTAGACTGAACGTATTTGAGAACAAGATGCTGAAACGAATAATCGAACCCAAGAGGAACGGGAATGGGAAATGGCGGAAACTGCATAACGTGGAACTACACAATTTATATGGTTTAGCAATTATTGTTAGGGTCATCAAATCTAGGAGACTTAGGTAGGCAGGTCATGTAGCCAGAATGGAAGAAAGTAGGAACGCTTTCCAAGTCTTAACTGGAAGACCAATCGGAAAACGAGCATTGAGAAGACCTAGGCGCAGATAGGAGGACAATATTAAGATGGATCTCGCAGAAATACGAATATAAAATAGAAACTGGATCCAGTTGGCTAAGGATAGAAGTCAGTGGAAAGCTTTTGTGAACGTGGCGTTGAACCTCCGTGTTTCATAGGCCACAGAGTTAGTTAATTAGATCCGCCTCTGCTGTAAACTAATAAAAACAGAACTTCAAGTGATTATGAATTTCAATATGTTCTGCAAGGATTTTTTGGACGCATAAAAAGAATGTGAAACTGTTAAGAGATGCAAAGTCTTCATTAAAATTGAATTTAAATGCAACCAAGATTTGTGAAACATACTTGGTTGGATTTTAGTTTAAGCGTCACCTTCAGCGCCAATGCTGTATGAGACGACGATCTACAGCTTAACATGTCATCGGAAACACACTCCTATCAGGAATATTAATATACTATTTTGTGTTTAATGTGTTGATATTATTTTTACGAAACTGCCTCAGTTTTCAATTAAAATTATTCCACGTTACTTTGTGAAATAATATTTGTTTTCTATAGGTAAACTAGATATCACATACCGGTACCTTCTTTGTTCCTTTATTAAAATCGTAAAATATCTCTGAAAATCTGGTAACCCTATTAGCTAATTGCGTTTTGTAGAACATATAGCAAAAACAAGTGAATTCCATAGGCAGTGGCGTCGGAAGTATTTTTCAGCTAGGGGGGCAAACTGATTTTGAACTACTGTCTTGAAAATAGACGCGGGAATGTAACATAAGTAAGATAATACGAATATATGTTCGTAATGTAACAATAATTGGGTTTGGTTGGATAATAATAATAATAATAATAATAATAATAATAATAATAATAATAATAATAATAATAATAATAATAATAATAATAAAATAATAATAATAATAATAATAATAATAATAATAATAATAATAATAATAATAATAATAATAATAATAATAATAATAATATACAGCTGTAAACAATTTCGTGAGGGTAAAATTTCCATCTACGAGAAGCATCTTGATTTACATCTTTAAGATTAATTAATCCAGTGCCAGTTTTGTGCTGGATTTTAGTATAGTGCAGAAATCTCCCACCACTTAAACCACAGTTAAAAACAAAGAAATATCAAAAATTGTACTACTTAAAAAAATGGATGTTTGTAACTACTATTTTTTTATCATTTTAAACATATTTTTAACTGTGTTGGAAATGCCCACTCGGACATTATTTGGATAATGGAGTTCGCTTTTCGAATGTGCTCTGAATTTGATTTGTCTGTGGCGTTTTTTTCAATTCTTGAACCCTATGGCGAGAAAATGGAATTAAGTTTCTTGCATCAGCATTTTACCTGTCAAGTGATATGCCTTATAAAATCAAAACACAAAACATAATCTCTGGCTGTATTATAATGTAACCAGGGAATGTATGAAACCATTCCGCGCGATAAAATCTCCGTGAAGTTCGTGAAAAATTGAAATCCTTAGTCGGCTGAGTTTTACTTTCTGAAACAGGAATTTCAAACATTTTCCCGTGATCGGTTACACAAGATCTTTCATCTAGTTCTTAAGGTAAGTCCTGTTAGGGAGTGTTGGGAGAATTTGTCGCAATTTGCCTGACGCTTTCCTCAATTTGCTGCTTGGAGGTGCTCTTGGAACCTGTACTTCAAGTGATGTACATTGCAGAGAATTCTGAGATGCATTTTGTTGTGAACTTTCTGTATCAATGCTGGCACTGGTTGTTAGTGAAACTTTTTCATAAACAGCAGGAAGATTTGTATTTTCGACACTTTCTTTGTTGATTATGTGTCCAGAAGGGTTCTTTTTCGATCAGACATAAAGTAAGGAACACATGTGTAACATATGCATTTCCTTGCATTCCTACATATACAGCAAACGATTTAGTAACGAGAAGTTAACTCTTTTATTTCAATGTCACTGATTTACAGGTTCCAACACTCTCTCCTACAAGGTCTAAGTGAACGTTATGTGATTTGGGTAGTTAGGGGGTTCATGTGATCGTTATTGCGTAAAACTGAGTGCTCCTTCCGAGAATTTAATCAGTGTTCACTTTGCTTTCTATTGTGCTGGTAAAGCAACGATAGAAGAACCCAAACACAAATATCACGTCGTGAACCAAAATTTCAACTCTGTGAATAATAATTGTGCTCTGAAAAATTATTGCTAAGGTTCGCCAACTAGTAATTGACCATCGACTTTGTGGATGGGATAGGATTTTAATTTTTATGGGCCCTTCAGCAAGTTTGGCTATATCAGCCCTTCACGTGGCTAATGAATGACGTCCCTTGGCGAGCACACAACACGAGGAAGGAAGAAGTAATTAGAGGAGGGAGTCATGGCCCCTAAAAAACATACCATTCCAGCATTTTCCTGAGGGAAACTGTGAAATAACCTCAGTCACGATAGCCGGCCTCGGTTTACGCTGCCACTGCGCCACGGTTGTTCGTTACCGTCTTTGTGGGCTGATAAACTAATAATAATAATGCTTGGAATATTCTATAATCACAATCATTGGGTTCACAGCAAACAGAAACTTATTGAGAGAAATATTTTGATTTTTAATTCAAGAAATTAAACATAAAGGAAATGTTCATGGGCGTCGGCAGGGGGATCGAAGGGGTCGATCGACCCCTCTGGAAATCTAGTTAATATTACCTTGATCTTGAAGTAGTCACGTATATATATTGAACTTAGAAGGAGTTTCCGGAGACAGGAAGGTATGTTCCCTCCGTAGCACTTCACGATAGTTCCTGTTTTCAAAATCTCAAACGTTGAAAGAATCAAGCAAGTTATCCTCAATCATTCCTATTGAAAATGAAGAGCCACATCTTTTAATACATCTGAAGTGGTTTCCTTTCTAAAGCAGAATAAAAGTGTTTCTCTGACTCATTTGTCTGACCTTTGCAACAATCGGAAAAGTATGAGCATTTAACACATATTGATGTTAAAAATAACCCAAGAATTCTGTTTGTGAAGACAATAATGTCACCGACTCCTCTGCACCTGTTTGCCCTCTGGCTGTAGCAAGGTGATCATGAATAACCCCGCCTCCTTTTAAACCAAGAATCTTGATGGATTACAGAGAGGGGAAGGGGTCGAGAAGACAAAACTGCAAATGGAGCAGCATGGACAATGATCCTAATGCTGTCAAACATTGTCTACCCTGTTCTTAGTAGCGTTCTGAGCAGAAAGAAATTTAGTTTTTTTCCTATGAGACCCTGCGGTTTAAAAGTGCAATGTTATTTTTAGCGGGGAGAATGGAGATTGACCCTTTTCAAGAAGAGAAAGGTTTAGTTTTGCATGGTTGTGCGCAGTTATTGGAAATCTGTGTTTCTGGTGTGTCATATAGCCAGTTTTCGTTTTCAAAACTTCAAAGTTGCTCGGGAGTGTCGGTAAGTGTTAAATGTGTGTGTTTTTCGACTCTGGTCTCTTTCAGAGTTTGTGGGTGTTTTCCCCTTAGTTTATAATTTATTTAATATCTCATGCGTAGGTAAGTGAATTAGAAAAAAATGCTTTTTAAAAATTAATCATGCATAAGCATAAGCAAATGAAACTCGATGTTTTTTCTAAAACAGCAAGTGTCCTAAAAATTGGAAAACACCAAACGTGATATTCTGTGTTGAAAATCTGAGCGAAGAAAAAGAGTTACCGGAGGGCAATCTCGTTAGCGTACCTTCTCCCCAAATGTCCTCTTGTGCAACTTTATTAGGTGAGGAGACGTCCTGTGACCCAAAAGACATTGGGAATTATGTAAACTTAAATTTGCAGTCAAGTGTGTCGGACACTGGTCGATATGAAATATTGATGTCGCCGTGGCACCCGACCGAAAATGATTTTAAACAAGATGTTATGCCAGGAAAACGCCCCTTTTTGTATAAGTGGTTTGTTGAATTTCCATGGCTAGCATATTCTAGAAAGTTGCGAGGGGGATTGTGCAAGTAGTATGTTCTTTTTCGATCTCCGGTAAAAAGAGGATTGCAAGGGTCTTTTATACTAACACCGTTTAGAAAATACAATGATTTTTTACATCTGCTCGACAACACGAACAATCTGAATGGCATCGGGCGCCCACAGAACGAGCTCAGTTATTTTCGAATGTTATGTCTACGAAAAGTTTGCCCGTTGATTTGAAAATTGATGAAGCGGCTCGGAAGCAAGTTGAGGAAAATCGAAAAAACTGTCATCAATCTTTGAGACAATTGTCTTTTGTGCGACACATGATTTGTGTTTACGAGGAAAGAATGCTAAATCTGACAGTTTCTACGATCTTTTCCAATTTAAAGTAGATTCAGGAGATATAACATTAAAGCAACACTTTGAAATTGCTGCTCAAAATCCAAAATACTTATCTGTGCAGACTCAAAATGAATTGATATCAGTTGCAGGCAACACTTTATATGAACAGTATCTAAAGCCTAAAATTGTTTCTTTCCATTATTATAGTGTGCTTGTAGATGAGACAGCTAATATTGGGGGTGTAGAACAATTGTCTCTAGTTATTCGGTTTTACGACACTGTTGAAAATCAGATGCGAGAAGATTTCGCAGGTTTCATCCCATTAGGAGAGTTAAACGCCCCATAAGCATTGGAAGAACGTGGATTATCTCAGTATGAACTTGTAGGGCAGGGTTTCGATGGTTGTTCCACCATGGTTGGATGTAGTAACGGTGTACAAAGCATTATCAGGCGACAATTTCCAAAAGCGTTTTTTCACCATTGTGCATCACACAAGCTTAATCTTGTCGCTAATAAGCTATGTTCCGTTTCTTACATACGAAACACAGTGCATACTATCGAAGAAATCACAATTTTCTTTCGCGAGAGCCCATTAAGAAGAAAAAAATTTCCAAATATCCCACTTCTTTCTGAAACCCGCTGGACTTCCAAATACAGCAGCATCAGAAAATTTTCTGAACATTTCATAGAAATAGTGTGTGCGTTAGAAGAACTGTCAATAAATTCTACAGCTTCTGAAACTAAAAGCAATGCTTATAGTCTTTTTTGCAGGAACAAGAGTCTTTATTGTTTCTTTGTCAGTTATCAGTCAATATTCCTCGTACCTTGAACCAGTGGCACAAATTTTGCAAGGAGTTCAGTTGAACTTAATGGCGGCAAAATCACACATTTCGGAGTTGATTTGTATGTTCAAAGAACAGAGAGATACAGCTGAAGTTACATTTCATTCGATCTTGGAAAAGTGTATTCGTGTTGCTGATGAACTGAATATTCAGCTGTCAGTTCCCAGACTTGCATCTCGACAAGTTCATCGTGCTAATCCTGCATAGAAAAATGCGGAAGAATATTATCGGCGAACCATATTTATACCGTACACAGATTCTTTATTACAGTCGCTAAATAATAGATTTTCGGAAGAACATTGCCCAGGCTTTTCACTCTTTACACTGCATCCCCGTGAAATAAAAAACACCTCTAAACTACAATTCATAAAGATGATAGATGAAATAAATGAAATTTATGAATTTGACAATTTCCTTCCTCAAGCTGAATGCTGGTACGATTTATGGAAACACAGAAATCTAGATGCAGACAGTTTAGAGAAACTCTCTCTTTTTGATTTGATGGATCACGCCACATTTTATACGGCAATAAAGCAAGGAATACAAGTAATGGTTACCCTCGCCGTTATAACATGTAGTGTTGAGAGAAGTTTTAGCACCCTAAGACGTGTGAAAACTTGGTTAAGGTCAACTATCTCTGAAGAAAGATTGACAGGATTGTGTATGATGAGTCTCCATCGGGAACTTATAAATAAAAATAAAACACAATTCATATCAGACGTGTTGGATGCTTTTGGGAAAGAACCAAGGCGTATGCAATTCTTGTTCAAGAAGTAGACCTATATGACACGTAATAATGCTTATCTATATATAAAGATTTTTTATGTGCACTTTCCTTTATATTGTGTGTTCGCTTTCTTTTATATAAATATAATTTGATTGTTTTGCGTTTTGTAAAGTGGTTAGGGAAGAAAGAAAGATTTTGTGCATTTTGTGTGAGCTTTATGAAACAAGACAAGTAATTATTTCTACCTGGTGGCTTAGTTATTTACAATTACGAAGATGACGACGATTTTATCTTATAAAATCTGCTCTTTTCCTGTTTGGTAAGTAAAACCATAATATTTTCGTAAATACATTTTTGCATGTGTTATTTTTTAAAATTTCTATTTATGTGAAATGATTAGGTTCTGATTTTCATGTACAAAAATATGTTCTTGTATTTATCGAGATCCCGAGAGCAGTCTCGTTGTTCCATGACTTCGCAAAGGACCAAGGATGTTATAAATAGAGGATCTGCCCATACGTATCTTCATCCTATTAAATCGGTGAAGGCAAAAAGCAACCGAGCATCGGCACGTCTGATTGGCTACTCTCGTTTCTACCATTGTCTGATTGGCTACTTTCGTTTCCGCCATGATTGTTGGCTCAAAACATTGCGATCTATTGGGCGGAGTGGGCAGAGTAGGAGTGGCGAAACTGTGACGTATGGCTTCAAGATTTTGTTGTAAGGGCAGATCCTCTATTTTATAAGATCCTTGCAAAGGACTGATAAATAAACATCAAGAAACACAGTGCTGTTATAAAGTTTCCTCTTTTTGGGTTGGTTTATTCTGAGTTTAGTGTCGCTTACAGCCCCGAGGGTGAGATGTGGAACTAAAGCTTCATATGGAATGCAAACTTCATGAGCTCAACTTCTACCGGGAATCTAACTCGAATCTCCCACACCAAAGGCACGTACGGTAGCAACAGAGTCGCGAACATGCATTCTTTCTCTCTCTCTCTCCTTGATTCTTTCAACTTTTGAGATGTTGAAAACGGGAATTATTATGAAGTATTACGGAGGAAACATATGATTCTGTCTTCGGAAAGTTCTTCTAAAGTCAACATAGTATATGTACTTGCATGACTTCCTAATTATAATATTGTGATTTTGATATATATATATATATATATATATATATATATATATATATATATATATATATATATATATATATATATGTGTGTGTGTGTGTGTGTGTGTGTGTGTGTTATTAGCGTTTGTTCGTGACCCCCCTGCGAAATAAATTGATTGTTAGATATAGGACACTTGTGCCTCAAAACATTATACCGCATTTGTATAAAAAGGGCACACAAACATGGGAAAAACAAAAATTCATAATAGAGAAGCACTAAAACAAACAGTATTATTACACCAACGCGGATGATGCACTAACTCAACTGCGAACAAGTATACTATATAATTTCTAAATGTTACGATATTCTTTTTTAAAATATCTGTACTGTATATATTTATGCAATGGCAATTTTTCTGATTCCCACCCTTTGTTTCTTTTTGTCAAAAACACTATAAAGCTTTACTTTTTTAAAAATAGTACTCTCGATTTCTGGTATGATTATTGCAATTATTCCAATAGCGTTACCGTTAGCGATGATAATGAAAAATATTGATTCTGATATTTTTACACACTATTCGTACACAATTAGTTCATTGAGATAACAATTACTGCTTAAATAGTCCTTTGCACAAATGCTACAATAGACTGTTGCTACTTTCCTGAGATTGAATATAGGTTACTTATTTTTCTGAAAATTATTACATCCAGTTTTGTATTTTTATTTAACTTTTTTTTGGGGGGGTCCAAAAGTCATATATCATATGTCTAAGTTTCACCCCATGCTTGCACTTTTAATATAAAAATGTTTTAATAATTATTCAGGAAACATCATTACCAATATTACGATATTGACACGACAGTAAATGTTTTCACAGAAGAACGGAACTTGGAAATCGCGGAACCCCGCCCGTCCCCTTTTACGAAGACAAGCTTTTTCGCTGTAAATTCTCTTCGGAAGTTTGGTACGTACGCAGGAATTTATTTCGGAAGGGATCCAAATGTTTTCTAGGGTCAAAATCCAACACGAGGATAGATTATATTAACTAAATATACAAAAAAAAGTCGGGAATTCGGGGGAAATCCTGACCCCAAGGACCCACCCCTGCATACATCCCTGTCGGAAGTGTTCTTGGTGACGTTTGTGAATGTGTCCCGCCCAGGGGCGTCATTTCAGACTTCGCTTGAGGGGTCAAGAGCACCATCAACATTAGACTTTCACGTTTTGTACTAGTTTATAAGTAGTAGACATCGATTAAAGTATATGTATTCTTGAAACCTTTGGGGGGCAATTGCCCCCTCCTGTCCTCCCTAAATGACGCCCCTGGTCCCGCCCTGTCCCTTCTTCAAGCAAGAACGTCCTAAATACTGTCATTCGTTAGTGCTCACAAGGGATACATTTTTTCCTCCTCTCCATAAAACTTACTGCACTCTGAATATTGTTTGCAAGAATAATTTAAATTTATAGAAAATATGTTTAAATATCCTATTACGTATTTAAACTATTATCTTTTTCATACTTTAATATCTCATACTTCATTCATACTTTAAAATCTCACTCGACGACTTTCAAACAACAATTCTTAAAGAACTTGTAGTGTTTTGAGAATGTACACCAATGGACATAGACTTTTCAATTCTTTTCCCTAAATCGCTGTCTAACACTGTCCCTTGTTTCAAAAATAAAGATGAATCTGGAATAGAGAATTTTCTTTACATTATTATAAAAAACAAACTAAATTTAGTTCATATAATCACTCTTGTATGATGTTTTTACAGTCTGAAAGTCGAAGGGCAAAACGAGTATTTTGTTCTCTACGAAAATTTTAGGGGGGCAGCTGCCCCCTTTCCCCCCGGTTCCGACGCCCTTGTCCATAGGTTAAATTAAAAGCTCGTTTGTACTGTGCATGTAAGACTACTTAATTATGTGAACAATATTCGAAATTCTGTTCATACTTTTTTGTATGTAATCATAGATATTCTTTTAGAAATACACTATGCCAATAATATTTGTCTTATTCTATTATTATTATTATTATTATTATTATTATTATTATTATTATTATTATTATTATTATTTTAAAAGCAAAGGTGGATAGCACAGGAGCAGCTGCTATTTGCTGTACAGTAATCCAAATGATTCGATAGATCGATATGTTAATGTTTGTACAGTTCCACATCTCAAACAATTACTTATTTAAAAAATAAGATATGCAGAAATATAACTCTATCACGTGAATTATCGTCCTATAGTGGTGAAATGCATACACATAAAGCAGCAAGACTTTTGTTTTCAGTAATGAATTATAGTATATATCCTTTATGTAAACATTAATCGATATGTATCGAATGCTAACCCCCATGAAGGGAAATCATCCATGACTTCCCACTTAATGGACAATGAAATCAAGAATGAAGAACGAAAATTCAGTAGCTGAAAGTAAAGGTTCATTAGGTAAGATGTTGCCTCTATTTCAATACTAGATTTTGGTTTGTTCGCACATGTAGTGTTTCAGCGTATGTTGATTTTTTGAGAAAATAAATAATCAAAAGAACGCGTTATGGTGTCGGCTGCTGTGCTTATGGCGTCTGCTATGAAGACTCGCGCCAAGAACGACTGTTTTGTTTGTTTTCGTATTTGTTTTATCGAATTATAGTTTATAACAATTATTATTAGAGAGCTTGTGACAAACTTACGGTCAAAAACTTTGATTTCAGGTGTTTTTCGGTCAAAATTAGGAAGTTCCTGAAGCAGGAGAGCTTGAAATATAGGGGCGTTGTCATGGGCAGACAGTTTGTCAGATTAGTGTCACGTTTGTTTAGATGTTTTTGTTTTTATATAAGTATGGAATAATATCTATAAGAAACTGTTGTAAGGGCGTTATTAGTGTAGAAGTGAAGTTAGCGTGTATTTAAAAGTAATGGAAGTGCAAAAATCATAATTATTGTACTGAAATATTATTTTGTGTGTGTTATAAAGACTTGAAAAAACATTGTGACGTCACAAGCCGTCGTTATACGCGAGTCTTTGTAATGGATTTTGGTGGGAATGTGGTATTATTTTCTTGGATGCGGAGGATATAATTCAAAATATTTAATTTTCACAGAGGGTTGATTCATATTTATGCTTTTCCATGCTACCTTAAAACTTCTTTGTGTGTTACATGTTGTCCGACGTGTCTTCAAATAAAATTGCAAAGGCTCTGTCTGCCATTGTATGTAAACATGCGAGGTATGTTTTCATTTTTGATTTTCAGTGAGTCATTTCTGCATTGTGTTAAAGAATAAGTAAATTGTTTACAATTGCTAAGGTTAAACAAACATTTCTTGATAGTTTGTTTTACTTAATTATTTTTATTATTAGTAATGTACGTGTATTATTTGCCTGTACGTATGTATAATCAATTGTGTGTTCATATCCGAACGTGGTATTGATGAACTTTTTTTTTTTTCTATTTATTCCTAGTATGGCTTAAGTAAATGTTCGTATTACTACATGTGAATACGATTATGTCGGAAATGAAGAATCACGGGTTAATTTTACTGTATCCGCTCCAGTAAGGTCTTTACGCAGACACGAAAAATTACGCTCAATTAATTTTAACAAAATGAGTCCGAACGGTACAGATCTACTGTACGGATCCATAGATTTGTAAAATTTCGAGAACAAACTTGTAATAATATTGGAGTTCAGTTCCGAAGTTGGTAGTCCGAGTCTAGTAAAATTTTGAAAATTTACCGGGAAGAAATGTACGATTTTCTCGTCTGTGTACATAATAATATGTATACGCACTTTTTCGCAATTGCTCGTGCTCCCCTCTCCTGACTCAGATAGCATTCCTGCTCTTTAGTGACCACCTAGCACAAGTTGGTTTGTGTTTTTGAGCAATAGTTATTATCGTGTACATACACTGAAGCCCCCCTAAAGTGAATCTGTACGAAGGAATGCAAGTCCGCACCTCAAAAATAATTGTTTAAGATACGAAAAGTAAATTTACTGAGATAGAAGTACATATGTAATGAATTTATTGATCTGTACAATAAGTTTTCACCGTCCGAACCTTCCCTAACCCAAAGGTAACCTTACCTTACTCTGTCCTAGTATACCGTTTTAAGCGGTTCTAGTTATTGATACGCAGCTTGGAGTATGGTACCCAATTTGCTTCACTACAGTTGTGTTGCTCGGCAATGCATTCAGTTACGTGCTGATTTCTAACACCTAAGCAGAGAGAAACAATTAATAAAACATTCTAGTTTCACCATAATTAATTTGTTTTGTCCTTTGTAAATATTTTGGTCTTTGTGTCGCACCATGGGCCAACATGTGCAGGCTTAAAAACGTTAAAATTTTATCATTTATTAAAAAATTCACCGTCAAGTGTTCCTGGAGAAAGTCGTTAATTCCTCGATGCAAGTTCACTTTAGGGAGGCTTTAACATTCTGCGAATAAGTATTCCGTTAGGACATAAAAACTACAGTGTAGGAAACAAAACAACCTGTCTTAGGTGACCACTAGAAAGCATGAATACTGTCTAAGCGAGTCAGGGCGGGGCGAGCTATGTCCTTAGGGAACAGGCGCGTTAGCAACGGTGAGATTAGCATAAACGAGTATGTCACTGTAAAGCACAAGGTTATGTGAGGTTCGGTTAGTTGCTTCATAGTATCTTTACTGCAATTACTTCACACCATCACTCCGATGTTTACTGTAACTCTTTCCCCATTTTACCACAATTTCTGTAATTTATGCCTCTCCGTAAAACGTAATAACTAGTTTCTTGATCAACATGCGGTGTTATAAAACTGAAAAGCCACATTCATCACATTGAACTGTCGCTTTCAATAATGGGACTAATTGCCTTATTACAATCTAATGTCAGCATGCCTCCACTTAAAATAGGGCCAACAAGACACAGCTTTCAACATTGAAAATAACACATTAAGCTTGTTTAGTTAGTATGAATTTCAGGAAAATAACCAATTCATTATTTCTATCCTGTAGATTTCACTTGTTTCTCGTAGTTTTGGACCTACTCTCCGACTCACTCACTCCCAATATTTTCCAGTGAGTAACGAGCGAGAAATTCCACCCATCTGGTACAGTTTCACTTTAGGAGAGTCACCAAAACTTTTCGCAGGTACGCCTGCACTGGGATTAAGATCCGGCAAGGCCTGCCGCGCCAAACTTATGTGGTGGTCGTGTATGCAAAAAAAAAAAAAAAAAAAAAAAAAAAAAAAAAAAAAAAAAAAAAAAAAAGTGTCCGTGAGTACGTTCCGCAGGTCTCCCTCATTTGCGATGGATCTCCCAGGAGGTGGTTGTCAAGGGAGCAAAACAGGTAGTAATCTGTTGGCTCAAGATCCGGTGAATATGGTGCATGGTAGTGTCTCCCAACTGAGTTGCTGAGAGTTAAATGAACGAAACCAAACATTACCTAATCTAACCTATTCAGAAGTCATTATTGTCATGTTGAAAAGCTGGCGGAGGTTAATAGAGTACATGCCCTGCACTTGATATTATGGAGGTTGAGCGAACGGAGACAGACGAGTAGCATAGGCCGTCAGGGCGCTGAAAGTACAGGAGCAGGTGTTTCTTGAAGGGATTTGCCTTTAAAGCTTTTATTATGCCACTGACACATACCTCTCGTTTTAATTTTGTATTGAATTAATAAATCGCTCATTTCCTTTTCGAAATACTGTGCTCCCTATTATAGTGTAATAAACACACTTGTGAAAACTAATGAAACTTTAACAATATCGCATCTTGGAAAACGTGTGGCAATGGAACTTCGTTTTTCACGGGAGAAGAATACGAGTGTAATTTTTAGTATAATATAATTATTTAACAACTTGAATTGATGCATATTTGTAATAATTTGTAAATGTACTTGTCTATTTGTTGGGGCCACGGTGGCTCAGTGGTAGAGTGTTTACCTCTGGTGCATGGGATCCTTGGTTTGATTAGAATATGTTCAAGTAGTTCTCATTTCAATACATTGCGATATTTATCCAAAATATTATCGTGTTAAACAAAAGTTGCGAAACCCAGTTGTCTAGATGCTTCATTGCTTGGAGCGATGGGTTTAGTTAAGAAGAGCTTCTAAAATGTACTTGGATAAACTAAGAGAATAATAAAATTATTACTAGTGTAATCTAGTCTAATTTTAATTAATTTATATTTCACAAAGATAGCTGATATGCTGATTGTAAACGTGCAAAATGGAGAGTTTTCATCTGTGTAAACCACGTGAGACTGCTAATCTGTTTTGTGTGGCGGAGTATAATTAGTTACTTCAGTTCCTCTTAGATATTTAGCATCACAACATGATAAATTTGCGATTAATAAGATTATATATGCTAGCAGAATGCTTGTTATATGTGCATGAAAAATAAGGTTTATGGCAAATATTTTGAAGATATATACAAAGTTTTTCTGGTTTTCAAGATATTTGTTGGTGCAGGTCGTTCCTAAATATCAAGACCGAACAAAATCATTTTCTCTCATCCAAACAAGTGTTTTCACACAATTCATGCGGATTGTTAGCTCAGATCTTTAGTATCCCTACTCGCTGGTCTAGCGTACGCGCTTTTGGTGCATGCGATAGGTCTTACGTAGTATCGATGCTGAAAAGGGACACTAAATTTCAATAAACAGACGATCTTTTGACTATCTAAACGATCGGGAATTAGTCTGACCATCAACCTTCATTAATACTGGAACGTTCACATACACACGCAGCAGTCATAGCTCGTCCATTGTCGAAGAGAAATGGAGGTATCGAAGTAACTTGTTCGTGTGTAGGGCATATTATCTGCAGCATCTAGTCGTCTAATATGCCAGGCATTTGCGAAGAATACCGTGCACGAGCACATTCCAGGTATCGTTCGGTAGATGTGCGACTTTCGAATGAAGCTCACAGTGGACGACCACTATGTTGGGTGATGAGATCCTGAAAGCAGCCATCGAGGACGAAAGTGGTCTAACGTGTGATGAACTTGCAGAATGGTTCCATGTTTCCTCTGAAACTGTCAGACTGCACCTACAGGAAAAGGGAAGTCAAGTGGGTACCCTACACCTTGTCGGCAGCCAACAAGGAACAACGAGTCACTGCGTATTTGTCCTTTCTCACTTGGCACCTGAGCACACTCATTTTTGATCGCTTGCTTACTGGTGAGAAAAGTAAGTCCTCTATGACACTGCCAAGCGTATCAGACATTGGTTGCCGCTATGTTATATTGTTCCTCACATCTCGGCACCCACGAGAGGTTATCCTCTTTGTTTAGTGGAATTGTCGGCAAGTGGTGCATTACGAGTTCCTTTCACTTAGTCAGCTCATCCCTGCTGATTTCTACTCTCTGCAGTTGCAAAGGGTGCGTCGTGCATTGCGGCAGAAGGAGCTGGCATTAGTGAATCGCAAGGATGTGCTGTTCCTGCACGACAACTGCAAAGCCACATGTAGCAAAGAAGGCCCGGGACACTCTTCAGCAACTTGGTTAGGAGACACTACCATGCACCATATTCACCGGATCTCGAGCCAACAGATTACTACCTGTTTTGTTCGCTTGACAACCACCTCCTGGGAGATCCATCGCAAATGAGGGAGACCTGCGGAACGTATTCACGGACTTCTTTGCATACACGAACATCATGTTTTATCACCAGAGTATTGTGCAACTGCAGAAACGTTGGCAAAAGGTGTTGGATGCTGATGGAGATTACTTCGAAACCTAAAGGTACACTCATGTCCAAAATGATTGTCGCATACAACCGTCTTCTTGTAAGAATGTAACTTGATAATGATTTTGCAAGGTACTTATAATACTGATACTATGTGTATAATAGGGAAATGTATATTTGAGGTAAATTTCATAGGAAAAGAATTATAAATAAGAAAATTAGATTGAGTAAAACAAAATGTTGCCAAATGGACAAGAAAGTTTTATTTTTGTTTTATTGTTCTTATTTACTGCTCTTTTGACATGAAATTTGCCACATACATGTCTTTGCTGATTGTACAAATACTAACATTATAAGAAATACCGGGCGAATTCGTTATCAAATTATATTTCTACATAACATATTTATAGACATGCGACAATAATTTTGGACATGAGTGTACATACCATCCGTTGTATTACTCTTTGTTTATCATTGCTCTAGAACGGCAATAACTTTTGATTACCTTGTATTACTGAAAATCCTTACCTCAAAATGAGTTTTCCGACAGGCCACAGTAAAATGTCTTTTCTGAATTTCGAAATTTAGCCAAGTCAGCTTTCTGGATGAGAATACAGCGTATTCACAGGAAGACTCCGTGATTTTAATTGGTTATAAAATTAAGACCTTTCAAAATTTTGTTCATTTTTTTTTTTTGCCTAAAGGTATATCAACACAAAGTTTAATGTTGTATATGTTCATTATAGGCTGGATATGAGCCCCACGTGTTACACGGCAAACATCTATTAAATAATCAAGCTCACTTCACTCTCTTAGAATAGATTCCGGCGTGATTGTGTTGATAGCTTCTGTGATTCGTTCCTTCATGATTTCCTTAGTTGCGGGTACACTATGTCTTTGACATACTCCTATAGGAAAAATTGACTTGACTTGATTTGATTTTAGCGAGGCTTTCAGAGTGGACTTACTGATTATCGTGGAATCCGAACCAAATGAGCTCCCACCGGGAATCGAACCAGGATCTCCCACGCAAAAGGTGCGGATGTTAACTATTTAGCCATGCAATAAGATCCAGTGACCTAGAAGGCCACTGGAGAAACTCTTGGTCATTGCTTCGAGCACGACCAATCCATGTGTTTGATAGGAGCTCATTGAGAAACTTATGGACATTGCGATGCCAGAGCGGTAGTCAGCGTTTGCCCAAGTGGGCCCAGCCCGAAAAAACCCACCGGGTTTTTTCGGGTTGGACCCACCTGAAAAAACCCATCTTAAAACCAACCTGGGTTTTTGACTTTTTTGTTAGTGTATTATTGGTACAACTAAGGTGATCACATTGAAAGTTATTTTTATCAGATTTTAAACTTTCTTTGGGCGAATTATATGCTTTCATGTTAAGATAGACAACAATATTCAACATAAGACCTTTATAAAGCTCTAAATGCACTGAATAAATAAATAAATAAATAAATAAATAAATAAAACCCTCACCTTAGCTTAGATAATTGTAGAACAGATTAATGTGTGGATTATGCTTATAGCCTATTTGAAGTAAAGCAAGCGATTGTATATTTTAGAAAATACTTTCCATGAATAGTGTGTTTCCTGACTCGGCACCGCCGAGGGACGTTATCCCTCATACGTTGACGGGTTTAATGTCATAGGTGCCGGTACTAACAGTAAGTATGTAAATACATTAGTAAAATTATTAATATTATTTCTTACCTTTGATGGTAACAAAAGTATTCAGTAAAATTTGGTTTTCCAACAACAACAGTTAAGTTCAGTCATTTTTGCTAGCCTTCCAATAGGCATTCTGTAGAATCAACACTAGCAATAACGTAAAAATTCTTGTCAAAATTAAGAAGCTTAATGCTCGGAGCTCCGAAGACTACGTAACGCTTACTATTTCAAGTGCTGCATTCAAACTTCAGTATTAATGGAAGTTTCGATGTATAGTAAAGCAAGCTGCATTTTCAGGGAAAACCCATCGTGAAAGAAGTGTTCGGGAAATTCCCGCAATTGAACCCACAAAGCATCGAAAGTGAATACTTCAACAATAAAACTATTTATTTTACGCTGGAGGATATTTCATTTCATTTTAGACATTTTGAAACATGTACTTTATAAAATATGAATTATAGGCTTATCTTTGTTAATTGTTTTAAATTAATTTTCGGAAAAGAACGGTCTTGCAACAAGTGCTCGGGTAATTCCCGTAATTGAAAAATGAAATGAAATCTTTAAGTTTTACGTCCCACGGTTATGCCGGTTAGGCTAAAGGAGACTGTGATGATGAGAGATGAGGGAAATGGTGGAATGAAGAAAGTGGGAGGAAACGGGAGAACCCCGAGAAAACCCACGAGCACGGTGTTTGTCCACCACAAAGTTCACTTGGCGGGGGCTGGGATCGAACCCGGGACCCCAAGCACCAGAGGTGAACGCTCTACCACTGAGCCACCGCGCCCCCAATTCCCGTAATTGATTGCACAAAGCATCGAAAGTGAACTTCAACAATAAGACCATTTATTTTACGTTGAAAAATATTTAAGATATTTTGATGAATTATGTCTTCGTTTTACATTAATATAGCTGTTTGGTATTCATATTTGGCGAACGTCACTGAGGCTCCTAGGATGATTCGATCTACATTTGTTCGTTTGTCTGCCTTTACCACACAGTGTTCAACTTTCGGTCTTTTAAATTTTCAGGATACAAACCAGAGACACTCTAAATTTTCTGTTTAGATTCTGGCAGCATACCAACGTAAAATTACAAAATGGCGCGCTTTTTTTTTTTTTTAAATAGCTTATATCCACTGGCGAAAATCCCGGAGGGATGATGGGGACATATCCCTTACAATCTTGGAACTGTCCCCCTCAATAACCCGATTGGAAATGTGTCTTTTAGGAAGAAATGTGATGATTGTGTCCAACTGTCACAAAGGAAAGTGAGATTATATTGATACCTCCCAGAATAAGCCTCAAATCTGACCGCCTCCCAATGTTGAAGACAACTCTGCTCCCCTGCCCATGTTGTCCCGAAGTCCCACACAGGGGACATAAAATATGACGATATTATTATTACTTTACAACTTTAAAATCAAACTGGCAACATTGAAAACTGTTAACAGGGAATTATCATATTCGGATCATCCCTTGTAAACAGTTTTCAATGTTGCCAGTCGGATTTTAAAGTTATAAAGCAATAATAACATATTTTATGTCCCCTGTGGCGGACGCTGAGTCTGACATGGGTAATCCTCCCCAGCATTGTTTTTCGCCTTCATAAATATTTTGCACATCGCATATTATATATATATAATATACCGTCTTACCCATCTCCCCAATGTTGAAGACATTTGCGCCGCTGCTGATATCACGCTACAAAGCGCAATTTTAGGTCTTTCAAGCTGAAATTTTCAAAGTAGAAGCACAAGGGACTAAATTAACTGTATATATTTTGACGGCATAAAATTTCAAAATGGCGGCCATTTTTCAAAATAGCGGGCATCCATGCTACAAGGTGCAATTTTCGGACTTTTTAAGTTAATATTTTGAGGCTAGAAGCACAAGACCTTCTAAATTTGCTGTATAGATTTTTTCGGTGATCCAATATAAAATTTCAAAATGGCGGCAATTTTTTCAAAACAGCAGTGAATAGAAAGTTGTTGCAAGTTGTGACAATGACACTCATAAAATGTAAATCATATTTTAACATTTTTACCCCAAAGAGATTGAAATATTTCGAAAAAACCCAATTAAACCCGAAAATACCCGAAAAAACCCACATGGGCCCAGGTGGGTTGGGTTTTTTCAAAAATACCCGGTTTTTTTCAAACCCTGGCGGTAGTATTCCATCTTGTTGATTAAAATAGTTCTCTACCTCAGTAAGTTGTGGCATCAACCAGTTCCGTAACATGTCCAAGTGACCTTCGCCGGACACTGTTAGACCGTAAATAAATAAAATAGAATAAAAAAAGGTCCATAATCTCTATTCTGGTATGGCACAAAAGTATTGCACTTGGGTGAATCACATTGCACTTCCAGCGTGGTGTGGGGTTCTCCGATCCCCATATTCGCACATTGTGTCTGACCTTTCCATGTAGATGGAAGCTTGCTTCATCACTGAAAGTGATTTTGGACATTAGGTTATCATAATTTTCGAGTAATTGCTAGAGATGCGAACAGAACTGTATTTGCTTTGGATTGTTTTTAGGTTTCAACTTCTGCACCAATTGCACTTTATATGGATGAATTTGCAAGCGTTTGAATAACACCTTGCTAACAGTGCGAGGAATTTGTAGTTCTTGCCTAGCTCTGCGCACAGATTTCTGGGAGCTCCGCACAAATGTTTCTCCTATACGATCTGCAACTTGCTGCGGCATTTGTCTGCCAGAATGCCCTTTTCACTTGTCACAGATGCAACCTTCTTTACGAAATCGGTGTACAAAATTGACTAATCCGAACGTGGTTTCATCTCAGATTCGCGCGTGAACGCACGATGCACAGTGACAACACTCTTTGTTGTGTGAAAATCCAAAACACACCAGCTGCGTTTCTATTTGAGGAGCGCTATCTTGAATTTACTGCCCCCTAGCGGAACAATGAGTGAATGTTGGAACCTGTAGCGAAGAAAAAAAAAAATGTTTTGAGTTAATTCATTTTCTGACACTTTATTAGGCCTACAAGGATATTGCAAAAAATTTTCATTTTATAATCAATCGAAACTACTGGCTGTTTTTGTGGACACGCTATATTGTGTCACAATATAGAGTATAGTGTAAAATTAAAACATTCAAATGCACGCACACACACACACACACACCTTTACAACCGAAATTTTCAAAAAACCTCTAATACGTGTTCACTTATTTTTAGCGAAGAGTTTATGTATAGAATTCCATATTACGTACTGATTATAAAATCCGAAATCTAGTTGTCCCTTTTAGGAGCGAAATTTTCAAAAATGTTTGAGAAGTTTATAGCAGAGTTTTATCTCCCTGATTTCGGGGACTTGACAGATACTCTATTAGTAATAAATTTGAATTTCGTATGTATGTACGCAGAAAATATTATATATATATATATATATATATATATATATATATAAAATATATCATCTAGCAGCCAATTTTTATTTTTGTCGTATGTTACAAATGTTCTTTCGATACGCAGTTTAGAGTGAATGACTTCTGCAGGCATGTAGAACGGGAGAGAATGTTTTGAGATGTTAGTTGAAGAAAGCAGTAATTCTCTTTGTTGAGGAAGGCATAATTCGCAATTTGAAAATAATATACCACACGAAACTTGGAGAAGTTTTGGATCAATGTTACATTTGTTTTATTAATTTTAACTTCATTATCGCGTCTGTCAATTAATGTATGATTATTCCGTTTAGAAAATAAATTAATAGTTGTAGTAAAAGAAAATTATATTTTCTTTCTTTCAGTGCCCTGTGATATACCAAAGCCAGTGCCTGTGGCCAACAATGATTCCTGTTCCCGAGAGCCAAATACACGTGAAGGAGGTGACTTCAGAGAAGGAAGAAATGGAGCTGGTGCTCTCTTGGATATGTTGGCCGAAATTGCGTCGCAAACTTTACACTCAGATCCTTCGATACCATTTGCTCATGACTCACCACAAAAGAAATTTCCAGAACCAGTTCCGGAAGCACCACATTCGTCCAATCAAGGAAGCCCAGATTTTTCAAAAGATACCTCGGGTTTGAATAAGAGAAAGGTAAGAAAAAAAATCGTTTCATAGAAGTAATCTTATTTAGAAAATGTTCTATTACTGAAACCTCCGAAATTCAGATTTACCTCATAAACATGGAGGGAAATGTATTTGAATATAAAAGAATAGAGCAATTATTTTGCTGTTTCATGTTCTAATGTAGTTTAGTTGCAGAGATTTCGTACGTATACTCTTCAATTACAAATTAATCGCGATTTAAAGAAAAAGAAGGAAGAAAATAAAAGCTTTTTACCTTTTTGTAAAAGCTCTACACTCACACACACACACACACACACAAAATTCTAATGAGGATTAAAATGTTTTCTTTGCCTTCTTCAACTTTTATTACATACATATCGTCACATGAGAAGCACAGGAATGTAACTCCATTGCCGCAGATTTATAGGCGAGAAGACAAAAATATTATTTTCTTAGAAAGATGTGTTTTTATAAGATGGTAATTGAGCTACATTACAACAGATAATCGACAAGGAGAACAGATGACGTTACGTTTAATGTACACCAAATGGAGCTTTCAAAATTATGTCCAAACATGAAGAAAACGAAAACCGCAACCGGTTCTCATGCGACGATATCTGAATGTTCTTACAAATCGTAAGCAGAGTATTTTTAAGATAGAGGCTTGTGTCCCCCCCCCCCCTTTTTTTAACGTAAAAATTAAACAAACTATTGTTAGGAATCAAAATATTCTTCAATAACCCGCTCATATCTTTCAATAAGACTTTGAGTCTCTGATTCAAAGAAAGCTATTAATTTTACACATAGAAGCTCAGAAGCTTTCATTGCAGATTTTCGACATACCGTGGATTCTCAAAATGAGATGGAGAATTGTTATAGCGATCTATGGAAAACGAATTCACACATTGTGTACGCAATGAAAATTGTACCCGCTTTAACGATAATATTTTGTTTGACCATAGGGACAGGCTGAAGCGAAGCATAGTCTTATTGATTTTATTCCGCTTTTGCAGACACATTCTACTTAAAAATGTATGCGTTGAATATTTTGGTGGAAAAGATCCGCTTATCTTCTTCAAAAAGCAATGAATTTAAAAACTACTTGTGCGTTTCACGATAGAGCAGGATATAAATGAACTGAACTTTTTGAGTGATTTTCAGTATTGGTAAGTTCGTGTGATGGATTTCATTGAGTGACACCTATTTACTTTTGGCCGGTAATAGAGGTCCTGTACCCGTAAATTTCCGTAGCGCTAATACACAATACTATAACATTCCCTTCCCGGCTCTCGAGTTGGACTGCTTTGCACGACTGCTCCTGGAATGATCCTACGTCTTACAGTATGTTGCGCAAAGTATCTAGTGATCATCAGTTTACGTTATTGCAGTTGTTTGATCTATCTGGTCGGAGAGGACTTTCCCATCTCTCTTTCTTGAACTTCTTGTGCTTCTAATCAGAGGAAACTGCAACGACTGTCACAAGCTACAGATGCATTGCTCTCACGAGTTGAGTTGATAAACTCTTTGAGAGCACGGTGAATAAGACCTGGTGTGATATTTAAAAACACTACTGTTTCGAACAAATTTCCAATGGGTTTCGCTTTTTCAGCTCTACTACAGACAATCTTCTTTGGAAGACTTCTTCCATCGCAAACACCTTGTTGCTGGCTTCAGTTTTATGAAAGTTTGACATCCATTTGTTGACACTGCCGATTTTTGGGTTTAACTTTTGATTGTCGCTTAATATGAGCACCACACATTTTTAAGAGGGCTCTCGACGCCGAAATTAAATTGCTCGCAAATTTTAAACTTTTTCATAAATATCCCAGAAACGTATAAAGCAGAGGAAAATTGCAAGTTGTTGTTCTTTTAACAATATGATTTTACAAGCGATAGCGTAAATGTTTTCCGTTGTTTGAAAGTTAGGAAATCAACTTTTTAACGCGAAAGAATAATTCGTTCCTAACTTTTTACATAATCAAAACATTCAGAGGAGTTGTAACTACGCTATCATTTGGAAAATCACATTGTTAAAAGAACAACAACATGCAATTTTTCTCCTCTTTATAAGTTTATGAAATATTTAGGGAAACGTTTAAAATTTGCGCCAATTTAATTTCGGCGTCGAGAACCCTCTTAAGTTTAAGTACTGTTGTCTTCGGGTTCTGAATTTTGCTTCGCGTGCTTTCTTACTGTATCTGAAGTACTGATCATGTTATGTTGTGGTTATACCGTAGTTTAAATCAGTCGAAGTTTGATTATTGTTGTATTACTTACTAAGTTGCTCGTTCCTCTCTGCTGAAACAACTAGACACTGTTCATTACATAAGCTAGCTATTGGTGCTTTCTGTAGTAGTTCTGTTGCTACTCTTTTAAGTTAAAGCAAGTGAACAATCGTGATCCCATCGTACCGAGACACTTTTCTGGAATTTTGCAGTCCATGTATGTTATATTACTTATCACCTATACAGTTTTCCCCTCCGCGGTGGGCAAATGTATGACTGACGTGCAGTACGTCTTCTGGCTACATGCTCATGATTCGTTCCTGCGTACAAGAATCTTATCGCTAGAACAGAGTGGGGAGGAAAAAATCAGGATTTAAAAAAAAAATAATTTTTCGTTGATTTTTATTTAAATCTTTTTTTTAAATTTAAATACATCTTTCTCCTTGTGTAATCCGTGCTGCAAACTGAGGAAAAACCACTAGGAATTGGAATTAAATGTTAATTACAGGGGGGCGGGGGGGGGGGAGCGTAACTATGCTCAGGCAATGGGGACCCGGAACTCAGGGGGCCCGCCGGCTCTGATCTAAATAAACAGAAAATGTAAATACAAATTTGATCCGTCAGAGAAATATTTTTGATGAAATGAAAACAATAAATAAATAATAAAATAAAACATACCTTGGTAGTGGCATTTGTAGAAATGGGGATAGATATGTTATTCTCCCCTCACACATCCCTGCTTGAAACATGATGTGTGTTTTTCGATGAAGACTGTCCCGCGTTAACAATGGAATAGTTACGTTGCCCTATATTTGACCAGCAAGGTATTACTTGGCTTGGGGGTAGCATAACTCCTTTCTGGAGGTCTAGGGGCGGAGGTAATTATATGACCTACATTTTAGAGGTTCTGGAGAGGGGGCCCGCGGAACCTTGTTACGCACCTGGTTAATTATGCCATTTAAGTATAAACTTCCAAATTGTCAAAAGTAGAGAAACTTGGTAGAATATTACTAAAACAAGCACACAAAGCAAGTGAGGACCAAACTGGTTATTTTCTTCCGGTGGATGTAGTGATGGGCAAAGAACCGGGAAAATATTTTTTTTCCTGGGTTTAAACCCAGGTTTTTTCCCATATTGGGAAAATATAAGGTTTTTTTCGTATAACAAGAAAAAGTATATGATATCTTTTATCTACACTTATTTTTTTTATAAGTGTATCTCTCTTGACATAGAAAAATTACAGGTTCTGTAGGAATAAAATAATACAGATCTCATAAATTTTACTATTTTATGTAAATTAAGCAATATTTCTTAGGACTTATCACTTACAACGTTTCTGAAAACAATCATAAATACAATAAAAGAAACGAAAATAGTAGCCTATGGATAAGCCACATGTCTGGGTGAAACTAAATATCACGCAAAACAGTTTGACCTAAGCCAAATGATTTTTGTGTGAAATAAGAGAATACCAAGTATGCTATGCTAATAAAGGTATATTGTTTGTAAAGTTTATAACTGCGTATTGATTGCGATGAGGTCTGTTGTAACAAAGTTGCTTAATGACTAATAAATAATGATTATGAGGGCTAGCTACGGACCTTCGACCAAAAATATAACTGATTTCGGGTTAGATTGGAAACGTAGTGGTTGACTGGCCCGCACTGCCAAATACTGCTCTCTAGGTCAATTAAAATTACATTGATTTTAATAAGAAATAGTAAAAGGAACCTAGATACTTTGTTAATATAAGTACATTATATATATATATATATATATATATATATATATATATATATATATATATATATATTGTTTTTTTCATATTAGAAAAATAAATCTCAGCTGGATTTCCAATTATGGGAATTAGGTTAGGTTAGGCTAGCTTGTTTTGGTTAACGGTGCATACCTAGTGAAAAGCTGATTATGATGTAAACTATTGCAAGGATGAAGGAAACTGTCTACCACACGCATAAAACGGCAAGAATAATAAGATGTACGAGAGGCAAAGTATCACTAAATCACATTTAGCACATCATGTGTAAGTGTATTTTATCATTCTTAAGCAAAGTAACCTAACTTTAAGTGTCAGTAATATGTAAGTAAGGTGGACCAGTTTTATTTACCCTTCTGTAAATTTTGATTCTAAAAAAAATTCTTACGGACATAATATGCGCCTACCATTTCTTCTTCAGCCAAGCTATCCGTAAAAGAACGAATCTCATGCTGTCTTGACTTCGCACAAAAGTATGGTTGGAGATTGTAAATGTTCCTGCGAGTCATTTCTTTGTTGTAAGTCTAATTCAATTAACTGTGGTGATGCTGTTCCTCTCGAACTACACGTTCACAATGTACTAGAATCTACAGATTGGTATAAATTTGGTGACCTAGTATATGTATTTGTCCCTTGGTTTTGAATAGGTCTACTAAATAGAAATGTACGCTTCCGGCTTGTTTGAAGGAGCTTTTCTTTCCTTTTGTGGATACCTTTAGCACGTTAATATGTAGGCTGACATTTTCAATACATTTGCAAATCTGTAGATCTTTTAGCAGAATTTATATTCCATCGATTTATTTTCTTTCTCTGTGTACGTTTTCTAGATAACGCTTTTACGCCGTACCATTTTTAGCTAAACGTTTATGATATACCAGTAGTAGAAATGACACTGACTACATAGCCAAACAAACTTGCACCTCTTGCGTAAGTGAATAGTTTCTGGTGTCATTAGATTCGAAGAAGTAAGTGACTAAAATTGACAAGGATGTTATAAAAGGTCTGCGCCCATAGCTATATTTATTTCCGTAACTTGATGAAGCAGAAAGTGCTCCACACCTGGGACTGGGAATGGGTAGATTTCATCACGTATGCATATGGTAGCAGGCAGCATGATTTACACACAGTTCATCTTAAGAAGAAATTCGAAAAGCTTAACCGAAGACAAAACCCTGAACCATCTCATCCGAGCAGAGAAAAAGCAGTGGTGAATCTCTCCAGAAAAGACTAAGTGAAGCAACTACAAGTCTTCTACTACGCTTTAACACCAAAACACATTCCGATCACGGAAACTGTAAGCGGTATTGAACAAGCAATAAAACACTTAGACCAAGAAGTAGCAGACCACATATGCACACAAGCCGTTACGGTCCTTATGAGGGCCAAGCAGCAGAAGCCGAAATACAACCTATCCAGAGAAGAATGGAAAGCCCTCAATGACCTACGAGCAGATGACAGCATCATAATATTACCAACAGACAAGGGGAATGCGACCGTCATTCTCAACAGGAAAGACAACCACTCCAAATTGACAAGCCTACTGGAAGATCCAGCATATAGAAAAATTGACAGAGATCTAACTAAGGCCATCGAAAAGAAAACCTCCAGATTAATACAAAGTTCCAGTCTGAATGAAGAAGAAATGACGAGGCTTAAACCTTCCGGTTCAATACCACCAAGGATTTATGGCCTTCCGAAGATACACAAGAAAGAAGTTCCATTACGACCCATAGTTAACACCATAGGAGGCCCCACGTACAACCTGGCCAAGAAATTAACAGGACTGCTACAGCCACTAACAGGAGAGTGTACACTCCATATCAGAAACTCCAGCCATTTCGTACAACTACTACACAGCATCAAGACAAACGCAGATGACATACTCGTCAGCTTTGATGTGGTTTCTCTCTTTACGAGGGTACCACTAGGAGATTCTATTAAACTCCTGGAATCGCACTTCAGCAAGGTTATAGTACATCTCTTCAGACACACCCTAACGTCTACCTACTTCAGTTACCAAGACAATTTCTATGAACAAAGCGATGGTGTGGCAATGGGCTCTCCTCTTTCTCCAGTAATAGCGAACTTCTATATGGAGCATTTTGAACACAAAGCGCTAGAAACAGCAACATACAACCAACAGGAGAACCAACACCTACTTTGCATGATCGGTTCCATCACTGCGGCGGTAGTAAATTGCACGCATCTGCTGGGATCCTGTCAAATAGACCCATGCTTCATCTAAGGTGATCACATAACGCCATTTGTCACCTGCCAGGTAACCTTCATACAGCCTTTTGCATGCCACCCTCCATTCTGCGATGTGCGTTGGCTTCAGAACATGGACCCGCCGCTTGTGTGCACTTCTGAGTCCCAAATTGTCGCGTATGTATGATTCGGTGTACAGTTGCAGTTGACCGTCCAACACGCCTCGCTATGTCACGTTGGGTGGGTGCATTCTCCTGGGTCACAAACCGGCGGACCTTGGCAATGACGTCTTGACTGCGTTGTGGAGCCGGTTGCTTTTGCCCCTTTTGACGACGCATGGCAATGGTTTGCTCTGGGTTTGCATTGCGATGGATGGCTGCATTAATTCCCTTATCAGACACTGTGAAACCTTTCTTCTTGCACTGTGTTCTTATTCGGCTATAGCTGCAGCCTATACCAGAAAGTGCTACGATGTAGCCCTCCCAAAAAGGGTCGATTTTCGGCGGCATTCTGCTCACACACGTCTCTCCTCTGCACGGCTTGTACACAAGTGTCTGGCTACTCCGTACTGCGTGCGTCACGTTGCTGACGCGAAACTAGCGCCTCTGGTGGCGACTGCTAATTGCTACCATAAGGATGAAACAGCCTTCTGTAACAGGAGAGTTGTATCCGGGGGAATGCAATAGTTGCCAGTTTCCCGAATTCCGTATGCCTCAGAGCAAATCTCGCCTCAAGAGGAAATGACATAGGGGTATTGAATTGGGCTTCGTCAGTCTAGTTAAGATGACTGAATTTTGTACTGGACAGCAAAAGAGTTGTGCAAAGAAGGTCGCTGAACCATTTTTTTTTCTCTTGGCATAAGAATCGTGTCTCGTCTCAAGAGGGAGAGAGCAATGAGTTCGATATCCAGTTGACACCTTATTGAGGGAAACAGATAGAACTGTAGATGGTTGATAGTGATAACTTGTAATGGATAGGCAGACATTTGAATGAGAGTGCTTGAATATATGGAATTAATGAAACTAAAGAACACCATATATGTTTTGTAGTATAATATTTTAAACTGTAAAATGAACACTTTTCTGAGACATTTATGGATTTTTCGTTGTTCCAATGCCTTCTATTTTATATTCTTAATAAAGGGTTGCCATAATCCGATATAATGTTTCCGTTTTTTTGACAATTCGTTGCAGAGGTTGCCATGCCGTAAGTCATATGATGGGGATACTTTGGATCTAGACCAAATTAGTAACATGTCTGCCAACCATCTTTTGAAACTATTTGCTGAATTTGACGGAAATGAAATGCGTCGAACTTTCACATTCACCTGTGCTTTGGACCCAAAACGTTGCCAGCAGAAGTTTTCCAGCTTTGGAAGTGAATTGAAATCCCGCCAACAAATGAAGTCTCATTTGCAAGAGCATGTCACTCAACTACTCAAGGAAGCTGCAGGTAAAGTTGTATATTTCGATTAATGTTATTTCAAGATTTATATTATATAATCAATAAGTTTAAGCGCATGTACCATGTACAACTCTTGTGTGATTTCGAAATCTTTAAATGCTACCTTGGCTACTGATAAAACTTAATTAACCCAAACATGTAGTCCGTAGATTTCTATAAATGATTCTGTGCTTTTATTTTCTGTCATTTTCTTTATTTTCGTGAAAGAAAGGAAAATCTTAATTCACATTTTACTAATATCTTGTTTGCGAATGATATTTTTGTTTTAAATACTCTATTAAATTTATATGTAAAACAAAACTTCTCAGTTAAATTCGTTTCCACAAATCAAAGTACAGTAGGTTAATTGCTTGACGCTGCTTTCAAGTCATAGATTAAATTCGAACTTCGTTTGTCCACCAGTTTGTAAATTATTCCTTCATGTAATAGAGCTAGAAACTAGTAAGAATTTGACTTGTTCGGTGAAGGAAGAATGTACTTGCTCTTAAGCTAGTTTAAGTTTCCTTTTTATATTGAAGAACAAATTATAAGTTGGTGCGAATAAAATAAGTATCCGTCCCAGAAGTGTGATTTCCATATGCCAAATGATTTGCCGTCCACAGCCACACACTTTTTTCTGTGCTTGGCCAACGATTGGATTCCGTGAGCTCCTCTGTAGCTAAGCGATTAGCGTATGCGCCTTTGGTGTAGGAGACCCGGATTCGATTCCTGGCGGGAGCTCATGTGGTTCGGATTCCACGTTAATCAATAGGTTCCGTCTCATATAGCCTAAGTGCTGAAAGGGATGTTAAGCTCAAAATCAAATCAACTCACGATTGGGTTCCGTGGCAAATAAGTCAGGAATGCGAAGAAGTTCTTAACCGCAGTTGCACCGCCCGATCATCAAGAAAGGTCTTTCCTCCCAAGAATTTCTCGAGATACCACTGAAAGAATATGGTGGGTAAGGGAGGATTTCGTAATGCAATTTATGGAGAGTCTGCAACGAGCTTTGCGCGACATGTGGGCGAACAATGTCGTGCAACATGAGGACTTCGTGTCTGCTGTCGATTGCTGGATGCTTGCGTTTTTCATTTCATGGAGTTCACCACTATAACCATCTGCATTTTTTTTTCACCTCGCCTGAGAAAAACATCGATACAGGCAACAACACCTTCTGTGGGTAGAGATAAAACAGTGATGAATGGTGATTACGATCCAACCATTGTCCTAATCGTTTACGGTTTGTCATAGCACATCCTATTAAAGTGGAAGTCTGAAGCAGGAAACGTTTCCAGGTGTTCCTTACACCCAAAGAACTGCACACCAGCAGACTGTGATTCTTTTTGGCCAGTGTCAACTCACGTGGTACCCGTGAACCCAACATTTTCACCTTAATGATTACACGAAGCCGCTGAACGACAGTGGTATGATATATGTCTAACTCATCTGCAACAGCATGAACATATTTTTCGATGGTCTGCTTCCACGGTGTTTTTGAAAAGCTCATCCGAAGATGATGTAGACCAGTGCCCGCGGTGATTATTTTACAGTGCTGTATCACCATAACGAGACTAGATAAACCTAGCCCAAATGCATTGTTAATGCTGGCTCCTCGGCTTACTTTGCGAAATATTCCACTTTTAATTTGTAAAGGAAAATCACTCTAAATTGTGTGTTCTCTATGGTTCAGCTTCATATTTCTGTTCAACAACATATTGGCTCCTGATTGAGTATCCCAGCTTATTTGCTGAACATTTACAGAGTTCGTGACATTAGACGCATTACCTTATTGCATTCCGGTGTTGTGCAGCTGAAGTAAATTATTGACCAAACGCCAAAATATGGACATTTCATTCACACCAACCTAATGACTTTTCCTTCACAATTTGGTCCGAAATATAAAGGTAAACCTTGTACTATCTCTGGAAGGTGGAAATGTAGTTTATATATATATATATATACGTTGTGTAAGGATGCTCAAGCCAGATTTGATAGTGATCTTTATGTTAATTCGGATGTTTACTTGGTCGGATTGAATAATATATATATAATAAACTGCTAGGCGGATTTGAACCAATGATTTTATGATTACGAACTGTTATACTGTAGTTTATAATCCTGTCTTGTTGCCAATAAATGTGTGTGTGATTAAGTTTTCTGTGTTTTCTTGTTATAGAGGGAATGTGGACATCGAAGTTTACAGCTGAATCCATCCAAGCCCGTCAACGGCGCTTGGCCGAGACGGCTAGTCCATTGCATAAAAAGAAGAAAATAATTACCAAAGGATCTCCAACTGGCCAGTCTAAAGAGATTGTCAAGGTGAAAGAAGAAGTAGTTGCAAAAGAGGAAATTAAAATTAAGGTAGAAAAAGATCCCGAAAACCATGTTCGTGATGTTTTCATTAAGAAAGAAAATTCGCCTGGAAGACAGTATATTAACAGTACAGCATCGCCTGTCGAGAACCCCCCAAAACAACATACCACAAATATTTCAAATTCAACAGCACCCAGGCACTGTGTTACAAGTAGTAAACCCCCGAAAACAGCAGGAGTGGTACCAAAATTGAAAGTATTAAACGGAGAGGAGCATCATAACAAACGTATTTTCGTCCATGAGATGAGTCAGCTTGAGGAGAGAGCAGTATTCAACGTTAGCCATGAGGAAGTGGTGTCTTCTGAAGCTGCTTCTTTAGACCATAATTACAGTTCCTCGGGAAGCGACATGACCGTATCGCCTTCGAAAGTTGTTTGTGAGGCAGAGGAGGAGGGGGACTTACAACAAGCAAATGAACAAGATGAAATAGACAACCTGAGAAAAGCGTTGACTAAAGTGCCTACCGATGGAGACCAAACAACGGAAACTGAATTGAACAAGTTTATGGTCTCGGAAATTTTACATGACATGGTAAGTGGAATTTGTACTTATACTAATATTTATATTTTTAAAATAAATAAATAAATAAAAATAACTAGAACAGCATACCTTGGCGAAAAAGGTGTAAACTTTTAAGATTTATTGTTTTAAGACAGTAATAATGGATTGAACTTCATTGTCTACAAGTGTAATAATTCCAATATGATAAAATTATGTATTACTGTCCAAAATGCCCAATACGGTTTCTTTTGAATAGTTTCGATGAATACAGTTTCTTAGTGTTTTGTTTAAATTTGAGAAAAGTTTTCAGTACATCTCCTACAGATTGAATTAAGATGTTTTCTAAACCTGTACTGCATGAGCAGTATACATCTGGTGTTGTCTTGAAGCAGAATTGATCAAGACTGTGAGATATGTGCGTAGTTTGCGTCACAGTGCTTGCGGCAAATGGTGACTCAGGTACGAGACATTTACAGTAAAACCTGGTGGCACTTGATGTAAGAGGAGAATGCCTTCGTTTCATGACATTATCATTGCTTTAACGTTTGCTGGCTTTTGTTTGTCCTTTTGGATCGAGGGGATGCCGAGTGGCGGCATTCATTGGTCTGGCGTTTTAGTTCTTGTTCGTAAGGGATCTCTGCCATGTTCTGTCAATGACAGTAATGCAGTGCAGAAAATCAACTGCGCGTAACGTTCAAGGTGTAATCGTATACATTCCCATGAGCACCCGTTAAAACATGTGTACATTAGCCATTTCACTACACGTCCATCACCGATCATTTTCGAGCAGTGTTCGCAGTGCTTCCACATGATGTTGATCCATAACATTCAAATACGATCCCCACTTGTTCTTTGTCTGCTGGCTGGCGCCCCGTCCCAAATCCCGCAGCACATCTTACAACAATCTGATAAGGCAGAATACTGTCACCACACACTTCACGTAATTCTTTTTGAATCTGACATTTCGTGCTGTCCTGTAACAGGAGGACCCCTTTGCGATTCAGAAGTGCTGGCTCCAGAGATTTCAGTTTTTCTTGAACACTGCTCAACTGCTAACAGTACATAGTTGCATTTCGACATCTTGCCACCTGAAATCCGGTAAAAGCACACTGTTTTGCATGGGTAAGCATTGTTTAGGGTGGTATGTCAGATTCCTCACTTTAACAGCATTCACTAATAAACACCGTAATACGGGGACACGAATACATCGACACGAGCGATATACTGTCCAAAAACACACTGCGTTCGTTGTTTGTCTCCTGGATAAACGACAATCGAATCACAATAGTGTTGTCATTTGAATCTAAATGACCCTCATAGCTCTGGAACTCTATGACGAACAATGGTTAAAAGAAAATTGAGAACAGTGTCTTGCTTATAAAGATGAGGGAGAACAGGCCATAGACCAAATAGTCGAACAATATTTCATTACAGGAGAAATCAGGGGCTTGCAAGAAGTTGTTTACATGGAAGAAAATTAAAACTCATGGCCCGAAATTATTGGCAGAAGGATATATACGTGTGTATACCTATTTGAGACTGGATGACTCACGTGAAAGTAGGCTACAATTTTAACATGGATTACAAATATGATTATCTTTTTTAAGACTCAATGCATGTGTCCGTTAGAGATGCCTAGGTTCTGCTATCATCCATGATGTCCTGTTGAATGCCTTCGCTAGTTCTAGATTTTTACATAACCTAAAAGGCTTTCTTTGTTGCACCTTTATTTGTTATTGGACTCTAGTATAGCAATTTAGTTAATTAAGAATAAGCCATATATGATAATAATAATTGTATTAATTACTAATTATTATTCATTGTATTAATTATGAAATTGCTCAGTATAACATAAGTAGATAATTTAAGCTTGCTCCTCTCTTCTTTCTCTTTTGTGAGATGTCATATTTGATTTGAATGTATTATGTTATAGCATTATAATGCGTGTTTAGAGAGGCGTGTTAATATGTATTATATGTATAAGCAACAATTTTATCTTCTCGTTAATATATGATAAATTTCTGTATGATATTTGGTATGAATACAGAGAAATATAAATTTACATCAACCTTTAAGTTAACATTTTTACAGAGAAGAGTAAGTGATATATTGCACAAATTCTGTTGACAGTTTTGTAATATTCTCTCTGTTTTGTTTTTGGCTGCCTAAGGACCAAACGCACTGTCTGGAGAGAAGAGATAGACTGGTAAAATGGAATTTAGTTATAATTTGCATTTAATTGTTCCTTCTTTGTGCATGTAATGCTTATTTTACAGTTGCATTCATGGCACCGAGTTCCCGGTTCTCTATAAAATATTTGGTGTTAGCATCATAAGACCATAGAGTAGCGAATTCCAGTTTAGAAAGGCACGAATGTGCTAAAAGAAAATGAATTACTCAGAAACTATATACACTAATACCTAACGAAAAGACATCTGATCGGCTAGGACCGTTTGGGTTTTGAATCCAGGTAGTTGATTATTCGACTTGTGTTTTCATTTATAGGGCAGTTAAGAGTTTGCCAGAACAGAGCTCGAAAAGAAGGTAATATCTAACAGTGAAAGCACTATTTAAAATAATAATAATAATAATAATAATAATAATAATAATAATAATAATAATAATAATAATAATTAAATGTAGCAGAAGTGTTAATAAGTCAATGGTAAAAGTTTATTTGTTAATAAAATAAATAAATATCTTTCTTCTTTCTTTAGTGAAAGAATAAAGATTGTAAATCACAAAATATGAAAACTGTAATTAATAGACTTAAAAAGAAAAATAATTCTCGTGCTTGAGTTTTAAATCTTGAAATACAATTCCCAGAATAATTTAAGTATAAATTGCGCGATAATTTCTACAGAGGATTTAAATTCTACGTTAGGTTTTCAAAATTACTGAATAAATCCACCAACTTGAAAATTATTTTGCTTTTTATGTGACTTTGATCGTATTTGTTATTTTTAAGAAAAAACCTTGTGAAAACTCTTGTTCGAAAATACCTTTGATTATATTAGTGTTGTAGAACAAAAAGTCAACCACACCAATTCTTCATATGCACCTTATTAAACTATTAGTGTACACCAGAACTGTTTATAGTTAAATACTACTACTTCTAGTGATCGTACTTTTTGATATTGAGCAAAATTGAATCTAAACTGAACCTCTCAAGACATGATGGTACAAATAAATATTGAAATACGGTGGATTCTAATAGTCTTTTGTCAATTACGTGAATGTCCGCGATTTTATATTTTCTGTAGTCCAGTATCCTCTATGACCGATAAAAGGAAAAAAAAAAAAAAAAAGGATCTGAACTCGTCCATAATTAATCATACAGATCAGTTGATCAAGTTTTTCTCAGCCAAGAAAAGACGAATTTACAAGCGTGTGTGACCACGCAATGTACCAACACATTAAACATGTTAATTCCTTCTTTTTGGAATTCGTGCATATCATATTAAAAAACGTAAAGACGCAAACGGAAGTACAAAGTACTCGGAAAATAAATACTGATATAAGCCAATTAATGTAGTGCAGGCGAAGTAAAGATTTTAATATTATTCTTTTATATGTGTAATGTGTTAAGAGCTCATTTTTAAAATTATATATTTGTTTTTAAAGTAGACTGTTTAATAAAAATGAGCTCTTATAAAATTAGTTATAGTATTTATTTTTAAGCTTCATAGGATCAGTCTTGTCGAAAAAATTCAAAATGTATAGTCAAATTGTTAGATAATTTGTGGTTACTTTATATTTGTGATGTAGTGTTTGTTATCGTAATGCATGTTTTTCCATTATATCATTAGTAGAAGGCGGAAATTTATGAGAGTTTTGCATAATACTTTCTTTGCCGATGATTTAGTGAGAATTGACATTTGGCAGAATCGGAAGCTTTATTTAAAAAAAAAATAAATAAATAAATAAATAAAAAATTAAAGGGCATTTCCAGTGACTCCCTACTTTCTTAACTGGTGAGTACCAGGGTCGATATGGGTATGAGGAGAACTGGTAGGTTCTGTAGGTCACGAATACATTGATCTCGATGTCACAAAGTGAGGTGTGTTCGAACAGGAGTCGAAAGCACCGATCGACAGCCCCGACAGTGTTATAGTCACTTTACAGGTCACCGTGCGCCACTGGAGAGGCTTTCGGTGGAGATATATGAGTCTATCCTCGTCTCCTAAATCTGCTGCGTAATTCTGTGCCGCACATTACCCATGAAACTACAGAGATCCAAAAGCATTGACTGTTTACTTGTGGGGGCGCGTATCTCCGGTGTCCGACGGGCCCCTCGGGCAATGTGCGTATGGGGAGAACAGTAGACAAACTAGTTTCCGAATATGCAAATCCCAATGTCCCGTTTAAAGTTGTTCCAGTGCCACGGCCCAAAACAACTAGACACTGCTGATCGCTCTCGGCTTTTTCGACCCATGCGTGCGCTGAGCGTGGTATATATATATATAATATGTGCGTGTGTGTCAGGGAACAAATTGAACTGTGCCTCCCCCATAATACACTCCTAGCTACGAGCCTGCTGGGTATCACAAGCAAGCCCAAGAATGGGTTTCAACTGGAACCAAACCAAGCTCAGCTGACGCGTGGCTCGAAATAGCCGAGAGCAATCAGCAGTGAAACTGGTTTGAGCTCTGGCACTGAAACAACCTCAAAAGCGACATCGGGGTTTCCATATTCGGAAACTAGCGTGTCTGCCCGTTCTCCCAAACCCACATTGCCCGTGTAGCTCGTCGCTCACAGGAGATACGCGTCCCCACAAGTAGACAATCCATGCTTTTGGGCCGGTTGTCGTCACTTCTTGTGGCTGGATCTCTGTGGTTTCATGGGTAGTGTACGGCATACAATTATGCAGCAGAGCCAGGAGATGATGATATACCCAAAGATCTCTACCGGAAACCTCTCAAGTGGCACGGTGACCCGAGAAGTGACTACAACACTGTCGGGACCGTCGATTGGTTTTTCGACTCCTGTTCGAACACACCTCACTTTGTGACATCGAAACCAACGTATTCGTGATCTACAGAACCTACCGATTCTTTGCATACCCATATCGACCCTTGTACTCACCGGTCAAGAAAGTAGGGAGTCAGAAATGCATTGGGTGGAGTTGCCCTTTAAATGAAAATATATTCAGAGTGAGTGATGTTGCTGGAGTAATGACTTAGTTAATAGAAGTATATTTATTTCGCTTATCTTTTCTAAAATTAATAGTTACTTACGTAGATTGATGGACAACAACGTATTTTTTAAAACTATTTTATAGGAAGTTAGCATCATTAAGTACATAAGTAGTTTAAACGCATATCAATATCTTAAGCAGTAGAAGAAAAAATGGTATTTGGCAAAATGAGTAGTTTGAGAGGTTTTTCGGAAGTACGTTCATTTTTGTACGGAGTTGTAAGTATTTTTCTTTTCTTACTGTTAAATGGTTAAGCCGTTTTCAGCACCGAGGGTATATGGAACATAAATTTAGAGCTTAACTAGGAGTCCAAATCACTAGTCTCAAATCGGAAATCGTACTCTTCTTTCGCTGAAGCCCTATATACTAACCGTATAGGGAGCTCTGTCTTTTGCTTTTAACTCGTAATAGAGATTAAAATAAATTTTATATAAATATGTAATTTTCGTCTTATTATTTATATATACGTGGGAAAGTGGTGGTAATTTACTTGTTTAATGCGTAAAGTTACAACAGAAACTGGCTAGTACTTAAAGTAAAAGTCATCATGTTGAGCCGTCTGAGGTCACTTTTTAACCAGTTCTTCGATTTAACTCCGATGTCAGCTCTTGTCTTTCGAGGTGAAGAACTCTGCATTGCAACTTCCAGTTCCTCTTGGTTACTAAATCATCCCGAGTGCAGGAAGCGAGGTATGAATTGTAATATGTAATAATCCGAGGGTGCGAGAGGCGGACCATATGCTAGGTGCGGGATAAGTACAATTCCGTTAAGTTTCTGGACTTTATTCCGGGTCGTTCGAGAGGTATAGGGTTTTGCATTGTCCTACTGCAGAAGGACTCTCTTTCTGCTCACCAATACACAGTACTTTTGGTACACAATGCCATATATTTATTCTAACTCTTGGGAGTACAAGGTGGCATTGACGTTTCTACCGTCCGGAAGAAACTCGTTAGATCGAGTTATGCCTTGTTTTCTGAACGACCATGTTTGGTGACATGATCTACCACCTGGCCATTGTTTATCCACTGCTTATTCACGTTAACATTTGGAAAATTATTACTATAGTAGCACGTTATTCTCTTTAGGAAACTCGGATCACGCGTGTTTTCCGGTTTGTACACATCCAATCGCCTCTGTGCTTTAGATGGAGTAATGTCAGTTCATGAAGTATCATTCAGCAGCTCCAGGTCCTTTTGCCGAGGATCTGAAGAGGACTAACATAATGGACCGTGAGATACCGACCTCACCTGATAGCTTTCGAGTGCTTGTCGGATTTACCTCTATGATCTGGGGCACAATCTCGGAATCCACAGTTTTGAGTTTACCTGACCTTGGCTTTGTTGCTTCCGTGGCGGTATGGCCCAGCTCAATATCACGAAGCAAAAGTTCCCGGGTTAGATATCAGTTGTCTTACATCGTATTACGAATTTTCGAATATTCACGAAAATTCGTGATACCAGGTAAGACTGTTCTTTGAGTTATGTCTTGTGTATCTATCAGCAATTATTTCCGAATTAGACTTTATTTCATCTTCATCTTTGGATGTAGAAAGTCACGCACTGAACGCAACACTACACAACTTTGCAGGAGGTCAAAATTAAGCATATATTTATTGTTATTTGGAAATAACATTATAAAACTACATATGAAACGTTTTGTTCGATGAATTTCTGTCATTTGTTAGGCAACATAATCTCGTTACTATAAAATGTCTGTGGTTTGTAGTCAAAATATTGTGATACGTGATTTTCACAGGCCTGTTTTGAAACTAACTTGACAACATTCAAGAGTTCTGCAAAGTCCGAAACAAATGATAGTCTGACGGTGTCAATTCCAGGCTGTATGGTGGATGCATTAAAACCTCCCAGCCAAGTTCTCTCAATTTCTGACTGGTCGTTAAAGATGCATGGCGTCTGGAGATTCAGCGGTGTATACGACACGCTTTCTGTTAACAAGTTCCAGTCGTTTCTTTTGAATTGCTAGGAGCGCGATTCCAGTCCACCAAATAATGCACAGTGTAACTTTCCTGGACGTCAATGTGGGTTTTGCCACAGATTGTGGAGATTTTCCTCGCTTCAATCACGATTTCCTTCGTACATCATAGGTTATCCACTTTTCATCATTCGTGATCAACCGATTCAGAAATCGCTCGAGTTCGGTACGTTCCAGTAGAGATTCAGAATTAGAAGTTCGATCGAGTACATGTTTTTGAGTCAGATCATATGGCACCCAAACGTTGAGCTTCTTTCTATAGCCAACTTTCTCCAAACGGTTTATCACTGTTTGGTGATGGATGTTTCAGCCATTGGCGGTGTCATAACTGCCTATATGCCGGTTTTGCTTGACTTTTGCCAGAATATCATCCACTTTTGCTGTGATTGGTCACAGTGCAATAAGTATCTTGTACATTGAAATTTCCAGAACGAAAGCGACTGAGTCATCTCTTGACTGTTGCTGTTAGTAACTTACATTGCCTATAAAGAGCACAATTTTTTCACTGGTCTGCGCAGCATTTCCACCTTCATTAAAAAAAAAAAAAAAAAAAAGGCTTAATACCTTTTGTCTGATTCTAAGAATTCTAACACTTTTTACACATATCAGCTTCAACTGTCAGTTGTTGAATGACGTTAGGCTTGACTCGCTACAACACATATACCCTGAGATTTGGGACACTAACGCCATCTCTTGAGCAAAAGGTCCAATACTTTTTAGACTACCTGATTGATAAATATAGTTTGTATATTGGATACAGTTGTGTATTTTAAATGAAAACCGTTCTGAGAAAAATAGAGAAAATACGACATGGAAACCCTCATTGTTGGTCAAGTACCTAGCTCATATTTGGTGTACGAGGTTCCGGGTTCGGTTCGTGGTGAAATAGCATCGAACGTACTATAAAATTTCAGATCTCACGTTAAACTGTAGTTTCGTCCTCGTGCTGCTGACAAGGCACGTAAGTATAAATAAAACAATCGGTCATTGACATCAGAAAAAGAGATGTGTCTAGTTGGGCATCAGCTTTTGTGGAAAAATACGAATTATTAGTTTCATATCTTCTTATAATGTTTATATGTTAGTTAAATACTCTTACTTTTATGAATATTAATAATAGTACTTTTGGTTATTATTTCAGATCATGGTGTGTGTTGTAGAAAATGAAAAGCTGCATTTAAAACAGTTGCCTTCTGTTGGAAGTGAGGTGGATGTGAAAGCGACTGACTCTATCGTTTGCAGAATAATGAAATCAGGTATGTTATCTGATCTTAAATATATTCCAAAAATCGTTACTAGAAACGTAAGGAAAAATAAGTTTTCTCCAAGTAGGAGTGGTATTGGCTTGTGCGGTTGGCAAATAAGACATTAATTTTAATATATATTGTTTTATACAGGAATTTATCTAAACACAAAGCAAATATAAATAGGGGCTGATTAGGATGGGTAATGGAATTAGCTCAGATCGCCTTGAAAACATGTCATGAATAAACACTGCTGAAAATGCATTTAAGAGTATCCATTAGGAATTCACGTATCAAGTCAAAAGTTGTATCATGATAATAGTGATAGGTAGTGCTAACCCAATGTGACACACGTGGGGGATGCTTAACATGTTATACTAGGTGTTCAAAAATGTTGTGGCATAGTATCACATGATCGATGTTAATTTTTAACGCAGCTGAGCGATAGTTGTTGCTACAGTCCGGCTTGTGATCAGACTCCGTACACCCTTCTCACGCAGGGAATAAGTCCGGAAGCAAGTAGGCCAGGGTAGAATCGGTATACCGAATTAACCACGCCAGGTTACCCAATAGCATGGGGATGCATGTTATTCTGCTGGAAGATAGGGTCCCACATAGTGTCGAGATAAGATAGAAGGCAGAATTGACGTCGCCACGAATGAACGACGCATTAATCATATTCCCGTAGACGAAAACCATAAGCTAGTGTGATCCTCTCTTCCTTAATACCAGACTTATGAGTGCCGTTCACGTGTAATGAGTGGAAACACACATTGAATCTGCATGTCTATAAATACGAAACATCTCACTATGTTCGAGACATAAATGACTCTCATCGCTACATACCACGCCGTTCATTCTTCTCATTACTTCAGTCTCTTCCGATCGTACCGAAGACGCCCTCGTTGATGAGCAGGCGAGAAGAACGCGGGAACGTAGGCTTGATTCCAATAGTCGATTGTTTAGTGTTCATGCGGTCACATGGGAGACCATGGTGGTTGCGTTGTTTGCACTAGTCGTCATAATGCTATCACTAAGAATGGCCTGAATGATCCTAGTGTCCAGACACTTTCTGATGCATCACGATGAGATGAGGAGTTGTGTCATCATGGATCCGATGGACCACTCTCATATCACGACCCATGCGAGCGATAATTCCTCGGAACCTGTACTCTCAGCCACTATACGGCCATACTCGAAATGATTTGATATCAAAATAGTCGTTTTCTGGTGTCGTCCTTACATTGTAGACACAAACAATGATTCACATACAGCAGATTTTCACATATAATACTCTTCATATTGTCTGACGACCTTCAAACAGCTAGCAGATTGCGTGATTCTATATTGTAAAACTCTGTCCCATATAGGTTGTAGATAGAGCGCGTTAATAAAAAGTGTGTCCGGAATCGACTCCCACTACCAGTTTTTATTATAAAATTTACTAAAAACAGTATTTTACAAAAAATAGTACAAAGATAATTTCTCTGTGCTTGTAAGGTTAGATATAGGTAGTCTTTGACCGAGAGGTCGCAGACAGGATATCCACAAAGCCCCGTAGCAGGCTAGGCAGAGTGGCGTTAGGGTTCCTCAATGCCCCGTGACAAGCAGTGAGAAGGTTAGGTGGTCACAGAGCCCCGAAGCAAGCTAATCGACTGAGGTTGGGATTCCCGACTAAGCCGCGAAGCAGGCTAGGCCAGGAGAAAGGAAAAGTCAGGAGTCCCGAAGCAGACTAGAGGCTTGGGGTTAGGTTACTCCTAATGTTCCGAACCAAACAATAGGAGAGACACCATTGAACTGGTACTGATCCGCTGTTGGCTGCCGAATTTATAGATCCCCAGACGACGGTGGCGCTGCTGCTCCGATGTCGTCGTCTTCGTGGGAGGAGCCAGAAGTCCGTCGTCTGCAAGTTGTAGTGGATCCACGTGGTGTGTAGTATCCTCTCGTAAAATCATGTGGTTATGTTTATAAACATAAACGTAAAGAGTTGTTTGTACATAATACCACGTGGGACATTACACCCGCTGGCTTGTATAAAAAAATTAGCCGAAGGGTTATTTTTCTTTTTGTGGGGGTGGCGACACTAAGGGATCACACACAAAAATCACTAAAAGTACTGATAACACTATAGACACTTTAAAAAAATCACTTTTCGAAGCACTATTAAGGCAGTGGAAGAAAGCATTAAACAGTTATTCCCTAAACACGGGTAGGATCTGTGCATTTTACATGTCACTTCATTTCCCTCGAGGAAGGGCTGTTTTAAGCTTTGATGTTAGTTTGTTAATATATGTATATTAGCTCACTAATGATGAGGGGTGTTGAAGTCTGTGGAATAGTTTGTCCGTTAGAAGTATGTATACTATTAAATGTGTCTATTTGAATTGGTGGAGATTATCTAGACGGGGTCGTTTGGATGTTTTTGGTTTCGAGCGGAGACGGCGATATAGTAGGTATAAGATAAAAAGAGTTGCGAATACTAAAAAAGTTGCGATTATCACTGGAATATGAAGATGATTTATATTGGAAAGTTCGAAATGCGAACGGCGTGATTTCTTGGTCACTCTGTATAAGGTGTAATATTTCTAAAATATTTGCCCTAAACATTCATATTTAAATAAAAGAATCCAATTTTTAAATGCCAATGATGATGATAATGATGTACTTGAATTCCTGGACATCCTGTATAAAGTAACTGTGATCATGATTTTTGGAACATCCTGTGTAATGTTTATGTAGCATAATGTCGGTGACAATATGTAGTACATAGTAAAACAAAGAAAAAAATAATCGAGGAAATGAAGAATTATAGGTTACTGGCCTTTCTATAGATCATTTGCCTTTTTAAATACGGAAGTGCAATCTCAGCATTCTTTCATTCAGTAAAGAATAATGAATCAGCTTTTTGTAAATAACAGAGAATAGGAAGTGTTTGTATCGCAAAGAAAAGTTATTTATACAACTGAATGCTTGTCTTCATGTTTCTTCTTATGAATGGTGAGTACTGTTTTCTTTTTTTAAAGTAAAAAGTGATAATGATTAAAATGTTAAAATGTCAGATCCTCTCGTGTATATTTCGTCTTGTCCCCCGCCGTCTTTTTTTTTTTTTTTTTTTTTTTTTCGTTCGTTTAAATGTCTTCGCTCGTATATTAAAAAGTAGCTAATTATCCTGATGCAGAGTTTCATCTAAGTTTCCATGATACGGCTTAATTCTGTCCACAGAAATTTCCTGTATGGGTTTACGATATGAATCGGGAAATTGACTCTATAAAGGTTAGCATTAATTCTGTCGTCGTATCGTCACTGTACCAACAAATTTAGAGGAGAATGTTTCTGGTACTCCAGTCTGAAGTTTATGCCACATAACTTCTAAACTAATTAACGTAGAAGGATCATCATTTCTTTATTATACTTCTAACATTATAGGCAATGTAACAAGTTATTATCACTTTTCTACGAGTAAGCATTTTTGCATGACTTTAGGATAAAGTGAAAAATTGGGATCTGTATTAGGGAACATATTCTTTACATTGCCTCATAGAACTTAACAGAGTAGAAATATGAAAAAAAGTGCTAGAATAAAAGTTGTTGGAAATTTCATAAGCTTTAAAACGATGTATATATTGTCAGTATACACAATGTAAGAGATGCGCAATGAAGCTTCAAATGTCATCGGACTGCGCACAATTTCTTTAGAAAGATAAGAATGAATCACTTAACATGAAGAAAAAGATATTTAGTGATTTGAGACGGCTTTTCATTGCAATTTCCGGTATGTATCAACAGGTTTGGAAGTCTAGCTATTGTAATAAATAGTTCGTGAACAGTGGCGTCGGCAGGGGGTGTGCAAGAACCCTGAAAGTAGACTTTCGCACTATCTTTCTGTATGTAGGTCTATGTGTCCATAGAAATTAGTGTTTGAGATAAACGTTACAAAAACAAGATGAAATCTATTGAAATATGTTTTACTGGTGTTGTTATCCCGCAAAAATTCCAGTTGCGAGTTTCCCGCCTTTTTGAATAAATAGCCCTAGTCCAGTGGAATTACAACAAAAATCGATTATACTTGATCTTTTTTTAAAAAAGATTAAACCTGTTAGAATATGTTATATCTATTGATATTATACTAAAAAGTCCCAAAACTCTAGTTGTTGGTTTCCCGCCATTTTAAATAAGCAGAACAACATCTTGAAATTTCTCCCAGCACGTAGTTTTTGCCTTATGGCTCCTACGCCAATGAACTTAAAAACATCATTCTTTCTTTATTAGACTTCTAATATTATAAGTTATATAATAAGTGATCACTTTCTCCGCACTGCGTTACCAAAAGTTCAGTGTACCTTAAACAACTTGAAAATATCTATTAGTGCTTGAAAATATAAATTTAGGAAAAAATAAAAATAGTGATTTAAACAAGGCATTAATTATTAAAAATAAAGGAAAACATACTTACCGGAATTATTTGAGATGCATTTTGTATCCGATTTACAGCAAATACCATCATCTCCTGTTTCAAGATTTTCACTATTTCACTATAAGTACTAGCTTTTATAATTGTGCTTAGATTCTCCTTGCCACCTATTAAACTGCTAAACTTAAAAGTATTGTAGTTATAAAAAGGAAGACAATATGCACTGATCACCTGTTGAATTATAGACACCTACCTAATAGCGTGTAACACTGCCTTTCGCTTTGATAACGGCGGATACCCGCTGCGGCATGGACTCCACGAGGTGCCGGAATTGTTGTTGTGGAATTCAATCCATATCTGCTGCAAAGTCTCTTACGGCGCTTGCAGGTTAGTTTGGAAGAGGGTCCATAGCCGAAGGCGTCGTTTCATGGCGTCCCAGATGTGTTAAGTCGGATTGAGGTCCGATGACCGTGTTGCCAGATGAGAGGAGTGCTCATCAAACCAATTTGCTGCAATCCTAGAGCGGTGGGCTGGTGCATTGTCCTGCTGCACGATGAGGTCACCACCTGGATGTAGTAGCCGAGCAAATGACTTGGCATGGTCGTCCAGAATGTCGAAGTAGCGTTTACCTGTGAGGGACTGTGTTACAGGTATTAGAGGACCCATTTCAGTACACGTAAACATGCCCCAGATGAGAATACCACCACCACCGGCCTGCACAGTTCCCTGCTGTCACAATGGATCCATTTCCTCTTGCGGTTGGCGACGCACCCTTACCGGTTCATCGGCATGTACCAATGTGAAACTATCCAGGCAACCTTTTTCCACATTTCCACTTCCAGAAGCAGTGTTCCTTTGCCCATGCTAGACGTTGTTTCCTGTGTTTTGCTGTTAGAAGGGATACTCGCGTGGGTCGATGGCTTCTGTACCCCATAGCGAGCAGGTGGTTGCGAATTGTGTCTGCTGACACGGCGTTGTTGTCTTGCATTGAACCTCTTTGCGATTTGACGCACTGTGGCCTGTCTATCGGCTGTTACGATGCCGGCCACTCGGCGTCTACCCCTGTCGTCGACACGTCCCTGACCGTGGCAGTTTGCCCGTGTGGGTGCAGTTTTACCGGAAGCCAGGTACTCACGATACACCCTTGACACAGTTGTCTTTGAATATCCGAGTGCCGCAGTCACTTCCGAAATTGAGCCACTCAGTCTTCTGGCCCCTACGATTTGAGCATGGTCAAGTGCACTCAGGTCCTTCGTCCTGCCCATCACACACTGCACTGACACGGATACCGAGAGAGGAAGTACACGCCAGCAGTACCCTCGCGATGCATTTCATTCACATGCACTGGTGGAGCCTCTGCAAGGCGGTTTCTGTAACTGTCCTGCTGTCTCTTAATTCAATTGCTGATCAGTGTATATGGTGCCGTAAAAAGCCTTGCAATGATAAATGAACTTAAACAAAAATTCTAAATATACGAGTGAACTTTGAGACTTACTTTTCTCGATTGGATTTTGAATGTCCACAGTTTTCGTTAACTTCCTTCTCAAAGAAGTTTGTTTTGGTGACAGCTTCATCATCACTTCTTCATCTGCATCTTCAATTAAAATAATGCTATTACAACATCCGTGTCCACTACTCTGCCCACAAAATGATATACAATCTACTTCTCTTCTATTGCACCCACAATTCTTTCCGGAGTTAGCCTGGCAGTTACATGCTGTAAACTTTAATACATCCTCTAGAGCAGGTTGTTCAAATCTTGTTACAGGAAGAAGGCAATCACGACAAATTCTCCAGCCCCATTCAGTTGGAGTCATCTCTTAATTTTTCCACTGCTGAACTTGATGGAACACATGGAGGCTATGGTAATTTGCAGCAGCTGTTGTTGGAGATAGTACTGCTAAGTTTAGAGTGTCACTAATGCGTTGTTTAGATACAACCTTTTTGTACATGCAGAATCTTGTACAGTCCAGATTTTCTTTCTTTGCACATGTTTACTCGTATAACGTTAAGAACATGTTTTCTCAAGCAGCTGGCACATCATCAGCAGATGATGTTGGGTTGTTGAAAACATCCATTTCTCGATGCAGTTCTTCATTTTTCCCAGTATTTTGTATGCAACTTTCTTCCTTTTACTATATGGAGCAGAAGTATCACAACCAGCGAAGGCATGCAGAAATAAAATGCAGTTCAATATATCTCCCAATGCTCTCTGAAGTTTGGTACTGCTGTATATCTTATGTGGTGGCTTTGATCCATGAATAAACATGTAAGTCTCAACTATTGCGAACATCAGAACCAAAATATCTTAATCTTCTCCCACTATTACTGACGAGCCAGATGTTGCAAGATTTGTTGCGATTAACACAAATAATGTGTCAGCATCTCCAGGTAATTGATGTACTTTACAACCAGATTTCTCAGAGATATTTCGTCAGAAGTGATATCAATTCGGATTTGTTCTTTATGTTAGAAAGAAATTCCTGTTGAGATAAACGAATAACGTGGATGTTATCCTCAAAGATTACGCGTATTCATGGTTTCTTTGTTCATGTCCAATGTTTTATATCCTTTACGCTAGGTCCACCATCATAACCATTAAATACAATACCTTAATTACCATATTTCAATAGATTTCATCTTGTTTTGGAAACGTTTATCTCAAACACTAATTTCTATGGACACATAGGCCTACATACAGAAAGATAGTGCGAAAGTCTACTTTCAGGGTTCTTGCACACCCCCTGCCGACGCCACTGTTCACGAACTATTTATTACAATAGCTGGACTTCCAAACCTGTTGATACATACCGGAAATTGCAATGAAAAGCCATCTCAAATCACTAAATATCTTTTTCTTCATGTTAAGTGATTCATTCTTATGTTTCTACAGAAATTGTGCGCAGTCCGATGACATTTGAAGCTTCATTGCGCATCTCTTACATTGTGTATACTGACAATACATACATCGTTTTAAAGCTTATGAAATTTCCAACAACTTTTATTCGAGCACCTTTTTTCATATTTCTACTCTGTTAAGTTCTATGAGGCAATGTAAAGAATATGTTCCCTAATACAGATCCCAATTTTTCATTTTATCCTAAAGTCATGCAAAAATGCTTACTCGTAGAAAATTGATAATAGCTTGTTACATTGCATATAATGTTAGAAGTATAATAAAGGAAGAATGATCCTTCTACGTTAGCTAGTTTAGAAGTTATGTGGCATAAACTAAGTGCATGTGAGAAATCCAAGATGGCAGACTATTTATTCAAAATGGCGGAAAACCCGCAACTGGATTTTTTTGGATTTCCTGGACGTTAATGAGGAAGAGATCACGAACAAATTCCAGAAGGTCCCATCTTTTGATTCTAAATGTCTAGGTTTGGCCCGTTTTTGATGTAATTTGACTGGACTAAATTGGTTTTGTACTTTCAATTGCAATACCAAATCAAGGGCCACGTCCTGAAGATACATGGGTAGGAGTTCCTTCTTTTTCTCAGCATTCCAAGAATGTAATAGCGCAAGGTGTTCAAATAACATAAAAAAAAAAAAAAACTATCAGGATCTTCAGTAACGTGTCCAGAGTACTTAGTAAGGTAAGGGTTTATTATAAGAAGGACGGGAATTCTGTTCCATCTTTGCACTGTCTCTCGGAAAAGTGTTTTTCCCTGATCTGGTATAAGGTATACACTATCCGAGTCACTAAGTTCACAGATAAGAAAATCACATACCTATGAATTATAAAAAAGTTCACTGCCGGTTAATAAAAATACTGTCTGGTAGGGGAGTATTCAGTAAAATACTGAGCCGTTCGAAGCCTCGACCATGTAAAACTCTGTCCCATATAGGCTGTAGGTAGAGCGTGTTAATAAAAAGAGTTTCTGGAATCGACTCCCACTATCGGGCTTTATTATAAAATTCACTAAAAACGGTATTTTACAAAAAAATACTACAAAGATAATTTCTCTATGCTTGTATGGTTAGATATAGGTAGTCTTTGACCGAGAGGTCGCAGACAGGATATCCACAAAGCCCGTAGCAGGCTAGGCAGAGTGGCGTTAAGGTTCCCCATTGCTCCGTGACAAGTAGTAGGGAGGTTAGGTGGTCACAGAGCCCCGAAGCAGCTAATCGACTGAGGTTGGGATTTCCGACTAAGCCCCGAAGCAGGCTAGGCCAGGAGAAAGGAAAGACCAGGAGTCCCGAAACAGACTAGAGGCTTTGGGTTAGGTTACTCTTAATGTTCCGATGCAAACCATAGGAGGGGCACCAGTAAACTGGTACAGATCGGCTGTCGGCTGCCGAATTTATAGATCCCCAGACGGCGGTGGCGCTGCTGCTCCGATGTCGTCGTCTGCTTCGTGGGAGGAGCCAGAAGTCCGTCGCCTACAAGTTGTAGTGGATCCGCGTGGTGTGTAGTATCCTCTCGTAAAACCATGTGATGGTGTTTATAAACATAAGCGTAAAATGTTGTTTGTACACAATACGACGTGCGATATTACCATATACTCTACGATCAGCATGCTTCTTATAGATACACATCCTATGTTGCGAATTTTGTTGTAATTGGACGAAGTATACGACAAATGTTTCCACTCATCGTACATGCTGTTCTTAAATATATTTGCGTCAATGCATATATTAGGCCAAGCATACAGAATTAACCGTTTCACCTTGGTCGTTCTAGCTGGACGAAATAGCTTCGTGACTTAAACGTAGTGTCTTTCCTATCCACGTTGCAAAAGTGTATTTTCTGTAATTTATGGATTTTGCATCTAAAAATTAAAAAGGGTTTTCTAATTAAAATGCTTCAATTAGAAAAATTGTAGAATATCCTTGGGCAGGTCAGAAATAGAGCACTCAAATCACAAGCGTAGTTTACATGTTCAGGTATTTTCATGATGTGTATCCTTTATTGTGGATACGCAATGTGCGTAATCTTTTTCTTGTGTATTGTTGTTTTCGCTTACTGAACATACTGTTAGTTATTTTATCAGCCGTTTACTGTATATTGATCATAATTAAATCTAATTAGTTGTAAAAAATCATTGTCACAAACCATTGTACTCCGTTAATTTCTTTTTCTTAATCTCTCTGTTTTTGGCACTATCACTTAATGTTCGTTCAATCATAGTGAAATCTGTTACTGATGATAATTCTTGTACAGATTTGATGCTTGTCTAATTTGGAACAAAACAATGTTTATATCTTTTTGTAAATTGTGTTTATTCTGCAGAAGACTTACCTGTGGTGAGGGACAACAGAAGGATCGAAAGAGAGGTAACAGAGGAGGTAATGAGAGAGATGAACTACGAAAAGAACATCGAAAGAGATGAATATCGACAAAAGAAGAAACCAAAAGGGAAAGCGAAATTTATCGGGCAGTCCAAAGCAGAGAAGGTAAGATATTGTTATAGTAGATGAATAAGTCATACAGTTTTCTGTCCTTATATACTGACTTTGATACGTTTTAAACTTTTTCCTCTAAAATATTCCGCAGCGCAGTTAAGAAACTTTACTAATAACCTCTTCACATCAAACTAAGACGTAACTTCTGTCTTCTGTTTGAAGCGAAATGTTTTAATTTCAATTAGTGATACATCGCGAAGAACACGTACTTATAAGTGGAATAACCCTAAATTAGTCTTCGAAGACAATAGCAAGATGTAAACTTCGGATGACCGTGTTTTCGTTGTAATGGTATGGGAGGTGCGAGTTATTGTGTTTTAATTAGGACTTGCTGGGATTGCGGTAAAGATTCCTCTCCAACGTTCTGTTTTCACATCTACAGATACTTGTCAATTTAATTGAAATGCTTAGGATTGGAAACGTCAAATGTCTATGTTGATACTGATCAGGCGGAAGCCACAGCGCGAGGCTTTTGGTGATTGTGAGTAAGAGCAAATTTTGTATTACGTGAGGAGCAGTATAAGAATAGTAATATGCAGTGTAAACTGAGCAGATGGTGATAGCAAATGGTTTACTTCTCTGATTTCCAAAGAGAGTAAGTTGTTAGCGCTTGGTTATGTGGTGCACGAGCGAAATCGCTGAAAGACATCATAACGCTTTTAGAATGACACCAATAGTCCAGCGAACATTTAACATAGACCGCTGACGATTGGAAACGTTGATATGGTTAGATGAGTCATCTTTCACCTTATTTTAAACCACGGGCCGTGTAGCGGATGTCCAAAGAACCGTTTGATCTCCAAGTGTTTCCGCACAACGTTTAACATGACTCTGTAATGATAATGGCCAATATCCTGGTTTAAGTGAGTCCTGTGCTGACCCTTACGGTTGCATCACTACCAGTGATTATGTCGCCATTTTAGGAAACCATATGCATTCTGTGATCCAAACGTTGTCTTTGGGCAATGACGCCATATTTCAAGATAATAATGCGGCCATTCACGTAGCTGGTGATGTTGGCGATGTGGTTTGAGAGACATCGGGATGAAGTTAAACAACTCTTATGCCACCCATTCCCCGGAACATAATTGAACATCTGTGGTCCGTTTTGGAGAGAGGAATCAGTCACAGATCTCCACCTTCATCCTCTTTTACGGAACTAAGTGATACAAGTCAAACGGAATGGTGTAATATTCCTCTTCCTACTATTCATGACCTCTATGACTCAGTTGAAGATCGCATTGAGCTGTTCTTTGGGCTACGGCAAAAAGTTGTTCAAGGTCCCCCTATCTCCTTTAGAATTCACAGTTCCCAGAACCTCATCGTATAAGCCTAGGATGTAAGAAGAATATGTACACAAAATTTTAAGGTTCTGCGCCTTACAATTTGGGAGATCTGGCGAACGGCAAAAAAGCATTCAAGCGCCCTCACATCCCCCTTTAGGATACGAATTTCGCTAAACCCCATCTCATTTACAGCCTAGGGTGCACGGGAAACATTTTCACAAAATTTCAAGGTTCTGTGCGCAGTAGTTTCGAAGGCCTGTTGGTGAGAATCAGTGACTCAAGTCAATGGATTTTGTATATTACAACCTTATTTAATAGATAATATAGCACATTCATGTTCAACAGCATCACTATCCATTTTGAAATATGGGTAGGCAGCAAACACAGCGGAGCGACAAGTGTTTCCTATTAGGAATTCCAGCACTACTCATAGAGTGAGAAGTTCTTGTATTATAAATAGATTATTTTTTGAGTTCATTTGTGGAAATAATTAAATTAAGGAGAATGAAAATGGGAACAATTTCACCCGAAATCTCGTTACTTCCATCATTCTTTTGTTTCATTTGAGTTCTTTAAAGCGCTATTTAGATTACTCGTTCAGTGGGTGTTTTTATTTATTTATTTATTTGAAATAAACTTACACACTGTCGCCTGTTACTAAACATGTGACTACATCATAGGGTGAAAAGTATAAGGTGAGAAAGTTGAGAGCTGAATTGTAATTCTGACCCTGAGACAGAGTTCTTATGTAAAAATATTTATATAAGTGGAGGTATTATTATTAAGTTCATTATTTACATAAGTATATTAGTTATAAATTATACATTAATATTTTGCAAGAAAGAAAGTTCAGTAAGCTTATGTGAAATTCAGTGACCCCAAAAATGAATTTTGTAAAATTGTAGTATGGATATCATAGAAGATTTCTGTATTGTTAATTTTGAGTAAATTCAAGGAGGCATAACACGAGGGTCACTGTAAAAGTTTGCAATTGGACAACTATGAATCTCTTGAGGGAACTTCTTTTATACATGTTCAAACAAGTTGTCTTCAGGAACAATGCACTACATAGCCTCCCTTTCCATATTCTGAGGTGCTGTTGATTAATTGCGTTACTTCCATTTCAGTTTCGTCTTCCAAGTGAAATTATCACTCTTTCAAATGTGTTTTAATGTTTAAAAAATGTCAAATGGGCTGATCAGTTCTTTTCACATTATTAACTTGTTTGCCTTGGTATAAGAAAAGGCATTAGCATGATGGAAGAATAAACATCAACATTTAAAAATGCAAGAACTTATGGTAAACATATTGTTGTGTACCAGTTAGCCACAACAGTCTACTGCTTTTAGAGCCTAATAGCTGTGATTAGACCAATGCTTCGGAAGAATAGGCACAGCATACAAAACTTTTTGATTGTGTACTGCTCTTTCACAATGGTTTATGTTGGGTCGTCATGAGTCAAAACATTGCGTTTCCTGACACGGTGGGCAGCCATAAAAGTTCCATTACCAGTTACAATCTTCGAAACAGTGTGGTCGGTTCAGTGTATCTAAGGTATCATTTTCGCAAACAGGTTCGATTGTCTTTGATTTTTGGAAATCGGACAATTGAAGGAATGCCCATCATGGGACCATCTTTTTCATTGTCAATTCTTCATATAAAATTGCGTATTCTGACGAGGATTCAAAATCTAAGGCTTCTTATATCATTTGTAGGTACATTTGGGAACTTAAAAAGCAATACGTTGCAGAGTCACATTGTCCGGCGTTGTTACACAACGGGTTTTTTTTCACGGTCGTGCAGCTTTGTACCACCTAAATACTGCTGCGTGCACAGGAGCTTCATCGTGGAAGTTAACATCAACTGTTCATTGCAGTCTTTGTTACTCAAAACAACACGGAAATCTTAGAAAATCATAACTCGAAGTGCTTATGACAATTCGATCCCAAAACTGAAAGAGTCTGCACTTTGGGTGGCTGGCTCGTGCAAAATAACGGGATTGTGACTGGATTCTTTCTTGTATGCAGTATAAAAGGATGCTTACCAGTCACAAAAGAGATTGAGGAAAAATAGTACTTCATACATTTTTCGTATTGCGAAATTTACAGAATGGCCTTTGTTTAAAGCATTTAATGGATTCATCCTCTGAGAACCAGATAGCTTCATTGTACGTTTAACAAATTGAATCAGCAAGTTTTTAAAGTTGAAACCACTTTCCAATTTCAGTTTTAATTGAATTACTGTGTAGTTCCTAAATATGATAATGCCATTAAACTAACTTTCCAATCAGGCTGAGTTGTCGTATATAAGCCTTTGCCGTAATTTATGTACAATACAACTGTGTGTATTATATATCTTAATATTCATTATTTCTTTGCAGGAAATGGCAATTCAATTAATCGAGTCCATAAAGAGCAAAGTGACTAACTTGGAGTCATTGGAATGTCATATTTGCAACCCACCGCGTACATTTACCGCACCAACCACACTTATAAGTCATTATAGAAGTCATGCAGGTAAGTAAATGTGTACATACAATGACATCAGAAATAACGTGTATCTCGTTTTAGTTAGGTTAATAATAGCACAAAATAACTGAAGTAAAACGCGCGTTATTGATGACAGTTAAGTAAGTAGAGTAACTAGTTGGTAGACATGAAAAAAAAAAAAAGTTTAAGCAGCATGGTTATTTGTTGCACTTATAAAATTACTTTCTTATGTGAACACTTGATCTCATTGTATTCATCTCTGTCTCACTCTAATGCTCACATTCTTTCATCGATTTTAGTCATATCACTGATACAGTATGTACTTGAGAAGCATTTTTTTAAAATACATTTTCTATTAACAGGTTCAGCTTCTCTTATAATTCTCTCTTTTCTTCTTGTTCTTTTTATCATGTTCTTGAGTTCTCAAGTTTCCTTCTACTTTTATTTCTCTTATACAAGAATGATATTCTTGCATTGTCTGTTTCCTTCAGCCTGAAGGGCACAAACTTAAAACATTAAAATCATTACATTTCCATTGTTAAGTAAGCTGCTTGAAGAAATGTTTTATAAATGAACTTAAAAGATATTCATCTTGCCCTTTATATTTTGTTACGGATTTATTAATTAAAAATACTAAACATTGCATTTTCGATGACTTCTGTTAGCATTGTCAAGACATGGGTAAAGAAAAAAGGGGTTTGGTGAGAATACGATGCATAGGAATTAATTTCATAGATGATTAATGTATCTACATTAGTAAACACTAGCTTCTATCAAGACCGTTTTTACCACATGGTTAGTGTACTCACTTTCGGCGCGGATGACCCAGGTTCGATTCTTTGTGGAAGCTCATATTAAGCTATAGACCCAGTCTCATATCCTTAGTGCTAAAAGGAACGTTAAATGTCAAATTAACCAGAAATCCCTTGTGGCTGTAAGGTTAGCTACGTGCGTTTTGGCGCGGGAGAGTTGTGTTCGATTCCCGATGGAAAATCGTGTGGTTCAGATCCTATGGTAAGCTGTAGGTCCAGGTATCATGTAGCCTCGATGTGAACGGGACGCTAACAGGACATAGAAGAGCCAATTTAAGTTTTTTTTCATTTCATCTCATTTCAATTATTTTTTTTTTTTTAAATATTAATAGCTCATGTAAAACAATACATCTAGAGATAGCAACACATTTGACGCAAAAGATTTTCAGTAGTGAAGTAGCAAAGAGTATATTAAAATTAACTGTTCCGGTATAATTTCTTAAGTATGAGCTTACGGAAGTCATACATAATGTAGTAGGAGCTCTTAGCAAAATATATATGGTTTTGAAGTGAAGCGTTTCATAACATTTATATAGGGTGTAGTACAAAGAATCGCTTAAAAGTATGCTAACGCTTCATTTCCAATATTGTTCTAATTAGCGTGCTATGTTCACAGGAAAATTACGGAAAAACTGTAAAGTCATTCTGAATCAGGTGCATTTTTAAACATAATATTGATAGGTTTAAAACTATTTTCTTTAAAGTAATTGAGCATACATACTTCTGACTAATTGATGCTTGTTTCAGGAATAAAACCATATGAATGTCGGATCTGCAGAGCAGTATTCACGAGGCAGCATAGTTTGAACTACCATATGTTGATCCACTCAAACCAAACAAGATTTACGTGTTCAGATTGTGGGCGGAAGTTCCGTCATCCATCCCATTTCAAAGAACACCAGCGCAGACACACTGGGGAATCGCCTTATGAGTGTTCAGATTGTATGCTGAGGTATGTATAATTTTTTTGTAGCATTGTGCTAGTGAACTTGCCTCACATAAAGAGTAAAATATATTTTATGAGAAATTCGTAGAATTAAACAAAGAACTGTGGATTATGATTTTTATTATGAAATAATCCAGATTAATAGGTAAAATGAAATCCACCCTTTAATTTTAGCAGTTAATGACAAGTAAAAAGAGTTTTAAAAAGTGAGATAGGATTAAACATAAAAATAATTGCGAACAAAAATTGTTTTTAAAAAAAAATTTAAAAAAGACAATATTTAATAAAAACTGCAAGAAACTGAAAAAGTTTTATGGCGGAGAGAAAATGAAGTGTTGTTAATTAATGCTAGGAAATCAAAGATAGTGAAGTTTTTTTTTCTTTCTTTCTTTTTTGTGGAGTTGGAAGCATTACGTTTTACTTATATATTGCACTAAGTTACCTGCATTTCTTAAGGAATCTCACTTTGAAATCTTTAAAACTTTCGTTTAATTCCTGATAACATTTCGTCTATTTGCAATATTTTTTCCTCAAAAACCTAGGGTAAGAGTTAAAAGCAGATTAGTAAGGTAAAAAATCTTATCTTATACAGTGTAACTGGAGTGGCATGTCTTCAGTTTGTCATATAAAGAAAGTTGGGAATATCTGAAGAAACATATAATCATGTTTTCGTCCTTCATTTGATTCTTTCTTTTTAAAAACAAAGTCAATCACAAGAGCAATCAGGATTTAAAAGAAACTCAAACTACCTGGACCCATGTAGGTTTATATATATATAAATATATATTCCTTCAAATTTTCAAAACGCCTATGGCTAAAATGTTATTTATAATATAAATTATAAATAACATTTATAATTATATGAAGGTAATATCATTGTCATAACTTTTTCAGGTTGAAGGTGATAACAATCTGCAGATTTAACCATGCGGCTTTTGCATGTTCATGCTGTGTTGAGCTTGGTTTTGTGTGTGTGTGTGTGTGTGTGTGTGTGTGTATGTGTGAGTGAGTGTGTGAGTGTGTGAGTGAGTGAGTGAGTGAGAGAGAGAGAGAGAGAACAAATTGAACTGTGCCTCCCTCATAACACTCTCCTAGCTACGGGCCTGCTGCATATGACAACTAAGCCGAAGAATGGGTTCCAACTGGAACCAAACCAAGCTCAGCTGACGCATGGGGCGAAATAGCCGAGAAGCGATCAACAGTGTCTGGCTGTTTTGGGACCTGGCACTGAAACAACTTCAAATGTGACATCGGGGTTTGCATATTTGAAAACTAGCATGTTCACACGTCCCCTCCTCCCTCCCATACCCACAATGCCCGAGGGGCCCTTCGGTCACCGGAGATATGTGCCTCCACAAGTAAGCAATCCGTGCTCCTGGACCGGTTCCCGTCTCTTCTTGTGAAGATCCTAATGGACAATGAGGCTAGTTTCATGGGCAATATGCAACATAGAAATACGCAGCAGAGTCAGGAGATGAGAACAGACCCAAAGATTTCTACAGGAAACCTCTCCAGTGGCAAACGGTGACCCGAGAAGTGACTATACTGTCGGGACTGTCGACCGGTTTTTCGTCTCCTGTTCGAACACACATCACTCTGTGACATCAAAACGAATATATTCGTGTCCTACAGAGCCTACCGGTTCTCTCCATACCCATATCGATCCGGATACTCACCGGTCAAGAAAGTAGGGAGTCACTGAAGATGCCTTTCTTTGAGGATCTAACCCGTCTTCGGAGCTAGACCATGAAATTTCTCAATGGCGGACAGTGTTCATACCATAATAGTGTGTATGATCACATATAATTTCGACATAGCACCAGTTTTGTTGATTTACTTTTCGTTTGAAAAAGGATGTTTCCACGGTGATTTCATTAGGATCTGATGATAGTCATCGGAGCTAGACCATGGAACTCCTCAACAGTGATAGTGTTAATATCGTAATTAACCGACTTCATTGTGTGCATGCTTACACGTAACTTCAATAGTCGATAGTCGTAATACCGTGTGTATGTTTACGTATTATTCCGTATCGCGTAAAATATGCATATTAAATATGTGTTGCAGACTTTCGGTTCAAGAGTTATGGGCAATCCGATTTGAAGTTGGTCAAATTTTCGAATGAAACTAAATGTTTTAGTTGCTATTGAGAACACAAATATACGAAACAAACTTGTTATTAACCGTTAATTTGATGGATAAGAAAGTAAATGATGATGCAGTGTGTACTATAATAAAGATATGCTATTTAAGAAAAATCAATGAAGGATAAATATTTTCTGCATAAGGAAAACTTACTAGTATCATGTGGTGTATTTGTTAAGTTGAGTAAAACACTAACTGTGTATATGTTTAATAAAGATGAAGATAAGAATGTTATGAACAGAGCGTTTACAGCCTTACGAATGACACACAAATCACACATATGAAAAGGAAAGTTGGTTTGAATCTATAGGAATGGAAATGTGAAATCAGCTGTACTGAATGCTCTTAACAACCCTCCACTTTTTTCTAATAACTCAGGATTCGATATAAAAAGTAGGACATTTAATACATTCAGAATACTATTAAATCTATTTTTTTTTTTTTTTCAAGACCTTTCATATAGTGTAGAGATTAGATTGCCCGACAATTATAATGTCATTAACTCATCGTCCAGACTTATGGACCATAAGAAAAAGATTGGAAGCAGTTATTAGTTTAATATCATAATGTAAATACTGCCTGTGTTCGTATTTTTTTAAGTTATTCACTAGACACTTAACAGAAATAGATACTGACGATTATTGATGTCAAGCGTCGCACACTGGTCCGCAAATGGAATTTAGCCGGACAAAAATATTTGCTGTAGAACTGATGCTACGAGAGCATTGAAAATGTTACAAAAACTTAAGGCAAACATTGCTGGTAATATAATATGCAGTTTGGATCAATACCTTTATGTGTAGCATTGTAATATATATAGAAGTAATTAATATTACCTGTGCTACTTTATGACGGCGCAACTACATTTACCTTTCCTAATGATTGTGCGCTAACCGTGGCATGGGCAAATGCAGAGAAAATATTAACAGAGAAATTAATAATTGAATTGAAACATTTGATTTTAAATATACACATTTAAGTGGGAAATGCTACAACATACACTAATAACAACAACATCCAACAACAACATCCATAATTATAATTACAGAAGCTTATTTCTGCTTGAAATATATTGTGGTTTATACCAAATAAACATAAAAATAATAAGCATAATAAAACACGAAATTAAGTTCAATTTACATTTACCTAAATTTGAACAAAGAAAAAAGAATAAAGTCTTTTTGAGTGGAAAATGTCCATTTAATTAAAAAAAAAAAAAAAAAACTATTCTTTTACTGTGAATTAGAAATATTATGAACGTCCACATTGCATATCTGGGGCTTCATTCCGCATCATCATCGCTCTCATCAGTTTCGTCTGCGTTATCTGTGTCTACCCCTTCTTCAGCTTCAAGAAGTCCAGGCTTAGGTGAAGATTGTTTCGTTTCCTTGCAGCAGCCGAAGTGCTTCCTGAGGCATCTACCTTTTTGGCGTTCGCTTTGCACTAGTAAGGGATAAGATGATTGGATCCGTCAACACGAGCAAGTTGTGTAGCATGTCTGTCGTGATATGGATTTGAGAAGTCTTCCTGGAATGGTGTGCCTGGTAGTGGCGGAAATCTTTGTTTCTAGATTCCTGTGCCTCCTCCGAATGAATACCTATAGGAACTAAAAAGTGTTTGATCACCTATGATTCTCGCATTAGAATTTTATGCACTGTTGGTGGCATTCGATACCAAGCGTAATGTTTTACGTACAGCGAGGCAGTTGCCTTAGTGTACTCATCAAATTTATCATAGTTAATGGGCCGACATTGGACATAACCATGAGAATGATGCCAAAGCGTTTTATTGGATCCTGTCTACTCTAGTTGCATCTACAGCCTTTTCTGGATGTTCGAAAAATCGCTTTGCCCCATTCCCCGTGTTTGATGTGCCTCTGCCTTGAACAACTTTATCGTGATGCCCAATTTTCTCCTAAGTGCTTGCTGAACAGCTATGTTTTGTCACTAAGGTTTTTCTTCTCATTTGCTGTAGTGCTTCTAATAGAAGTTTTCTGCAGTTTCAGCTTGTAGGTAATGTGGAGAGGCCATATTGAAGAGTTTCTTCTCGAGGTGGTCGATTGTACACTTGTCGAAGATCATTCATTTGGGAGGGAAGGCACCCACAAATGTAACACCTCTGACTAGATGATCCCGTTAGAACGTGTATCACTTTAGTATCTAGCATTGCACTAAGAAGCAAAGGATAAACGTTTACATGTTCTTCCTTAACAATCACTTCTATAGGTCTCAGTTCACTGACTTCCTTCCGAACTTTTTCCACTTCCTCAACTGTAGACTGTGCGATTTCTTTGACGTATTTAAATCTGATTGGTCTGCAGTACTTTGTGGAGGAGGGTATTGGATTTTTCCACACAATTACTTTGGTATCGGAATTAGTTGCAGCGGTGAGTTGTAATGGCACTAGAATAATAAACATGAAAACTGTTTCTGTTGAAATACTGTTGTCAGTTACTTCGTCGTGAACACGAGCTGCAGAGATTCAACATAAACTCATTGTAATTGCTGCTGCCATCACAACCCCATTTACAGAGCAGTTCCAGATGGGCGAAACATATGTCTTCAGGAAATCGAATCGTCTCACACAGACGCTTTGTAGTATGATCGATAAGACACTGCAGTGGAATAGATGCTCTCTCTTCTGAAACAATAATTCCTGTTGGATAACACGTCTTCTTCGCACTTAGGATGTTATCAAATGGAGGATAGATGTCTGCGTTTCGACGTTTAACCTCCTGTGTGGTATATGAATATTGGAACTCTGACATCCTTGTTTTTATTAGAAAGCCAATGCTTCATCATCAGACAAAGGCGTAGGTTGATTTGATTGTACTCTGGCTTCTCGCCAAACCTGGCGGATTTTCACCGCACGTGAAGGAGAATATTCTGTGGATTGCGACAATAGATCTGCTGCAGCGTGCTTCCCTTCTGAATGAAGAACTGATTTAGTAGAAAATATAAGCTTTTTAGTTGGTGTCTCCGACCGTAGTTGTTCTGTTTTTCGGCACTTGGGATATCCGTCACCGACGAAAAGTCTTTGGCTGGTCGTCCTTTAGGCCTGGTACTCCTGAGTTTTTCAGTTGGTACAGAAGTCGGAGTAATCCAGGGTACATTGAATCTTCTATCGAGCTAACTACGGTTTTGCGAACCGAATAGATGATCTCTGTAACCAGCTTTTACCCACTTGCTCTGCAGAATTGTACAGTAACCTTTGAGTTGATTACGCAGCTGAAGCTCACTGTCTTCATTCACTTATGCAGGATACTGTGAGAGCACGAACGTCACCAAGTATCCTAGGGAATCAGCTGACCTAGGTGACAACAGTTTGGAGTTTCGTTTGTGTAGAGCCTCAAACAGTGTTCCGTTTGTCACCATGATTCTTGATTGTTTTTCCTGTAAGTTTACAGAACAATGCGATTCTGTAATTTAAGACATAACAGTCCAAACATAATCTTTAAGTTGACTTACTGCAAAGCATCACATTCATACGATGTTTGTTTCTTATAATGATTCCCCATAAAATTTACTACATACGTCTGAAAATGAAAGTTAGTTGGACAAAAATACCCGCAAATCGTAAAAAGGGATAAAGTGGAACAAGAAAATAAGTCGATTGCATAGGGAAACGTACTCTTCAAATGAATTCACGTGCCGCAGACCTCTACTAGCCCCTTCTTGCAAGTTCTAGACTATTGAAAATTCATCTTCTAGAAAATTTGTATAATCAAGTCAGAGGATGATGTCATGCTTAATAGTGCAAAATGTAGGAGCACCACATCCGTGAGTATATCACAGGAAAGTGTCCACGTATACATTCAGCCTCTAAAATTACTTTTCAAAAGCCACACTTGTCTTGAATTTATGAACCTTCATTTGGCACAGCTTTTATTCGGATTAGCATATCTAAAATATGAGTGGTAACAAAGAAGACATTCGCGTGGTTCTGGGAAAGGCCAGATAGGGCCTCCGACAGAAATATCATGTAAATGGTATATCCAGTCTATTGGCCACTAAGATTTATTCAATTTCGTGATACTCAATTTTACGAATTTTGTCCGGCTAAATTCCGAAGGCATGCACATGCATGTTTATCACGGTGGAGCATTTCGACACGACTTCCAATACTGGTTGAATTTTGGCTTCATTTCACTGCTTCATGAATTTCACTGTGTATCTTACTAATGTAAGACAAACTAACATAACATTCCAGTGGCACACTTCGCTCTTTCAGCATGATCAAAAACATTCGAATATATCCTGATCAGACTTCTCTGTTATTTGTAAAAATTCAAAACTGCCGACGAATGTAGAGGATCCTTAAGAGCACGTGAAATATATATTGAGAAGGTTTATTTGATTGTCCTAAGTTTTTAATTGTCTCACTTGTTCAACATCGAGCATAAAGTAGAATTGATATGGTTTCATTAATGAATAAATAATTCAATTCTTTACAGGTTCAAGACCCGCAACACATATAAACGCCATTTAAAAACTCGCCATGGAAAGGTTCTCACAACATCTGGAGGACTTATTATTTTATCAGAAGAAGAGTTCAAGCGAGTGCGCACATTACCTAGACAGACTGTTAAACAACAATCTCCTTCACCACCACATAATAAACTTTTAACAAAATGTAAAAATGGCGATGACGTCATGAAGAGTAAGTTACCAACAAGAAAGCAGCGAGTTGGGGACCAGTTGAATGGCGGTTATAAGGAAGATGATGCAGGCTCTCATTTTATGGCTCAAGGAGTTCCATTGTCTGACATTAACGGTGACGAAGATTCCCGAAGTAGTGACAGGGCGGAGGATAAAGTTGTTGATAACGAAGCAGATAAAGAAAACGCAGGGAAAGAGAAGACTGTAGATACAGTGCCTGAAGTGAAGCAACCGGTCAGAAAAACTGTTTTTCAGGACATAGTGAAAGAGGCTATGAGGCAAAGTGATATTTCTTTTTCAAACGATCCCAAAGGCAATGAGAATGAAGAGTGTGGCTCTATGAATGATACAGATGATACCAGTGCACCAAAAATTAATATCAAAAGTTCATGGAATACGGTCAGTGTTCAGATGAAACCTGGCGTTAACTTCACCACTAACGAGACACCAACACTTGATATGCATTGTACTAGTGATGGTAGTTCAGAAGAGGAAGACCGGGCATCGTCACACAAAAAGACCCATGTGGAAGGACCTAAGACGGAAAAGCAAAGTAACAAAGGAGAGTCCTCGACCTTGTCCAGTGAACCAAACCGTGAGCAAGTTTTAATTGCAGGTGATAAAATTCTTGGTTATGGTCCCGTGTTAATCAGCCAAAATGGAAGTGTAATTCAGCAGGTGCATGGATTAACTGTAGTGCCCAGTGAGACAGTAACAAGTTCATTCCCACACCCATTATCAGTTGTTTCCTGTCCATTTTCATCGGTGGGCCAGTTGAGTGGAAACATATCGGAGAAGCATTTAAAAATCGTTGCTCACGATAATATCTTAGTAGATGCACTGAGAAGTCCTGCAGTCGTTGTAATGCCAGAGGGAGATAATTTACCTTTCTGCCCAATGTCAAGAAGAAATTTTATCATCAAAGATGTCGGTGTAGTGAGTGGGGAACCAGTTAGTTTGACGCAACTCTGACATACGTGATAACTCACTTTCAGAGGTGAACTAAGGCAGCAGGGCACACGATGAAACCATAATAATTTTTGATAAGAATATTTGTTGATTTTTTTACACTGTTATCAATTCGTACGTTGAAACAGAACCATTGTAACTTTTAAGTGAGATAATTTTGTACTGTATAGGGTTTCTGCCAAGCTCATTGTTTTGTATCTATGTAGAAAGAAGGTTATCATTTTATAACGTGGGTGATGGTTTGAAGATGTTTTTGTATATGACAGACACATGCATGCTTTTGATAAGAGATTTACATGTATGTATTTGAATGTTGTATAGAATGGTGATAACGATCACGGCATTATTGCGAACTTGGCTTTCGTTTCTGTTGATAATTGAGGAAGATAATTTTATTAACGAATCACCTCGGAAGGTAAAGCAGAGTATAGTTAATTATGGCATGCGAAAGAAATTATACAAATCAGAGCTAATGATATTGATAATAGCATCTTTTGATGCGTAAACGCATTAACAAACACTTTATTTTTTTATACATGAATTTCAAAAATAAGTGAAAGTTTTTTTTTTTTTTTATTATTATTTCATAATCGTTTCTCAGTTTTCAAAGAGTGAAATTTCATAAGGAAATAAGTCTTCCATAGTTTTGGCCTTATTTTTGTACAGTATTGTATATTTGTTTACAGCGATATTAAATTTGGTAAAAAAAAAATATAGGGCAAAAAAGAAGCTAATCTCTTACAAGACTGTATAATTAAGGCTGCAGGAACAAAATGTGTATTTGTATGCAATAAAATGGTTAATTTGTTTCTTACGAGAGTAATGTAATGACATTTGTATAAAGTACCTGTACGTTGTATTAATAATGAAGAAAAGATATTTACAAAGTTTCCATATACTTTGGTTTATTCATTAATGAGTTCTGTTTACAGTACATAAACATTACATTCCTAAATGTACTTTTTATGTTTCTTTAAGTTATGATCAGAAAGCAAAGAAAAAATGAGTAGTGTGTATGTGCACGATGTATTGTATGTTTGTTTCTTTTTCAGTGGAGATCTGAAACCGAATTAGGAACAGATTTGTAATTGGAGAATTGTGTTTTTCTAAGCTGGTAACTCAACTATTATGAGAGTAAGACTGGGAACATCTATTTTTCTTATAAACTTAAAAGTAATTAGTATGCATTACGTAACAGCGTAAATGACTATTTGTTTCTTTGTTACTTTTTACGAACGTATAAAGGAAACTACGTTTATTTACTTGTGTATTATATATACATTATGTATAGGTTTTTATATACAGTACATCAGTCAATCATATGATGATTCATTTGTACTTCAGGTAATTATTTTGCAGTAATAATCTAGAAACTTCTTGATACATATATATATACTATATATATAAATATATAATTTTACATTTCTGTATTTGAAACATTACTAATGTCCTATAATATTTGTATTTTTCAGAATGTACAAACTATAATAAACGTGGATTTTTGTATCTATTTTTAATCATGTTGTTTTCATACATACAAAGAAAAAAAACTATTTTTTTCTATATCAGTTCCAAAGAGAACACACAACAGGGACAAATGACCAAGTTGCTGATACCCCTTAAAAAAAATCTTGATTATTAATGAATTGAAAATTCCTCTAAAGTACAAGTAGCAATAAAGAAAACTTTTAAATTATTATTTTCAAATCTTGCTCAAATAATAAATGGAGCATGTAGTTAAAGTTGTCCATTTGCAATACATTAATTATTATTATTACTCTGTTGTCTTTTTAAGTTGAATAGTTATCTGGAAATCAGTGTGGTTAATATACAGTAATTTCATTGCAGTAGTATTCTGTTTCCACTCACTTCTCAGTGGTATTTTATCCTTTCGCTTTTGCAAAGTGGTTTATCAATCAAACCCGGTGAAATGAAGTGTCAGATTGTGTAAACAAAATCGAAAATATTTTGAGAATTCTGGGATATATATATATATATATATATATATATATATATATATATATATATATATATATAGGGTGTTTCAAAACAATAACGACAACGTTTGGGAGGTGATTCCTGACACTAATATACGACAAAAAAGTATAGAACAACCTGGGTGCACAAATGCTCCTTTCGGAGTTATAGGCTGCCAAAAACATGAAAAAATGAAATTCGAAGGTCCATAGCTCCAAAACTATGAGACCTACCGTAGTCGGATCAAGGTTTCACTCACGAACTAGTATGTTCCCTATCCAAATTTCCAAGTTTCAGAATCCTGTGGTACTTCCACAACAATTTTATAGGAGTAATTGGTGAGTACTTTAGATTATATGCCCGTTGCCAAACTGCCTTTATAAAAATTGTTACCGAAATACCGCAGAATTCTGAAACATGTATTTTTGGATAGCACACATATTAGTTCTTAAGTAAAGTCTTGACCCGATTACGGTAGGTCCCGTAGTTTTGGAGCTATGGACCTTTAAAGTTGACTTTTTCATGTTTTCGGCAGCCTATAACTCCGAAAGGAAGCATTTGTGCACCCAGGTTGGTCTATACTTTGTGTCTTATCTTGGTGTCAGGAATTACCTCCTAAACGTTGTCGGTGTTGTTGTGAAACACCCTGTATATATAGAGAAAAGTCGTGTAAATTCGAATCCTTCATACAACAACATTGTGACTTCGTGTCTTGATAGTTGAGTAGTCTTTGATCATTTCTTCTGTTTTCAGTTCTCGCATTAAGAGATCTCACCGCGCTCCCAGCAAACATGCTGGCAAGCGCCACTATGATTCGTTGGCGCCAACTGGTACAGTGTAAACAGAAAACTGTTTGAACGGAACTGCATTCGGCCTACTGGAAGGCGTCTCGTCGTACTGCAAAATTGCTCATATAGGACATACCATCGCACAGCATCAGTGATTTGTGTGTGGAAACAATGATCAGAAGAGAACTGTACGAATCAGTTTAACAGAGGATTAATGGCACATATACCTTTCGTTAGCTTCCATTGCCCCACCAAAAACACCTTAGGCTACAATATGAGTGTGAACACTCTTCTGGCGTGCTTAGTGACAGATTTTTGGACGACTCCTGTTTCAACCTGTCCTAGTGATGACAGCAGACGTTACCGTGGTGAATGTAATCAGCCAGCATGCATTGTCGAGCATCATAGCAGCCGAATGGCAGATGTGGAACGTCGTGTTGGATATAACACACATAATCTGAATGCAACGCATTGAGGACCTCACTAGATTGGTACATTAGGGATGTTCTAGAGGGACGGCAGCCGAAAGAATTATTTTTACCAGTAAATTATAGGAACATTGGTGCTTACAGTTTATCAATGTCACGCTCAATTCAATTTCATTGGGAGGGCTTATTTTTTTAAAATTCACTAATGAAATATTCCGTTCTAGCCTTTAATATAGGTTATACGAGGTGTGGCAATTAAATAACGAGACTGCCCACCTCCTTTCGCGCAGGATCGTGTGTGTGTGAGGGGGGGGGGGGGAAGTAGCTAATGATGTGTTGTTGATCTTGAACCTTCATGAGCAGCCACGGTTTGTTTCATGATTCTGAAAGCTTTTCTTTTCTTTGCAGGCTTACATGAAGAGGAAAGTATTCTGTGGTAGTGCCGGAATATTAGTGAACAGTAAAGTTGAGCAGCGCATTAACATCAAATTTCTGGTGAATTTTTTTTAAAAAAGTCGGAATGTTGTGTAATGATAAAAGTGGTGTATGGTGATAATGCTATGTCATGTGCGCGAGTTTTCGAATGGCACAAACGATTTTCAGAAGGTAGGGAGGAGGTTGAAGATTATGAACGACCCGGCCGCTCTTTGAGTTCAAGAACGGACGAAATTGTTCAAAAACTTAATGAACTTGTGCGGAAAGACAGACTTCTGAGTATTCATTGATCGCAGACATGACGAACATTAACAAAAAGACAGTAAGACAAATTTTGCATGACAATTTAAACATAACAGAAGTTTGTGCAAAAATTGTCCCGAAAAACCTCCCTTAGGAATAAAAAGACATTCGAAAGACCATTTGCTGTGACATCATGGAACGACTCAAAGCAGAACCAGACTTGCTAATACGTGTCATCACATGTGATGAAACATGGATTTTCTAGTATGACCCCGAAACTAAGCGTCAATCCATACACTGGAAGACTCCCACATCGCCAAGAATTAAAAAAGCACGAATGAGCAAATCGAAAGTGAAGGCAATGCTCATCGTTTTTTCGATATCAGGGATATGATCATGACTGAATGGGTGCCTCAGGATCAAACGGTGAATCAGACCTACTACAAAGAAGTCCTAATCAAATTGAGGGAAAGAATAAGGAAGAAGAGACCGGATTTGTGGAAGAACGATGCATGGATCCTCCACCAAGACAATGCGCCTGCCCATAATGCTCTTTCTGTGAAGCAGTTTTTAGCAGCCAAGCGAATTCCTGTGCTCGACCATCCTCCGTATTCCTCAGACCTGACTCCCTGTGATTTTTATCTATTCCCAAAAGTGAAAAGTGCATTGAAGGGAACACATTTTCAGTCTGGAGAAACGAAAAACGGCAGAGTTGTTGAACAATGTGACATCTGATGACCTACAGCACTGCTTTCAACAACGGAAGGCACGTATGCAGCGGTGTATAGATAGGGGAGGGGATTATATTGAAGGGGATAACAGTCAATTGTAACTTTCTTTGCAATACATCAGATTTATGACACCAGTCTCGTTATTTAATTCCCATACCTCGTATAGCATAGCCTTCTATATAGTTCCTAGCCACGAAGTGAATAAGGCAACTTTGCATTTTGTGACGTAGGTAGTCTGATGGTCTTACTATCTAGTAGTTGTAGTCTGCTATGAGTCAGCAGAAAGCACAATAAAGTTTTAATATTTATCAGTGTTACTGTACAGTTTTTGATATTTTGTGATTATTTTACGATTTTATTTCTTTGAAACATATTTTTGGAAGATAATAAGAGAGTGGAGTGTAGGAAAATGAAAATAAATTTAGACAAATTTCTTAATTATAGGGGTAGGGTAACGTTGAGATAATGCTAGTTTCTCTTAAGTAATACGAAATCACTTATTCCTATGATGTCGACGATGTATTTTGTATGGTTTTGTATCAATTTCAATCGAATTTTGCCAAGAACGGTATTACGTCCAGCGATTAATTTATGTTATTCATATTCTCTCGCTTAAATGGCATTTTTTTTTTTTTCATCTCAAAACATATTAATAAAAATTCTAAACAATTTATTTCACTATACCTTTCATGGGCAGAGGCATGAATAAAAGCGTGCCAATGACGGAAAAATAGACGTTTCCAGTATTTGCGAAACACAAAGGAGCGGTCGGCCGAATCGTGCCTATGGGCGGCGCAATAGCTAAGTCTGCTACTAACAGTATCAAGAAGCCAACACAGCAAAGATGTATGTTACAGAAGAAACTTTGGAAAACTAGGGAAAGAAAACTAAAAACAAAGCTGTACTGAAGAATGTAAAATAATATGTGGAAAGTTGAATGCAAATTAAGAAGGATAATAGACAAGAACGGGGAAATGCACAATATACGTGAAGGTGACAAGAAGGATGATAGAGAAACTTGATAATGTATATGGAGATAAATTCAATGAAAATAGAAAGGCAACACGGAAAAACTACTACAATGGTATATAAACTAAGGATGGAAATGAATCCTTACCAAGTAAAATACAGTTTCAAATTATCGAAAGAATACATTGAGTTTATGACAAAAAGAATAAACTGTGCATTTTGGACTTTCAAAACTGAAACATAGTAAACGGGAATCTCAAAGAAATTGTGATATTAAGGGCCAAGTTCAATGATGTATAGTGAACTGAAAAATGAGAAGGTAGATAATATCGCACACCCGGTGGAAGTGTGTTATAACTCAAAAAATTGCAATTTGAAGTTATCATCGCTCAAAAGAGAATAGAGAGAAGGTACTTAAGGCTTAGAGAGAAAGAGAAGGCTCTACCTGATGGTATTTTCGTAGAAACGTAACTAAACAAATTAACCTCTACACTGGCATAATCGCATTTAAGAATACACAGTAGGAACTGATAAATCTGGCCTAAAGTAGGAACACAAGAAGGCGATGGTAGCTGGTATATTCTCAATGTACCTCCAATGACAGATCCTGAACATAAAGCACTTATCTTAATAGAATACTTAACTCATAAGTGATCACACAACGTTTCGAACACACAACCGGCCAGATGCCCGTTTGTTTTGGAAAATCATCGTTTTCACAGCCGGCTGGTTGCCAGGCGCCGTCGGATCATGCTCCAAGCAGGTTCAATAAGACAATTGCGAAGACCTAGCAGGGTAGAGTAGAAGGCGAAAGAATGTGCAGAATTCGCCTGGTGGTGTGGAGACACGCGATACGCTGCTGGAAAATGGGGTCCCAGAAAGTGTCCAGTTAAAAGTCGGAGGACAGAATTGGAATCACGAATGCATGACATACTAATCATACATCCAGTGAATGTAGACCAGAAAGGAGCGGAATATATAGTGAAGTGTGGGTTCTATATGACGAATGAGAAGACACTGGATTCTCACGTGCGAAGTTACAAACTTGACTGAAACATCTTTGTGACTAAGATAGAAACTACTCCCATTGCTGAATACCACCACTCATAGTCTCTCCCGATACTACGGATAACGCTCTTAACGATAATCAGATGTCAAGAGTAATAGTGCGAAAATAACCCAGGTTAGTAGGTCAATCTTTAACAATCGATTTTTAGTATTCGTGCGTTCACTAAGGTTAATGTTTGGGGAACCATAGTGGCTCTGATTGCGCTCGAGATGGCCCAAGTGATCCATCTTTTCAGGAGCACTTCGCTACATCATGGAGTTTCGAAAGAGAACACTTTGGCTATAGGAATCTTTTCACCCCCATCGTGTACAGCACCAATGAACCACTGACGCGCGACCAGCAATTCCAACGGAACGACCATCCGAGCTTTCGCTGTCTCAGTATGTAGCTATGCTCAAAGACACTTAATTGTACAATAGATGTCCGCTGACATCGTCCAGGAAATGGATTACACTTAACTACGGTTGTTTTGTCCGACAGTCTACAGAAACAAAGATCAACCTGCCATTTACGGTGGCCGGTATGTCGGGACTTCAAACTTAGACACAAAAGTGTCTTAATTTTACATTGCACGCTGCAAGAATTCAGTTTCAAATATGAGATTATGCGGATGAAGAAGTAAGGAAGGCAAGCCTGATTTGAAGAAGACAAAGCACCAGATGTGATTAGCCTCGAATAAAGTAGGTTTTTAGACAAAAAGAAGGAAGTATAAGCATTATAATATATATGATTTAGAAAATGGTTTTAACTGCTTGAACTGAGTAATCTGAAAGATGGCGCTCATGTTGATTTCCAGGTAATGGGTAGAATCAAGTTTATATATATTTTTAAAATAAAAAAGAAACGAGTGAAGGAAGTACCCTTTTGTTGAAAGTAAATGAAATAAACATCGAAGAGCAACGCCTTTAGCATTACCGTTTCCACGTCTTCGTTGAAAGTAAAGCAATGTGTGAAATAATGAAAAGCAACAGCTTTTGCAGTGTCGCCCCTGCTGATTTCTAAGCCAGGTAACACACACGGGAAGAATAAGGTTCAATCAACGCCATTCTTTGAAAGTAAAAGAATGTGAAAAAATAAAAACGAAGAGCAACATCATTGGTGATGGTGATGTGATTCCCACAGCGTTGAATATAAAGAAATGAGTGAAATAAATAATAAAGAGGCGTTGACCCCGTCAATTCCCGGGCAACGGCGAGTGAAATGAATACAAACAAGCAACACCTTCCGGTACGCCTTGGCGAAAATAAAGGAATGAGAGAAATAACAATGAGCAGTACTTTCGGTTTTGCCTTTGTCGATTTCCAAGTCACATACTACTTCTTGTATGAACTTGGACTTAAATGTCATTGTAAGTATTACCAATCACCTCAGCGACCCCAAAAGTTATAAATTCGACAATAATATCGGTCATTTTCGATTACTTTTACGGTACCCACTTCTCACCGCCTAGGGGTGTTAGGGTTGTCTTATCCTACATTATTTATTTCCATATATATATATATATATATATATATATATATATATATATATACAAGGGTCGTTCAAGGTTGACGGGGACTTTTATTTCTTCAAAGGAAACAGATAGCACAAGGAGCACCAAACTATGTTAGCTTTTCAAAGTATTCTCCGTGTGCGTCGAGGTACCGTTGCCATCGTTGTGTCAGCTCCCTGATTCCTTTGGCGTAGAAAGAACTTGGTTGTTGTAGCCATTGTAGGATATCGTTCTGCAGTGCTTCATCTGTCATGAATTTCTTCCCTCCCAGATGGTCTTTAAGGAGTGCAAACAAATGACAATTACTGGCAAATGGCAAAAATATGGTCTATAGGGGGGATGGAGCAGAACTTCCCAGCACATTTCGACCAGTTGTTGTTGTCACATTGGCCGTGTGAGGGCGGGCACTGTCATGGAGAAGAATGACATTTCCAGACAACATCCCAGGTCTTTCTTGCGAATGGACTTTCGTACAGCACCACTCAACAATGTGGAGTAATACTGGGCATTAATTGTGCTCACTTTGTCCAGAAAATCCACATGAATAACACCCTTCATGTCCCAGAAGACACATTCCATGATCTTTTCAGCGGACGGCTGCGTTTTGCTTTTCTTGGGCAGCGGGAAGCTTTATGCCGCCACTCCATGCTGCTTCTTTTGGTCTCTGGGGTTGAATTGTGCAACCATGTTTCATCACACGTGATGATGGATTGCAACAATTCATCACCTTCAGCTCGGAACCGATTCAGAAGCTGTTCACAGACCGTCATGCGTGTCCACTTCTGATCAAATGCCAGCTGGCGGAGAACCAACCTTGCACAGATTTTGCGGATTGCGTAAGCTTAAGTGATCGTCAATGATTGTCTCAACACTCCCGACACTGATATTCACCTCGGTAGCAATATCCCACACTGTTACTCGCCGGTTCTCAAGAATCATTTGCTCAACACGTGTGATATTTACTGGTGTGACTGCAGTCTGGCGAATGTGTCCATGCGCTTACCAGCTCCCGTCCTTCGCGAAACTCTTTACACCATTCGTACACTCTTGTCCGTGACAACGTTTGTTCACCATACTGTGCTTGCAATCTTCTGAAAATCTCAGCTGGTTTAACTTTCTCCTTCACAAGAAATTTGATTACACACCGCTGCTCCACAGCCACAGACACACTGCTTGCCGCCATGTTCGCTGCAGCTGCTGCGCATGCGCCAAATACGTCATGCCGGGCGCTAGTTACTCAAGAAGGAATACATTATGTCACCCGCAAGTTTTATCATGATCCGGGTATTCATCGATTATTTACGTACGAAAATCCCGGTCATATATATATATATATATATATATATATATATATATAGAGAGAGAGAGAGAGAGAGAGAGACTCCCCCCTTAAAACGGAAATTCTCAAAAACTCTGAAACATGAATCCGTTTATTTCTAATGAGGAGTTTATAGTTGAAGTTTCATCTTCCTAACTTGACGGGCTCGTGAGATACTTGATTTTTCGCATAAACCATGACCTCCACTGCCCCTTAGATTCATTTTAATCAGCTTAATATCATGTGATCCTGGGGAGGCCAATGGTGGATAATTATGCCAAATATCATTCCAATTGGTTCAGTAGTTATTCTATGATGCTACCAAACAGAAACTCATATTCACCTTTATATAATAGATTCACCAAGCGCAAGTCGAAGCTATTCATTTTTCAAAACAAACACTAATTTCAGTGTTAGTTTTCCAGATCCTCGTCAAGCACAAAATTAAATAGACTGCATATTACTTGTAGGTTATTATTTTATTAAACGAAAGAGTTAATTATTTCAGTCACTATCTGGAGTTAGTAAATATACTTGAACAAATTTCTTGTTATCACACAATATAATGTGTATGGACAGGAGCGAATTAAGGGCGGAGCTAATGGAGCCCAGGCTCCAGGACCCCCAAATCCCTCTGTTTAATACTAAAATATAATAATCAACTTACATTATAGGCTTCAGACCCCTTTTTTTCCGCTCGCGGTATTGCTAGAGTTAGTCTTGTTCCACCAGTCTTCGGGATACTTATTTTGTGAGGGAGTGAGCTATTTTGGGCCTCTATTAGCTTGTGGTGACTTTTCCTTTGAAACATCTCTGTTATTACTTAGAACAAATCTAGGAGGTTTTCCAGAACTCCTTAACAAAACGTTCCTATTCAAATTAATTTGGGCTTAGTACATAGTTCAGAGAGCCCAACTAGTTCTCGGTGTTTTGATAAGCCTATGAGACTGTGGAAGGCAGCAAAGAAAATTTATGCGCTGGAATTATTCGTAACATAGGGCCCCCTTGAAATAGTCGGCTCCAAGACCCCAAAAGCCTTAATCCGCCCCTGTGTATGGAATGAAGCTGGGGAACGTAATAATATCTAATGGCTGATGGAAACCATTACATTAATTTAATCCTAGTTTTTTGCATTGGGGTAGTCTCATCAGTAAACTACCAGACAATTAGTTATTCTGAAGACATTTTAGTGCTAACTTTTCTGTCGCAAACACGTGGTAAGAACAATTTTAAAATTATTTCTTCTCACATACCACCATTAAACAGGACTGTTATCATGTGGTAGATCCACGTTCAACATCTTGCCAATGCAACGATCGTATTTTTACTTTTTTCTACATATATACTTTCTACGATAACTTTAATTACATTTATTCAATCTTATTAACGATTAAAATCCTATTTTTTCTGGACAGAAATGATTGGCGAAACTTTAATACACACGTATAAATAAAAAAAAAACTGACTTTATAATAATTTCTGTTTCAGCAATTTATTATTGCCTTCATCAGATAATGTGTCCTTAGTACCTTATCACCATTATTCCGGGAAGGTTAAACAATCTTATCTTTTTCTCTCTCTCTCTCTCTCTCTTTTTTTTCTTTCAAAGCTAACTTAAACTTTTTGGGAGCTTCCGCGTAGGTATATGGTTAGCGTACGTTCCTTTGACGGGGGAAAGCTGGGTTCGATTCCTAGTAGGAACTCATGTGGTTCGGATTCCACGTTAAGTGTGGGTCTGCCTCCCACATAATCTCGGTGATGAAAGGAACGCTAAACTCACATCCAACAATACCGCTTTTTGGCACTATAGCCTATTAGGCTATGACCATCCAAGATACATACCCACATTCAACTGGATGTGTTGTCAGCACATCGGCTCTTAATCATTGGACCTAACTTTCTAGTTGGAGTTTGCTACTCCGTAATTAACTTTGCTTCATAATGCTGAATCGACGCTCAAAATTATCACCACTGAAAACCGAGACAGACCTGCACTACTCCACTTACATTTTAACATAGTTGTAACTTTTCTTTCTTTTCTGCTCTATCCAAAATTTTCCTCTACAAATCCACTATTCCAATTCATCAGTTTCTTTCACTCCTCTTTTCGTATCCATCTCGCCTCTTTCCAATGCCTTATAATGCTTCTTTCCTTTTCCAATCCTTTCACACCTTCTCCGTGGTGTAGTGCGAAACAGGACACGAAACAGACTAGGAAGGATTGGACAGGAAAGAGGCGGAATGTATACGAAGGGAAGAGCGAAAGAAACTGATGAATTGGAATAGTGGACTAAATATCCATGATTTGTAGAGAAAGATTTTGGATAAAGCAGAAAAAAAGAAAGGTGTTCTAGTTCTAAAGACTACGTGAAGCGGCGTAGGTGTCCAATTGAAAGTTTATTTTTTTTTTAAGTAGAAGTTCTATCATTAAAAGACGAAATTTGTATACAATTAAAAGTTGTTATAAATGAAAGGAAGGACCTCATTGGTTCTTAGAAATTCTGAGATATATAAGCTGTTTTATATTTTATTTCATAATGTGTCTGATGAAGGCAATAATAAGTTGTCGAAACTGTAACACTATTTTTAAAACTGATTTGCTCTGGTCAGATTTTAATTTTATTTATGGGATATATGCATCGTCTGCGGCGTGTATGCCACAGATCGAAACTGTAACAAGCCGTGACTGAAAGTGTCCGTAACACAGATATTGTGTCAGTTTGTGCTACATTCTAAGTGTGATTTGAGGGCCCCAAAGATGATAGTGCAATTCGCGAATTTTAGAAAATACGAGGGCCATAACTACCAAGGAACAAGCTTCTGGAAGGAAATATGCAGTAAAAACTATAAAAACGCATAAAATTTATTTTTTATTTATACAATAAAATAATAATAATGTAACATTTATCTAACTTTCCACATTCAAAATATAACAATCACAGAATGTGTACGAATGCTCAACTGAATAATACAATTGTTTATTAATAAGAATCTGTCTTATTAACAATACTAAATGCACACTTTTCACATGATTTTTCTCCAAGCTACAAACATTTTTTTGGAAGACAGAGCTCTCATCTCTTACAGTGTTTGAAAGTTCATTACTTTAATCACTACCAAATCTAATCAATACATATATGATAAATTCATTTTGCCTGTCTCGGTATTTTTTTTTTTAATTAGCAGAGTTGAACATTGGACTTTTCTTATTAAGGTACAGATGTTATCTAGTTAAATAATATTGACTAGCCTTTGGTTAGCTGGAGGCTCCGCCCCCAGCCCCCCGTGTTTGCTGGGCCTACGGTCTCGCATCTCTTGTGTATTTTATCAGCCTTTGAATCAAGAGTGAATTTCATGAACTTGTCATAGCTCGGAGCTTCACCCCTGACCCCGCGTTTACTAGGCCTACGGCCTCGCAACCCTTAAACCGAATTTCAAGTTTCTTTTCCTATTTCAACTATCTAAACTATAATATTTTCTATCTCATGAAAACGCTCATTTAAATATCCCGGGAATTTGTTCATCCCCTTAGACCCCTTAAAAACTAAAAATATTCACTTTCGGCAATTTTCCTGTGGGTTAGGTCCTGGAAGGCTATAATCATGTCAAATTTAATCATTCTAGTCCTACCGGAAATGCCTAAACAATTTGGGGTGTAGATGTCCCATATAAATAGCATGGGTAAGATTTTTCAGTTCCCCATACAGATGGAAATTTTTATTTTTGGCGATTTAGTTACTTAACGCTAATGAAAACGTATCAGCATACCGAATTTCAAGATTTTATTCCAATTCCAAGTACCTAAAATATGAGATTATATGTCCGAAAAAAGGCCCATTTAAATAACATGGAAAATTTCTTCATCGTCCCTTTAGGCCCCCTAAAACTTTAAAATATTCACTTTTGGCAATTTTCCTGTCGATTAGTCTCAAAAATCTATAATCATGTCAAATTTAATCATTGTAATCCTACAGGAAGTGCTTAATAATTTTGGGCTGTAAAAGGCGCCCCATATAAATAACATAGAGATTTTTCAGTTCCCCATAAAATTACTCTAAATTTGGAAATTTTTATTTTTAGTGACTTACTTAGGTAACGCAAACGAAAACGTACAAGTATACCGAATTTCAAGTTTCTATTTCAATTCCAAGTACCTAAAACATGAGATTATAGGTCCAAAAAAAGGCCCATTTAAATAACATTAGGAATTTCTTCATGCCTCCTTTAGACCCCCTAAAAATTAAAAAGATTCACTTTTGACAATTTTCCTGTGCGTTAATTCCGGAAAGCTACAATCGTGCCACATTTCAATTTTCCACGTCAATCGGAAGTACCCCCTTATTTTATGTCAGTTCATGTAGTTTTATATATAGTTAAGATTAAGGTGAATCACAACCCGGAAGTCAGTGCATATTTCAGCTCATTTCCTTAACTACTATGCAATGAAACGTTAAATATTATAAATATTGTACTACATGATAAAGTTATGTTTCAGCTACAACACAAGACACTGCTTCATTTGATTGTGTTTCTGATATCGAAAAATGTAACAAATAAAAGAAAATGTTTGTTTCATTTTACAATGAGCACACAAGATGGCACTTGCTGTTAAATCTTACTAGAAGTGCTCAATTTTATGAAATGTATATTTGAATGTGTAAAGTACTTTAAAGTAACGATCTTATTAGGAAATAGATATATTGTTTGACCGTTTTTCGTGTTATGTTTCACATTTTATTTAAATATTAATTTACAGTTAAGGAAATAGTTTTTGAGAAAAAACTTGCGCAGGACGCCATAATGCGTTGTTGCCAAATTTGTACGTTTAATTCCTGGGTTCTAGCGTTGCAGTTCGAGAAGCGGAACTTAGCTGTGAATTGCGGTAGGGGTCGAAAACTAATTTCTTCAGTAAGTATCGAAGCAGAATTCCATGATTACTTCCTTTATTATCTGGCACCAGTGAACAGGGACATACGCAGGGGTTGGGTCCTGGGGGTCCGGACCCTCGAAATTTCGACTTTTGTGTAAATTTAGCCTAATTTTAGGAGCAATTTTGGGAATTTTAATATAAAATACCCTCATATTGAGTTTGGACTCGCCCCCGAAATAAATTCCTGCGTACGCTACTGCCAGTAAACACTCGACACTACCTGGCAACGTCGCATTATTCAAGCAGTGTTTAGCATAGCACCGACAACACCTAGTGATCCACCTTAAGATATACAATATTGGCACTGAACTGTGAAAACCAGTAAAAATTATGTACTCAGAAGAAAATGCAGAAGGGTTATTAACAGTACACATATAGAAGGTTCCATTTAAAATCGAGATCTGATATCATTTTGGGTTGTTTTAAATGCTCGCGCTTGGAAAAACATATGATTAACCATACTTAAGTGAATAACTAGCGCTGTTTCGTTACAGAGGAATGGTGAATCTACTGCAAGAGGTCCCTGCTTCTATTATCATCCATCTCCTTTAAAAACCTACATGGCATAACCGTATTTCCTTTGAATTTCTTCTCTGATTACAAAGAATAATTGCAATTATGTCTGTAATACTTCTTTTTTTCTTCTTGCAAGTTGACACATTGTTAAACTGCAATTATGTCAGTTTAATGGATAAATGTATCGATACCTTATAAGAGAAAAACAGAAGGTGATGGAGCGAGATTAAGTATAAAAAAATGCATTGCCATTAAGTATAGATAGTATTAGTGATGAGACAAAAGTGAGTCATGTGTCTGCGAAGGAAAAGAAACTGGAATCAAAAGCTTTCAAAAATTCTGAGCTTCTTCACCTTCGAAGTTAACAAACACACACAGACAAACAAATAAACAAACAAAAAAAAAAAAAAAAAAAAAACTGCAGACTTAACTCAGAATGGAGATAAACGAACTTTCGCAAACGAAGTTAACAATATTTCCTGAAACACATTTGGATAAAGGCAACATACTTTTTTAATGCATTTTGGTATGAATAGTTTTAAATGATTATAATATATTCGTTTACTTATTGGTATTTAGAGTCCTTTTTCAGCAACCAGGCTATGTGAGAAGTGTGAACTTACACTTTAAGGTCGAATCCGAACGCTGTAATACACTGAATGCTCTCCCACGCGGAATTAAAGTCGGGTGGTTAGAATATAGTGTGACTTGCTATGGCCCGGCTATTAATAGTTACATATCTGAAACGCAAGAGAGTTGACGGTATTTCGATGATGTTTATGTTTTGCTGTTTCCACCTCACCTCCATCGGGCATTTACTGATGCCTCATTTCATATTACAGCAAAGAATCCATTTCTTATCTCCCATTAGCATTCTGTCCAAAAATGGATGTTTTCATTTTTGCTGTCCTTTTCTGCTGCGATGTCACCAGTACGATATCCACTGTTCCAATCTGAATATGTAAACAAGTTCCTGTAGATAAAGGTGAACGGTTAAAAGGAGTGATATGGCCAATTCCTCCGGAGTTTATGTGGATTCTTCTCAACAGCTGCTTACAGAATAGGCCGCTCATGTTGTGACAGATTAGTCAGGCTCTCTAATATTTGCACAGGTCATAGCATGTAGGTTCTGTACCGCTATGATTGCTGAATAGCCTTGATGAATCTCATAATGCATAACATGCTGTATGTTCTCTTCTGCCATGTTTAGTCACGTGTCGCTGCCATACAGCAATGCGTTCTCCCTACATATACAAACATACACTTCACTCTCTTATACAGCGATAGCTTTTCGTTCTTGGTGTAATCTGTCATTCACCACCGCGTGGTATCGTTTTCACAGTCGTGCAAGAACTACAGTAGTTATGGCATTACTAAGTCTGTACAAAGTTGGTTACAAACACTGCTTGTATTGTAACATGACAAAAGTTGGTTGATTGATTTGATTTTGAGTTTAGCGTCCCTTTCAGCGGCGAGGCTATATGAGACTTAGACCTACAGCTTAACGTGGGATCCGAACCACATAAACACCCGCCGGGAATCGAATCCGGGCCTGCCACGCCAAAGGCGTGTACGCTAACCGCTTAGCCACAAGGGAGTTCATAAAAGTTGTTAATTACCAATTGTAGGATATCTATTGTAATGAAAAATATACCTAGTACTGATTTTAAAGATAATTATTGTAGAAGTTCACAGGCTTTGAATTAAATTCAGATTTGTTAAAACAATCGCTAATGAGACCACGTTGAATTGTTAGTAAGAAATACAATCTCTACCTGGAAGGGTGCATGCCAGATTGCCCAGAAAAATGATTCAATTAAGAGGGCAGTTGGTTTCTATGGAAGCCAGCTTCTCAATGCCATGCTTTAGTTTGACTGTATTGCAGTGTAGGCAAGTAAAATTGACACCTTACATAGTCGATTGAGGAAGGCTGTTGGAGAGTTACATGCAGCGGCGGACTTCCCATTAGGCACACTAGGCATGTGCCTAGGGCGCAACCTTTCAGAGGCGGCATCCGGAAGAAGTTTTTTACCGATAAATTATAGGAACATTGGTACTTACAGTTGGTCAATGTGACCCTCAATTTAATTTAATTGGGAAGGTTTATTTTTTAAAAATTCATTAATGAAATGTTCCGTGCCAGCCTTTAATATAATAGACTATAGCATAGCCTTCTATATAGTTCGTAGCCACGAAGTGAATAAGGCAACGTCGCATTTGTGACGTAGGTAGTCCGATGGTTGTACTGCCTGGTAGTTATAGTCTGCTATAAGTATGCAGAAAGCACAATAAAGTTGTAACATTTATTAGCCTTACTGTACAATTTTTGATGTTTTATGATTATTTTACTATTTCTTTATATATTTTTGGAAGATAATAGGAGGAGGAAAATAAATAAATAAAAATAAATTAAACAGTTTTCTTAATTATAGAGGTAGGATCAAAATATGGCCTTTGTATGGTAGATTAGGACCAGAATATTAAGGCACAAAGCGTTAAAATAATGCTAATTTCTCTTTAGTAATACGAAATCAAACATTCTTACGATGTCGGCGATGGTATTTTGTTTCGTTTTGTATCAATTTTAGCATTTACGTAAGTACAAGGGCCATATTGTTACAATATACCCTCCATCACTAACAGCACCTTAACTAACCTGATCTTCTAACTTTATCTAAGTACAAGGGCCATATTTTACAGATGTCATAAAGTCGAATTTCGTGTTAGGGAAGAGAAATCAGCGATATTTCAATGTTTTCATGGCAGAAAATTCTGGCTCCACTTTGCTATGCAAACACTGCAACTTTCCCCCTCACCGTAAATAGCAACGTAGACTAATAGTTTTAGTTTACGTATTGCGTCCAGCGATTAATTTATTCATATTCACTCTCACCTAAATGGCAAAATATTTTTCATCTCAAAACATATTAATAAAAATTAAAAAAAAAAAAATCACTATGCCTTTCTTGGACAAAGGCACGAATAAAAGCGCGCCAGTCACCTATTATGTTGAGGTGTTTCCTATATTTGCGAAACACAAAAGGGCAGCCGACCGAATCGTGCCTAGGGGCGGCGCCATAGGTAAGTCCGCCAGTGGTTACATGCGCAGATAAAATGTCTGAAGCTTTATCTTTGGTGGGAATTTTGGCGAAAGCAAATTTTACTGTTTGCGAGTGCATATATCTCGATGTTGTAAGGCCATCTCAATAATGAAAACAATTTCCTACTAATTGTTCAAAATAACATTTCTAAATTCATCTATGTCATTTCTACTTACCAGTCAGGACACTGATCTGGAAAGCGTTGTTAGCATTGACATGCAGAATGCCATAAAGGATCTTAGCCTATTGTGGTAGCAACTATTTTAGCAATTAGTTCAGTCGGGAGTAAAATTTGTTGCAAATTACACCCATCCTTCTCCATATCATTCCCAGTCGAATGACTATCTTGAGAGATCGTACTAGGTAATTTTGTTCTAGTGTGTAACAACTTTAGAATCTCATTGTCATTATTATTTTAATTAGATGCTTATTCGTGTTGTCTCCCATTGATTTGTTTAAATGAAATCTTCCAATTTAACGCCCCACCATTATGCCCTTTACGCTAAGAGAGATGATGATTACGACAAGTGAATGATGATGACAAAATTAGTGAAATAACAATGTGGGAGGAAACGGAAGTACCCCGAGAAAACCCACGGACACGATGTTGTCCACCACAAATTTACTTGGCGAGGGATCGAACCATGGGCCCCCTCCATTGATTTAATTGAAAGAGGTTGATCAATGTTTTCATTCGAAAGAACAAACATCCGAACTTTTTATGGAGGTGCACTTCGGCATCTAATCACAGAACAGGACAACTCCCGCAATGCTCAGGAAGAAGTTCTTTAAGAAAAAGATTCAATGAAATTAATCAACTTAGATGGTAATATGTACTATAAAAACTTCATATAAATACAGTTTAGTTTTCCAGTAAATGACACCAAATGTATTTAATTTGAACAACACTCGTATATTAAAACATTTACTCAGTGACTGTTCATTGACTTGGTGTCTTGGAATAATATACTGATAACAAAAGTTTCCTGGGAGTTGGAGTTGTTAAGGATAGTCGAGTATGGTAATTGCTCGAAGCAGAGGAAGATTAATATTCCTCTTGATGTAAAGACTCCTCTGTTTTATTTGTTGTTGCTTGGGTTTTTGTGTTGGCGAATGGTAGTGTGATATTATGTTGTATACAGGCTCTGGTATGTTTGGAGATTGTGTTGTAGATAGAAAATGTTGTGATAAATGATTTATGGAAATGTTACAGAGTTTATTGGTTTGCTAGCGGGGACTGAATCGATGTAATTGAGAGAATATTAGGCTGATTATGATTTTTGCCTATTGGTTAGTTGTTATAGTCTATATCTACGGAACAGAATATTGTGCATTGTTGTAAGTGGCTACAGATTCTAAAGGATATTCGGTTACGTTAATCTGAAGGATCTGCAAGACCTAACTGAAGAATCTTGTTTCTTTATTTAAAGTTTCTACAGAAGGCTATACCAGACCCAAGTGATACCTTAACACGGTACCAAAACAGTTTATTTCCCAGAGAATCGACGATAGGTCTCTTCTCAACACAAGCCAAAATACTAACTATATAACACACAAGGAGCTCTTGTCATTATTGCTGACAAACCATATGAAGTATATACCCTAATTCACTGTGTTGTTTACATATTATCTACCCTCATTCTGAAACCAGAGTAACATTGAAATTCTAAATATTTCGTTAAAAGAAAGTAGTGAAATAAGTACATTTGTGTCTCGAAGATATGTTATTTCCTACAGGAAAATTAAACACATTAAGTTTTTTTTTCTTTCTTTCTCTTATTTAGCAAGTCCTAAATATATTTTCTAAGTGGAATACGCTGCACATTAATTTACGACCCTTCTATAGTTTCTTCTGATTTTGTCGTTACTACTCCTCAATATCAATTGTGACTTATGTTGTTTATAGACAATATATATCATACTCAACCAGGATCCAGTGAACTGAAAACTACGTTATTTATAAACAATATATATTATACTTATCCAGAATCCAGCGAACTGAAAACTACATTGTTTATAAACAATATATGTTATACTCATCCAGGATCCAGCGAACTGAAAACTGGATTTTATATACAGAATATAAATGACTGAAAATTTTTTTAATTTTCACTTTGGTAATAAAAGAACATGGATTTTGAAGTTATTATAGTGGCGACAGTTACCAATTTACTTCACTATATGTCAGACAAATTTTAACATTAGATCGGATACTTTGATCTTATTCCAAAGAATTTTAGAGATGACTGAATCACTTACCGAATACGTTTGAGTTATCTCAGATAAAATGGAATTTCTTTGAAAGTCATAAGAAATTTTAATTACATCTACTTGGGGACCTGAAACTCTTTATTGGTAATTTCAGTTCGATACACTTAAATACACCCAATTTAAGTGTATTTATTACTTTCCTAAATATTACTGTGAATAGTGTGTTCTTCATTACTATAACTCTGAAATCAATAAATTCTTAGCGAAATAAAAGACTAGCTTCTGCTTCATGAGAGAACAATCAGCTAAATTTTCTAATATGACTCGAATACCTTGTTTATTTTACAGATGGAATTGTAAGGAAATCATTAGCCTCTGCTTACTAAATTGAGAATAGCTAAGTCAAGATGATCAATTTAAGAATAATTGTTTGTCATTACTACGTAGGTTGGTGCATTTTAAATATAATTCAAATACCTATATTACTTTGCATTCTTTAGTTGCAGTACACTAATCTTCGTGCTGTATTTTTTTTTCAAGTAATTTGTTCATTAGTTTTTGGCTGTCATCCAAGTTTGTTCGCTTTTCTGTCTTTTTATTTACCTAGATTTGTACTTTGTTTCTTGTGCTGATAGTGCAACTGACCGTTTTCGTGCAAACACCTTGATTTGGAAACGTTTCCGGCCTTCCCACTGCATCACCATATTATCACAGTGAGAATATGTGTGGTGTTCTCTGATTTATCCATCTCAAGCCTGAAACATTTACTTTCATTCACGTATACTTTTGATCATTATCGCCTGTTGACTTTGAGAAATTTCATCCCCTCCTTCCTTTGTCAATTTCCCAATTTTTCACTTCCATTGAAACATGACAACCACAATACAGGAAGAAAAGAAGAACCCAAGTTGTCTCCTGAGCGAAACCTGCCAAGAAAAATATTAATATAAAGACAAAAAAGAAATAGATATAATTTTAAAAGGAAGTGCTTTCATGCACAATATCTCATACTAAATTCTGAAAGATAACCTGAAACGTCTAATTTAATAGAAGTACAGTATCAGAACATGGGGTGGTATTAGTGATTATTATTATTATTATTATTATTATTATTATTATTATTATTATTATTATTATTATTATTATTAGAGTCATAGTGGCGCAATCAGTAAGGCGCCTATCTGCCAACCAGACAAACCTGGTTCAATTTCCGGTGAAGGTGGGATTTATTTCCCGTTCTACTCTTGTTCCAATGCGGCTCTGGCGTTCACCCAATCTCTGTAAAATGGATACCTGGAGAAACTTTGAGGAAGGATGATATGATGGCCGAAGTGTTGTTCTGACCAAAGATGTCCACCGGGCTTGGGCTCATTCTTTAGCAACAACTGAGCACGAGACCGAGCTCCATTGGAATTAGCAAGCCCAAGCCCGAAGCCGAGAAAGCGCGAATTCAAACCTGTTGATATTGGTAAAGGAGACTTTATTGAGGGTAGCGAGTCTGATACAGAACGGACATCTCGTTATCATCTACATGTTCTTTCATTATGTTTTTATTCTTGTTTGGATTCATTCCCCAGAAACGATTTTTTATATCATTGCTTGGAAGAGTTTGTTCAGGATTCTACATACAAAGCATTTGTTGCAGGGATCGAGAAAATCATATATAATATTTTTCATTCTAGCCTTTCATTCTATTTCGTCCAATTTAACATTTCGATTTTTTTTAAGATTTAAATTACTTGGCATATTGGATATGTGCAAAAGATTGGTGCAATGTAAAATCGATGTATGAATATCTCTCGTCGCTCTGACTTTTTCCGGAAATGTAAGTATAGGTGGCAGCACCATTCATTATCGCAGATGGCGCTAGTGGTCCATGTCTCGTGCGGCGAAGAGTTATTTGAGTGTCAAATGAGTAAAATGGCAGGAATATTAACTAATTGTATGCGTGTCAACCTACTAGCCGTAATTTGATTTCTGTGAATCCAGAGCAACTCTTGTTGAGGAAAAGTACAAGGAAATGGTAACGTTTACGGTAACAAATGTTTTTCCAAAAAATGTCGTTTACAATTGGAACATTTCAAACGTTGTCGAACCGGCATTAGTGATTGTGATCGCCCCGGCTGTCCCACAGAATTTTACAGTGACGCTACCCTGAGAAAAGTCCAACCATCGACGAGCAGTAGAATTGCTCACATGAAACATTGTGCATGACAAACTGATTTTTCACAAAACGTGTGCACGATGGGTTTCCTGTAAGCTCAATGAACAACACAAAGGAACCACAATGGATCTGTTATTACAGCATCTCATGAGGTACGCAAGAGAGGATAGTGAATTTCTGAACCGCATCGTCACTAGTAGGAAACCATCATCCACCAGTTTGAACTGGAAACAAAGCACACCAGCCAATATGGAATGGAAACATCCCTCATAACCCAAAACGAGGAAGTTTAAAGTCACTTACTTAGTACGGAATGGTTACCGACTTTTGGGACAGTTAAGCCGTTTTGGGAACATTCAAGAAATTCTACTTATGGAATGTTTGACCCAGGGTCACACTGTTATTGTAGCCACGTATTGCCGAGCCCCGACGAAGTTATGGTCAGACATTCACAAGAAACGTCCAGGTGTTTTGAGAACTGTTTTGTTCTGTTATATCACAACACTCGTCCATACAGTGCTATTATTACAATGACTCACATATGGTCGTTTCGATTGGGAACGACTGCAATATCTGCCATACAGCCCGGGTTTTGCACCGTTGGACTTCCAACTCTTCAGATAACTTCATCGGTTCCAAGATATAGTGGAGGACCATAGGGAGGTTACCAACTGACTGGTTACTAAACCCATTACAAACATTCTACGCTCTTGGCTTTGAGAGACTCGTGAAACGCTGGGACAAGTGCTGAAATATATATAGTGGTTATGTGAAGAAATAAACCCAATTCCATCACGTAACTCTTCACACTTTCCTTTCTATACCACTTTGCGAGTGAATTACCAGAACATGCGTTTTAACAACAGAAAACAGACTGTCCATATTGGTAACGGTACTTTGTAATGCTTTTTCATAATTATGCAAGATTATATTATATCAGCTACCCACAACAGAAATAGATGAGAATGTCAAACGTCTAGTTTGATCAGCATTTAGCATTAACATATTATTATTGAGCCATAATTTCATAAATATCAGTCCTAATTCAGATTTTAAGAATGTTTCATTCCATGTTTTGTTAGCAACTGTGAGAGCAGCATCATCAGCAAGAGACGATCTACGTATTCTAGAAGTATCGTTAATACATATTAAGTAATTTTACAACTATCACGTAATGGTCTATGGTTAAGAAAACGAGCCTGTGGGTTACCTCGTATGGAGGGCAAACTTTTACCTTATTATTAATATAAACAGTTAAAATAAACACTGACAATTTTAATACTGCTTTCCAGTTCAAGATATTACGAAACTTCAATTATATTCTTGAGTAACATGTGTTACTATTATGGAATTTTAAGTTAAATATGTTTACTGTATAAATTATAGAAATATTACAAACACCAACCCCTGGTGCATACCTTCAATGACTCTTCCGACGAACATGTTTCCCACTTCAACTCCAGCAAAGAAATAAAACGACGATAACGCTGATACCATAAACAACGGACTTGCTATAAGTGCATAGAATCGTCTTCTTCCTCTAGCACTTAGAACTGTTAGCTGTAAGTACACAAATAGTTTATTAATAGATTTAACTCTACAAATATTACGCATTGTTTATATAGGGAAGTACAATTGAAATATATATGGGGATAATAAAAAAAATTATATACGAAAAAAAATCCCGAATGAAAAACTGCCATTAATACAGAATATCATAAACCTACGATGCGCTCTGTGTACTACGGAATGCTAAAGCGTATCTTAAGTGATGGTACATGATGGTTATGATAAACTTACAGTTGACGTATAGGCAATAAGTCAGCTTACAAATACTAAAAGTTGATTATACAGGAGATTTTTAAAGTTACATTGTTTTCCCATAGAATAATACTCTAAATTCCTTATTCGATACTGGACGCAGAGGCTGAAATATTCACAATACTCTAATCCTATAAAATCGTATTTTAGTGAAACATATCACCGAAGCTTTCAAGATACAAGAGACGGTTCGTACGGCTGTTTGGGAGTTTAGGTTAAAATATGCTGAGTGATACAGGATACGTTAGGAGTGTCAAAATCCAAAATAAAGTATTATAAATGAAGTACAAATGACAACATTCATCCACATATGAGAAACAAGGAAACGAATAACGTCTTAAGTGTTGTCAATACATTTTGGAAACTTCAATCTTGAAAAATTCAATAATTTTGAAATAGATTTATTTATTATCTTGATCATTATTACAAGATAGTTTAAAAGTCCTTACAAAATACGATGTCAATGTGTTTCCTTCGAATTTGTGATTTTATTACACTCATCCCTCGTTTTAATGGACAAAAAGGTGATAACAGTTGTCCGATGTTGCCGATAATTCGTAAGTTAAGACATTAAGTCTGTAGTAGTTAATATCCACAACTACATTACATCCACACAATCAAGGTTATAGCATCTGATGAAACCAATATGTTCAGTTAGCTGGCGAAACTGTTACACATTTATTATTTTTAAATAAACGTCGCTTTTGCTCAGCGATTTGTATTTCCAATAAATTCACCACTTTTAGTTTAAAATCACGACTTTCGAACTAAATTAGCTAGATTTTGTCAATTAGTTCTGATATCCGTTAAAGGGGAGTCCTTAAAACCGAAGAATGAATTTTTTTTTTTTAAATTTTATTGACCATATGTTTGGTTCTAAAGAAATATTCACATAAATCTTGGAGAATTGTGTCATTATTTCCTGACATCTAATATACTCCTTCATTCAAATATATTAAACGTGTAATATCCTGCAATCGCAAACATTTCAGCATTTGTCTTTTTAGTTAATTTTATTTATTAGTGTTATGTTCCAATGTGTATTTTAATGTTTAATATTTACTCCTCAATCGAACAGCATGTATCATTATTGATCTGCACCGTTATATGTCATTCAAAAGAAAAACGACACAGTTGACTTGGCAATTAGGTTAGAATTCAACATTCTGGAATATATATATTAAAAAAAAAAAGTCGAGATATTATGCTGAAAAATCCTACTGATTGATAAACGAATACTTTCACTTCGATTATATTAATCTTCGTAAATACTTATAATTGGGATTCTAATTTTGTAAACCAAACCTGAAAATCACTATTAGTAAGGTTCACTAACCAATTAAAAAAATCTGTAACAAGGTAAAAGTTATATTTCTTTCTTAAACCAACTTGTAAATTGATATTTTAAGAAGCTGATGGATAGCAGACAAGTTGAATTTTGAATAAACTAATTTTGAGCTTGATCCCCTGTGATAATTCAGCGAACATGTGCTGCACTGTAATTTAAACTAGTCTAAATTATCGTCAAAATTTTCGTTTCTTATTCCTTAAAAATATGTTGGAAAGTGTATATTTCCACGATATTCACAGCTATAAAACATTCATATTAATGCACATTAATAGTAATGAACGTTTCAGATAACATTCATTCTTAGTAGCTCGTGCATTAACTGTCACAGCAATTCTATCCTATGTGGGAATAAATAAGGGCTATAACCAGTCGTCAAATACATGATATACATACATGCTGCTCAATGTTCCATATAAATAGTATTTAGCAACTCCTGATTACGTGCATAGAATCACATAGCTAAAGCGAAACTTCGAAATGAATTAACCGTCAATCACGCATACAAATGAAATGTTAGGAAGTAAATGAAGGAAAAGATATACAGTTCTACGAATAAATATAGGAAATATAACTAATAAGTTACGAAGAAAATAATTATAATTAAATACATAAAAGCTGTTCATACTTAGGACACTGATTACTGTCAATAACAGCATGACTTGCGACCTTCTGTTTACTTGCCAACCGATTCGAAAAGTGTTTCTTAGCTTTATAATATATCTGCATGTTACTTCTAAACCTAGTTAACTAATGGACACCAACTCATCATACCAAACACTATTTGTTATATTTACGAAACCTAATCAACTTTATTTACAACTGTTCTAATGAATACTGAGCTTACTTCTGTCATATATTTATTACATACACTTCAAGCTACTGGTTTCTATGTCAAGTTTTACGTTCATTATGTTGGGCTAGCACGTGCATATACACATACCTGAATGAATATGTATGAATTTATAAACTTCGCTGTATGGCGGATGATATGGCTCTATCCAAGATTCAGGCTATGCAGTAATGTTCCGTTACCTGACATACTTCTTTCAAAGTTAAACACTGAGTTCTTCATTTACAGTAATGATATCTATGTATTGCGAACTTAATACAGGGTGAGGCAAAAGTCTGGATACACCCCTATAAAAGTCGAACGGTGTGAGGAATCATAATGTCGTTTGGTATGGGATGTCTATAGGTGTAGGTGCAACTTATGGGAACTATGGCGACAGCGGCGGCCATCTTGAAATCCGCCATCTTGGATTTGGGTTACGATTTTTAAATGGGAAAGGGTCATGTCGAATATATTTTTAGACTGCCTTTTTCTGAGGAACACACCTGTACAATCCGTTTTGCGATATCTTTATTTGTGTAGAAGTTATAACCTGTTAAAGTTTGGGACACTTGTCAGAGTCAGCATTACAGCATATGCTCAATATGACCTCCACTGCGCTGGATATACAATCGGAGCTTTTTTGCAAGTCCTGCTGCACACGTCGCAGGGTCTGTGGGTCAACAAAGGCACACGCTTCCTCATTACACCGGCAGAGATGAGCTATGTTGTTGATTTTTACCCATACACAATTGATTTCAAATGATCCCACAGATAAAAGTCAAGAGGTGTGAGATCAGGAGACCGTGGTGGTCACTCTACAGGACCCCTCCTACCTATCCAGTGACCTGAAACTATTCATCCAGAAACTGTCTGACCTCAGCAGCATAGCGAGGAGGTGTACCGTTCTGTTGGAAGAAAGTTGGGAAATCACCCTGCAGATTCAAAAACGTTGGAAACATATAACCAGGGAGCTTATTAAGATACATCTCTCCATTCAAGGTTTCATCAATAAACACCAGACCCACGATTCTTGTGTCCCAAATCCCACAACAAACCATCATTTTCCACCACCAGCACCTTTACAGGAATCCGCCCACGTGGGGTTTGAATCTGACCAGTAGCGATGATTCTGTTTGTTTACCTCACCTTGCACATAAAAGTCAGCTTCGTTACTGAACAACACCTGTCGTATGAAGTTTGGATTACTGTCGTACTAATCCAGAGCCCATTCTGCAAACTGTAACCGTCGATCAGGGTTAGGGCTTCCAGAGATGATATTGCAACTGTAACTTGTGCGGGTGCCATTGGTGTGTGTGCAACAGACGCAGGATTGAACGCTGACTGATACCGGATATTGCTGATAACCGGTGCGTACTGCGATGTAGACTTTTCACAACTGATGCCACAGTCTCCTCGTCGGTGGCTGCTCTTGCACGTCCTTTGCGTGGCTGTCCGCCACAGAACCTGTTGCACGAAATTGCCCAATAACTTGGAAACTGTCATACGAGAAATGTCATTTCTCTCAGGATGCCAGGCATTGAAGTCAGCAGCAATCATTCTGGTACTTCGTCCACCCTCATTAACAAAATTTCAATTCGTTCCTCCTGTGTAAGTGCCAATGTAAATCACCTGCAACGATTTAAAAAAAAAAAAAAAAAAAAAAAAAAAAAAAAAAAAAACGCCTCCTTGCAATTTTAAATTCTAACAGGTCATAACTCCTACACAAATAAAAATATCGTAAAGCGGATTGCACAGGTGTATTCCTCACAAAAAGGCTGTGTAAAATGATAAGCGACATGACCCCCTTTCCATTTGAAAAACCTAACCCAAATCCAAAATGACAGATTTCAAGATGGCCGCTGCTGTCGCCATAGCTCCTGTAAGTAGCGTCCCCATCTATAGACATTTCATACCAAACAACATTATGATTCCTTACACCGTTCGACTTTTATAGGGGCGTATCCAGACTTTTGCCTCACCCTATAGATTGTTTTACTTGTGTCGATTTATGTACATGATGTGATTGACAAATAAATGATTAATCTAAATTCTCTTACAGCTAATTTAAGTTATTTATTGACAAATATTGTAGCTGTTATTATGTTTACGGTTATTTGGACTTACTGTGTCCACTGTCTTTTTAATAAGAAATCAACTTGATCGCATCTTCCTACGCTTGCATTCCCACGTTTTCGCGAATCAGATGCGTTTTCATTCTAGAAGATCTTCAGAATATCTCCGTTGGCACCCTCAATTAAGGAATATACCATTGAGTAATTCTACATTGTCGTTCTCCACATCAATTCGGAGTCACGTGTCTCGAACATGAACTCATCGAAAGCTGACGGGACGGGATTGGCTCACGAGACAGCGGGACGAAAAACAACTTAATCATTTTTATAAATGTCTGGAAGGATTCCGCGTTACTTGAAAAAATTCGGTGATTTAATTCACTAACAAGATTTTATGGTAAGAATATTGTAACTTACTTCTTACCTAATAAACACCTTCTCTCAAGTGTCTCCAAAAGATGCTTACAAGTTAGGCAAGGTAAGTATTGTATGAAACTTCATTAAACTATAAATACACTGATCTTTTTGCAATATCTTGCGTACTCTCCTACCAAATATAATGTCATTTGTTTTCATAGTAAATATTTCTTACTTCTAATTGAAAAGTCTTGATAGGAAAATTTCATAAATAACTTTTAGTCGTAATTTTTAAATTCGATTTGATTGTTATTTACAAGATCTTGTTAATAATTTGCAGATCTTATAAACACTCTTTTGTCTTTGCTTATGTATCGAAGAACGTATCGAATTGTCCACCGTACAAGCAATGCAGCAAAGTATAAGAAGGTGGCAATAGGATTACTAGAAGAAAGATTATCAGTTATTTTGTAGACAAATAAACTAAATTTACATCTTCGTAAATTTAAAATCTTTTAAAATGCGATCTTCAATACACCAGACACATTTTCTGTAACAATTAAACGGAGTGTATTTGACAAAATTGCGCCCAGGAACTTTATAACCGAGCTTTCTTCCTCAGTCAACGTAATAAATAATTAAAAGTTATCGATGAATTCACATTATTAATGATAAATCTTCCACAGACCCTTAACTTGCAATGTTTTGTTAAAGAAGGTTCAAACTAGCCCGAATAGCTGTATTACCATAATTTACGTAATTATCACACGCACGAATTATTTTACAATAACAAAGACAACCGGATTATTTTAAACTTTCTTTAGGGAAACACGTTGTTCTCATTCATTGATGTTTTTTATTATTTATTTATTATTTTTTTTTAACGTCAACTGAGGAAGAAAGCCACTTTACTTCTGAAACTATTTCGGTTGCAAGATTCGTGGGCGCTGCTTTAGTAAGTACACTCTGTACCTTATAGTTCTTGAGCAGAACTGTTAACTACGATCCATGTATAACTCACAATGACAACCACGCACAATGACAACCAAATATTTTCTTTAATACTTGATATCATAGTGCGTAAGTTACCTAACCTAATTACTGCGTTGCACATATTATTAAGTTAAACAGAAGAATTTTCTACGTAGGAAGAAGTCATTTCTAAATTCTATTTACAATGAAATCTGCTGAATTGTTTTAATGGTCAAAAATACTGATACTGTAGTAATAAACCTGATGAAATCTACGAACTTTGTATTGTCTAACTTTGCAGTATTTCAAGTTGCTACTCTTCTGAAAAGATATTAGCTTAGAATTAAATCGGTAAAAATAAAATTTGTTTTACTACAACAATAAAACTATCAAGATTACTGAAATAAAACAAAATTATTAACTCTTATATTTATTAGAACAAGAACATACTTTACTTAGAAAACCATTGTTACCTTAAATATCGTTCATCCAGTAATGCTAATAATGCTCACATTTTATCTAAAGCTAACAACGGTTGAAACAACAAATTCTCTTCACTAAAAATTCTAAATACGTTATTAAAAAATAAAGAAATAAAGCAACTTACTTCCCATTTCTTGTATCTATCTGTGGATGATATACGTCTGGAAATGGATTCAATTGTGACTCCCAGAAAATTAAGAGAAGCCCAAATAAGAATTCGAAGCATTTTTCCGTGCCACAGATATACAAATAGAAAACATAAAAAGGAGGCAAATAATTCATTCCTAAAATTTGACTGCTGGCCACACCATGCAGATTTTATATATCTGTGGACAAACAATGATGCTGATTAAGAATATTGACAAAAGGAAGCAAAAATGTGTAAATATTAACTCATACGCTGTGTGAAAGTGTTCAAGCAACATGCTTTTAATACAATAAACTTCAGAAATACAAGAGTAGGCCAATAACAATGAATGAGTATGAATTTGTTGCTCATGAAATGACTGGAGAAAGGAATAAGTTTTAACTTCCGATTTATGGATGAGATATCGCTGCAGGCAATAGGCAACTGCACCTGACAACAGTAGGATATGAATTTTATCTTCAAGCTGCAGTCTGCTCAAGACAGTCATACAGGAGAAACTATATGCAGACTGGGAATGTGTTCATCTTTAAAAAATAAAATAAAATAAAATAAAATAAAATTAAAAAAAAAAACTCCACAAATCATATTAATTGTTTAAGGGGGAAGACGTTCTGCTACAATCAAATCCATTTAGGTGAGTCAAAGAGTCTGAAGTAGGAAGTGTTTTGACAGCAAAGACAGGTGATACGGCCCCAGTCATAAAAGACATAATGGTCAATATACTTGCCGCCATTGTTGACCGAGTAACATATTCGCTACGGGAATTTTCATGAGTTCTTGTAAATAAGATAAACCTTTGCAAAGTGCCACCCGAAGTTGTCTGTGCCTGAGCAAAATCAGATGGAAATGACGCATATCTAAAGTCCTATTAACACTAAAAATGAAAGTTGTCTGCATTATTTACCGGAAGGTAAACAGGTTGGCAATTACCCGGTTCTCTAATGACAAAGGAGGCGAAGGCATTCTGACAAGCATGTCAATTATGAAATTCCAATATGTACTCTAGCATTAGCAGATCCATTTAACTCGTTAGGAAGCACTTCGACAATGACCATGTCTATTTGGACTCTACATAACACCTTTTATAGAATACAAATCATCATTCTCATTCATAATTGATTAACCCCATGTTTTATTTTACAACAAAAGCATATATTCAATAACACATGTCATAATAACTCAATTACACTTATCTCCTTTAAAAAAAAATTAAAAAAAAAAAGCATTTCAATTTTGATGACTGAAGACAATTTCAATTCGCATACTCTAACAGTTTTATACAGTATGTTCAATGTGTTCCGGGAGCCAGACAAGTGCATTAGTACGTTAACATTTTACAGATATCCCCTCTCGCGCCATACACTCACGGTACTGACCGTAGAAGCTTTGAAACGCCCAAAGACATTGTCTTTCTGAATTATTCTCAGTATTGCCATCACATTCGCTTGAATCGAAGTAATATCCTCAAAACGTCCCTTCTTGCTTAGGGAAGAGCAGGAAGTCGACTGGGGACAAATCAGGCGAATATGATGGGTTATTAAAGGACTGTGACCCTTCTTTCCGCCAAAAATTGACCATTCGAACACTTTGCTGCGACTAAAACAATCATAGCGATTATGCCTTATACACTATTCTGCACATTTAAGCCGCGGTTTTATCGCATTTAACACAAAACTTAATTGCAGAACACTTCTCCATTCTCTCAACTCCGACAACGAATAAAGAAACACTGATAACGATTAAAGAATGTTACAGCAGTGCTGAATAGAGTTTTAGTGGACGACTTTTCTCGAACGTTCCAGAGGACGGTCTCGAGAGTATGTGGCGCTGAAAGGGATGTTTACAAAATTAACGTAGTAATAACATTTACTGGTATCGATAATTATTTTATTTCGAGGTAGTCTCAGAACTTGGAGCGAAATGCACTGTGTATCTCTGACATTTTAAAATACTTAGAACAGTCACTCTTGTTGATACGCTGAATAATTTACAAAGTGTTGTATAACATTAAAGTAGGAATTTAGAAAGTTTTTGGATCTAACATTAGTTTACCCAACAGCAAGGACAAAAATTAATAAAAATACGCACAAATGCACAGAAAAACAACTAAAATCTACTCAATGCAGTCTTTCGATTGTCATAATCCTTGCATTTACAGAAAAAAAGGGTAAAAAGAAGAAATATATTTAAAGGTAAAAGGCGTTTTTATGTTATGTTCGTGTCAGATGACAACTGCCAAATATCTCATGGTGGGAGCGTAAATGAAATACGAAATATACAGTAACAGGATATATAAAAGGTGATGAATTTCACATTCGTTGTCACTACTCAGAGAACAAGAAGTTGGAAGAAATTAACACACGAAGAAAAGATCGCAAATATATATATATATAAACAGAAAACTGGCCTCTCTATCTTCTGATCTATACTGACGTTAAGTTTCAGTAACATAGCCGAAACAAATATAAATTATGAAATATCGGACCTATTAACGAAAGAAAAAGTTTCGGTGACAGTAAAGAATGATAAATTCATCAATAGAATTTCATACAGAGTAACTCAGTATAGATCAATCAGAATAATTACGCAAAAGTAATAATTAAGTAACAATTAAACAGAATGGAAAAATTAGGGGCACATGAAATGTAATGCAGAAGGATGATACATCTAGCAAAAAAGAAAAGCAAGACCTATTAATTTGTTGTTACCATAGAGAAACAAGGAATAATTTCTGCAGAGACGTACAAGCTGGGTTGTCGTTGGTATATTATTTAAAATCATATTGAAAAGCTTCTCTAGTTTTAGGTTAGCCAACGAATATCGATCACGTAAAGTTTATTCATCTGAGAGGGGAGACAGACAGAGAGAGAGAGAGAGAGAGAGAGAGAGAGAGAGAGAAAGAGGAGGGGGAACGCTGGAATGACACTGTACTACAAGAAAGTAGTTTTTAAAGCTTATGAGCCCCGTCAGAGAGATTTCTGTGTTCAGAACTGGAGTTTAGAGTATCCATCGTTGATGATAAGATACTTCCATTGTGAAACGCATATGAAATTGACGTATATCTAACGCAATGAAGCAGGGAGAAACTGAAATTAATTTGGTGAAGACACTCTTAAAGTGAAAATGCATCATGCTGTTGGTTGGTCTGATGCGAATATGCTTCTACACATCCGTATTCGAGTCTGATATTCATGTTTACGTGTACATAATTGAAGAATCGCTGTAGAAAACAATATAAGTGCAAAAAACAGTAGTTACTGTAACAGTAGAGAGAGAGAGAGAGAGAGAGAGAGAGAAAGCAAATTGTACCCAAGCGTCACAAAATAGAAAATACCATCACTTAGAAATATAACCTAGCATATAACGAAGTGAAGCTATATATGAAAATCTAACCAAGGCATAAACATATTTAAAAAAAATAAATGAAACAATTTCAAGGTGGCACTTACATTATTTTCTACAGCGAGTCTTCAATTAAGTTCAAATGACAATACCTTACACAGTGAATCTTGATCTTTGAGTTCACAAAGTTAAGTCATCTTCTTCGAAGCATTTCTCAAAATGTGATAATCTCTACCCCAAGGCCCTTTTAATAAAACGTGTGATTTCAATTACTTTATATACAGGGTTATCTAAAAAGAAAGAACAGATTTCAAACATTTATTTCTTCCAAACTACAAAAGATAGAAACATGATTCGAACGTTACTTGATTAAGAAAAGTTTACAGTTTAAACAGCCCGGATAGAAGTTCCAATCACGGCCGCATTGGCGCTCTTGTTTGTATGTAGTGAAATGGCGGCGCCACCACAGGAGAAGTCTTTTTGTGTGCTACAATTGGCAAAACTTGAGTCCATTGTTGCAGTTCAGCGAGCATTTCGCCGTCAATTTAATAAACAACCGCCGCATCATAAGCAAATTTACGAGTGGCATCGAAAATTCGTACGAGATGGTTGCATCTGCAAAGGGAAAAGCTCGGGACGTCCACGAACATCGAACGAGAATGTCGAGCGTATTCATACACTTTACGAAAGCAGTCCAAAGAAATCCACATCACGAGCATACAAAGAACTTAACATTCCTCAACCAACGGTATGGCGAGTTCTAAAACATCGTCTGCACATGAAGCCATACAAACTGCAGTTATTGCAAGCATTGCATCCTGACGACCACAACAAAAGGTACGAATTTTGCATTAGCATGTTAGATGATATGGAAGAAGACAATTTTGCTCAACGATTAATTTTTTCCGATGAATCCACTTTTCATCTTTCTGATAAAGTTAATCGCCATAACGTTAGAATTTGGGCAAGTGAAAATTCTGCAGCAGGTATTCAACATGAAAGAGATTCACCAAAGATGAACGAACGTCTTCTGTGCGATATCTGTAACCAAAGTTTATGGGCCTTTCTTCTTCATGGAGAAAACTGTGACAGGATTAACATATCTAAACATGCTTCAAAACTGGTTATTTCTCCAACTTGAAGATGATTCAGATGACTTCATCTTCATGCAAGATGGTGCCCCGCCTCATTTCTCTAACCATGTTCGACGTTACTTGAAGGACACTACTCCAGGACGTTGGATTGGAAGAGGAGGAGCAGAAGATCAACTTTATCGCCGGTGGCCTCCCAGGTCTCCAGATCTCACTCCGTGTGATTTTTATCTATGGGGTTACGTAAAAGACCGTGTTTTTATCCCTCCTATGCTTGACACTCTTAAAGGTCTACGACATCGAATTGTTGAAGCTGTGAATTCGATAACTAGAGACCAGCTGATTCGTGTGTGGCAAGAAATGAGCCACCGTTTTGACATTTGTCGTGTAACACAAGGTACTCATATTGAATGCACACCATAATTACTAACAATAAATTGTAAACTATTCTTAATCAAGTAACGTTCGAATCATGTTACTATCTTTTGTAGCTTGGAAGAAATGAATGTTTGAAATCTGTTCTTTCTTTTTGAATAACACTGTACATAACAAGAACACATATGAAATCCTATGAAGGGGATTCAACATGCATATTTAGTAGCCAGACGAAAAACAATGACTTAAAATAATAAAAGTACAAAATTGTCTACGAGACACTTAAAATTATATATGTCTAAGTTTCTCTAGAGCACGACTCTTTCCCATACAAATCACCTCACGTCCACTACACTACTGTTTTGCATAACAATATAACTATCTGAATTAGCACACTATTTAGCAGTAGAGAAGCGTTTTACTGTTCTTTTTTAAGATCAAAATAAATAAATAAAATATAAAAATAAAATAAAATACGCGACGGGCTGAATCATATTCATTAAAATTGCATCCTACCTTGTAAAAAAATAATACAGGCCTCGGTCAAAGTATCTCCACATATCTGAATACAAATGAATTCTTGAAATGCACTTAGGATGAGCAGGGGCGTTAATATGTTCTGCTCGGGCAACTACAGATGGCAATCCATACATAACAGTGTATTTAGTCATAAAAAATTGTCCCATACTATAACCTATTCCATAAAACGCCCAGGAATCTAAAAAACTTAGAACTCCAGGTTGAAATTGCAATGCACTGACGTAAATGTAGTGAATGAAAAGTTCGTTGAAAAACAACCACCAAAGATAACGAACCGATTGTAGAAAAGTTTCTATTATTTCAAGAACTGTCCATTGCTTTGGTCCATGCACCACCTAAAATGTACGGTAAACAAGTTAATAACTTCAGTACAATCTTTTTAAGGCTATTGTCACACTAAAAATGTATAACAGATGGAAACTTTTTTTTTTTTTTATACAAACGGCGATAAACTTTACACAAACAAACGATGAATTGCACAATACATAATTCTAAAAACAATGGAATTTATGACGCATGCAACGGCAATAAGAGCAAACAGGTTACTAGGTTAATAGGGCCTCCACTAATCTATCAAAATTAACAGATAAATTTCAAATCCAACAGAGAAATCTTGATATGTTGATATGATGTATATGCCATGTAATTTTTACTAACGATTTCAATACCCTTATTAATTTATCTAATATGCATTAAGTACCAGCAGGCATTAAGTGCAATAAAAAAAAATCTGACCGCACGAATGGCGGTAACTCGATCGATCTAGCAGTTGCACGATTAGCTAATCTACAGATTTTCATTTCTGAAACATTTTCTCTTATACTTTCCAACCGTATTTCTTCATCTGATTTTATAAAAACACCGAAATTCCGTACCAACCAAATATTGGCAGGGAAACATTGTTTGACATACTTCCGAACTCTACCAGACTAACAGTGCTGCCAACCCAACAAACATTTTATTCAAATAGCACTACGTCAGGTTATAACGAATTTCAAATCTATATATAAAACGAAGCCATTCAATACTACATTTATTGTTCAGTGTTGCAAACTAAGAACACAACAGTATCAAACATATCGAAAAGCAACCAAATTTTGGAGACCTTACAACAGTAATAACGCAACAGAGATGAACGCAACTTTAATGTCGAGTACTACGATCCTGATATGAGGTATTACGAATAGCAAAAAGTTTCAAATGTGATAATCTCAACGTTTACGTATGTTTTTAAATATATATTTTATTGTGTTTTAACATTTAGTTGCGTGCGCTTGTTTCTTTAGAAAGATCGTCACGAGCAATGAATCAGTTCTATACTTAGTTTTTGCTAATTTCTTTTTCAATGTGTGAGTGTGTTTCAATCTTGTGTGTGTGTTCAGTTCAGCCAGTTACTACATATATTTTTTGACTTTCTGTTTTTGGGATTCACGTGAAAAGTTCATGTAATCTTTGTGCTCCTATTGGCTGTTATTACGTCAGAAATTGCCTTGTGTACATTCTTTCAGCTTGGCTTCACCAGCACAGACTAGCGCCTAACCTTTATATTTACTTGGAAGTCTGCAACGAAACAGGCAGGAGCTCTGTCGCGTTGCTCCTGAATTTGTCGCGTTACAAAAATGTAATAAGTTACGGGCAAGTATTCACAACTACACACACATACAACACTTATTGTTTTATATATATATATATATATATACATTAATCTTGCTATATCGAATCATTAATGTCTAGCTAAATATTAACCGTACAAACAAATATTCCTTTTATATATCGTGCGCAAAGTGTTTCTTTTGAAGTTTCAGTGTGCAAACTCTCTATGTCCTTTTTTGTGGTGATATCTTCCGTGTCTTATTACAGCTATGGCGTTGTTGATTCCTCGATCAGGATTGTAGTAATATATATGTGAAACCTAGTAACATAACAACACCAAGAA